>NC_091632.1:19641635-20266635 GCF_027580195.1 Bos mutus
GAATTCCTCAGTCATATGAATGAAGCCATCTGTCACCCAGACACAGACTACAAAATCATCTTTCACCTCCCTCTTTGCCCTACCCTACCCCATTTTACCTTTTCCGGTCACCCAGGCTTGTTCATCACAAACGGACTTTTTTGACCTATGTCACTGGGGAACAACAAGAACCTTTGCCCCAGTCCCTGTAGAAGCTTTATTTGAGAAACCTTCCACCAGCACTGCTATAGTTACAGCATTCTCCTTTTCAAAGCACGTATCCTCCAGAGTCCAGTCCACCTCATAACGTCTACCAGGAAGCCTTCCTCCTACAGAAAGGCATTTTCTCCTCCTCCGGATAGCCATCAAGCGTCTTTTCTGTCTACTTGCTCAACATACTAACCTGGGACTTATCTCCTTAATTAGAGTATAGCATCCCTGAGGGCCAGGATCCTATCTCAGACATTTTTATTCCCTGAAGTCTAACATAGTTCTTGATGTTAAATGTTTTCCCTATTCGGTGGCAGGAAAGCTGAAGGATCACCAAATTAGATGACGTGTACACTGGTCGAGCTTCAATGTCAAAACTGGGATTTGAGGAGGCCTCTAAGAGTATCTTTCCAGTCTTCCTTAGAAAAGCTATGGAAATATTTCCTAGGTTAGTCATTAGTCATACCATTTCATCAAACTCCTCTGAGAAGATTTTAATCAATACATCTGGAAAAACAATTTCAAAGGTGGAAAGATATGATTCATTTGCCCTAAGCCACACTGCAGGACTTCCCGAATTCCTCAAGTATATTTTCCATTTACACGTATCTTCATTCTGTAAATATATTCCGAGTTTGTTTAAAAAACAAGTGAGAGCAAGAAGGACTTACTGTGTAGAATGAGGAATTATACTCAATTTCTTGTGATAACCTATAATGGAACATAATCTCCCCCAAAATAAAACCAACAGAATCACTGTGCTGTACACCTGAAACTAATACAATATTGTAAAAAACTGTACTTTAATAACAATAATAAGACCCCCCCCCGAAAAACCAAACAAATGGGGGTATGTTACTCAAAAGAAAATAAACTTGTATTTTGACGTTCAATATACATGCAAAGTATTGTCTTTCATCTCCTCTATTTCTTTTTTAATTTTTTAATTTCAATTGGAAGATAATTGCTTTACAATGTTGTGTTGATTTCTGCAGTACAACAGCATGTGTCAGCTTTAAGTGTGCATATATCCCCTCCCTTCTGAGCCTCCCTCCCACATTCCCCACCTCACCCCTCTAGCTGTCACAGAGCACCAGGCTGAGCTCCCTATGTCACACAGCAACTTCCCACTAGCTATCTGTTTTACACATGGTAATGTATATATTTCAGTGCTACTCTCTCAATTCACCCCACCCACCCCTCCCACTCCGAAACAGTCATTCAAGAAACATTTTGGTAAAGCAGAAAGAGAACTAAATTCCACAAGATCTGACCACTCGATGTAGTGTATCCCAGTCTCTGTCTAAAACTTACCACCATCTATTCTGTTCTAGTGTTTGTGTTTTCTTCTTCCGGGTCCGTTTCCAACTAAAATGTGATCTCCCTGAAAGCAGAAATATTGTCCATCTGCTTCTTCAACCACCACGTGGGTGGTAAAATTTAAGCAAATCATTTTGTTTCACTGCGTTTTTGTTTCCTCACTGGTAAATTTTAAACATTGAACTAGGTAACTTCTTGTTTTTCTTTGATTCAAATATTTTGCTGCAATATAATGAAGAAATAGAAGACAAGGCTAACTGGGGGGTTGTAGCAGCCCCCAAATCTTCAATCTTAAGGCAGCTGCTATAACTAACTGAATATATTCCGTGAAATCTTTACTTTTCTTGCTTAATTCACAAAGAAATGTAATAAGCAACAATAGCCCTAAGATATAAATTGGTTATATCTGTTACTGATTCTGTATTTCTCAAAGCTAGACCAGATTCTCACTTTAAAAGTTGACCACCTCTTTAATCTCATTGAGATGCTATTTAATAGACCAAGATAATTTTATTAAATGATCCACAGTATTTTAAGTTTTGATCTTCTTTTTAAAAAATATTTCCCACTATCCATCTTTTCTATCATTCTGCCCATTTGCAAAAGTAAAGCATTATTTTAGTACATATGGGATTAGGAAAATCAGATAATTAGAAATTTAAGTTTAGAAATAAATTAAAAATGATTACTTACACTGTGAAATGCTTAATTCCTATCCTCTATGAAAAAAGTACTGATTATGTAGTTGTCAACTAATGAGCTATCTTAAAATCTTTAAGGAAGAGTTCAATTTATAAAAAAGAAAATCAGCTTAAACACAGCAATTGAATGAAGCAACGAGACCATCATAAACCACACTTTTGTTTTAAGTAAGAAGTTGAAAATGCTGTCTTACATTTCTAAAGTGGAAGATACATCATTAGGAAATCAAAAGGATAATTTGTAAGCTCTAGAAAAGGAATACATGATTAATAGAAGCCAGTCTTGATTCACGGAGAATACCAACTTAAACTTACTTCATTTTTTGGTAGGAATACCAACTAGACTGATAGGTAAGAAGAATATTATAGGTATGAGAAGATCTGAATTTCAATATTTTTAGGCAACTTCATGGAGAGCATGGTGAAATATGGGCTGATAGTCACACAGTTAGGCTGATTTCATAGCTGGTTGAAAGGCTTACCCAAGGATGCCAATCAAAACATGATATCAACTTAGACGGGCTTGATGCCTTATTCCGTACACATCCACATATTATGGGGACTTGGAGGATAAATGGTATAATTAAAATGAGGGGATAATAAGAAGCTAGTGGAATAGCAAATTTATGGGATAATAAAGTAGCAATCCAAAATGAATTCAAGAGAGCTGAATCATGCAATTAATTTTACTTGAATATTATACTGCTAACCAGTCATCAGGAAAATGTGAAATAAAACAATTAGATAACACCATACACCTCTTTAAACTGGCTAAAATGAAAAGAACTTTCAATAATTAGTGCTGGAAAAGATATGGAGAATTGAAACTCCACACATTACTAGTGAGAATATAAAGTAGTATAACCACTTTGGAAATTGTTTGGCAGTGGATACCAAACAAAACAGTATATACTAAGTGAAACTTATCAATTCTTTTGTTATTTAGTTGCTAAGTCATGTCCAGCTCTTTTGTGAGCCCATGGACTGTAACCTCTGGGGAAGGGAATGGCAATCCACTCCAGTATTCTTGCTTGGAGAATCCCATGGATAGAGGAGCCTGGCGGGCTACAGTTGGTGGGGTCACAAAGAGCTGGACATGACTGAGTGACAAACACTGGACTGTAACCTGCTAGGCTCCCCTGTCCATGGGATTTCCCAGGCAAGAATACTGGAGTGGGCTGCCATTTCCTTCTCCAGGGGACCTTCCCGATCCAGGGATCAAACCCCTGTCTCTTGCATTGAAGACGGACTCTTTACTGCTGAGCAACCATGAAAACTCACCATCAATTCTATGGCTGAGTATATAACAGGTGTGAGTAATTATATCTTCCAAAAGACATATGTTAGAACTGTCATGGGAGTTTTATTCAAGAAAGGCTAACAACTGATAGATAAATAAATTGTGGTATAATTCATACTACAGAATGCAAAATAGCATTGAAAAAAGTAAGCTTCAGCTTCATTCAAAACTATGAATAAAGCTCATAGACACCAAAGTGAGAACTGGAATATCACAATTTCATTTACATGAAGTTCAAACAGCAAAATTAACCCACAGTTACAGAGGTCAGAATAAAAGTTACATTTGGGGAGCTGTTAACCGAGGTGCTGGAAAATTTCTACATGTTGTTCTAGGTAGTGGTTAGATGGACATTTACATATGCAAAAATTCAGATTAGTGCTTGTTACTATCTCTGAATGATTCCTCATCAAAGTATTTATACATTTATATATAATGAAGCACTTCTACAGAATAGAGAAACCAAACAACCACATAAATGAAGATATTAATAACTTTTAGTTGTACACACATACAATATGGGTAAATGGCAGGAATGAAAGTTAATAAGGTCTTAATTTTCATAAAAATGTGGTGTCAAGAATGAGCAATCCTCCTAGGCCTTCTCTGAAATGTTTAGACTACATACAGGGGATTGTGGTCATTTTCTTCTGCAATGCTTTAAGGAGAATATCAACAAATTGGTATGCTTCCAGAGAAAAATAACCATATGTTCAACATCTGAGCAAAGTCTAAAAGAGCTATTTTCAGCCTGGGGGGAAAAAGACTTAAAAGGAAACCAGATTTATTTTACATGTCCTTAGAAGACTGAAGTGGAATTAATAGGTGAAATTGTAAGTAGGCTGATTTTGTTTTGTTTGTTTTTTTGGCTGTGCTGAGCAGAACCAAGGATCAAACCCATGCACCCTGCATTGGGAGTTCAAGAGTCTTAACCACTGGACCACCAGGAAGTCTCTGATTTTGTTTTAACCTAAGGAAGAACTTTCTGAATAATGGAACTTCCAACAAATGGTTCCAAGAGGTTATGAGTTGAAGCAGTGACCAGACATCTGCCCACAAGCTTAGAGGAGGTACACGTCTCAGTTAGTGAGTTAAACAAGATGTCCTCTAAGATCCCCATTCATTCTGCATTCTGTTACACTATCAATCAACATTAGTGTACATATTGGGATAATTTGGCAGGAATGAGGAAAATCCACAGGCAGCTTTTCCTGTGCAGAAAGTCACCAGTTGTGCCCTTCCACTTAAGCAAGAGAAGTTTATCTCCTGCAGCCTTGGGCTCAGTCACCACTCAAACACTACAATACTTAGAAAAGCTCTCTTAAGTGGATAAAACACATTTTGAAAATGATAAAATAGAAGGAGAGTCTCTTGACAATGCTTTTCCTGATAATCTAAATTGTAACTTTTTCATATAAATGATTTTATTTTTTATTATTTCCTCAAGCAATATCCCATAACATGGGTGATAGCTGAGTAAAAGAGCACAAAATCAGTGTCACTGTCCTTATTATAATCGAACAAAACGTTTTCCAGAATCACTGGAGCAACTGAAATGTCACTTGCAACATACAAACGCTATCTGTGCGCCAACCCTTCCACTAGCATGGGATTTTGCCAGTTACTAATTTTTTGCTAATTTAATAAGTAGTAACAGAGCTCAGGGATGTTCCAATTAGCATTTCTTTAATTATAAGTAAAGCCAGACAGTTAAAAGAATTCAAAGACTTTTTAAAGAAAAAAAGCAGTAAGCCATCCCAGAGTATCCCCATGCTATTGTTTGTCATTCTGCAGTCAGTCCGAAGTCTGAACCAAGCTGTTCACAGCCCTGACAGAGACCTCTTCTGTCCTCACACACAGCCAAGTGGTCCCACAGGATGGCAAGAGTGAGTCAATGCCGTCTCTCCTTGGCTGCACAAAACACTGTAGTCTTACCATGTTCTCATCCTACTATACTTGGTCTCAAGATCAGTTTGTCTCTCCTGGTTCCAGTAATAGTAGCTCTTAGACATAGATCCACAGTAGATAACACCCCCATGAAGAATTCATAGAAACGGCTGTGCACTCCAATGAGAACTTTGTTATAAACCAAATTGGATACCTCTGCATGGTAAAATTTGATGTAATTTTTCTCCTTTTGCTCTTCTGTATTTTCTAATTTTTCACAGTGAACATGGAGTGCTCATATAATTTTTAAAACATCTTGATGGAAACAGTGACAAGTGGGAGGAATATGAATAGAGAGAAAAGAGGATATCGCCAAACTGTATCCCCCTTTGCTCTTTTTTTAAAAAAATAAAAAGACTCCCAGAATAAGCTCTATCGACATAAATTGTTAAAAGCCATAGGTCAAGATGAAGCAAAGAGTGCAGACATGGGAATTCCACAAAGACTCTGGGTTGGACCACTGTTAAGGCACCTGCTTTTCAATGTCAGGAGTAGAGAAGACAGGAGGGAGATGTTCATATGACCCCATTTGGAAGCCAGTGAATATTGGGTTTTATGTAAATACTTTTTTGTCTAGAGTCCTGAAAGTTTATGAACACCCAGTTGATTGCCCATTACCAGGAAATATTAATATGTAATCCAGCAAAAGGCAGGTAGAGAATCCACAGGCACTTTGACCTCATTATAGGCTGCTTAATGACCCTTCTCTGTTTACATTTTCATATATAATTAAGCCACAAGAGAATTTATAACTGGAAAAACAAAAGATCCAAGACTGATCAGTGGGTTACCCAACCTAAGTTCTGAGAAGTCATTACAGTTACCAAAGCTTGACCCAAACGATATCCAAGGCAAATGCTGTTTCCTCCCCTACCAGCCCATTAAACTTGTGTTTGTTAAACACTTCAAGTACAGACTCCATCTCACTGCCTTAACCCTTCCTCATGTACCTGCAACTCAGCCAGAGTGCTGGGCAAAGGGGCAATTCCAATGAACCTTCATTCTGATAATAGAAATACCAGGTTTTGCTAATGTACAAAGGGATATAATTATTAGGGTCTCCTTCTTTAAATATTAGAGCTAAAATTACTTCTAACTGTAATTAGTGAAGTAAAAGTATCTGACACATCTCAAAGTTCAAAACATACACTTAAAATTATTCTGAATGCTTTTTATAAAAAGTCATCTAATCATAGAGCTCTCTCAATTCTCTGGTGGCTCAGACAGTAAAGAATCCACCTGCAATGCAGAAGACCCGGGGTCGATCCCTGGGTCAGGAAGATCTCCTGTAGAAGGGAATGACTACCCACTCTAGTATTCTTGCCTGGAGAATTCCATGAACAGAGGAGCCTAGGGGGCTACAGTCCATGGGTTCGCAAGAGTCGGACATGACTGAGCAACTAACACTTTCATTCCACTTTTTCATATATATATATATATATATATATATATATATATATGGCACAGTATTCTTTAAGATAAACAGTAAATATTTAGAGAAATATATTAATAAATTTGGGAGGTCCAGATACTTAGAAAATTGTATAAAGAGGGTAAAATTTTTGAAATAAAAATATAATAAAAAACTTTAAAAGGAATTTAATAAAACTCCATAGAGATGACCTTTAAAATAACCAAGCTGAATTTTCAAAATCTTAACATTGTAAAATTTATGGCATACAGGCCTAGGGTATGGCATGAAAACAAGTTATTCTACATTTATCAACTCCCAGGGCTCAAGAGGAGAAAAATGATGGGAAGGGGCCTGCTAACCTGTATCTGAAAGGTTAGATGGTGACGTCTTGTAGAGAGAGATGAGGTTCAACAGAGGGAGGCAGATTGGGTCAGCCAAGGCTTTGCTACAGAAGAGATTTTGTGGATAGAGACAGACGTCTCAGCTGAGCAGAGTGAGCCAGGAAGAAGGAGCCTGGGACACACACACACACAAAGGTGTGAGGGAGTCTGGCAAGGTCCAAGAACAAAATCCAGAGATTGCTAACTGCAAGGGGGCTTATGCAGCTTCAAGAAAAACCACTTCAGCCTGAAACTAAAGAGATAAGTCTGCACCCAGACCTACAGGGACTTTTTTTCTCAGAAACCTCAGAAGCAGATAGAGAAAGACGTTAGCTGAACCAGTCCAGTCCAGCTCTGGAGGGTGAGAGTCAGGATGAAACAGAAGAATTCAATCACACAGACTTACGCAGAGGAGTTAAGGGCTTCCCCGGTGGCTCAGCAGTTAAAAAAAAAATCTACCTGCAATGCAGGAGACCCTGGGGAGATGGGTTCAATCCCTGGGTGGAGAAGATGCCCTGGAAGAGGAGATGGCAACCCACTCCACTATTCTTGCCTGGGAAATCCCACGGACAGAAGAGCCTGGCAGAATGTAGTCCATGGGGTCACAAAGAGTCAGACATGACTGACCATGCATGCTATGCTAAACTAAACGCTGCTTCCTTTAGCCGAAGCAGAGGGGCAAATAAGGGGCTTCTTAATTCTTAACTGGCTTCACTCAAAGGAGAATGAGAAGGACTGTATGTAACCTGTACCCTGAAATTTCCTCCCAGTAATAAAGGAAATTTTCACTAAAATCCCTGAAAAAGATGTGCTGTGTGTCTCCTCTCTGCAGGGTCAACTGCCTATGGGCAGGGTGCCCCTATGACTCACAAAGGCCTGGCAAAGGGGAGGAGAGATGCTATGCAACTGAATGAAGGGAGAGTGACCCGGAGGGACAGAGAAAATATCTCTATCAGGAGTGAAATGGGTGGACTTCCAATCCCAGATGGTCCTTCTGGAGCCAAATCCCCTTGGACTCCTCTTCAGGGTGGGAGTCACCCTAGAGAAGCGGTACTGAGAAGCCTGTAGCGGAACATTCTGTGTGGGACCTGCCCTGGCAAGTCTGTTCAGGACGTGTACCAACCCCGAAGAATGGCAGGCCTGACTTTTATCATCACATTTTCAAGTTTTTCAAACCTGTTCCCAAGCATAACTTCTCTGCAAACAAAACTCCCCCCAAAGGCTTGATGATGTTATACACCCTTTGATTCTGGCTACATTTCCAAGCCAGTAGGACATATGGGTGGAGGAAACCTCTTGCTACAAGGTTGGCTTGTTCTTTTCTCCCCTCTGAGTTTTTTCTATTTGTTGCCACATCACCTGGGAACCCATGCCTTTCAGCAGCAACATGACCAGAACTAGAATGGGAACTTCATCCTCCCTCTAGATTGAATATGACTACACCCCAAGGTAGCCAGCATGCACTTCTAAAAACACAAATCAGATCTTGTGAATACTCCCCCTGTGAATATCCCCCCTAGCTTCTTATTACTCTTAGAATAAAACCCAAACACCTGGTCATGACCTCCAAGCCCCGAGTGATCCTATGTAGCTTCCCACCTCCTCGAACACCTCTCCTTTCTTTTCCTCTTGTCATTCACAAAAGACCTGAATGCACTGTCATCCAAAAGCATAGCTTACAAACATATTTTCTTTTAATTTACTCAAAATTGTTTAAGTCTGCATGGTTCCAGAATGATTTAACACGGCTCTTAATCATTATTTAATCAACATGATCAATAAATGTAGACAGTTATTTTGACAAGCCTAGATTAAAAATGACTCCTTTGGTCTTGGAAATGATCCCTATCCCATACATTGTTACTCTTCTTATTCATGCACCTATCATCTTTAACTTTCAGAGATTATGAGGGAGAATACCTTCAGAACTAAGACCTAGAGAGTAGATGGCAACATTTCCACAAACATTACTGAGCAAACCATTTGTCCTTGAAAGCCAATTATCATCTCCAAGGCAGAACATTATCACATTATGTGAAGGAAACAGCTTTTTTCCTGCTAAAAGACTTTGGTCTGTAAGGGTGGTTTGGTTTGCTTTTGAAGTGCAGTATTTGCTATCTGTGTCCAGCTCAGGACTGGGTCTTCAAACAGGCTCACTGCCATCTTACCAACTGTTGGATTCTCTCACTCAGCCAAGAGAACACTTTGCTGTTTCAGCATTTCCAGATGAGAGGAAAATATAAACTCTGGGAACCTACGAATCAGGCTTCTTCATATGATCTCAGCAGGAACACAGCAAGCTTTAAGCAAATCATGATGGAATTAGGAGTAGCAGGTTTTGACCCAAGGTCTAGTGATGCAGAAATGCCCTGCCTTCTCCTGGTGATGGGTGGAAGAGAGACTTTACCATCTGAAAAATAAATACCAGTGTTCATCGCCGCCATCTCCTTCAGATTTGCTGAGAGCAGCAGACACCTTGTGTGCCAGATTGTAAGCATGGGAGGTAACAGTTGGGGCAGGTTTCCACAGCTCCCAAACAAGTAAGCTTTCTCTCCAGGCACAGAAACGTACCATAGCCCTGAGAGGGATCAACTCATGTTCCAGGACCAGACTCTGGGTCACTTTGTCTGAAGCTGGCAGTGTATAGAAGTACTGGAAACATGGTAGCTGTTGAGAGTATCTACTGGACTCTTCACCTCAATTTTAAACCTGGTCTACCCACCACCCACAAAGATGCTGTCCTGAGGAATACAACTGTCCACCAATCACTTTTGATCTGCTGACTTTGACCCCCTACTTCTTGATTTTGCTCCCTCATGTCATTTCACCACTCTCAGGCTTCCATCTCTTTGATTTAAACTTTTATTCCTTTTCCTGTTGGCCCCCAAAACTTCATTGCTGGGTTTAATCTCCCCTTCATGACCTTTGGCCCTTTCCAGGATGCACTTTATATTCACTCTGTCTCTGCCCACTCCTGATCTGTTTCATCAACTTAATCCACTCCCTCCCAGCTGTGGTCTCCAGCCCACCTGGGAGTGGCCCCAGAAAAAGAAGTCCAGACCTTAGGACTTTGACAAAAGAGGTAACTTGCCAGCTCCACCAACTCCAAAGGCTAAATCTCTGGTCTTTCCTTTCTCCCATCTTCCTATACCATATCTCTATTTTTTTCAACCAAAAGTCAATGTCTTGGGCTTCTCTGGTGATCTACTGGTTAAGAATCCACCTGTGAATTCAGAGGACACAGGTTCGATCCCTGGTCCAGGAAGATCCCACATGCTGCAGGATAACTATGCCTGTTCACCGTAACTACTGAAGCCGGCGGCCGAGAGCCTGTGCTTCACCACGAGAGAAGCCACCTAAACGAGAAGCCCGTGTACCGCAATGAAGAGCAGTCCCTGCTCGCCACAACCAGAGAAAGCCTGTGCACAGCAACAAAGATCCGGTGCAGCAAAAAGTAAAAAACAAACAAAATACAATAGTGATGGGGAAAGATATCCATTAAAAAAGTCAATGTCTCAAAGTCACATTTACCTTTTCTCTAAAACTACATTTCTTTTGGATGTTTTATATCGTTCTGTTCTTAGTGTCTTCATTTCCCCACTTACTCACACATTTCAGCTCACTGGCCTCCTTTTCACTCTTTTTTTCAACTCAAAGTTGTTACACAGACTGTTTCCTTTGCCTGGAGTACTCTTATCTTCCTTCACACCTGGTTAATAGCAGTTCATCCCCTGAGTCTCACCTTTAGCATTCCCAAGTTCTTCCCAAGCGCTTATTACGACTGTCATCCAAATATTTACTTGTGTGACTATGTATCAGGTTTCTGTAAACCCGTATTGCCCAGTTCAGTAATCGCCAGCCATGTGAGGCAGTTGCGCATTTAACACATGGTGAGTCTAAATTGAGATGTGCTGTCAGCATAAAATACATAGCAAGTTTTGAAGACTTAGTACAATAAAAAAATTGTAAACTGTCACACTAACAATTTTTATGTTGGTTATGTGTTGGCATGATGATATTTTAGATACATTGAATTAAGTAAAATACATTTTCAAAATTTATTTTACCTGGTTTTTTTTTTTTTTTTTTTAATGTAGCTACTAGAAAATTTTAAGTCACAACATGTGCGCACATTATATTTCTATTGGGCTGTGCCGCTGCAGACCTTAAGCTCCAAGAGGTCAAGGCCATCTTGTTATATATTAGCACAGTGCCTGGCACACAGTAACAAGATTAGTAAATTTATTTTGAAAGAATAAATTGTTTTTAGACAATTAGGAAAACAGTATTCTTTATGTGTGCATGCTAAGTTGCCTGTCATGTCCAAATCTTTGCGACCCTGTGGATTATAGCCCACCAGGTTCCTCTGTCCATGGGATTCTCCAGGCAAGAATACTAGAATGAGTTGTCATCTCCTCCTCCAGGGGATCTTTCTGACTCAGGGATAGAACCCATGCTTCTTATGCCTCCTGCATTTGCAAGCAGGTTCTTTACCACTAGCACCACCAGAGAAGCCCACTATGCTTTACAAAAAAAGAGAAATAGAAGATAAACCACTAGAAAGAAGGGAATTTAGCTGCTCACCCCTCCAGTACTGCATGGTCTCCACCTGCCATGGGCATCGGAGCTTCTATTCGCCTTGCACATTTAGTTATAAGTTAGAGTCCAAACTGTTATATTGGAGACTTCCCTGGTGGTCTAGTGATTAAGAATCTGCCTGACAATGCAGGGGACATGGCTTCAATCCCTGGTCTGGGAAGATTTCACGTGCCGCAGGGCAACCAAGCCCCTGTGCCACAATTACTGAGCAAACGCTCTAAAGCCCACGAGCCGCAACTGCGGAAGCCCTTGCGTTAGAGCCTGTGCTCTGAAACAAGAGAAGCCACTGCAATAAGAAAGCGCACACACCACAACTAGAGAAGCTCCCACTCGCCGCAACCAGAGAAAGGCAGCACAGCCAAAATAAATAAATTCATAATTGCATCTTAAAAAAAACAAGCTGTCAGTTTGGGACAGTTTGTCACTGGCTCAGACTGATAGTATATCTGTCTAAAGTGAAGTCATGCAGTCGTGTCCGACTCTTTGCAACCCTATGGACTGTAACCCACCACACTCCTCTGTCCATGGGCTTTTCCAGGCAAGAGTACTGGAGTGGGTTGCCATTTCCTTCTCCAGAGGATCTTCCTGACGCAGGAATCGAACCCAGGTCTCCCGCATGGTAGGCAGACACTTTACCGTCTGAGCCACCAGGGAAGTCACATATCTATCTAAAACTATGAACAATTAGATTTATTTCTTTTTTATTGAAATATAGTTGGTTTACAATATTCTGTTAATTTCAGCTGTACAACAAGGTGATTCAGTTGTACATGCATATATATATATATTTTGTGTGTATATTTTTTCCACCATGGTTTCTCACAGGATATCGAATGTGGTTCAATATTCAATATATTATTGAATATATACACTACACAGCAGAGCCTTGTTTTGGCCCACTCTATACATACTAGTTTGCATCTGCTAACTGAAAATGACTGTTCCGTCCCTTCCACAGACCCTCCCCCAAAATTTATCTTTCAAATTCTGGATAGACTGCCAAAACAGAAAATAAAGAAAAGAATCTACATACATAGCAAGAAAGGATTAAGGTGCTATGTTCATTTGATCTAAGCCACTTCCGCCAAGAAGTTCTCATGACTCATATCTCATTTACTTTTCTCAGTCCTTAGTATCAGAAAATCCTTCTTGACTTAACTGGAATTCATTATTTGGCAAAACATTTAACACAAGTGTAGGAAAGACTGGAGTGTCTAAAAGTCTAGTAATGTCCTTGAAGACTGTTTTACTCCCATGCTGCCCACTCACATTTATGGGCACCGACATCTCTGAAGTGAGTCAGCGATTCCAAGGATCTGTATTGCGTTACACCAAGTTCCCCGTACTTGGCGTTAGCAGTACATTGCTTGGGGAAGGAAGAAGCCAAGCTGTTCTGTGATCCCTGAGGACTAATCCAGCAAGAGATATGCTGGTTAGTCGCGGACAAGAACCCAGGGATTAGAGCTGTCCAGCCAGGGTATCGGGTGACAACCGGAAGAAGGCAGCTGAGAGCTGGGATGCTGAGAAGGAGACCCAACACCATGACTTAACACCAACACTCGTTTAACTGAGGTGTCACACACTCCCTAACTGGCAGTATCACTCCCTTCCCTAATGAAAATTATCACTTAATAAAGTTTGCACACCCCTAGGATGCTACCACTCTTTCCACCTTTCCTTGTGTCTCAAAATCTTATATCCTCAGAAGTGCCACAGTCAACCCTAAGCTTTCTCAGAACACAGAAATAGCACTGGCCTAGAAACGAGAAGTTGGGACACCTAGCTCTTCTATCAAGTATAATTTCAGAATCATTGAGATGACATACGTGAGGCCATGGCTGGAACCAATGCAGCACTTGAGACTCAGTTCTCAGCAAATGAATTAAACAGCAACAACCATAGGATTCAGGGTACTCAGCTTTTCTAGGTCCAAGGATTCTCCCACCCTAAAGAACTCTTGGAAGGCCTCAAGACCCCACAAGACACTTTAGCTTCCATGAGACCTTACCAACCCTATGTCTATCTCGCTCCACCTACCCAAATTGAAACAGACACATTTTTATAGTAAAATTAGAGGAAGGAAAAGAACTTAAATAAATTTTGCTTAGAAAGGATGGAGGTGCATAGGAATTAGTCAATAGTACCGAGCCAAAATAGTTTGAGCAACAGAAGAAATAATAGTACTGCTGAATGATAACCCACTGAATAAAGTAAATATCCATAGCCCACAGTGAAATGAATTTTAAAAAGAGGGGAAAAAATGTTCTTTCTTACAGAAGAATTCTAATTAGTAAAAGCAGAATAAACACGGGCAGTAAGAAATTCACCATTAGAACACCACAGCAATAGTTACTGCAGGCAGGATACACAGACAGAAGCTAAAATTAGTGGACAGAATTTGAGGATACACAAGATATTTACAAAGTCTCAAAATATCTCCCTCAAGATATTTATTAGTTACAAATGGAAAGACAGTAACTTCACAGAAGAGAAACCCAGCAGATACCACCTTAACCAAGTGATCTTGGTTATTATCGCCAGGAATGACATATGACATCATGAAGCTCAGGTTATGATGCACTGAGAAGGGCAGTGACATTACTTCTGCTGTATTCTTACCAAACACACATAACCTCAATCTGCTCACGAGAAATCATCAGACAAATAGAGGGACATTGTACCAGATAACGAACCAGTTCTCCAAAGTGTCAGTATTGTGAAAACATGGGAGAGACTGAGGAACTCTTACAGCAGCACTGTTACAAAACTACAGCAGAGAGGACCAAGGAGATGCGAAAACTGAAGAATTCATAGGAACTCTATACTATATTTACAACTTTTAATCAGAAATCATTTCAAAATTAAAAGTCAAAAACTGTCAATTAGAAGTCTGAAGGAGGGTTGAATTCTAAACCCAAAAGTGACAGATGATATTAAAAATTTAGAAGACCAATATATTCAACTAAATAAATTTCAAAACTTTGAATATGTAAATCTTAAAGATAAAAAATATAAATATCTGACAGAAGAATATGTACAGCAAACACAAAGCCTAGGGTTGTTTCATATCTTTATATAAGGAGAAAAATTTTTTTACAAATTGATATAAATTGTTAAAATATTAGAAGACCAATCATTAAATAAAAGAAAAATAGTGATACTTCACAAGATAACATTTTTAAAAGGAGCAAAAATATGGAACTAATATTCATCCTTATTTGCAATTAAAGAAAAGCAAATTAAAACAGTAAGATGATACCATTTTTACCTAACAATGGGCAAAAGAGGCAGTAACAGTAATAGCAAATAATGATGAGCACCCAGAAAAGAACGGATACTTAATAAATTTCAGCATCAGTACTGCTTGTTTGACAAAGCCTTTGATTTACTAAGTCTTTTCACTGCTTTCCTAGCCATCCCAAGTTCCATCCATGCCTGACTTCAGCCATACCTTTAGTTCAAACCTTACTGCTTCTGTATAATTTTTTAAAAGCCTTCAAAATGTGATCTCATAAAACAATAACTAGTGACTTCCCTGGTGTTCTAGTGGCTAAGACTCTATGTTCCTGGTGCTCGGGGCCTGGGTTTGATCCCTGGTCAGGGAACTAGACCCCACATGCTGCAACTAAAGGAACCCACATGCCACAGCAAAGATCAAAGATCCAGTGTGCCAGACTAAGACCCAGTGCAGACAAATATATGAATAAATATTTAAAAATACATGGCTTCCATCAAGCCATTTAATTTCAAATGTACTCATTTATTCTCTTGTCTAGAGTGTTTTCAAGTGTTTACGACTAAACAGCATTTTTCTGGATGCCAAGGGTAAAACAAAAAACAAAATGTATTAAAAAGTCCTCATTTCACAGAGTCTACATTCCAGTGTTGCGAGAATTATGATTTTTAAATGAATGAGTAAATTATACAAGCATTTTGAAAGGTGATAGGATGAGAGAGAAAAATAAAGCAGGAAGTTGGGATGTAAGGACTGTCAGGGTCATCAGGGAAGAATTCACTGAAGAAGTGATATTTGAGTGAAGTCTTGAAGATGGTGAGGAAATAAGCCTTGGACATCTAGGAGGAAAGTATTCTGAGCTATATAGACTGCAGAGGCAGGGTCATGGCTGGTGTGTCTGAAGAACAAATAGGCCAGCATAACTATGAACAGAACAAGACTGTTCTGTTCTTGTTCTTCCAAGACTCTCTCAAGAGAGAATCACAAAAACAAATTGAACATAACATGGTTGATTCACATTCTGGCCCAAGCTCCTAATCTCCTCATGGACTAGTGACAGTTTACAGACACACACAGGTGCTGTGGGTCAGTATGTCTTTGACTTGTAGTTAATGACGTAGGAAGCCTGTTGGAGAGTTTTGAGCCGAAGAGTGATTTAGTCTGACACATATTTGCAGAATCACTCTGACTCCTGTGTTGAAAAATGCTGATGACTTGAACCAAATTCAGACACAGTGGAAGTGATGATTCTACACATATTTTGGAGGTAGAGTCAATAGAATTTCCTAACAGACTGAACAAGCGGGAGAAAGAGAGGAAATGAAGGATGCCATCAAAGTTTTGGACTATTATAACTAGAAGGAGAGACGGAATGCCATTCATTGAGATGTAAAGACCAGGGGGAAATTGAGGGGAAAAAAAGAATAGGATCTTGGTTTTTAATATATTAAGTCTGAGAAACCTATTTGACCCCTGTCAGGAGATAGGTATTGAAGATAGTTACTGGGTTGGCAAAATTTTGCTTATGTTTTTCCATAAGATGTTACAGAAAAACTCAGATGAATTTTTTGGCCAACCTAGTAGTTGGACAGAAGGTTCTGAAGTTCAAGGATTTCATCTAACACCCCTTCCTCTTCCCTCACCTCCAGCCTCTGCAGTCTAGACAGAGCTTGGCCCAAGTCATTTCCTGTAACTTAAACCATGGAAATTTTAAAACCATTGCTGGATGGAAATTACTAGGAGTCGATTCCATTTGTTATTATAATCATCACAATTAGGCTGAAGGTTAAATACTACTATCCCCCTTATCAGATAAGGAAACTGAGGTTTAGGGAAGCCAAATAATTGGCTCAAGACCACATAGTCCTGAAATAACAGAATGATTATTTGAAAATTAGTCTGCCTGCCTCCAAGCTCCTGTTCTTCAGAGTGCCTTGCTATTCAAACTCTTGCATGATCTCCCCCAGGGATGTGGTCATGAGGACTGCTACCCACAAGGGCAGTTCGGCTGGGTGAGACCAAATGACTCAGATGCTTCCCAGCTTTACAGCTCGAGGTTTCTATAAAATTTATTTTGATATTGCAATGACTCCAATGGGAATGGTTCACGTCTTTTTTTCTGAAAAACCTCAGTAGGAAAGGACAAGATTCCAGTTCAGGAAGGGGTTTGGGTACTTCACAATTAATATAGGCAACACATGGGCTCCCCTCTTTCACTCCAGCTCCAATGCAAAGACCTTTAAAATGAATGTTTTAAAAAAAAGTCCAGTGATATTATCCCCATTACCTATAGTAAATGCACACAAACCCTCACCAAACTTATCATAAAGTAAAGACTCAGAAAATGAAGACAGTTCATAGTTGAATAAAAGTCATAAAATCACTGCAGGCATATTCGTTAATACCACTGTTTCATCATTGTTCTCATTCTTCCCCCACCACCCTCCCACCGAGCAGCCCTTAATGATCCTTTCTCTGCTCTGCCCACCAGAAATGGCTTTTGAGTGCAGGAAGGTATCAGCAGGTCCCTGCTGAGCTGCCAGCTGGGGAGGTGTCACAGGTCACTGAACTCTAAAATGAGCTGTCTCTGTAACAAAAGATCCCTTTCCCTTGGAACAACTTCAAGGGGATCACACTCTGCAGCCCCCACGGCTCTTTTTATATTCCAGTTTGATTAAACTGGGAATTGCTCTGTGCTCCGGGCTGTTGAGAACACCAGGTGGTAGATTCTAGAGATAAAGGGTTATATCGCTCCTCTGTTAGAAAACAGCCATCCTTATTGTATGACTTCCAATATTTGAGCACAGGCGCAGGAGCTTCGCAGACCCCCTAATGGTATCGCACAGGAGACGATCAATAATTCCTAGTCCCATTTACCTTGTGGTGAACAGTTGCTGCCGGTGGCTAAACAGAGCCTAGCCACTGGCTAAAAAAGAGAGAAACTAAAGCATGAATATTTATGATAAAAGTGAACCAAAGCAAGGAAAGTAAAAGGAACTGTGACCAAGATTCAGAACCAATCAATCTTCAAAAAGCTTGGGTGTCAGAAAAAATGAAATGATTCATCCTCCTGACTGTAAACTCCTTGAGGGCCGGCACCACATCTTGTTCAACACTGTTTCCCAGGGCTGCATGCAGTATGTCACACACTGAGGACAGATGATAAGAAATGCAATAGCGCGCGAGTTCAGTCGCTTCAGGCATGTCCGACTCTTTGTGACTCCATGGACTGTAGCCTGCCAGGCTCCTCTGTCCATGGGATTCTCCAGGCAAGAATACTGGAGTGGGCTGCCATACCCTCCTCCAGGGGATCTTTCCAACCCAGAGATCGAACCCGTGTCTCCTGCATTGCAGGCGGATTCTTTGGTTTTCTGCTGCTGCATAACCATTTACCACAAGCCTAGTGGCTAAAAACACCAGTTCATTATCTCACAGCTCAGAAATCCAGGCATGCTTGACTGAGTTCTCTGTAGAGCACCTCAGACTGATGTCAGGATATCACACAGTTGGGCTCTTATTGGGAGGTTCTGGGAAGAATTCACTTCTAAGCTTATTTGTGTTGGCTGAATTTAGTTCCCTGCAGCTACAGAACTGAGGTCCCAGTTTCCTTGCTGGCTATCATATATCAGCCCAGGGTCCCCGTTAACTTCTTAAGGATGCCCACATTCCTTCTCACTTGGGGTGCTCCAATGTCAACACCGCCAACAGCACATGAAGCCCTTCTCACACTTGGGATCTCTCTGACTTCCTCTTCTGTCATCAGCTGGAGAGAGCTCTCTGCTTTAGAAGGGGCCTGTGCGATTAGGTTAGGTCCACCAGATAAGTGGTCCCCAACCTTTTTTGGCACCAGGGGCCAGTTTTGTTGGAAGACAATTTTTCCATGGATCGGGGTTAAGGGGGGATGGTTTCAGGGTGATTCAAGTGCATTACCTTTATCTGTATTATTGTTATATCAGCTCCACTTCAGATCATTAGGCATTTAGGTCCCAGAGTTTGGGGACCCCTGCACCAGATTCTCTTCCTACCCAATGTCAGCGGTGCCTACATAACATGATCCTGACAGTGATGCTTCATCATGGATTTAGATTCTGGGGATTAGGGCAAGACATCTTTGAACACCGTTTGAGAAGTCCTATCTGTACAGGCAGTCATGTTCCAGGTGTTTTTACATTTAATATTCATCAATCTTCATAGCAACTGTTAATAGGTAGGGTCTATTACAGAGCCCGTTCTATAGTTGAGGCACAGAGAGTTATTAGCCAAGGTCACCTAGCTAGTAAGTGGTAGGACTTGGATTTCAATGCAGGTAGCCTGGCTTCAGAATCCTACCTCCTGTCCACTGTTCTACATTGTTATTCAATTTACTATTTCTGGAATTAAGGAACACATGAATAATTGTGTTAGGAATGGGACTAAGAAACAATGTATGTTGTTGTTCAGTCGCTAAGCAGTGTCCGATTCTTTGTGACCCCATGGTCTGTGGCACACCAGGCTCCTCTGTCCTCCACTATCTCCCAGACTTTGCTCAAATGCATGTCCATTGAGTCGGTGATGCTATCCAACCATCTCATCCTCTGCCACTTCCTTCTCCTTTGGCCTTCAATCTTTCCCAGCATCATAGTCTTTGCCAATGAGTCAGCTCTTCATATAAGGTGGCCAAAGTATTGGAGCTTCAGTTTCAGCATCAGTCCTTCCAATGAATATTCAGGGTTGATTTCCTTTAGGACTGACTGGGTTTGATCTCTTTGTAGTCCATGGGACTCTCAATAGTCTTCCCCAGCACCACAATTTGAAAGCATCAATTCTTCAGCACTCAGCCTTCTTTATGGACTAACTCTCACATCCATACATGACTACTAGAAAAACCATAGCTTTGACTATATGGACCTTTGTCAGAAGTGATGTCTATGCTTTTTAGTACACTGTTTAGGTTTGTCATAGATAAGAGACAGTGCTAAAGATGAATAAATTCCTTAATTTGTATAGAAAGTTTTGTATATAAGTTCTTATGCTAATCATTCAATGAAGAGGATTCAGAGTCTCAAAGATATAAATCCTAGAGATCACCATATACCTGAGAATCTCCTACAATTAAATTTTCTCCCTTTTCAGACTTAAAACATATTGAATTGTAAACATTTGAGGCCAATATGGGAATGGTACAACTCCTTTTGACCTTGAAGCCACGTCATAGATAATCCTTTGTTCCCAGTTACTGTCTTCCATACCAAGCACAGCTGTCCCCCAGGTGCACACTGATGGCCACGCAGGACAATGCCAATATGCAGATTCGGGTTCTGGGAAAATACATGTGAGAAAAAAACCCAAAAGAGCCAAAAATTAGAGTTGAAATGGCGCAAGCAAAAAGAATGACCAGAAGTTGAAGTCTGAACTTTTTCACGTGCAGCTGGGTCTTTATATTCTTCTGCATTCTCTTATTGCTCAGCTGAGGTGAGGTAGAATGAGCACTGGTTTGAAACCAGAAACTGGAGTGCCAGTCCTGGCTCTGTTTCTTATGTGAACTTGAACAAATCTTTTAATTTCCTGAATCTTATTCATCTTACCCATAAAACAGAAGTGGTGACAGTATCTATCTCACAGAATTTTGGAAAGACACTCATATTCCATTTGGGCCTCTATAACAGAATACCACAGACTGGGCAGCTTATGAACAACAGAAATGTATTCCTTACAGTTCTAGAGACTGGGAAGTCCAAGATCATGGCTTGGGCAGGTTTGTGTCTGGTGATAGCCCACCTCCCCACAGACAGATGCCTTCTTACTATAACCTCAGATAGTCCAAGGGGCTAGAGATCTCTCTGAGGTCTCTTTTATAAGCGCACTGATCTCATTCATGAGGGCTCTCTCTCATTATCTAATCACCTCTGAAAGACCCCCTCCACCTAATGCCATCGCCTTGGGGATGAGGATTTCAACACATACATTTAGGGGGGACATAAACATTCAGCACATTGTAGTATGAACAGGTCATGTCCCCCTTGGGAACTGTGAAGGACAACACAAACGCTACATGTTCTTGCACCGGCTAACCAAGAGACCAACAGAAGGGAGGGACACACGCACAGCCCCCTCACAAAGAGGTTTCTTCTCCCAGCACGAAGGTCTGAGAGGAACACTGGCTACAGAAGAAAGTGAGATCATGAAGCTCTATACCACCTGCGGGACCTCTGCTGAGCATGGGCTTTCCTAAATGAAATATTCTTAAGGAGAAAAGTAATGGGGACAAAGAAAAATGATTTGTTCAAGTGGCAGAACTAAAAGCTCAATTTGGGTATTCTGGCTGTCAATACAGTGCTTTAGTCAGGGAAAAGATGGTCACTGGTTGATTGAGAGAAGAAATTATGTTGCTTGTATAAGTACTGAAGCCCAGTTATATCAAATTAAATGGAATACCAAAATGTTCATCCTCTCAAATCTCTAATAGCTAAACTGTCTGATGTATCAAGTCCTACGAGACTGTCCTTAAAATGGTCATCTAATCTACAGCTCAGAGGGGCAAAAATATTTCTTATATATAATCTCTCATGAAACCTTGATTTCAACCTTGTGAGACCCTGAGCACAGAACCTAGTCAAGCCTGCTCAGACTTCTGAACTGCAGCTCTGAGAGAAAATGAATGGGTGTTTCTTTTAAACCACAAAATTTGTGGTCATTTGTTATACAGTACTTTGCACACTTTTTTTTTTTCATATATCACTCAAAAAGGTTAAAGTTAAGTCACATTTAGAGCACATTAACATGAAAGTAATGACTATAATCCATCAGCTTCTGGAAGCTGACTATGGCCAACCAGCAAGTTCTAGAAACCCAACAGCTGAGTGCATGTGGCTTAACAGTAGGCAATCCAGAGTTCTCCAGAAACATGCCCCCACCAATGATATAAACATTCATCCAATAACTGCCGTACAATTAAGTTGATAAGCCATGCAAAAAGAAAAAAACATTCAAGGCTATAGACTGTCTTAATTGTCTGACACAAACCCTTAAACACATTCCCAGGAACTTCCCTGCTGGTCCAGTGGCTAAGGCTCTGTGCTCCCAATGCAGGGGGCCTGGGTTTGATCCCTGGTCAGGGAACTAGGTCTCACATGCTGCAACTAAGACTCAGCACAGCTAAATAAATAATTACTACTAAAAAAAAAAAAAAATCCCAGAATAATTTCGGACAGCAGGCAAAGCAGCTCCACAGGGTGGCTGCTTTGAATTAACCTAGGAAGGGTCTTTATTGTCATACTTCATGAGACATGGTACCTGTATGCAACACACACAAATACACACACACCTCCCACCCAAGGTGACCATTTCAAGGGCAGAAACTTTGCTTTAACATCTTATAATACTGCCATTGAGTATTATGTATAACTGTAATACTGTATAACATCTTATAAGAGCTGCCATTGAGATGAACAAATCTTAATGACATTTACTGATATCACATTTACAGCCCCTTTGGATGATAAGGTTAAATATTTCAATAAGCATCCTTAATCCACTTAAGTACTTCTACCTAATGTTAACAATGTAGACACTCAAATATTTGTTCATATGATTAAACTGTTGAAAAGAAAAGCTAAATAGGAGAGGTTTTTTTTAAAAAAGGGGGAGAAGAGGATTGCCAAAAGAAAAGCCACCCAGCATGGAGTGCTTGAAGGCATAAAGGCTCCAGTGGGCTCTGATGAAGGCAGGATGGTACGGTGAAAAGATGCTCTATGATGTTCTGGGGCCAGAGAGACCTGGGTTCAAATTTGTCTTAACAACACATGAACAATGTGCAACCTGAAGGCAAGTCCTTACCTTCTTAAAACTATGTAAATGACAACAGAAAGTGCATGTGGGGGTTTGCCTAGTGGTTAAGACTTACCTTCTAATGCAGGGTTTGCAGGTTCAATCCCCAGTTGGGGAACTAAGATCCCACACGCCTCACAACCAAAAAACCAGAACATAAACAACAGAAGAAGCAAGATTGCTAAAAAAAATTCAATAAAGACATTAAAAATGGTCCAAATTAGGAGAAGGAAATGGCAACCCACTCCAGTATTCTTGCCTGGAAAAGTCCATGGACAGAGGAGCCTGGTGGGCTGCAGTCCATGGAGTTACATGACTGAGCATGCAGGCATGAGGGGGATGGAGGGAGACAGGTTGGTAGCAATAAACTGGTAGAAAAAAAAAAAAAAAAGGTTCCCCCCCAAAAAAATCTTCCAAAAAAAGAGAAAGAAAGTGGAGTGTGGCTGTGAGAATTCCTTAAGAGAATGCTGTAGAATGCCACACACAAGGGCTGCACACACTTGGTTCTTACTATACTCCAGATATTTCCTCAGGCTGATCATCTGTAAAATGATCATGTTTATCTCATAGAGCTGGTATGAGAATTAAATGAGTGCATAGACGTAAGTACAAATAACAGTACTGGCATAAGGAGAGCTCTCAGTGAGTGTAAGTTATTATTACCTGGTACTGTTACTCACAGCAGCCTTAGCTGTGCAATGCCTTCAGGAGTATGAAGGAAGAAGGCCGGTGTCTTCCATGAGGCAATAGGGTGCAGACAAACGCGTGGCGGCAACAGCAGGTTAGATAGCAGAAGGTAAGAGCCAGTGAGCAATGGAAAAATGAGCCATGAAAGGATGATAAACAGCTAAATAATGTTCACTATAGCCAGGCACTGTGCCAAGTATTTTATATATATATTAATTTATTCAACCTTACTAACAACCCTGCAAGTTATTGACTCACTTAACCCTCAAAACAAGCCCATGGGGCAGACACAATAGCTATTTTAAGATGAGGAAACTAAGGAACAGAGAAGTTAAGTAACTTGACCAAGGTCACAAAGAAAGCAGCAGAATCAGGATTTAATCCCAGGCAATCTGGATCCAACTTAGGGAGCACTCTCTATTACCTTGTTTATGTAGACTATTGGCTGTAAGACAGACTTACTACCATACTTTCTATCCCCTCAGAGAAGTGGAACAATTCTGGAGCTCTTTCAGTGTATGAGATAAGATATCAAGCCATTTTAAAAATTATTTTTATTATTTATTTGGCTGTGCTGAGTCTTAGTTGCAGCATGTGGGATCCAGTTTCCCAGCCAGAGATTTGACCTGGACCCCCTGCATTGGGAGCATGGAGTCTTACCCACTGGACCACTGGGGAAG
Source organism: Bos mutus (assembly GCF_027580195.1). Taxonomy (NCBI): domain Eukaryota; kingdom Metazoa; phylum Chordata; class Mammalia; order Artiodactyla; family Bovidae; genus Bos; species Bos mutus. The sequence goes on from NC_091632.1 coordinate 19,665,894, forward strand.
TCCTTCAAGCCATTTTTTTTTTAATTAGTCAAAGAAAGCTTGAGGACATTGTGTGGAAAGACAGATATGGATAGGTTAATGGGAAGATTTTTCTGAGGTATGTCTCTATGTTAAAATCAAAGGAGAAATCAAATAAATGAAGTCAGCTATAAGAATTTGTATAAAAAATTATGTACTATAAAATACTATTTAATTTTCATTTCAAGTAGTAATGGAGTACATTTAAAACTTAGCTGTCTAAACTCACAGCCCAATTTTCTTTCTTTGCAGCAGCAATTAGGGAGGAAATCTGGCTTGAAATATCATCTCCTGCCTCACTCTTACATTGACATGAGACTCAATCCTGGAATAGGAAGACAAATCTCCAGTGATACAGACATCTGGAAAACTCAGCAGTGGCCACAGGACTGGAAAAGGTCAGTTTTCATTGCAATCCCAAAGAAAGGCAATGCCAAAGAATGCTCAAACTACCACACAGTTGCACTCATCTCACATGCTAGTAAAGTAATGCTCAAAATTCTCCAAGCCAGGCTTCAGCAATACGTGAACCGTGAACTTCCAGATGTTCAAGCTGGTTTTAGAAAAGGCAGAGGAACCAGAGATCAAATTGCCAACATCCGCTGGATCATGGAAAAAGCAAGAGAGTTCCAGAAAAACACCTATTTCTGCTTTATTGACCATGCCAAAGCCTTTGACTGTGTGGATCACAATAAACTGTGGGAAATTCTGAAAGAGATGGGAATACCAGACCACCTAACCTGCCTCTTGAGAAACCTATATGCAGGTCAGGAAGCAACAGTTAGAACTGGAACAACAGATTGGTTCCAAATAGGAAAAGGAGTACGTTAAGGCTGTATATTGTCACCCTGCTTATTTAACCTATATGCAGAGTACATCATGAGAAACACTGGGCTGAAGGAAGCATAAGCTGCAATCAAGATTGCCAGGAGAAATATCAATAACCTCAGATATGCAGATGACACCACCCTCATGGCAGAAAGTGAAGACGAACTAAAGAGCCTCTTGATGAAAGTGAAAGTGGAGAGTGAAAAAGTTGGCTTAAAGCTCAACATTCAGAAAACGAAGATCATGGCATCTGGTCCCATGACTCATGGCAAATAGATGGGGAAACAGTGGAAACAGTGGCTGACTTTATTTTTTTGGGCTCCAAAATCACTGCAGATGGTGATTGCAGCCATGAAATTAGAAGACGCTTACTCCTTGAAAGGAAAGTTATGACCAACCTCGATAGCATATTCAAAAGCAGAGACATTACTTTGCCAACAAAGGTCCGTCTAGTCAAGGCTATGGTTTTTCCAGTATTCATGTATGGATGTGACAGTTGGACTGTGAAGAAAGCTGAGCGCCAAAGAATTGATGTGGTGTTGGAGAAGTCTCTTGAGAGTCCCTTGGACTGCATGGAGATCCAACCAGTCCATCCTAAAGGAGATCAGTCCTGCGTGTTCATTGGAAGGACTGATGTTGAAGCTGAAACTCCAATACTTTGGCCACCTGATGTGAAGAGTTGACTCATTTGAAAAGACCCTGATGCTGGGAAAGATTGAGGGCATGAGGAGAAGGGGATGACAGAGGATGAGATGGTTGGATGGCATCACCGACTCGATGGACATGGGTTTGGGTGAACTCCAGGAGTTGGTGATGGACAGGGAGGCCTGGTGTGCTGTGGTTCATGGGGTCGCAAAGAGTCAGACACGACTGAGTGACTGAACTGACTGACTGACTGAGTGAACTGACTGGCTTGAAATATCATCTCCTGCCTCACTCTTACATTGACATGAGACTCAATCCTAGAATAGGAAGACAAATCTGCCGTGATACAGACATGCTTAAGAAATGCATAAACCCAGGCTCCCTTGGTGGTTCAATGGTAAAGAATCCACCTGCCAATGCAGGAGACACAGGTTCGATCCCTGATCCAGGAGAATCCCACATGCCACGGAGCAAGTAAGGTGGTGCACGATGACTATTGAACCTGTGCTCCAGAGCCCACGAGCCGCAACTACTGAAGCCCATGCACCCTAGAGTCCATGCTCCACAACGAGAACCCACCACAATGAGAAGCCCATGCATGCACCCCAGCTACAGAGTAGCCCTCACTTGCCACAGTTAGAGATATAGCCCGAGAGGCAATGAAGACCCAGCACAGCCAAAAATAAATAAATAGAATTATTTTAAAAAAAGAAACCAAGAGTTTCACTTCTTTTCCACCCCAAGAAAAGAGTCAGCTCATGCCCAAAGAAGAATCTATACCCTAGGTGTCAGACGATGCCCCTCAAGAGCTCCTCCCCCAGGAAGCTCTGATGGCACCAAGAGCTGGTGCCAGGTTGGGGTAGGGGGCAGGGGGCTGAGGTGTACCTGTTGGAGGATCACAGCCAAGTTCTTGGAACACACAGCCTTTAGTACACATCAGACTGAAAAGGAAGCTTCACAGAAGAGCTTCTTCATGCTTATTTTTGTTTGTTTGTTTGTTTGTTTTTTTGAGAAGGAATTGTCATTTAATTCTTACAGAGGTGAAAGAGAGATATAACAGAAATGTTCTGGTGGCTCAGTATTGACAATTATTCATAAACAGAGATAATTCATTTATTATTCTCCACAACCACCTGTACATGACATTATATGTAAAGTTCAGTTCAGTTCAGTCGCTCAGTCGTGTCTGACTCTTTGCGACCCCATGAATTGCAGCACACCAGGCCTCCCTGTCCATCACCAACTCCTGGAGTTCACTCAGACTCACGTCCATTGAGTCGGTGATGCCATCCAGCCATCTCATCCTCTGTTGTCCCCTTCTCCTCCTGCCCCCAATCCCTCTCAGCATCAGAGTCTTTTCCAATGAGTCAACTCTTTGCAAGAGGTGGCTAAAGTATTGGAGTTTCAGCTTTAGCATCATTCCTTCCAAAGAAATCCCTTTGAAGGCTGATCTCCTTCAGAATGGACTAGTTGGATCTCCTTGCAGTCCAAGGGACTCTCAAGAGTCTTATCCAACACCACAGTTCCAAAGCATCAATTCTTCGGCGCTCAGCTTTCTTCACAGTCCAACTTTCACATCCATATATGTAAAGTATATCTCAATAAAGCTGAAAAAGTTTTTCCCTTTTATAGTTAGGCTTGAAAGTAAGTTTTTTGTGGGGTTTTTTTGTTGTTGTTTTTTATTTTGCCTGAGACTATTTTCTATTGGAGGATAATTACTTTACAATGTTGTGTTATTTTCTGCTGTACAACACCGTCAATCAGTTGTGTGTGTACATATATTCTCTTCCTCTGGAGTCTCCCTCCCTCCCACTCCCCATCCCACTTCTCTAGGTCACCACAGAGCACCAAGCTGAGCTCCCTGTTTCACAGCAGCTTCCCACTAGCTATCTATTTTACACACGGTAGTGTCTTTATGTCAATGCAGCTCTCCTAGTTTGTCCCCTCCCTCTCCTCTGTGTCCACATGTACGTTCCCTACTTTATGTTTATTTTAACAAGTAAATCAAGTTTGCTAGGAAGAACAGGTTATAAAGAAGGACCAGGACATCTCCCAAAGTGAGATTTCCCAATTCTGCTGATTTTTTTTTAAGGCACTAAACTCTGTCATGGTAGAAGATAACTGATCTTGGAAAGAAAGGCAACACCAGTGAAGATTGTTCGTCTACCAACCAGGAGGGGAAATGGGACCAGGGCTGCAGGCTTCCCTCTTGGGAAGATGAATAAGCTTTGTTTGCATCAACAGCTCCAACTTCTTTACACTACAAACTATTTGCTAGAAGCAGAGACTGAAGCCTACATACAGAGAACACTCAACACAAACCTAGGGTGGGAATGGAAAATGACCATCTCCTGCCGCGGCTTCCTGAAGGGTGGGTCTCCAGCTCCCAGATTCATGCTATACCACCAATATCCCACCACCCAACCATCACCAGTCACATTCTAAGAGATAAACATGATTCTCTTCTTCTTCCCTAAAATCCTCCAACTATTCACCGTCACCTACAGTAAGTGAATCAAAGTCCTTAGCATGGACTCCACACCCTTCATAACCTACCCACCTTTGAAAGCTCATATTTTCCCATCGGCTATGTGGTGTACTGGAAAGGGAAGGATGCTCGCTGCACCAGCAGAGTCCTCTTTGCAGACTCTGATGTCTCTGAACCAGCTTTCTAACCTTATTCTGGAGAGGACTTGGTTTGGAGAGTCCAAGGATTCAAATGGGAATACATTGGACAGGAAGAACAGCAGAGAATATACATTAAATCACAAAACACACATTTGGAAAAATCCTTTCCAAGCTCTCCTAAATCAGCATCTATCAACTCTCTGGCAAGCACGTAGTATGGATTAAGGAACACATCCCTTAATGTGTAAACAGTTTAACTAATTCCTTTTCAAGTTCAGGCCTTTTGAAACATAATTTTAAGTATTTGTCTTTCCTAATTCTAATGAGACTGGAGTATTTCATTTAGAGAGGTTATCTTTTCCCCGATTAAGGCAATCAAAAAGGGAAATCCAGGTTGAAAATAAACTTTCTAAGAAATATCCACTTTGTTGATGAGGCAAAAGATGAATACCCTGCTACTGAGCTTCCTCTTTGTTATCAATGAAACACAGGGTCAAAAAAAAAAAAACACACACTTTTTTTTTTTTTTTTTTAACATCATATCAAGTAGGGCTTAGTATAGAAAACTGAATAAAAAAATATATAAAAAAAAAGAAAACTGAATAATCTGTTCTGGGAATTAATATGGATATTTCATATATACGAATCCAAATACATAAGGACGAGTCACTGAAACAAATTTTTTGTATTACTTAATGGAAACCTCATTGGGGGAAAAAAAATAACTGCAGCTTGTTATTAAGTTACAAATTCCCTGAAAGCTCAGAAGATGTTAATTCCATTTACAAAATATAAACTAACACCAAACTTCTTGGAATAGCACAGTGGTGTGACCACAGGCATTCCCCACTAAAGCACACATTTTCCCTTCAGCTTCTCAGCCTTGGCAACACAGTATCTCAGCAGTGAGAAAGGTGTCTCATGCTACCTGAAGCATCTATCAAGAAATTTTATCACAAACCTCGGAAGTGACATTTTGCTTCCTCATGTGTCACAGAGCCATTTCACACCTGTGAGCAAAAATAGTGTGCCTGTAAATAACATTTTTCAAGGGAAAATTAGAAATCGACTCTGGAGCAACGGTAAATAACACCCATCTACCACAATCACTGTACCACCAACTGATACAAAGGTCTCAGGCATATAAAGGTAAAGAAAACCAAGTTGAGAAGAGAAAGAGAAAGCAAAATGGGTTATTAAAGTCTCTCTTTAATGTCTCTCATAAAGTCTCTCTACACATGACTCTTGTCATCAATCTGCTGGAGAGTTCTGTTTTTAATAGTATTTTCAAAGATTTTTTTAAGACATAGAGAAAAAATAAATTAAGAGACACTTTAATACCTGGATATACATTTCATTGATTCATTCATTCATGTACACAAACATGCATTTAATCATTTTAAGTTCTAGGGAGGCCACAGGGATTTTTGCTCACTGCTGTATTCTCAGCTCCTAGAACAGTACCTAGCACAGGTTAAGAGCCCCGTGCATATTTTTTAAATAAATTTACACACTGAATATGTATTGAGTGCCCACCACGTACCATGCCATGTGATAGGGCCCAGAAGTATAAAGATTTGCTCAAACTTTATAAAGAACACTCCTCTCAGCTCCAGATTCATGTATCTGAATGCCTCCTTAAAATATCTAATAGGCCTCTCAAACTTGACATGGCCAATACAAAACTTTTCTTTTTTTGGTACAGCTTCCTTCCCTTCCTCCCTTATCCCAAATGATTCCTAGCTTTGCTCTCCCTGTCTCAGTTCATATACTGTCATCCATTCAATCTTCAAGCCACAAAAACATAGTCAACTTCTCTTCTGGCTTCAGTCCTTGCAGCTCTAACCCATCCCTTCACCACCACTCTCTAGTCCAAGCCACCTTTGTCTCTCCCTGAGGCACAGCCTTCCATGGGTCTCCCAGCTGCCACTCCTGCCAACACTGCAATCCAGCCAGAGTAATCTCTTTCAAACATGAACCAGATAGGTTCACCGTCCAAGACTCCTTTCCTTACACTGAGGTCCACTAACTCCCTGCCGTGGGGCCACAGTGCTATGAGCCTGCCCCTGGTCTGCCTCCCCCCATTCTGCTCTGTGCCCCTCTTCCCTCCTGCTCACTATGCTCCAGCCTCACTGACCATCTGTGTTTCCTTAACATCTCCAAATATGTCCTCCCTCCACGGCCTCGTACATGCTCTTCCTTCACTAGAATGTTCTTCCCCTGAAATGATCCAGATTTCTCTTCAAATGTCACCTTCTGAGAAAAGTCTTCCACGACCACCTGCCCAAGTTTCTGATTCTAGCATACCACTGATGCTCACTTAGTCCTGAGTGAACAGCTAAGAGGTCTCCAAATAGAGCCAATCCTGAGCCTCTCTTTCCTTCCCCAGCAACACCAAGAGGTAGAAGGATTCTTTCACTAGCGTTAAACTGACTCCCCTCCCTCGCTTTCTCAGCAGCTGCTTTTCTCAACAACCAAAAGAGCTAGACAACTGCAACCTCACCCACACAGGAGTCGGCCTCGCTTTACTCTCCTGCTCTGAGATGGAATCTGTCTGAGAGGTGACTCTGTGGGTCATGCTGAATGAGCATTAGCGAGTTCTGTCACATCACTGAAGAGAACTTCCCTGTCCAAAAAGGAAGCACAACAATTTAACTCCTACCTGTACATCTAAAAAAAACACACCTTGGGAGACAAACAAGAATCAGCTCTATTCATAATACTCAACAATTAGAAACAACCCAAATATCCAACAAAAGCAAACTAGATAAATCAATTTTGGCATACTTATGGAATAGAATCCATTTATCAACAAATAACACACAAAACAATATGAATGAATTTTATAAGTAAACGTTGAACAAAAGAAACCAAACTCACAAAACACATTTTATATGGTTTTTATATAAAAGAGCCAGCAATGGGAAAACCTCAACTATACTTCATATTCTCAGGAATAATACAGAGGTGGTAGAACTGTAAGGAAATGTAAGGAAGCAACTAGTTAGGAGACAGTTGATCTTTGCGGTGGAGAACGGCAGAAGGAATTGGAATGGAATACACAGGGTGTCTCTGGGGGACACTGAAACAGTGTTTTATTCCTGGACTTGGGTGATGGTAACACAGATGTTTACTGTGGACTTTGATAACTGGCATATTTATATTTTATGCACTTTTCCCTATATATGTTATATTTGGAAGAGTTTTTAAAAAATTAAAGCGAAAAAATAATAATAATAAAATAAAAAATTAGAGCGTATCCTTGCTAGGTGGAAAAGAACTGCCCCAGGATGTATTAATAGCAAATAAATTCTCACCTATCATCACTTGTTAACAAATTCCAATCTATTAATACTTAAGCACGGCTATAAGGTTTTTCAATACGTACAAATAAACACAGTCCTAGCTGAGACAGCATTCAAAAGGCAAATGGAAGAAGAGGGGCAATGGAGGAAACAAACAGCTGTTGTTAGGGAACCAGAAAAGAGTTCCAGGACTGGATCAGAAAGGATCATGGGAAGTATATTAACATGTCTTAATCATCATAAACATCTCTCTCAAGGTTTTTGTCCATCAGTGTGCTTGTATTTAACAGATAATCTACTATTTTGAATTATGCCAACTTGATTTGTCTGAGAATTTGAAACACTGACCACCATCCAGTAGTCACTAAGTGGATTTTGCAGTGGCTTCCCAGGTCCCAGATTATACCACAGTACTAGAACAAAGTCCATCACTATTATAACTTTTAGTATCAGGGACGGGAAGCCTGGTGGGCTGCCGTCTATGGGGTCGCACAGAGTCGGACATGACTAAAGCGACATAGCAGTAGCAGCATCATTTATTGAGGTTTATCAGTGGACACAAGGAAGGGCAAACTCCAACACCATCCCAGTCATTGATTTGAGAAGGGATGTTCGGAGTCACACGTAAGACCAAATCAGACCACGGTGGGGTTTTGTGGCAGACCCAAGTACTCACTGTATATCATTTAGTGCTAAGGGCAGCCTCTGAAATAGCTGAGATTTAAGAGTAAAAATCTTTGCTTCACTCTGTATAATACAGAAATGGAAAATGACAAGGAAAAAGCTCCTTTTTTCACTTTGCCTTTTTTCTTCCTGTTTGAAATTGCTATGGATTAGTGCAATGTGAAATCCATCTTTTTGTACTTCAATTTCTCAGCCATTTACTCCCTGGTAATAGCTGAAGAAGATGAGAATTTGGCCAAGATGAAAAAAAGTTACCCTGTGACCTTGTGTAGAAAACTTCAAAGGGCCTGACTCAGATTACCATTACTAATATAGTCATGGCAGCCAGGACTTTCCATCTAAATCCTTGTATCCTGCTAAGAAAACCCAAATGGGTGAAAACAATTGCTTGGGCTTAAATTGCAAAGAGAAAAAAATTAAAGCACGTAGACAATATATCCAGTTACCAAAGTTTTTACGAGCTTAGCATAAAGTAGTCTCTCAAACATTCGTCAGATGAAGTTAACCAGTGAATGACAGTCAAAGGACGAAAAGAAGAGGGGAAATGAAATTCAATAGCAAGAATTAAAAACATTTAAATATGCTTTGAGTATAGACATTAAATATAATTTAAATCAAGATAACTGATGACTGGGAGATGACTGATATACAATGAGCTATCATCTCAATGAAATTGTTAAGAAGGTAACTGACTAGAAATCAGGCTATAACGCAGTATTCTTTCTCCTTCCTTACCCCACACTCTTTATCTGCTAATCACCTCTCTTCCATCTTCTCCCATACCATTTCCCTAACCACTAGTCCTTTGAAAACTTTTTTCTCAGAGCTTCCGAAGAAGGAATGGCCCTTCATTCTTTTTATTCTAGTAACACTGACACCTTCAGTGGACTAAGTCTGTTCAATTCTTTGTTCGTCACTGAATTATTATTTTTTTTACTGGCAGATTATGTTTTATTCTACTTCTTTAAAACAGAACAAAATATAAGAATGCAAATATTAAAGTAAATATATCTAAATTTTAATTTTAAATAAGCATCTAACTGATGCATTTCTCTTATACAGTCTGACTCATGTGCTTCTGTATCATTTTAATCCAGTGTGGTATGTTTTATCATAAATTATGTTTCTGTTCTGCATATAAAATATTTCTTGATATATTTATTTTTACATTCATCAAGGCAAGCATATTTCATATCCATTAGTTTTGGGGTTACAATTGAAATATTCAAGAAAATTATTCAAATTTAAACAACCACTTAGATTTGTAGAGGAAACTGAAAATAAGGATTAATAAGTGGAAATTCATTTAGAAGAGGTGTTTAAAAAACTTTAAAGAAAGTTTATAAAGAAACAAAAGATAATACTTTAACTCATATTTTTCTTTGTAGAGAGGACAAAGAAAAAATGTATTCCGATTTGTACATTTTAAGATAGATTTTGTAAATGGAATACTTTATTTTCTTTTTTAAAAACTATTTTATATTGGAGTAGAGCCAGTTAACAATGTTGTGACAGTTTCTGCTCGCAACAGAGTGTCTCAACCATACAACTACATGTATCATTTCTCCCCAGATTCCTTTCCCATCCAGACTACCGCATAATATTGATCAGAGTTCTCTGGCCTACATGGTAGGTCCTTGTTTGTTATTTATTTTAAATATAATAATGTGTAGTTGACAGCAGGTTATGTGCCCCTAGTAGGTGTGAGACACTTTGCTTAGTCTAGGGCGATTAACAGTCAGGAAGACACGTTTCGTCTTACCCTCAGCCTGTTTAGAGTCTTTGTGGGGATAGGAATGAATAAACAGTCAATTATAATGCAAAGAGACATATATGGAGCTCAGGGGGATACATGGCCTAACATTGGAACTTACAACCTAGTTGAGGAGAAAGGACACTTGAAATTTAAAGGAAGGTAGTACTGGCTTGGGCTTCCCAGGTGTGCTAGTGGTAAAGAAACCACCTGCCAGTGCCGGAGACAAAGAGACGCAGGTTCAACCCCTGGGTAGGGAAGATGCCCTGGAGGAGGGCACGGCAACCACTCCTGTATTCTTGCCTGAAGAATCCCATGGACAAAGGAGCCTGGCGGGCTATAGTCCATAGGGTCACAAAGAGTCAGACACGACTGAAGCAACTTAGCGTGCAAGCAGTGTTGGTGTGCAGGTCAAGAAAGCCACTTCCCTGGTGGTTGGGTGGTCAGAACTCTGCACTCCCACTGCAGGGGGCACAGGCTCCATCTCTGGCTGGGGAACCAAGGTCCCACAAGTGTGTGGGGCAGCCAAAAACAGAGAGAGAGAACCACTTAATGGATGTGGCTAGAGGATTGCTGGTGAGAGAAAGTGAGGTCTAAGATGAAATCTAAAGATGAGAAAACCTAGCCAGATGGAAAGGTGGGAAAAGTAAGGGAATGACTCTCAAGCAGAGGTAACTGCATGTATGAAGTCCCTGAGCTGTTGGATCAATAAAATAGGAAAACTGACCACTTTTCTAAGTGCTGTCACACTGGGCTTTTCTGTCTCCTCACCAAAGGCCACTGGAAATATCCTTCCTACCCTGTCCCTTGCCCTCCTCTTCCTTCAAAATACAACTTGGCAATTCATCATGTTTTGCCTTAAAATCTTACATTTAGATAGCTCTTTTCAAACATCCTGTATGTGTCTTGTTGATGCTTATAATATATGTACTGTTTCAAACGCCCCTTCTCTTCAACTAGATTGCAAGTAGTTCCTTAAGAGTAGTCTCGGATTTTCTGTGTCTTTCTTCCTGGCACAGCACTCGACAAAAGTCAATGCTTACTATTTACTAATTGTTTAGTAACATGGTTTAAGTGAGTAAAGAACAAAATTACCACCCAAAGCTACCTAGTCATCAAAATTCTTGACTATTCTCAAAGGGGAGATGGAAAAGCCTAAATTTTTTTGGTGTCACTTCCAATGGATCTGTGTAGGAAGCCACTGTGATAAGAAATTATCTAAGTGTTCTTCATTCTATAAACACAATAAATTTGGGCTACAAGTTCAAATAGTTGGGTCAGTATGACATTAAAACCATTTTTACTTCAAGAATAATTCTGACCAGGGGTCAAATATTTATTCCTCTTTCCTAGGATGCTGCTGACACCTAAATCTCCAATATCCCTAAATTTCCACAGAGGAAAGGAAGATTCTCTTCAAGGACCAGTTGAAAAGACATACTTGGGGTAAGCAGCAGTAAGTTTCCAAAAGACTGATGCCCAGAAGTTAAAAGCAAGATTTCTAGTCAAAATAAAAAGATACATGTAGCACACTCCCTCAGATAAGATTTTCCAGACAAAAACAGAAACAACTTGAACTTTGAGAAAGATTATTTTCCTCAGGCAGCATCAGAGGACTTTGTGCATTTATTCGGTTCAGTGGTTTACAAAGCTGTGGATGCCTTAGAGTTCAAAACAAGTGCCCGTTCCCTGTGTGAGCTGCTCAAGGCTCAGAGGTGTCGTGTTGTTCAGTGGAAAATGTCACTGAAAATGAAAAAGGATACTAACACACACTACCAGCATACTAGTACTGATTAAAAGATAAGTCTCATGTGCTTTTCCACATTCGGGGACTACCTAGCACAATCAAGGTACCATAGCTGATAATTTGCACTTGCCCAATACAACAAGGTGCGCTTAAACAGTCAAGATTTCATTTAGATGTACTCACACATTTACCCTTCTATGGAGGGGGCCACTCCAGGTGGCATGCAGCATCTTAGTTCCCCAGCAAGGAACTGAACCCATGCCCCCACCCCAACACAGGGAATGCGGAGTCTTAACAGTGGACGACCAGGGAAGTCCACCACTTAGGACTTAAAACAGACTTACTTATGGTGGAAGCTTAGGCTGTCCCGCACTACTCAATATTATTACCAAATTGTTGGAGAGGTTTGAAATTTTTTAAGTTATCTCAACAAACACATATTAAGCATCTACTAGGTTCCAAGGCACTGAACTGGACCAGGGACAATTAAAGGCAATTCTTGCCTTTGTTGCTGTTGTTTAGTCACCCACTCTTTCATGACCCTGTGGACTGTAGCCCACCAGGCTCTGCTGTCCAGAGGATTTCCCAGGCAAAAATACTGGAGTCGGTTGCCATTTCCTTTTCCAGGGGGATCTTCCTGACCCAGGGATCAAACCCACTTCTCCTGCTTGGCAGGAGGATTCTTTCCCACTGAGCCACCTGGAAAGCCCTACCTTGCCTTTATAAATTAACAACCTAATAGTGAAGACAAACAGGTAATAATTTTAATAAACTGTGATAGCTGCCACAATAAAAGCAGGAAGAACACAATGGATTCAAGAGAAGCAAAGAAGAATAGCAATCATCCAACTAAGGTTACATAGCTGAAAGGGATACCAACAGTGCTAACAGCAAAGTAAGAGAGGTTACTGCTGCGGCTAAGTCACTTCAGTCGTGTCCGACTCTGTGTGACCCCACAGACGGCAGCCCATCAGGCTCCATTGTCCCTGGGATTCTCCAGGCAAGAACACTGGAGTGGGTTGCCATTTCCTTCTCCAATGCATGAAAGTGAAAAGCGGAAGTGAAGTCGCTCAGCCGTGTCCGACTCTTAGCGACCCCATGGACTGCAGCCTACCAGGCTCCTCCATCCATGGGATTTTCCAGGCAAGAGTACTTGAGTGGGGTGCCATTGCCTTCTCCGAGAGAGGTTACTACCATTCTTCAACTGCTTTCCTGAAAGACACATTTTAAAACCATGTATTTTTCTATCAGGAACTTAGTGTTTAATTCAACTGGTCATAAGACCCAAAAAGATTTTTAAAAGAGAAAGAATAACAGACTTCACCAGCTCTAGATAACCTGCTCAACCACCCACTTACCTTTAAAACAAAAGTCAATGCTACTTTGAGTTTACAAGGTTCAAGATCACCCTAAATAATCCAGAGAATCTCAAGTGACTCCCGGTTGCCTATAACCAGAAAAGCAAGAGAAGGCCAAATCAAATCCAAAAGCATCGTAGGACAGAGCTAGAGCTCTTTGCACTCCCAAGTCCCTCCAGTTTTCCTTCTTACCTGCCTTTCCAAGCCACAGTCACCTAAAGTCCCCCATCCTCTGATCACTTGCCCTCTAGCCATATAACCAAAGTTCCCCAGATGTTCTTCGGCTTACTAATCAGCTAACTTTTATACAGTCTTGCATACAATGTAAGCGCTGCCTTAGACTTGTGAAGACATGAGTTTTTCTACTTCTATTCATTGGATCAAATTATCCTACGTCAATTGCTATTTCCACATCTCCTTTTCCTTCCTGTCCCACCTCAAATCTCTGCCCACCCCCTCATCACATTCATCTGTTGAAGCAACAGTGGAAGGAAGATGGTATAGAAGGAAGAACCTGGATTCTGGAATTAGACATCTCTGATTCAGACTCTGACAATAACAGCTTATTAAGTCACTTAATATCTATGACACCCAGTTTCTCCTCTGTAAAATGAGGATAGCCCCCCTAATGCATGGCGGAGGAAAACTGAGATATATGTAAAGTTCCTGGTATGCTTAGGTGTTAGGCACTTAGCATACAATAAACGCCAGTTGCTTTTCTTTCTTAAGACCCAACTTAAATCCCTGCTATTCTGAGAAGCCTCTCAGCTCACCTGCCAAGTATTCATCTCTGCTGTAGCATAGCAGGATTTCCAAAGTCTCTGAATGCCTTGATGGTAAGAAAATCTGCAGTTGAGAAACTTTAGACATTATGGAGGAAACAAGATTAGAGAACTAAGGACATCGTTACACCTGAACAGTTTTAAATTCAGTAAAATGAAACTATAATCCAACTTGCTAAATAAAAACAATGTCAATGACATTTAGACCTTATAATTAGTCATTATAACTACTGTGGTATTATTTTCCAATTACCACTCCCTGCTCATTAGACTTCTAGTTTCTCTTCCTGTAATTAATAAAGCTGCTTGTAAATTTCTTTGGCTTTGAGGCAAATAATCCAGGTTCTGCCAGAAGGTGTGTTTTTATCTGCCTCCAAGTGTTGGATGCCCATCTGATCCTATAGCTCAGTGCTATTGACTCCAACTCTTAAATTTCAACATGGTCTCCAGAACAAGGAAGCACATAGATACTTGAGAGGATAAAAGCTTTAGATATTCTCTGATAAAGCACTGCGTGTGTATCACCAAGTAGGCACTCGGCAATCCCACTTCCAGTACTTGGGTCCGTGTGGCTCTCCTGGGTCCATGACAACTTCATGTTCCAAAGCTTTTTAGCCTCCAACCACCCATAACTGCAGTGCCACCGTCCAAAGTGGAACTCTTTTTCAGCCTCTTCTGTTAACTCCCTCAGGCTTCTTGAACAATTCTAGTCCTGTTCTGTTTTCCCCTCAACTCTCTTTCCCACACCTTTTTTAATGCTATTAAATACTTGACACTCCTCCATTGTCAGTTCCTATGTAACCGGCTACTTGGCTCCTTCTATATAAAAAAAGCAAAAAACTAACATTTATGTGCCAGGCCCCATTCCATTCTAAATACTTCAAAGGTATTACTCATTTAACATTCATGACAAAATCTGAAGAAAGCTACTATTATTATCCCCATTTTACAGGCGAGCAAACCAAGTCTCAGAATGTTTATAAGACAGAGAGTCAGGATTCAAGTTTTGGCAGTGTAGGGAGCCAACACTTGCTAAATTTCCTTGATTCTTTGCTCAACCTCAGGCCACCCCAGTGTCTGTTTTTGGTTCTGCATGAAGTGTGTTTTCAGGTGAAATAAACTTGTGAAGTCACAGCCTGTTTTCTTCTCCTTCTCCCCTTCCTCTTCTTTACGTTGTCTGATGTCAAATACTTGCTGCTTGACCACATCCACGTGTCACCACAATTAGGTAGTTTCTCAGGTAGAAATCTCTCCATGTCATATCCCAAAGTCTCCTCCTGCCTTATCCCATCTCTAACTGAGAAACGTGCATGCTCTTTGGTGTCTCCAATAAGAGTGTGATACAGAAACATTTAAAACCATTACTCTGAATCAGACCTCAGACTGCTCAGCACAGTATTCTGCTTTCTGACAAAGCAGAAAAAAACAAAGGACATTTTGTAAAAGACACCTACAGGGAGCTCCCTGGAAACCCAGTGGTTACAACTCTGCTTCCACTGCAGGGGCATGGGTTCAATCCCTGGTCAGGGAACTAAGATCCCGAAAGCCGTGTGGCATGCCAAAATTAATAACAGTAAATAAAGATATGTTTTTAAAAAGACATCTATAGCTGCATGCCACAATTCTTAATGCCTTTTAAAGAACTTTAATGGATATATCACTCACTAATATTTCATGCCTTTTGGAATTAACTAATACTATCAAGGTAGAAACTTTTATAGATGTTCTATAATATCTCTAATGAACATGAAAGCTAACTTTTGTGTCAAGATATATCCTCTTCTGGGTTCTCCTGGTGGCTCAGACGGTAAAGAATCTGCCTGCAATGTGGGAGACCCGGGTTCGACCCCTGGGTCGGGAAGATTCCCTGGAGAAGGGAATGGCAACCCACTCCAGTATTCTTGCCTGGAGAATCCCATGGACAGAGGAGCCTAGTGGGCTACAGTCCATAGGGTTGCAAAGAGTTGCACACGACTGAACATCTAACACTTTCACTTTTCATATCCCCTACTTCTTACATGATTCTATAACTCATTGAATAACTATGTGTGTGCCATTCAATTACTCAACAAGCATTTATTGAGCTCTGGGATATAACAGCGACCAAGACAGATACTATTATTTCTCTCTGGGAGCTTTAACACCAGAATAGGACATACAATAAACACACAGTATTTCACTCCAGATAATAAGTGCTGTGAAGAAAACCATACAAAATGATGTGTGAGAAAATGAAATGAGTGGGCACAGGAGAAATGAGTTTAGACTGAGTTATCAAGGAAGACCCCTCTGAGAAGATGGCACTCAGCTAAGACCTGAACACCAAGAAGCAAGCAAGCATGTTCCAGGCACAGGCAATAGTGAATGCAGGGTCTTCAGGTAGGAAAAAAGACCAAGGCATTCACGCCCTTGGAGAGTTCACCTCTGTCTTCATGACTTTATAAAATTTATACATAAATCCTGTCAATCTTAATTGTTGTGGACTAAAACATGCAAATCACATCTATAAGATGAGTTTCTTATCCCCCTTAGCAGCAGCAACAGCTTATCACCACAATGGCCAAATTTCCAGGACTGTTGTGTCTTGATTTCCTCCAGAGCATTCCTATCAGGACGAGTTGCAAATACCCAGCAATACCTGTTGATAATTAACACCAACAGACCATGGAAAACAGATTTTGCAAGTCAGTCAGCCATAAAATACTTACTAAACAAGATTGCAAGAGATTTAGCCCAGTTCTTTGGGAACTGGGCCATCCATTCCTGCATAACCACCTTGCCCAATCCCTTTCCTGGTTCCCAGGAGCCTAAATAGCTGTGCTGAGTGATAACCTTTCTTGATCTGTGGTAAACCAGTAGTTAACAACCTGCTGCTGCTGCTGCTAACTTGCTTCAGTCTAGGATTGTCTTTTTCATTGTGTTGTGTTGAAACACTGCTAAGACCTCAGGCTTGTACCTGGTACCAGATTAGTCATTTAGTAAAAGTTCTAGTACCTCACTTGAGAAAGAGTTAATTTACAAAAAGATAAACTTTACCGAACATTCCTGATGAGCTGACATCCTAGGCTTTAAAAGCATCATAAAGTTAAAAATAAACCAAATTCCATACAATTATTACATCCTCACTTTGGGAATAGATATACTTTTTTTGTATTCAATCCATTCATTATTCATACAGATGAATTTATGGGACTTGTCATAAACTCTTTTCTCCAAACCGAGTCTGTCTCCACACTCCAAAGGCTTTGAGGAGCTGCCTCCTTAGTATCCCCTTTGCTATCACCAGGGCGTGACGTTCTCCCTCAGTCTCATCTTCACTCATTGGCCCACACATCTCTGGAGAATAGGAAGACATCCTCTACTTGGATGTTGGTCCATCACCATCTCTTACTAAGGAAAAAAAAAATGTTTAACGCCCTGAAATGTTGTGCTTCCCTAAATGGAGCCAGTTTGCCTCTCTGTGTCCTGAGGCTTAGGCTAGTTTTCAATCCTAGAAACATTATACCTCGATGGTGATAACAATTAAGAGAGTGCCAAACATAAGAAACCTAAGTTCAAGTCTTGTATTTTTTTATTTATTCAAAACATTCTTATTACATATCTGTTAAGTACCAGACTCTGCATCACTTTATTTTTCCCCGCTTTGGACAAGTAACTAAACTGCTCTATGCTCCAGTTTTCTTACTTGTTCATAACTTTAGAGAGAAGACATTGTACCAGATGCTCTCTAGTCCTCTGCAGTTCTAAATGTCTTTGCTTCTAAATCCGTTTCTAACTTCCATATTCTAACTTAATCACACTCATCTCTAAGTAAACTGACTTTATCATATGGAAATTTCTATTAAAACAAAGGCCAGTACTGACTATATCTCCAAAGGCATTAATATAATTCCATTGATTGAGAGAGAAAAAATTAATCAATATTTCTGGAATTTAGATAATTACTTTCAAGGATAATCAATAAGGAAATTATACTATATATATTCATAAACAAAAGATTAATATGATATAAGTGGCTCAGAACCAGTTTCCTCAAGAGAAAAAACAGGTATATAGCCAAGTACTGAAAATATAAATCAATATGTAAACCACAAAGATGAATCCGTTCAGTTCAGTCGCTTAGTCGTGTCCGACTCTTTGCGACCCCATGAATCGCAGCACGCCACAGCACTCCCTGTCCATCACCAACTCCCAGAGTTCACTCAGACTCATGTCCATCGAGTCAGTGATGCCATCCAGCCATCTCATCCTCTGTCGTCCCCTTCTCCTCCTGCCCCCAATCCCTCCCAGCATCAGAGTCTTTTCCAATGAGTCAACTCTTTGCATGACATGGCCAAAGTACTGGAGTTTCAGCTTCAGCATCATTCCCTCCAAAGAAATCCCAGGGCTGATCTCCTTCAGAATGGACTGGTTGTATCTCCTTGCAGTCCAAGGGGCTCTCAGGAGTCTTCTCCAACACCACAGCTCAAAAGCATCAATTCTTCGGCGCTCAGCCTTCTTCACAGTCCAACTCTCACATCCATACATGACCACAGGAAAAACCATAGCCTTGACTAGACGAACCTTTGTTGGCAAAGTAATGTCTCTGCTTTTGAATACGCTATCTAGGTTGGCCATAACTTTCCTTCCAAGGAGTAAGCGTCTTTTAATTTCATGGCTGCAGTCACCATCTGTAGTGATTTTGGAGCTCAAAAAAATAAAGTCTGACACTGTTTCCACTATTTCCCCATCTATTTCCCATGAAGTGATGGGTCCAGATGCCATGATCTTCGTTTTCTGAATGTTGAGCTTTAAGCCAACTTTTTCACTCTCCACTTTCACTTTCATCAAGAAGCTTTTTAGTTCCTCTTCACTTTCTGCCATAAGGGTGGTGTCATCTGCATATCTGAGGTTATTGACATTTCTCCTGGCAATCTTGATTCCAGCTTGTGTTTCTTCCAGTCCAGCATTTCTCATGATGTACTCTGCATAAAAGTTAAATAAGCAGGGTGACAATATACAGCCTTGATGAACTCCTTTTCCTATTTGGAACCAGTCTGTTGTTCCATGTCCAGTTCTAACTGTTGCTTCCTGACCTGCATACAGATTTCTCAAGAGGCAGGTCAGGTGGTCTGGTATGCCCATCTCTTTCAGAATTTTCCACAGTTTATTGTGATCCACACAGTCAAAGGCTTTGGCATAGTCAATAAAACAGAAATAGATGTTTTTCTGGAACTCTCTTGCTTTTTCCATGATCCAGCGGATGTTGGCAATTTGATCTCTGGTTCCTCTGCCTTTTCTAAAACCAGTTTGAACATCAAGAAGTTCACGGTTCACGTATTGCTGAAGCCTGGCTTGGAGAATTTTGAGCATTATTTTACTAGCATGTGAGATGAGTGCAATTGTGTGGCCGTTTGAGCATTCTTTGGCATTGCCTTTCTTTGGGATTGGAATGAAAACTGACCTTTTCCAGTCCTGTGGCCACTGCTGAGTTTTCCAAATTTGCTGGCATATTGAGTGCAGCACTTTCACAGCATCATCTTTCAGGATTTGAAAGAGCTCAACTGGAATTCCATCACTTCCACTAGCTTGTTCGTAGTGATGCTTTCTAAGGCCCACTTGACTTCACATTCCAGGATGTCTGGCTCTAGGTCAGTGATCACACCATTGTGATTATCTGGGTCGTGAAGATCTTTTTTGTACAGTTCTTCTGTACAAAAGAACAAAGATGAATAGACAATATAAAAAACAGGTATACATATACATTGCTGGTAACATTGTATACTCTTTCTAAAGTGTAAGTTGACCTCATATATCAAGGGCCATAAAATTGGTTATGAAGATTTATTACAGTAATGGTCCTTTATTATTATATCTTTTGATTTGGGGTTCACTCATGTAATTTATCCAGTTAGCATGCTCTCTTTCCAATCATGCTCCTTGGCCTTAACCATGAGAACACACTTAGGTTAGCCTGATGAGTAGATAAAAAACACACAGGGGAAAACCAAGCCTTTCCAGCTGGGACCCACAATATGCCTGAGTTAAGGAGCTGTAACTCTGGGTTTAAGAATACAAAAATATCCAGTTCCCAAGAAGGTAAAATTCACCATTTCTGCATCCAATCGAAACTTACCAAGTATATTATTTTGCTAGGGTTTGGGTAATAAAGTAACACCAACTGGTTGGCTTAAGTAACAGAAATATATTGTCTCACAATTCTGAGGCTAGAAATCTGAGATTAAGGTGTTGGCAGAGTTGGTTCCTTCTAAGGAATGAAAGGATGTTTCAGGTCTTCTTTCTTGACTTGTAGATGGCCACTTTCTCCCTGTGTTTCTTCACTTGACTAATTATGTATGTGTCTCTAAATTTTGGAAGAACATCAGTCATACTGGGTTAGGGCCACCCTCATGACTTCTATCTAACTTGACCAACTCTGTTTTAACCTTATCTCCAAATAAAACCACATTCTGAGGTACTGGGGGTTAGAACTTCAAAATATAAGCCAGGGTGGGGAGGGGAGAGGGTGTACACAATTCCGTCTATAACACCAAGCACTCAAATAAACAATAAAATATACACCATACCGGGAAAAGTCAATCAATTGAAATGAAGCAATAGGGACAATAGAATTAGTATTTGATAAAGCCATTAGAGGCATTACTAAAAAACTGTATTCTGCTTGTTCAAGAAGTTAGAAGAAAGTGGTATGATTGTTACATAGACTTGGAAGATATAAAAGGACTCAACTGAAACTTCTAGAGATGTAAAAATATAATGTGTGAGATGAAAAATTCACTGGAAGGAATTAATAGCAAGTTAAACAAAGCAGAAGTAATAATTACTGAACTTGAAAACACCACAACAGTAATTATCATAAGTGGAACTCAGAGGAAAAAAGACTGGGGAAAAATGAGCAGAGTATCATGATCTGTGGGACAGCTTCAAGCAGCCTCATATCTGGGCAAATAAGCTGCCAAAGGAGAGGTGAAAGAGAAAAAAATTACTTAAAGAAATAATTTTTTCCAAAATTTCCAAATGTGATGAAAATGAAGGCTACAGGGCCAAGAAACTTTAAAACTCCAAATACAAGAAATATGAATAGAACTATACCAAGTCACATCATTACCAAATCTCTTGAAACCACTGATAAAGAGAAATCTTAAAAAGAAACCAGTGAAAAGACATTAAGTACAGAGAGCCAAAGATAAAAATGACAGCAGACTTCTTATTGTAAACAACAAAACCAAGAGACAATGGGACATCTCTAAAGCACTGCAAGACAAAAATCTGTCAACCTAGAATTCTATACTCAGTAAAAATAACTTTAAAAAATGAAGGTGAAATGAAGATTTATTGAGACATACAAAGCTGAAAGAATTTATCAGCAGCAAACCTTCCCTACAAGAAATGTTAAAGGGAGTCCTTTGGGCAGAGGAAAACAACACCAAATGGAAATCTAGATCTATCCAAGGAAGGAAAATATCAGATCTGTAACTATGAAGGCTCTAAATAGAAACATCTCTGTTATTTCCTCCCTCCCATCACCACTCAGTACATGTTTCACTTAGAAACACAACTGAATGAGGCTTCACTGCTCATATATACTTTCTATATAGATCCTACATGGTAAACTGTATTTATTCAATAGTCATTCAACAAATATTCATTGAGGCTGTTATATATTTCAGACACTAGGGATAAGCTCACTAAAACAGACAAGGCCCCTTAACAAGCTCAGTGAGCTCACACTCCAGCATCTGACCTTCTAATTGACAGACATAAGAACATAGTATCAAAGTCATACTGCAATTTGCTAATTTTGTTTTATTTATTTATTATTATTATTTACAATATTGTATTGGTTTTGATTCCCTTCAGACTGCAAAATCTTCAGTTTGGTTGTTTCATTTGTCTTTATAATTCAGTAATCCAGTACAACAATCCAATTATTAATACATGGCCTCTATATACTGTCAGTACTGTTAGTGACATAGGCCTAGAACATAATGCAATATAAACAAAGTAATTCTGTTATTTTTCGTCTTGTGAAATTTTTATCACGCTGCTGAAACTGGAGTAGGAAGAAAGGTGAAAAGGAACAAAGAAGCCATTCAGGACTAGAACAAGATTCTGTTTCTTTTATAATCTATATATTTTATAAAATGATGTTCAGACGCTCACCACAGACATACACAGTAATGCAATTGAAATGAAAATGCACAATTATCTGAAAGCCAAGAGTACCTGGAAGAAGCAAATATGCTAGACTTAAGTGCTAATTTTGTTACTAAAATTATGAATAAACCTGGCTTGGAACTTCCTGGCAGCCACAGCAAAAAGAAAACACAACTGGTAAGAAATTGTGGTTGGTCTTATGGAGAAAATATTATTAACATGCAAATACTCACTGCCTTCTACTTTCTTTTCCCTTGATGTATTAAAATATTACTTCTCCAAGCCAAGATTTTGATAGATGCTAGAGCTGTTGAGGGATGTGGAGAAAATAAGAATATACACCATGAGGAAACTCATGTCTTCTATATCACTGTCAGAAGGGAAAATCACGTATTTTGGTACTTTACTATTATGAAAGATGTTCTTGCCCAGGAAGTAGGTTACTACTTTGAGAGCATATGTAAATTGTATCCATCATTTTACACTGGTTAAGTGCCTCACTTACTTTTGCCAATGAGCAGTCAAGCAAGTACTCTTCTATAAGATTCTGAATATTGAATCACTGGGAACCAAAATGGTGAAATACTGAAATCATCATCTTCAAATCATCAATGGCTATTTTTATGTCAGGTTTTCATTTGAGAAGAAAGGAGAAAAGTATATTCTAATTCACTTCCTAGAAGCAGCCATAATCAGCAGCTACCTGCAGTGATAAAATTCAATAAATTAAGCTTCATTTAAAAATCTGTTCAACAGCAACAATAAAAAAGGCATCAATGGATTTTCACTTTTCAAACTTCTGGAAAATGGCTACCACTCATCAGTTCAGTTCAGTTCAGTTCAGTCAGTCGTGTCCGACTCTTTGCAACCCCATGAATCACAGCACGCCAGACCTCCCTGTCCATCACCAACTCCCGGACTTCACTCAAACTCATGTTCATCCAGTCAGTGATGCCATTCAGCCATCTCATCCTCTGTCATCCCCTTCTCTTCCTGCTCCCAAGCCCTCCCAGCATCAGAGTCTTTTACAGTGAGTCAACTCTTCGCATGAGGTGGCCAAAGTATTGGAGTTTCAGCTTCAGCATCAGTCCTTCCAATGAACACCCAGGACTGATCTCCTTTACGATGGACTGGTTGGATCTCCCTGCAGTCCAAGGGACTCTTAAGAGTCTTCTCCAATACCACAGTTCAAAAGCATCAATTCTTCAGCGCTCAGCTTTCTTCACAGTCCAACTCTCACATCCATACATGACCACAGGAAAAACCATAGCCTTGACTAGACGGACCTTTGTTGGCAAAGTAATGTCTCTGCTTTTGAATATGCTATCTAGGTTGGTCATAACTTTCTTTCCAAGGAGTAAGTGTCTTTTAATTTCATGGCTGCAATAACCATCTGCAGTGATTTTGGAGCTCAAAACTATAAAGTCTGACACTGTTTCCCCATCTATTTGCCATGAGTGATGGGACCAGATACCATGATCTTAGTTTTCTGAATGTTGAGCTTTAAGCCAACTTTTTCACTCTCCTCTTTTCCTTTCATCAAGAGGCTTTTTAGTTCCTCTTCACTTTCTGCCATAAGGGTGGTGTCATCTGCATATCTGAGGTTATTGACATTTCTCCTGGCAAAATCTTGATTCCAGCTTGTGTTTCTTCCAGTCCAACGTTTCTCATGATGTACTCTGCACAGAAGTTAAATAAGCAGGGTGACAGTATACAGCCTTGACGAACTCCTTTTCCTATTTGGAACCAGTCTGTTGTTCCATGTCTAGTTCTAACCGTTGCTTCCTGACCTGCATACAGATTTCTCAAGAGGCAGGTTAGATGGTCTGGTATGCCCATCTCTTTCAGAATTTTCCACAGTTTATTGTGATCCACACAGTCAAAGGCTTTGACATAGTCAAGCAGAAATAGATGCTTTTCTCGGAGAAGGCAATGGCAACCCACTCCAGTACTCTTGCCTGGAAAATCCCATGGACGGAGGGGCCTGGTGGGCTGCAGTCCATGGGGTCGCTAGGAGTTGGACACGACTGAGTGACTTCACTTTCACTTTTCACTTTCCTGCATTGGAGAAGGAAATGGCAACCCACTCCAGTGTTCTTGCCTGGAGAATCCCATGGACGGGGGAGCCTGGTGGGCTGCCGTCTATGGGGTCGCACAGAGTCAGACACGACTGAAGTGACTTAGCAGCAGCAGCAGCAGCAGCAGATGCTTTTCTGGAACTCTTGCTTTTTCCATGATCCAGCGGATGTTGGCAATTTGATCTCTGGTTCCTCTGCCTTTTCTAAAACCAGCTTGAACATCTGGAAGTTCGCGGTTCACGTATTGCTGAAGCCTGGCTTTGAGAATTTTGAGCATTACTTTACTAGCGTGTGAGATGAGTGCTATTGTGCAGTAGTTTGAGCATTCTTTGGGATTGCCTTTCTTTGGGATTGGAATGAAAACTGACCTTTTCCAGTCCTGTGGCTACTGCTGAGTTTTCCAAATTTGCTGGCATATTGAGTGCAGCACTTTCACAGCATCATCTTTCAGTTTTTATAAATTATGTGATTAAATAAACAAAAAAAATGGAAGAAATATTATTTTGAAAGAGAATGTTTGTAGCCTACTGTTTCTTTTATGGTGTTAATATATAGAAGGAGATATTATTATGGAAATATCAATCTATCTCTTTTTGCTTTTTTATATTATTGTCAAATTCCACAGAATGCAAGATGGCACTAAACAAAATGCTTAATATTTTCCTCTGTTTCATTCCATTTCATTAAGAACTCTAATCCATTGCTAGAATTTCATTTAGTTTCTTTCTTAGTTCTCTTTCTGGCCTTTGACAAGTAAATAAATATGTTACTGGGGAAAGTCCTCACCAGTCATTCCTTCCTTAAACTAATATTTACTGGCTCTCCTATGGACCAAACAGGATTCTAGACAGTGCACAAAATAGACTAAAATCCCTGCCTTCACAGAGTTTAAATCCTAGTGCAGGAAGAAGGACAATCAAACATATAAGTAGAGACTAAGTCCTCAGTGATAAGACTGATAAAGAAAAACAAATCAGGGCTAGGGAATGGGAAGTGCTGCTGTGGAGGGCTGGCAGGTTTTTTGTTTTTGTTTTTTTTTAACTTGCTATTATTCTTTTTAAAATTTTTAGTAATTTATTTAATATCTATTTTTGTCCACACTGGGTCTTTGTTGCTGCACACGGGCTTTTTCTCTAGTTGAGGCAAGAGGGGCTACTCTTTGTTGCAGGGCTTCTCACTGTAGCGGCATCTCTTGTTGGGGAGCACAGGCTCTAGGGGGCCTGTGGGCTTCAGTTGTTGTGGTCCATGGGCTTAGTTTCCCCACGCCATGTGGGGTCTTCCCTGACCAGGGACTGAACCTCTGTCCCCTGCATTGGCAGGGGGTTCTTAACCACTGGACTACCAGGGAAGTCCAGCTGGTTGCTTTAAAGTGAGAGAAGAGACTCTCAGAAAGAGTGACATTTGAGCAAAAGTTCAAAGGTGCATGCAGGAAGGAGTCAGGTAAAAACCTGTAGAAAGAACATTCCAGACACAAGGATCAGGCTTGACAGGATTATGAAATAGTAAAGAGGCCACCACCACCAGAGCAGAGGGGGTGAGCAGGATAAATCAAGCCAGTGACAGAAGGGACAGAAGATCAGGGCAGATCATGGAGGCCACTGTTAGAACTTTGGTTTTTACTCTGAGTCATAGGGGGTTTGAAATAAGGAAAACCATGAAATGACACATGTATTTTATATTATCACACTGGCTGTTGTATTGAGCACAGACTACAGAGGATTAAGACAAGACAGGATTTATAGGAGGCTTCCCAAGTAGTGCACGTGGTAAAGAACCCATCTGCCAATGCAGGAGACATAAGAGACACGGGTTCGATCCCTGAGTTGGGGAGATCCCCTGGAGGAATACCCACTCCAGTAGCCTTGCCTGGAAAATCCCATGGACTGAGGAGCCTCGTGGGCTACTATCCATGGGGTCCCAAAGAGTCGGACACGATTGAAGTGACTTAGCATGCACACAGGCTTTAAATGAGTCTATTGACGTGGTCTAGGCAAGAGAGGATGGAGGTTCAGGCCAGGGGTTTGCAGTATGCATGGAGAAAGACCCCTTGCAAATGGTTGCCCACCCAGCAGTTCTTGCAGATGGGTGCCAGGGACTGACAGTCATATTTTCTCAGAAAAGCCTTTTTTAAATTAAAAAAATTATTGTCTTTAATATCAAGAAGTTTTGAAAGCCAAGTCAGCATTTACATGGGAGTGACTAGTAGGAAAAGGCTGTTGCTAGTAGAACTGGAAACACAATACCTCTATTTCTAAGGACTGATGTTCACTCTTTAAAGCTCTTGTTTAGACAACAAATAGGAAAGCTCATCTGTTTTTACCCTTGCTATGGAAAATGCTTTCTTAACATAACCAGCTTACTTTCTTGCCTTAGTAAATGCTGCTTAATGAACAAACTTTTAACTCAGCTTCGGATGATTGAAGATTTGCATTACCTCAGTACCCTAATTTTTGCCAATAATTCACATTTGGATATAGATGTACATGACACATGAGATTGGCCTGAATTTATACTGAATCCTAGGATAACACTCTAGAAATTTGATTATTTGTTTTTTAAATGCCTTGTGTTTGTTTTTTATTATCATACATTTTTCTCCTCAGAGAAGATTGTAAATGAACTCTGGTTAATGCATTATGGCTAATCAAGATGTGGGGGTTTTTTTTCCCCTCTGATTCCAGCCTTTGAGTGTTACAGAGCACATCATTTTCTGACTCTACAGTTGATTATGAACACACCAAATAATTACAGAAATTCATCATCTTGTTTCTGAAATAAACATATTATTAACCTCAACCATGTTATTCAAAATATAGATCAAAACCACTCTTTCCATGATAAGTCTGTACTTTAATAACCTTTTCTGCTATTCCCTCTCCAGCAACATTTTTTTCTGGACTGACAGGTCTGTTAAACCAGATTTTCAAGCCAAGGGTTATTTACATCCTCTGGTACATTTTAGCAAAATTAATTTGTCCTCCTTTTTCACCAGCTTCTCAATAAATCTTGCTGGCAGTTTAAACAGAAATAGCATCAAGTCAGTCTAGCTTGTGGCAAAAATCACCACTGTTAAGTGTTCTGCCCAGAGCTTTCATGGTTAAAGAAAAAAAAAAAGGAAAAACGAGGGGAGAGCTTTTCAATATGAATACAACAGAAAACAGAAAATACGTGAAAGTTCACAGTATATAGAAAAGAACAAAATCCTGAAGGAATGTCACAAACACACCATACTAGCTTTCTAGGGCTGCCATAACAAAGTACCAGAGACTGAGTGACTTACCACAAATTTATTTCTGACTGCTCTGGAGGCTGGGGACCTGAGATCAGATGACAAATTGGCCTTAAGTCTGACCACCATATAAACAGTGGCAAACAAGATAAGAACACTAAGCAACCATCAGCTTGGGTTGGATGATAAACCCCCAAAAAGAAGAGGAACTTCTGTAAGTAAAAGAAGATAAAATTACAGACAATAATTTGTAGAATCCCTCTCAGGGCCTTGGAAGAGTCCCATGCAAGTGAGAGGCTGGAAGCTTAAGCTTAACTAGTTTCAAATGGTATATCTGTCTATGTTACAAGGAAGAAGCTGCCTCAAATCAAAACCCTTCTGTATTAAAAACTCACTCCCTCACTTCCCTCCGCATCCATCACTCAGGTATTTCCCTCCTTCAGCTCTGGTATGTCTGTTTTGTTCTAAATGGGCTTTCCTGCTACCATCTTTCTTTGACCTCTAGTCCACTTTGGTTCCTGGATTGCAACAGGATGAGCAAGTGAAGGGATGCAAAGCTACGGCTGAGCTCAAGAAGTACCCAGGCCACAGAGAGTACTGTCACCTCATTTAGAAAGGAGCATGTTTTTGGTTACTCTCATTCTGACATTAAACAGAGATTACATTTTGAGTAAATTAGAGAGCAAGCTCTAGTATTTAACAGATGAGGGCAAGCCACTCCTCTCTCATACCATTGAGAAGAGGATATGAAGATTTCTGGAAATGAGGTGTGCAATTTATATAAAGAACCCAGGGCCTTCTAAGGAAAAGCAACTAAGATTACTATGTATTTACCCAGAGATTTTAAAGCTATAAAAGCTAATGAGATGGGGACTTCCCTGGTGGGTCCAGTGGCTAAGACTCCATGGTCCCAAGGCAGGGGGCCCGGGTTCAAACCCTGGTCAGAGAACTAGATCCCACATGCCACAACTTGAAGATTCCTCATGCCACAGCAAAGATCAAAGGGGCCGCAACTAAGACCCAATGCAGCCATATAAGTAAAAAAAAAATTTTTAAACACGCTAATGAGATGAACTGAATTGGCCTGCACTGGCTTTGTCCAAGGCTGAATGCCAAAAAGGCAAAGAGATCCTTGAGGGAATGAGACACCATAACAGTTGACTGAGACTGAATCAGATGACGGGTCCCTGCCCTAAGACAATCAGAGAGGGATGCTGGTTCTGGATCTACAAGGTGAATGACACCACCTAGACTCCACAGAGACAATACTGGTACTATGAACAGTAGGCAGGGTGAGAGACCAATGTAACTACAGAGCTGTAACTCTGGGGACACCACGTTCTTCACTGCAGAGTGTTCAGAGCTGAACATAAAACTGATGATAGAGAAACCTTTTACACACTATCCATCCCCCTTTCCCCAGCCCCCTCCTCACACACATCACCTCTTTTACACACTATCCATCCCCCTTTCCCCAGCCCCCTCCTCACACACATCACTCAGTTTCCACAGCATTTCCTGGAAGCATCCATGAGCCCTTGACTCCAGTTCTGCCCACAGGGGCAGTGGTGGTGGCTTTGGTGGCAATGGCATGTCTGGGATTCCGCTGCATTCCCAGTATCTGGAAACCCTTTAGAAGTCCTACAGTAAGGCAGCTTTTAAGCATAGTGGAAACGGTTCAGATTTGGCAGACTTCGGTCTGAATTCTAGCTCCAGCATATACCAGTCATATGGTCTTCAGCAAGTTGACATATCTCTGTATACCTCAATTCCTTCCTCTGTATGCTGAAGTTATTATAAACAAAAGTTGAATGGATTTGTCTAGAATACATAGCACAGTATATAGCTGGCGTGTCCTCAGTAAATATTAGTTCTGTGCCTTTGCACCCCCCAAAGATTTCCCTGGCAATGTTTGACCAATGGGAAGTTTTAATTTGGAGTATGGAATTAAATGGTGCTCAAAACAAGCCTTCTTATTGTCACCATCACCTGGACATCACTGTTGTAATCCTGCAGACCAACATAAGAATATACAGAGAATAAAGACTGATCACAAATTGGCCTTAAGTTTGACCACTATATAAACCGTGAGGAACAAGACAAGAACACTACGCATCACTCAGCTTGGATGATAAACCCCCCAAAATGTAGATATGCTGATGATGCAGATAAAGAACAAAATGCAGATGAAATCAAATGACCAGAACCTGACATAACTTGCTTTGGAGCAAGCAGGAAAGAAAGCAAGCAAATCAACCAAATCAACTTCAAGAAACTTCCCTGGCAAACCCCACCTCAAATTGATCACTTACTGTGAATTCTCTCCACTTTTAAGTACATAGGTTGGTCTGCCTCACACATACATCTTTTTATGTTTCAAGTTTTTAATCTCTTTAAATTTATTGTCAGTTCCACCTGGGAGGAAATCATAGCTTCTATTTCTTTTGTATACTCCTCTTGGGTAGGAACACAAGAAATTTTAAAAACAAACAAACAAAAAGCAGAAAGAAAGGGAGGGAAGAGGCAGTGAGGAAAAAAGTAGAATGAAGAAAGCAAAACGGAAGGCCAGCTAAGGCTGAACACTGTAGTGAAGCATCCTGTGGTGAAATATCCCCACATTAGGAACCCTGGCCGTCTGCAAACTGTTTGCTCTTGGCTGTTCTGTTGAACTTGAGGCGTCCATCTTCTTGAAATAAATGCTTGTTGGAGAATTCAGCATAAGGAACCATCTGCCGTTCTTGACTTGAATCATCAACAATAGGCAAAGAACTCATTTATGGACCATATTGGTCATTAGTGACTAATTAAATGTGGGAAACAAAGGCAATACTTTCCAGAACAGCTGTTTCAGACAACGGACAAGACAGCAAAAACTACTGCACAACTGGTTTAGTAAAGAGTTTTGTCTCTGGACTCAAATCCAGGTGTTTTCCTATGATGACAGCACCTAAAACAAGAAGTAAGTACCATTGGCAGAAGAACTTGAAAATGAGCATTACTGGAGACCCTTCAACCTACTCACCATGATGGTGGAGGGATATTTACACCTGCCCAAGCATATTGCCATCAATACGACCCCTCCCAGCTCCCTGAATTCCCTTTGTGCTTTACAGTGCTCATGAGGCTCTGCAATGGATTATCATCCTATGTATGTATGTATGTATGTATGTATTTGGCTGTGCTAGCTCTCAGCTGCGGCATGTGGGATCTAGTTCCCTGACCAGGAATTGAACCCAGGCCCCTTGCATTGGTCGTGTAGAGTCTTAGCCACTGGACAACCAGGGAAGTCCCAGATTATCATCCTTTGGATTCATGTCTTTTTATTTCTACTATCTGTAGATTCTTTAAAGCAATAACTGTGCCACATTCAACTCAAACTTTACGTAAGACTAAGATTAGAGGTCTTTTACTGAGCCTACAATGAAAAAACATTGTTATCAATTCATGAAATCCTCATTGTCTTTTGCTTGAAATTTGTTATCTATTGCTTCATCTGGGCTTGAGTCCCTAAATCCAATAACTATCTATGGACTTTGTTAGATAAACACAAGATGGCATGGTCAAATAGCAGAAACATGAGTAGGAGGTCAAGAGACAGAGTCTAATTCCAGTGCTTTTCCTAAATACAAAAATGAGAAGTCCCTGGTAGTCCAGTCCAGTGGAATTCCACTGCAGGGAGCACAGGTTCTATCCCTGGTCAGGAAACTAAGATTCTGAATGCTGAGCAGTGTGGAAAAAAAAAAGTGAAGTTTGATAAGTCATGTATCTTTTTTATACTTCAATTACTTCATGCATAAAACAAGGGAAAAGAATATCCACTCAGCAAAGAAATAAAGAAGGGAAAGGAGGAGACATTTATTGGTGCCTAAGAGAGGATTTCTTTGGAAGGAATGATGCTAAAGCTGAAACTCCAGTACTTTGGCCACCTCACGCGAAAAGTTGACTCATTGGAAAAGACTCTGATGCTGGGAGGGATTGGGGGCAGGAGGAGAAGGGGATGATGGAGGATGAGATGGCTGGATGGCATCACTGACTCGATGGACGTGAGTCTGGGTGAACTCCGGAAGTTGATGATGGACAGGGAGGCCTGGCGTGCTGCGATTAATGGGGTCGTAAAGAGTCGGACACGACTGAGCGACTGAACTGAACTGAACTGAAGAGGAGAGTGAAAAGTTGGCTTAAAGCTCAACATTCAGAAAACTAAGATCATGGCATCTGGTCCCGTCACTTCATGGGAAATAGATGGGGAAACAGTGGAAACAGCGTCAGACTTTATTTTGGGGGGCTCCAAAGTCACTGCAGATGGTGACTGCAGCCATGAAATTAAAAGACGCTTACTCCTTGGAAGGAAAGTTATGACCAACCTAGATAGTGTATTGAAAAGCAGAGACATTACTTTGCCAACAAAGGTCCGTCTAGTCAAGGCTATGGTTTTTCCAGTGGTCATGTATGGATGTGAGAGTTGGACTGTGAAGAAAGCCGAGTGCCACAGAATTGATGCTTTTGAACTGTGGTGTTGGGTCCCTTGGACTGCAAAGAGATCCAACCAGTCCATCCTAAAGGAGATCAGTCCTGGGTGTTCATTGGAAGGACTGATGCTGAAGCTGAAACTCCAACTTTGGCCACCTCATGCGAAGAGTTGACTCTTTGGAAAAGACCCTGATGCTCGGAAGGATTGGGGGCAGGAGGAGAAGGGGACGACAGAGGATAAGATGGCTGGATGGCATCACTGACTAGATGGATGTGAGTTTGAGTGAGCTCCAGGAGTTGGTGATGAACAGGGAGGCCTGGTGTGCTGTGATTCATGGGGTCGCAAAGAGTCAGACATGACTGAGCGACTGAACTGAACTAAACTGATTTCATGCTAGACAGACCCTGGGTTAGGTAAATCTCCCTATACAAGTCTCATAATAACTGCATCAGTTTCCCAGCTTTACAGATAAACAAACTGAGACTCAAGAATAATAATCAGCAAAAAGTCAGTCAACTAGCAACTGGCAAAGTGAAAATACAGACTCTGAGAATCTAATTCCAAAGCCCTGTCAAGCCATTTGACACTTAGTGCAAGTCACTGAGCTGGCACCTGATGGTTACCAAGGATAAGTGCATGCATGGTCAGTTGTGCCCAACTCTCTGCAACACCACGGACTGTAGCCTGCCAGGCTCCTCTGTCCATGATATTTCCCAGGCAAAAATACTGTAGTGGGTTGCTATTTCCTCCTCTAGGAGATCTTCCCAATCCAGAGATATCACTTCCTCTCCTGAGTCTCCTGCATTGGCAGGTGGATTCTTTACCACTTGAGCCATCAGGGGAACCCTACCAAGGATACAGAGGTGAACTAAACAGAAAGCAAATGTCTATGAGAGGATGAAAGCACACAAACAAATAATTGTTCCAGAGTATGCAAGTAGAATTCCTTCTATCCACCCTGCTCCTTTTAAAGAGGCTGTGGAAAATAAATTATGTAGATGTCAAAAGGTGTATTGTTACTCACCTATGTCTAATATTGTAGTTCTTACACTAGGAAATACACTTTAAATAAATAATTCTTGGTTTCTGTCCACAAGGAGCTTATAATCTTATTAAAGAAAATATCAGTACTTCACTTATTTATGAAATTCAGTCACATGGAACCATATAGTCCATTAAAATAACAGACAAAATTGATACTTCTAATTTTGCTTTTGAGCTTGACAACTATTGCAATGAAGACCAGTGTCTTTGCAATGAAATAAATACAATGTTGTCATACATGAGGGACTTCAACTTTCTGAACGTTAAGTCAACTAACCATAATTACTGTGCTTCTCTTTGTAGCCTTCCATAACTGACTAACACCCTCAACACCTCTTATGTCTTTGGTTGACAATGGTATTTAAGGCAAGAACTATTAAAGATGAGGGCTTAGTCATGTCACAAGTTACTCAGCTTTCCTGGGTCTCTCCCATGTATATGTGTTATTTAACTTTTGTTTGATTTTCTCCTAATTAATAAATAAATAGCTTTTAAAAGAGAAAAAAGAAGGAACAGAACTCCAGTAACCTATGAA
The DNA here is from genome assembly GCF_027580195.1 of Bos mutus. Classification (NCBI taxonomy): domain Eukaryota; kingdom Metazoa; phylum Chordata; class Mammalia; order Artiodactyla; family Bovidae; genus Bos; species Bos mutus. Next base: position 19,699,156 of record NC_091632.1, read on the forward strand.
AAAAGGTTACCTATAAAGATATATAAAATATATATTAATTGGAGTTCTAGAATAAAAGTAGAAAAAAAGATAATAACCTCCAGGTTTCGGTAGGTTTGTTAAAGGAAATATTCTGCCATCCATATTCTGGCTTTGACTATATATTCCTCTATAATTAAAACCACTTTTTGATTAAACAATATTGTAAAATTGTAATAGCACTTCTCACATGAAGCAGTAATATTAACTTTTATTCATAATATCTTCTTCCTTGTGTACCCAAGAATTATGAATACTACATATGAAATCAAAACATAAAAATAAAGGAAATTTCAAAAGAAAGTCAATCCAAAAAATATGGGAGCATTAACTAATAATTATGAAAGAAGAGAGTTGTGGAGCATGTTTTGTATTATTTTTCCCTTAGTAGCCTTCACTTTTATATCACTAAGGTCTTTTATAAGCAGAATTTTGTTGAATTTCTTATCTACTGTTGAAATAGTGTTTAAAGCATGTATATATAACCCATAGGCTTAAATTCAGTGAATCAGTTATTATACATTAATATTTATTGTGTTTATAACTGTGCATTTTCAAAACACTTCTTCCTATTTTACATCACAAAGGACTGAATTTTTATCCTTCTATACAAAATAAGACCTACTGATTATTTCTTTGTTTAAACAAGCATTTGGAGAAAAACCCCCCAAAACCAGTAGGTAGACATATACCACCAACACTTTTTAAAAAAATTAAAGCATATACCTCTCTCTTTTGTAAAACAGAATTTTATTATTAGCACAGTGAGTTCATTTAATATTCCATAGTTGACTTATAAAGCAAATATTCTCTCTAGGACTGCCTTGAAATCTCCTCAGATATCTATAAACCCCTAAGTTAAGAAGAATTTATTATGAGATGAATACTTCCATATTTTGGTTATTGTTTAGGAAAGTTCATCACACAAAGGAATCACAAAAGAATGGGGCTAGGATTCTCAGGGACTGAGCTGAAAAAGTTCAAACACGAGAAGATGTAAAGACTCTAAGGCTCTTCATCTTTCCCCAAGAGAGCTATTTACATGTGGGTTTCAAATGCTACCAGGTAGTTAGGTGCTGTCTCTCTTCCTACTTAATCCACTTTGTTCTCAATTATTTAGAGATGAGAAGTCTCATGGGAGTAAAAAGCCTAGAACTCTTATTCCCTCCACTGAAAATAACAAGGCTTAAACCAAGGGAGGCCAGCACATCAGTATGAAGACAGGAAAAGAGGCATTCCATGTGTAAATTCACCAGGGGTTAAGGGTTTCATAGTCTGTGGGAACAGTGGCATGGACACAGGATGTGGCAGTTGCCAGAACTTGTCAAAAATTGTCATCTATGTAAGTGCCTTGGAGAAAGTGTCTATATAAACCAAAAGAGCTATTGTATTAAAGTGTTCTTTTGTGGCCCCAATACTATTATTTGGGGATTCTTCTGACTAAGTCTTAGGGCTTTCCTGATTGCTCAGTTGGTAAAGAATCTGCCTGCAATGCAGGAGACCCTGGTTCAATTCCTGGGTTGGGAAGATCTGCTGGAGAAGGCAGAGGCTACCCACTCCAGTATTCTTAGGCTTCCCCTGTGGCTCAGATGGTAAAAGACTCTGCCTGCAATGCAGGCGACCTGGGTTTGATCCCTTGGTTGGAAGATCCCCTGGAGAAGGGAAAGACTACCCACTCCAGTATTCCGGCCTGGAGAATTCCATGGACTCTATATATCTATAGTCCATGGGGTCACAAAGAGTCAGACACACCTGAGCGACTTTCACTTTTCGCTTTTCTGACTAAGTCTAGTGTTGAAGGGGAATATGACCTTTTTCTCACCAAGGATACCTGGGCAAGTCTACGTTATGGTCAGAGGGAAGCATGGAAGCAAATGAGACTTCAGGACCTGCAGGTGAGTTGGTTCACTAAGAAACATTCACTAACTTCCTGTTCTACACCCACCAGCAAGGTAGTAGCAAAGAAGCATTAAAAGCATTAATTCTTGACCACCGTGTGCATCAAAGGGAACCTTACAAATACTTAGAGCAGGTAATTTTCAAAAAAAGATGAAACACTCTTGCAAATAAAAAGGATTGGAGCCATGGTAACTGTATAATAAATAGCAGCTAAGTGTTATTGATCCCTTTTCATAAAGCAAGCATGGTGCTCCACATATATCATTTAATCCTCAAACCAAGCCTATGAAAGAGGTACATAATTACCTCCATCCAACAGATGAGAAAAATTAGGCTGACCCAAAATCACACAGCTGGCAACAATCAGATTCCAGAAACCAGGCATTCAATTTGTGCTGTCCACTACAGTAACCACCAGTCCCAAGTGACCATTTAGAGTTTAATTAAAATTAAATAAAGTTAAATTTTTATTTTCCCAGTTGCACTAGCTACAGTTTAAGTGTCATTGGTCACATATGGCTAGTGACTACTGTATCAGGGAGTGCCAGATGCAGAACATTTCCATCACTGCAGAAAAATCTATTTGACAGTGCTATTGGAACCAGTACACAAGTCTCAGGAAGGTTAAAGAAACAAAGGAACTTAAACACACACACACACACACACACACACACTTTGCCCTCATAGCTCTCTCTAGTGGTTTTACAGAGCTGAGCATCATCTCAGCCAAGTATGACAGGAGAGAAAAAGAACAAAACAAGAGTCAACAGGACCACCACTGAGAATCACGGAGGAACTTGGAATGGTGGGAAATCACGTAACAGTAGTCCCCAGTCTTTCTAGCACCGTGGGCTGGGTTTCGTGGAAGATAATTTTTCCACAACCAGAGAAGAGGGATGGCTTGGGGATGATTCAAGAACATCACATTTGTTGTGCATTTTATTTCTATTATTATTACATCAGCTCCACCTCAGATCATCAGGCATGAGATTCCGGAGGCTGGGGACTCCTGACATAAGGCATTGAAGAGACTTCTGTGTGAATAACTCAAGAACTCTGTAAGATCCAGCCTCCTCCTTACTGTCACACATTAAAGGGGAAACCCTCTGATGAAGAAAGGCATGGACATCCAAGTCACAAATACAAAAGTGAAACATTTTGCTCACAAACTTAGAAGACTGGCATCCCATCAGCTATACAAGTAGCATGTTGTTATTGTTGTTGTTTAGTCACTCAGTCGTGTCTGACTCTTTGATACCCCATGGACTGTAGCCCACTAGGCTCCTCTGTCCATGGGGTTTCCCAGGCAAGTATACTGGAGTGGGTCACCATTTCCTTCTCCAGGGGATCATCCCAACCTAGAGATCAAACCCATGGCTCCTGCCAAGTCTCCTGCTTGGCAGGCAGATTCTCTACCACTGAGCTACCTGGGAAGCCCATATAAGCAGCATTCTTGTTGTTCTTGTTCAGTCATTGTCCAACAATTTTTGACTCCATGCACTGCAGCACACCAGGCTTCCCTGTCCTTCACCATCTCTCGGAGTTTGCTCTAACTTATGTCCATTGAGTCAGTGATGCTATCTGACCATTTCATCCTCTGCCGCCCTCTTCCCCTTTTGCATTCAATCTTTTCCAGCATCAGAGCATTTTCCAATGAGTCAGCTCTCCCTCAGGTGGCCAAAATATTGGAGCTTCAGCTTCAGCTTCAGTCTTTCCCATGAATATTCAGGGATGATTTCCTTTAGGATTGACAGGTTTGATCTCCTTGTTATCCAAGGAACTCTCAAGAGTCTTCTCCAGGACCACAATTTGAAAGCACCAATTCTTTGGCATCCTGTCTTCTTTATGGTCCAGCTTTCACATCTGTACATGACTGTTGGAAAAACCATAGCTTTGGCAATACGGACCTTTGTTAGTAAAGTGATGTCTCTGCTTTTTAATTTGCTGTCTAGGTTTGTCATAGCTTTCTTCCAAGGAGCAAGCGTCTTTTAATTTGGTGACTGCTGTCACTGTCTGCAGTGATTTTGGAGCCCAAGAAAATAAAATCTGTCATTGCTTCTACTTTTTTTCCCTTCTATTTGCCATGAAGAGATGGGACCAGATGTCATGATCTTCATTTTTTGAATGCTGAGTTTTAAGCCAGCTTTTTCACTCTCCTCTTTCACCCTCATGAAGAGGTTCACAGACATATCATATGTGACCAGAAGAGTTCGAGAAGATACAGTGCTTCCAAAACTTTCTGTAAAGTTCCAAAACTTCTCTTAGAATAGTGATTGTGATAAGAAATCATAGTTGATGTTAAGACCTGGAATTTTTAAAGCAATTTTTCTCTTAGTTCTAAAAAATATATATCAGAACGTTTCAAGTAAAATTCTAATGCACTTGCTCAGCATAATTCTCTCAGTAGCAGGAGTGCCATATTCTGTTGCTGAATTGATATTTCTTTAGAATTAATATTTATGCCAAATGATAGATTATATAATGCAGACCTAGTTTAAAAATGTATCACAAGTTGCAATAAGTAAAATTTTAAAACTTATATTTTAAGGATAAAATTAACCAGTTAGATATAGCTCTAGAACACATACCCAATCAGAAACAGTCTCTGATTTAAGAAAAATAGCAAAATCCTTTTTGTTGAACAGAATTTTGCTTTTCTCCCAGCAATTTTTATCAAAAGTTTGATGGCAAAAGGTTTTCTTGTGTCACATGAAAGATAATTTTACTTTTTAAATCAACAAACTTGATCCCACCTCTCTTCCCCATCAAATCATAAGATATGAACCTGGTAAATTAACACCACAGAGAAGTTTACATGGAGAAACATCTCCCTGACTTGGCTGTCTAGCTGCCCTCTTCCCCAGTCCTCTTCCCCAGAGCTAATCCTTTTTGCAGTTTCTGATATATCATTTCCAAGACACTTTACACAGACACAGGCATAGCTGTATATGTCATTTCTAAAAATACAAATGAAAACATCACAGTAACAATTGTTTCAGGCAAAAATCAATGGATGCTCAAGTTAGTAGACAAGAAAATATAAGTAGCAGGATACTCACATAGTCTCAAATTAACTTCCCATAAAATACTTATTAATTAGAAGAGGAAAATATAATAACTTGATCATGGAGAATTTTGCAAGACACTGCCTTAACCAAGTAATCAAGTTGACACCTCCAGCAAAGAGAGGTGTCCCTGATAGGCAATATGCACTATGAATTACACAACACCACTTCTACAAGATTTTGGCCAAAAAAATTGAAACCCGAGTCAAATCATAAGAAAACATTGGAAAGACCCAGTTGAGGAACACTCTACAAAATATCTGACGAATCCTCTTCAAAAGGATCAAGGTCATGAAAGGCAGACTGATGAACTGGAGGTGCCAACCCAGATCAAAGTACACTAAAGGATATTAGTGGAACAATTGTAAAACAATTGCAAAAAGTCTGCAGTGTAGTTAACAGGATTATATCAGTGTTCATTTCCTAGTTTTGATCATTGCACTGCAGTTACATAAGGTGTTAACTCTGGGGAAAACTAGGTGAAGAATAAACAGGAATTCTAGTGCTACTTCTATAAATGTTGGTAAATACAAAATTATTTCAAAATGAAAAGTAAATTTTTAATTAAAAACACAAATAGTACGGTTCTGTATATATTATTCATCTTTCACTCGTCACTTAAAATATGTCTTAAAGATTACACCATGTATGTATACATACATATCATATATACATATATATAGCTATTGCATTTTAATGGACTGCTTCATTTTATAGATTTATATTTGACCAGTTCCTTATTAATGAGTACTCAGGCAATTTCCTAGCATTTGCAATTATTCTTTTATGTAAGACTTTCTGTACACATAGTTATCAAATCCAGATTTGAGAAAAATAACATATGTTATTTGCTGATACTATAAATTCTCAATGTTACTGTTAAACGGAACTGATTTTTAATATTGTCTTGTATATTTAACATATACTCTTTGTCTTTCCCTTCTCTTCTGAATTATTTAATTTGGGAGAATAAAAAAGCCAAAATATCACGAATTTTACCAATTAAGACACTTTAAATTGTAAATCGGAAATTCAAATGAACCTATCTTCTCAATTAAGACTCTAACCAAATTGTTGGTGTACAAATTAGCTGTTCTAAAGATCTGTATCCTGAAAGCCTAAGTGCTTAAGATAAGCTCAATAATTAAAAGGATCTACATACACTACAAATGTTGTAATAAAATACTAAAATGCACCAAAAAAAAAAGATTGTACTGATAATCAGAAAACCATGAATGTCATAGAATAACCTTGCTTACTTTGCATTTACCACTTTAACTTACTTTAGCAACTAGACAAGCAAGCCATTCTAATCCCAAATCTGTGGTAATGAAAGAGGGGAGGATTTTTTTTTTTAACTTTTTGTTCTCATAATTCTTTTTCTCTGAAAGTCTTCTATGTGTTTTTCAAATATGATCTTTCTCATCTGTCAAAGGAAGTGGTTGAATTAGATATTTTAAGACCTTTTCTAGCTCTAAATTCAGCTGTAGAACACTCCAAGTGAAATCATAATGTACACTGATACATGCAAATCCTCAGGAAAAGAGGTTTAAGCAGAGTTGCGAAAAGGAGGGTTAGGGGAGGACTGGACCAGTTACTACAAATTATCTCATATTCCCAAGACTCCCTAGACCTCAGGCCTGGAACCTGATGTAGGTCTCAGAGAGGGCTGCCCCAGTCTTTCTGGGAAGTGGAGGTGGAAAGAGATACTGGGGGACCATTTTTCCAGTGGAGAGATTTGAAGTGCCTGACCTGTATCTGGGATCTTGTGATCATTACTGAATGATATTGAATGATTTAAGATGAAAAAACTGCATCATGTCATTGTTAAGCATATAGCTCTGACCTTGGAAAAGTCACTTAAATGCTTTGAACCTCAGTTTTCTCATCTATAGGAGCACTTCCTTTATAGGTTGTTGTGGTGATAAATGACACTGTTGCTGTTGTTGTTGTTTAGTCACTAAGTCGTGTCCGACTCTTCTGCGACCCAGTGGAGTGGAGTGCCAGGCTCCTCGGTCCATGGGATTTCCCAGGCAAGATGGAGTGGATTGCCATTTCTTTCTCCAGGGGATCTTCCTAACCCAGGGATTGAAACGGAGTCTTCTGCATTGTCAGGAAAATTCTTTACCACTGAACCACCAGGGAAGTCCCTGATAAATGACATAAAACCCACTTCCACATTATTGGTATGATGGTGGTTATTCTTATCATTGGGTCATTGGCCTAAAAACTGATTCAAGGCCTTTAATACAGAGAATTGTAACACCAAACAAGCCATTAACCCAGAAGAGCTGTAATTATTGATGAACAATAGAATTCTTTCCATCAGCATAAATTACAAAGCCAGGAATCAGTAGCAACAATAAGAAAAGAAGGAGACAGATGGCCTTTGAGTCCCATTAATGAAACCAGATATTGATTTGAAGGTCAAACACCATTATTCTCATAATTCTTTCTCTTTTAAAGTTTTCTATATATTCTTATCATTAAAACAGCATCTATAGAGCATTATGCTGGCTACTTCACAAAGCAAATGAACAATTCCTTTCCTATGTTTAGCTTATAACAAACCAAGAATAAATACAACAAACCAATAAATATTTGAGTTTTCTTCTGAAGATCAAGTAAATAGAGCATTGGATGAGGTATAGCATTGCTACTAGGGATTCTTTGTATTTTTCACAAAGGGCTTAACAGAGATGATGAGATATTAGGAGTCATCTGAAGGAAAAGATACTATATTGGTTTCCTGCGGTTGCTGTAATGAAGTACCACAAATGAGGCAGTTTAAAACAACAGAAATTTACTCGCTCACTGTTCTGACAACCAGAAGTTCAAAATTATTATTACTCGAGCAAAATCTCCCCTAGAGCCCTCCAGAGACTCTAGAGGAGAATCTGTCCTTGCCTGTCCAGCCTCCTGTGGCTGCTGGCATTCCTTGGTTGGTGGTTGCATCCCTCCTATCTGTCTGTATTCACCCTGCCCTCTCCGTGTCTGGCTCACATCTCCCTCTCTCTCTAATAAGGACACTTCTGATCAGATTTAGGGCCCACTTAGATAATCCAGAAACTCTCATTTCAAGATCTTCTATTTCATCACATCTTCAAAGACCCTTTTTCCATCTATGGTAACATTTGCAGGTTCCAGAGACTGGGATCTTCTTTCTTTGGGGGTCCCCATTCAGTCTACTCATGCAATTCTTACGTTTGGGGGAGAGCACTGTTCAAAAAGCTTCCCAAGTGGTAAAGAACCTGCCTGCCAATGCAGGAGACATAAGAGATGACGATTGGCTACCTGGGTCAGAAAGATTCCCTGGAGGAGGGCATGGCAACCCACTCCAATATTCTTGCCTGGAGAATCCCATAGACAGAGGAGCCTGGGGATCTGCAGTCCATAGCGTCGCAAAGAGTGGGCCATGAATGAAGCTACTTAGCATGTACGCTAGTGTTTAAGAAAGCTTGCAGTTGAAATAAGGCATGCACTGGATGGGAGGGTGTTTGGGGGAGAATAAATACCTGTATACGTATGGCTGAGTCCCTTTGCTGTTCACTTGAAATTATCACAACACTGTTAATCGGATATACCCCAATATAAAATAAAAAGTTTTTTTTTTTTAAGTAAGGCATGCAGAGTTTGTCACAGACACAGGAACAAAGTGTTTGTGTTTTTGTTGCTCTTGTTTGTCAGAGTTTCTGACCGAGAGCCTGAAGGAGGATGCACTGAGAGGTAAAATCCAATCACCAGAGGATCTGAAAGATAGGAGTGTGGTCCCAGGAAAGCCCAGGGACAAGAGATCCCAGGTTCAGCAGGATCCTCGGCTAGAAACCAATAGTACTTCCCAAAATCTGCCTACGGGTTTCGTCATGTCTGCCACAACATCAGCAATCTTAGCCTCCCCACCAGGAGCCCCAGGACTCACGTGGAACCAGAGGTTCAAACAGAGACAGTCATGACAACACATTCATCGATCCCCATCTGCAGCGCAGTTACAGTAGCCCTTTCTGTTCACAATTCAGTTGCATTTCCATCTCGCTCTATTCTTTCTACCAGATGATCTGCTCTTTCTTTTTGTTTTATTCAAACTAAGAGTGTACAGAAGTACTTGGTAGTAACACTTGATGTGAGGCATGTGAGATCCTAGTTCCCCAACCAGGGATCAAATCCACATCCCTCACCTTGGAAGGACACAGTCTTAACCACTGGACCACCAGGGAAGTCCCATGCTCTTTCTTATCATTGCTAAGAAATATTTAGATTACAATAAACCCTCTATAGTCATCACCTAAGTTTTGACTTCAGTTTAACACTTTTCTCAATACCAATTTTTACATTCCTGGTCTTAATAAAATGTATTGAGGGGTAAACAGAATGACAAAGACAAACAGCTTTGTTTCCCTTTTACTCTTTGAATGAAACTAAATGGGACTAAGCAATTTTCTAGGAAGCTAATGAATTTAATTTCTTTTTATCACTGTCACTTGGGTGTGGGATCATACCCTCCATGTGACAGCCTGAGTGCATTCAGCAATCCTAGTTATAAGGGATTGATGGCCCTCTAGGAAATACAAGGGGCCTGTCACAGGAGATGCTTCAGAGGAGAAACCAGGCATGGCTTTAGTTTCTCTCCTACAATGCACTCCAGCATGGTGCACAATCCCTGGGTCCTACATCAATTCCTGGGTTCCAACTCTTGCTCCAAGATTTATCATTCATATGAATTGCTTCAGAGGGATTCTTTTGAGGGTTAAATCAGACAATATAGGTTTTATCTATCAGTTTAGCTGGGCTACAGTGTCCAGTTATTCAAGCAAACAATCTACATGGTGCTCTAAAGGTCATTTTGTACATATGATTAAAGTCCATATGTGCATGCATACTCAGTCGATTTGGTCATGTCCAACTTTTTTTGCAACACTATGGACCATAGCCCGCCAAACTCCTCTGTCTATGCGATTCTCTAGGCAAGAATACCGAAGAAGGCGATGGCACCCCACTCCAGTACTCTTGCCTGGAAAATCCCATGGATGGAGGAGCCTGGTAGGCTGCAGTCCATAAGGTTGCTAAGAGTCGGACACGACTGAGCAACTTCACGTTCACGTTTCACGTTCATGCATTGGAGAAGGAAATGGCAACCCACTCCAGTGTTCTTGCCTGGAGAATCCCAGGGACAGAGGAGCCTGGTAGGAGGCCGTCTATGGGGTCGCACAGAGTCGGACACAACTGAAGTGACTTAGCAGCAGCAGCAGCAGGCAAGAATACTGGAGTGGGTTGCTGTCCCCTCCTCCAGGGGATCTTCCCATCCCAGGGATCCAAACTGCATCTCCTGCAATTCCTGCATTGCAGGCAGATTCTTTACTGCTGAGCCACCAGGGAAGCCCTGAAGAAAGTCCATAACCAAGTGATTTTAAGAAAAGGAGATTATCCTCGAAAATTTGAGTGAGCCTGATTTAATCAGTTGAAAGGCCTTAAGAGCAGAGCTGAGTCATCTCAGAGACGAAGAAACTCTGTGGAATGCAGCTTCAGCTTATGTCCAAGTTGCAGCTTGTCCTTCCTAACAACCCAGCCTACGGACCCTCACAATTGCATATGGCAATTCCCCAAGATAAATCTCTTAATAGATATCTTCTACAGGTTCTGTGTCTCTGGTTGAACCCTAACTGGTACAACATGTAAAACTATGGAATAGGGACTGACACATAGTAAGGCTCAGAAAGATTTTGTTACTATTTTTATTGTTTGTGGTGGTGGTAGTGAAGGTAGTAGAATTGTTACATAACAAACTTTTGGAATTTCCCAACACCTCCAATTTCCAATATGATGTCTCAATGGCCCCAATAAGTACATTATTTTTTAGTCAGATAATGTGACTCAATACTGGGTTTTTAAAAAATGCAGCTACTAAAATACTCTATTTACACTATTTTATAACAACTGTAAATGGAGTGTAACCTTTAAAAATTGTATAAAAAATTCCATAGTCTAACCCTACTTTTGTCAGTATTAAGCCTATTGAAGTGTTAGTCGCTCAGTCATGTGCAGTTCTTTGCAACCCTATGGACTGTAGCCAGCCAGGCTTCTCTGTCCACAGGATTCTCCAGGCAAGAACACTGGAGTGGATTGCCATTCCCTTCTCCAGGGGATCTTCCCGACCCAGGGAACAAACCTGCATTGCAGGTAGATTCTTCACTGTCTGAGCCACCAGGGAAGCCCAGACTGAACCCTCCTCCGAAAAAGATAGATTTGGCCCTGGCTCAAGGGTAGCCTGTATCAGTGGACATGTTATTAGCTTGATTATAATGATTATCTAACAATGTACATGTATATTATATCATCAAATCATATGCCATAAACATACTATTTTAACTGTCAATTATATATATTTCCATTTTTTAAATGTAGACTGTTAATAGATATTTTTAAAAGTCACTCTACTTAACAGACCAAGCAACATCACATTTCAAATCATGTCATGCAGTTTCATAGACCAATAACTAATTTGTTGTTGTTCAGTCACTAAGTCAGGCCTGACTCTTTGCAACCCCATGGAATGCAGCACGCCAGGCTTCCTTAACAACTAATACACTTCCTTAATACCTAATATGTTTCCCAAAAAAGATATTTTTTAGGCAACCATTAGTCCAGAGAAATTCCTCACTAATTCATATTAGTACAAATTTTACATTTGCATTTTTTAAAGTCTAGGAATCACATTATTTCTTTCAGCTAACTTGCCTTGTATTTTCAATAGTTTTTAAATCTATTACTTTTCACCTCTTCCGTTCTTCCTCTGTTATTTTCCATTTAACATGAGCAGGTTCCTTAATCTTCTAAGGATAGCTTTACTGTATCTGTAACTGCTTCAAGTTTGAAGTAAGAGGCATCCAGACTACTCTTAGATCTAATAAAGTCGCACTGTCTACTTTTCTAAATGTCCCAAGAAATCTGAAGTCTCGTGTGTGTGTGTGAGTCACTCAGTCACATCCAACTCTTTGCGATGCTATGTACTGAAGCCCACCAGCCTCCTCTATCCGTGGAATTCTCCAAGCAAGAATACTGGAGTGGGTCTCCATTCCCTTCTCCTGGCGTTCCTCCTGACCCAGGGATCTCTCTGATCCAGGGATAGAACCCAGATCTCCTGCACTGAAGGCAGATTCCTGACCATCTGAACTACCAGGGAAGCCCATTCAAGGTATTTCTCACTTTTTATTTATCTAATAATCTCTGTTACTTCAATACTGTTTCATCCTCCAGAAGTATGCTTTACTAGTTCATTCAAAAGTTAGTTACTGAGCACCCATTTGGGCAAAAAGAATGCATCCCATCTCCTATTCTCATGGAGTTTTTGACAAGGATGCTGCTGCTGCTAAGTCGCTTCAGTCGTGTCCGACTCCATGCGACCCCATAGACGGCAGCCCACCAGGCTCCCCCATCCCTGGGATTCTCCAGGCAAGAATACTGGAGTGGGTTGCCATTTCCTTCTCCAATGCATGAAAGTGAAAAGTGAATGTGAAGTTGCTCAGTCGTGTCCGACTCTTAGCAACCCCATGGACTGCAGCCCACCAGGCTCCTCCATCCATGGGATTCTCCAGGCAAGAGTACCGGAGTGGGGTGCCATTGCCTTCTCCGTTGACAAGGATGACATAAACATAAATAACTGTATTATTCGAAAGATTGATATCTGCCATTGGGATGGTTCAGACAGTGTTAAAGTGATTCTGAGAACAGAAAGGTCACATCTGGTTGAAATGGGTAATTACACTGAGAAAAATCTAACAGTATAGATGGCTTCTGAGAGGATTCTTAAAGAATGGGAAGGATTTCAACAGCCTGGCAAGGAAGTAGGGGTCATTTCAGAAAATGAAAACATCACATGAGCCTGGGAAGTGACTCACTTTATACATGAAAAGAGAGCCAGACAAGAACTTGCCCATGCAGAACTAAGGTATGCAGCTAGTTAGCAGTAATAAGAATACCAAGAGAGTCCAGAATCCCAAGGAAGCCTGTACAGAATCTTTTGACTGCAGTTTCTTGTTCCTTCTAGTTATAAGACTGAAATTTGAACTGCTGGCCCTTCCTTTAAGAGGCTGTCAAGCCTAACCTCTCACACTCTATATCCCATTCTGCTCAACCACTCTCAGAACTCTCACACCCTATCATTCATCCACCCACTGCCCTCCAGTCCAGATCCCAGAGTCCTACATCCACCCCTTCCATCCTTCTGTACCCTCCTCTTCACAGGACGATATGGAACCCCCAGTCTGTTTTCCCTTTCTCTGAATGGTTCCTTCACCTTCTTTCTCTTACTGAAATGTTATTCTTCCTAAGGACACAAGCAACATTTACTTTTTCCTTTACAGCCTGTGAATTTCAGATCCTGGCTGATGTCCTCTTAGCTCTCAGTGCCACTTTCAAAGCTTCCATTGGCCTCTCCTTCTTCAAAACATCCAGCTCCTTTGAAGCCCATACCATTGGACTACAATTCACTCACTTCCATCTCCAGAGAGAGCACATATATCAGTGTTCTGATCACTTCCCCATTTACCAATGACTTTATTCTCAGTCCATCACTCATGATGTCCTCACTATCCTCCATGCCCAGAAAAATCACTCACATACAAATTCCTTTTTGTATTCTCCCCTTCTCTTCCTCCTTCCTACTTGCCTGGAACATCACCAAATCTCCTTAAACCCACCTCCGGCCATATTCTAGTAACTAAAGTTTGATAAAGAAAGCCATTTCGGGACTTCCCTGGTGGTTCAATGGTTAAGAATCTGCCTTGCAATGCAGGAGACACGGGTTGGATCCCTGGTCGGGGAACGAAGATCACACCTGCCTCGGAGCAACTCAGCCCATGCGCTCTGGAGCCCACACATCACAACTACTGAGCCCAAGGGCCACAAGTAGAGTTTGTGCACTGCAACGAAAGATTCCACATGCCACAACAAAGACCCAATTCCAATAAATAAATATTAAGAAAAGAAAGAAAACCATGTGATATCCCTAATTAGTCCCACAATAAATTCATGACTCAGTCACATATGGATACCTGACACTTCCTAACCCTAACTCTATTTACATTTCCCCAGTACATTGCTTTCCAACTCACATAGGCAACTATTTTGTACTTCTTTCTCTCTCTTCAAACATCACCTTAACCCTTCACCCTATCTCATAATTTTCCTGAGAAATTAGAAGCAACTTAAATGGAGTTCCTTTGTCTTTCTGTTAGTCTGTTTCCTTCTGTATCGAGTCTTTCCACATTCTTTCCTGCCTTACTAAGGTCGATGTGTCTGTTCTAAACAAGACTGCCTGCTCCACTGGGATGTTCTGAACCTTGTCGTATCATTATCTTGCAGTTATGCCTTCTTTCTGCTACATCACCCATTTCTCCCATTCTTCTGAATCAGTCTCATTTGATCTAGTTTCAGTCCGTCAGTCAGTTTAGTCGCTCAGTCGTGTCCTACTCTTTGCGACCCCATGAATTGCAGCACGCCAAGCCTCCCTGTCCATCACCAACTCCCGGAGTTCACTCAGACTCACGTCCATTGAGTCGGTGATGCCATCCAGCCATCTCATCCTCTGTCGTCCCCTTCTCCTCCTGCCCCCAATCCCTCCCAGCATCAGGGTCTTTTCCAATGAGTCAACTCTTCCCATGACATGGCCAAAGTATTGGAGCTTCAGCTTCAGCATCAGTCTTTCCAAAGAACACCCAGGACTGATCTCATTTAGAATGGACTGGTTGGATCTCCCTGCAGTCCAAGGGATTCTCAAGAGTCTTCTCCAACACCACAGTTCAAAAGCATCAATTCTTTGGCGCCCAGCTTTCTTCACAGTCCAACTCTCACATCCATACATGACCACTGGAAAAACTATAGCCTTGACTAGACGGACCTTTGTTGGCAAAGCAATGTCTCTGCTTTTGAATATGCTATCGAGGTTGGTCATAACTTTCCTTCCAAGGAGTAAGGTCTTTTAACTTCATGGCTGCAATCACTATCTGCAGTGATTTTGGAGCCCCAAAACATAAAGTCTGACACTGTTTCCACTGTTTCCCCATCTATTTCCCATGAAGTGATGGGACCAGATGCCATGATCCTCGTTTTCTGAATGTTGAGCTTTAAGCCAACTTTTTCACTCTCCTCTTTCACTTTCATCAAGAGGTTTTTGAGTTCCTCTTCACTTTCTGCCATAAGGGTGGTGTCACCTGCATATCTGAGGTTATTGATATTTCTCCCGGCAATCTTGATTCCAGCTTGTGCTTCTTCCAGCCCAGCGTTTCTCATGATGTACTCTGCAAAGAAGTTAAATAAGCAGGGTGACAGTATACAGCCTTGACGTACTCCTTTTCCTATTTGGAACAAGTCTGTTGTTCCATGTCCAGTTCATCTATTCTTAAAACTCACCCTCCCAATCCAAAATACCCTTTAATATTCATCACATTTTTTTTCCTTCCCTTTACAGCAAAAACTTCAAAAGAATGACTATTGAGTAATCTCCGGTCTCCACTTTCTTACCTCCTAATCTCATCTCGACCACTTCAATCAAGCTTCTAACTTTTCCACTTTCTCATCGAGGTCATCAATAAGCTGATGTTGCCGCATCCAATGGACACATCTGTGCCTCCATCCTACTGGGACTTTTAGCAACACTTAGCTTTATTGATCAACACCTACTTCCTGAAACACTCTCCTCTCTTGTCCTTAGTGTCACCTACTTCCCTAATTTTCTTCTTACCCCACTGGATTTTTTTATTCCACTCTTAAACCCCTTTGTTTCTACTCAATCTCTGAACTTTGGAATGATCTTGGATTTTTTTCCCCTTTTCTTTACCTATATTTATTTCCCAGGTGATTTCACCTGAGTCTCTTATTCTAGTCACGTTTACCAGCAGAGTATAGATCCCTGACTGGCCTCATAGTCTTTAAAGAGACAAGCAAGGATGATTCCAGGCAGAAATTAGGTTGCACTTAATCAAGCATACTCCCCACCAAAACCAGACAGAGTTCCCAGGTTCATCCACACACCCACTTCTCCCTGAGTAATAGTCTTTCCTCGGTCAGGACATTACACAGGCTTGTCCAGAGCTATCCTTTCTGTTTAGCGTTCATGGTTCCACTCTGAAGCTCCGGAAGTACCTCTTCCTTCCTTTCCCAAGTCTACTTCCTCTCACAGAATATTTCAAAGTTAAACCCAACACAGCCACTTCGAATTTACACAGATCTCCTCACTCTGCATCCAGGATTTTTTTCTAGTATGTCAAGCTGCCTCTCAGACTCTTACTGATAAGTTTCACTTTATGCTACTTTATATAGGTCTTTTGCATGAAATTCTTATCCTCCACCCACCACTCTCCCTTCCCCACCAAAATAACTGACCACCCATTCATGGCTCCATAACACTCTTACGCACTGTGGCATAGAGTTTGTTTTTCTAAACAAGTAAAACAAAAAGCTTGGCTTAAAAATAATAAACATGTTATACTCATGCATATCAGCAATATTTTAAAACAAGATTTGTTTTCTCCTGTTTTCCTTCACAACAATCTATTACTATGTCAGATTTCAAAACAAAAGCTAGTTTCCACAGGAAGGGAAAACAGGTCAAGGGAAACAAGGTTTAGATTTGAAATTTTACATAGCTTTCCCAGAAACAGTGACTGTTACTGGCACTTTACTACTTTTAATCCTGAGCATGAAATTCAAACTTCTATGGAAACAAAACTATGTGACTATGAACAAAACAAACAGCACATTGGTCCCTTCCTGGTGTGAACTTTGGATACATTTGGCAGCTCTTTCAAACTGTGAGTAATGTATCTCTCCTTCTCTAGCCACTTTAAAAAGGTCAGATTCTAAACTGTCAGGAAGGATTCAAGTGACAACTAAACTAAAATAAGGTGTAAAGAAAGGTCTCCTTTCATGTTTCTCAAAGCATGTTCTACTGACAATGCCTTGGGCAGTAATTATGTTTATGATGAAGTCTATACTTTTGTTTGGTTATGATTCATTTATTTATGATTTTTAACAGGAACCAGACATTGCCTCATTACCATCTTGTTCAAGAAATATGTCTTGCAGTGAATTTTGGTAAGGTAAACTTTTTTCCTGTGAGGCTAGGAAAAATTAAAAGTGTTAAAAATTAAAAGTGAGATTATTTAGATGATCTACTGAAGTCAGTGGGCCTAGGACTACAAATCTGTGGCCATGTGTGTGTTCATGCTCTAAGTCGTGTCCATCTCTTTGTGACTCCACAGACTGCAGCACTCCAGGCTTCCCTGTCCTTCACTATCTCCCAGAGTTTGCTCAAATTCATGTCCATCAGATCTGTGGCTAGTAAGTATTAATTTCTTTTTTATCAGAAATTCTGAGACTACATAAGAAAGAAGTACTGGAGCAGTCAGATTCCTGAGCCTAACTGACCATCACTGAACTAGGCACAGAGCAAGGTACCACAGAAACTATGCTCCCACTTTGGGTCTAGATTACACAGACTAATAGATACAGATTACACAGACTAATAGATACAGATTACACAGGCTACAGATACAGATTACACAGGCTACAGATACAGATTACACAGGCTTGTCCAGAGTACCACATTGATTTGCTACTTGATCTTGGCATTTAAGGTATATTCTTAAGCCACGAGTTCAGTTAATTAGTGGACTGTTAATATGATAAAGGCAGTCATGATCCTGAGTGGCCTAAATGTTTTAAGATGTCAGTTCCACCTTATTCCAGCTATGTGACTTTAGACAAATTGATTAATCCCCTAGCTTCAATTTCTTCTTCTGAAAATCAGAGTGCTGATAAGTAACCTCAGGAAAACTAGTCTGGACTTAATTATGTAAATACATGTATGTATCTGGTTCCCAGTAAATGTTAGTTCCTTTCCCTTACATAAATTTAAATCAGGAATCAGTGGCAGATTCTATCATATCACAACTGCTTACTGATTCACATGGGTACTCACAAGAGTATTCACCTATGTGCTGCCTCTTCAGAGACAAAAAGATTTCTAGGACTTTGGAGCTAATGATAAGAACCTCCATCTTATATCCATTTCATGGATAGAATGCACAGCTTACAAATGCTGTTGAGGCAGTGGGGGCAGTGGGAATGGGCCAGGGCTGGGTGGAGGCCAGGCAAGATGGCAGGCATGGAGACTGAGCTGGTGTCCCTGATCCTGGTATCACTGCCTGCCGATGATCCCGTGTTCTTCATTTTATCCTTCTTGGACTACAGGGACCTAATCAACTGTTCCAACATCAGTCAAAGTCTTAGTTAGCTATCAAGTCATGATCTGCTGTGGAAAAGACACTGCAAAAAATAGTGGCTGATATCTGAGGAGGACAAAACATAGAAGAGTCAGTGTTGGCAATTCCTCTTTATTGATACTTGCTTTGATGTAGGAAGGTATAATGACCATAATGATGCTATTAAAAAGGCCTGGGATGGTCTCAAGAAATATTTGAACCCAGATGTCCTCAGATGGTTTACACTCTAAAAGAGAGCAGGTAATCAAAAAGGAAGATATAGATGCTCTGGTTCAATCCCTGGGTTTGGAAGATCCCCTGGAGGGCACGGCAACCTACTCCAATATTCTTGCCTGGAGAAGCTCCATGGACAGAGGAGCCTGGCAGGCCATAGTCCATGGGTTGCAAAGAGTCAAACACGATTAAGCAACTTAGCAAGCAAGCAATAGATGCTGTGGAAGCTCAGATAAGCTGCAAGCTTCCTGATTCTCATCATCCACAATGGGCAGAAGTCAGTTGTTCTTGGTTTGTTGGGAAGCATGGTGCTGTCTAATCACTATAATTCTGAGGATTTTTAGACTTTGATACAGCTTCTGGAGGCTTTTACCAGAGATAGGGACTGAAATACTGTCTCCCTTTAACTTTTTGCATATATACTGGTTTCAGTCAGTACATATAGCAATGGAAACTGCAGAGGGCCAAAACAAAAATGAAATCTTCTGCTAATATCCAGACCAAATGGCTCAGAATCCAGTTGCTATTGACATGTTTAAGTGCGACTTTTACTGACTGGTTTACTTCTTATGTCAACAATGTTGTACTGCGGAGAGGGCTTCCCTATCATCAGAGACCAAATTTTCAGGTATGTTCATGGCCCAGAGTGTGTAGCAATAACTGGGATATTACAGTTTCAGTTTCCACATTGTCTCTGCCAGAATTTAGTTCTTTACATCCACCCCATTATTTCTTCATGTACCAAATCAGGATTGAAATGTCAAAAAACTCACTTCCTGAGAAGGCCTGTCAGTTAGGTCATTGCTACTGGAAAACAACAAATGCTGAAGGTGATGTGGAAGAAGTTCAGGGACCTGGAGTAGTTGTTGATTTCCAATCATCAGTCCAGGCCAGGTATATGAATACACAAGCTGTACCACATTCTCTACAACATCAGGCTATATGAAGGGATATTATACCTTCCATTTTCTTTAATTGAAAGAACAAGATCTTTAATGTTGTCATTCCCCGATTACATATGGCACGTCTGACATTTAGGGTATGTATAGCTCAGTTGGAAATGGGTTCTGATGAATATGAAGAGATGGAAGAGGAAGAAGAGGGGGAGAAGGAAGATGATGACAAGAATCAGCAGATAAGGATGAATTTTATGAAGATGACCAGAAGGAGAGACAGACAAAAGTCTTTGATGTTATCATTTGAAGACATCATTGTTCTCACTCTTTTTTTTTTTTTTTTTTTAAGCAAATTGACTTCACTGGTGGTTCAGATGGTAAAAAATCCGCCTGCAATGCAGGTGACCTGGGTTTGATCCCTGGATTGGGAATATCCTCTGGAGAAGGGAAGGGCTACCCACTTCAGTATTCTTGCCTGGAGAATTCCATGGACAGAGAAGCCTGGTGGGCTACAGTCCATGGGGTTGCAAAGAGTTGGACATGACTGAGCAATTAACGCTAACACTTCCACTGCTGATGGAAGACCCGGGGTGAATTCTCAATAATGTAAATAAATTGTTCTCAGCTTATAGCAATAAAACTAGCATGAAATATTGAGCCAGGCCTTGGGTTCTAAGCAACACTACTTTAGGAATTGGATTTGTGTTTTTGAAGTAGAGGAGGAAATGGGAATTTTTTTTGTTCTCTTCTTGAAGTCAATGGGAAAATAGTTCTCTACTAAGAAACAGACATTTCTTTGTTTAAAAATTTTATACTTATAAAAACATATAAGTGGGAGGAAATTGTTTTGAATAAGGATTTAAAATGAAGCAGAAATACCCGGTTATTTGTCCTTTCTTAGACAATCTGTCCTTGAATTTAGAGTTTTCATCACAACAGCCTTGCTTTAAAGTCTATCAGTACTCGACCTTGAATTTGGTCTTCAACTCTACCAACCTTGAATTTAAGTCTTCAACACTATGACCTTTATCATACTGTTCACAGATGCATCATTTTTGAGGGGCGGTTTGTAAAAGTATCTATTGCATTGTTTACTAACAAAAGCTTCTTCTCAATGTCTCATGTAGTTTCAATTTGTAAATACCGCTACTGTTTCGTGTCCCCTTCAGTGATTCCTAGATATTTTGTACTCATAGGGAACTAATTGACCAAATAGCTTGAACACTGGTTGTTTGTCCTTTCTTGACTACCTAACTTTGTGATAAGTGACATGAATTTTATGTTAAGATTCAGTATGTTTTCCTGAAACATGGATTTCTTTGTAATTATATAATTGAGAGTTTGGAATGAAATCCTCCAAGTGTCAAAAGTTCACATTTTGAAAACAAATTTTAGTTTTGATCCTGTATTCTGGGTAATTGACTATTTCCCATAAACTAGTATTAACAAGCAAAAAATAATATTGTTGAGCTAAAATAATAAAAAAATATTAAGGCCATTATAATAGGAAGGAATGCTTGTGCACTCAGCTAGATTTTTTAAACTCGATTTAGTCAGTTTGTAGCAGCACTGAGCTTACTAAAGTGAACTTCAGAGAAAACGGAAGGAAGTGGTTATTTCAGCTGCAAAAAACAATGATGATGAGAACGCAGAAGAAAATAAGATGAGACCAAAGCAAACACAAAGTCTATAAGAACGTTCCTCTGGCTTCACTGATATATATGCTGTAGATGCTGCACTAGTTCAGTTCAGTTCAGTTCAGTCGCTCAGTCGTGTCCAACTCTTTGCGACCCCATGAATTGCAGCACGCCAGGCCTCCCTGTCCATCACCAACTCCTGGAGTTCACTCAAACTCACGTCCATCAAGTCAGTGATGCCATCCAGCCATCTCATCCTCTGTCGTCCCCTTCTCCTCCTGCCCCCAATCCCCACCAGCATCAGAGTCTTTTCCAATGAGTCAACTCTTTGCATCAGGTGGCCAAAGTATTGGAGTTTCAGCTTTAGCGTCAGTCCTTCCAATGAACACCCAGGACTGATCTCATTTAGGATGGACTGGTTGGATCTCCTTGCAATCCAAGGGACTCTCAAGAGTCTTCTCCAACACCACAGTTCAAAAGCATCAGTTCTTTGATGCTCAGCTTTCTTCAGAGTCCAACTCTCACATCCATACATGACTACTGGAAAAACCATAGCCTTGACTAGACGAACAATGCTATTTCCAATTCAGGCTCCTGCCCTGAGCATGACTGCTCTCACTGGCATGAATGTGGAAGGATGGGAATAGAAATCAATCCAGTGAGGTCCTGAACTCAATAATACACACAAAAATCAATTTTAGGAGGTTTAACTACTTAAGTATACAAAATTACTGGAAGACAACACCAAAGACAATTTTTCCAAGTGGTAGCTAGATTTGGCTACATACAATTCAAAATTTGGTAATATAAATGACAGACTAGGAGTTACTGACATTAAAATATAAAGCATGTACAAATAGTAAGAAAAAAATGATTACCGTAATGGAAAAGCAGACAAGCGAAATAAGTAGAAAATTCCCAAAAGAGAAAATTAAAAGGGCCATATTTATGTTTTAAAAGTTAAACCACACTATTAGTCAAATAAAATGCAAATTATAGGAACTAGAAAACATTGTACCTACCAAAGTTGCTAAAAAAATTTAATATTAATGCCTAGAACAGATGACAGTAAGATATAAACAACAATAATATTTGGGGGGAGGGAGTGTGACAAATTTATTAAGAAGCTAAAAATGATTCATCTTTTGACTCAACAAATCTACTTTTTGTAATCCATTCTAATAAAATAATCATGATTGTACACAAAATTTTATCCATAAAAATGTTCAAATGGCAGTATTTATAATATCAAAAAGGGCTTCCCTATTGGCTCAGAAGGTAAAGAATCCTCCTACAATGCAGGAGATCCGGGTTCGATCCCTGGGTTGGGAAGATACCCTGGAGGAGAGCATGGGAACCTATTCCAGTATTCTTTCCTGGAGAATCCCTATGGACAGAGGAGCCTGGTGGACTACAGTCCATGAGGTCACAAAGAGTAGGATATAACTGAGTGACTAAGCACAGCACAGCATATAATATTAAAAAACTAAAAACAAGTGTCTCAAAATAGAGATTGCTAATTAAATTATATTACTTTTATACAACAAAGGTGTATGCAACCATCAAAAATGATGTTGTGGAAGAATATTTAATAACATAGGAATATGTTAATAATTGACTGCTAAGTAAAAAGAAAAATTTTTTAAGCTATGAAACAGTATGGATAGCATTCTCCCATAAAAGAAGGAGCAACCCAGAAGACTAGGCAGGAAAAACAGTTTGCTCCTTGGGTATTTGTGTGGAATCATTTGTAAAAGTTGTTGCAATACTGTGTTGAGAGGAATTCAAAAGGTACATAGGGCTCAGGGAGAAGAGCTTTGACTCAATCAACAATATCTGGTGGCTACATCCATTCAACAGTGTACTGCTACAATATCTTGAAGTTAAGGATTTTTATTCACTCGTTCATTTATTTAATAACTATTTATATTATAATTTTCCTATGTATTCAGGGTGCTGGTGGTAGTTTAGTTGCTAAGTCATGTCCGACTTTTTCGACCCCATGGACTATAGCCTGCCGGGCTCCTCTACCCATGGGATTCTCCAGGCAAGAATACTGGAGTGGGTTGCCATTTCCTTCTCCAGGGGATCTTCCCAACCCAGGAATCAAACCCAGGTCTCCTGCATTGCAGGCAGAGTCTTTTTTTTTTTTTTTTGCAGGCAGATTCTTTACCAACTGAGCTATGAGGGAAGCCTATGTATTCAGGGGGAAAGTGCTAAATCGTTTAACAATGTTGGAACTGTACATTTGAGATTACATGCTAACTGTGAAAACCTGAAGGTGAAAGAATAGATTTCTTTATTCACTCATTTTTATTTAACAATTACTCATACAGAGTTTCCTATGTGGGAGCACCATGCTAAAGGCTTCAGAAATATTCAATCATTTTTTTCTCACAATAATCATATGATACAATATCCTCTTATTATTCCCACTTTACAAAGAATAGGTGAAGTGACTTGCCGAAGGTCAAAGAGCTACTGAGTGGCAAAACTGGGATTCAATCCCAGGAAGTCTGTCTCCTGAGTGGGTCACCACACTATTATGTACAACACCTTGCACAGTATATGGACCATTGTTGCTGTCACAGTTTAGTCACTAAGTCATGTCCAACTCTTTGCAACCCCATGGACTGTAGCCCACCAGGCTCCTCTGCCCATGGAATTTTTCAGGCAAGAATACTGGATTCGGTTGCCATTTCCTTCTCCAATATGATGCTGAAGAAGACTCCTGAGAGTCCCTTGGACGGCAAGAAGATCAAACCAGTCAATCCTAAAGGAAATCAACCCTGAATACACATTGGAAGAACTGATGTTGAAGCTAAACTCCAATACTTTTGCCACCTGATGAGAAGAGTCAACTCACTGGAAAAGACCCTGATACTGGGAAAAATTGAGAGCAAGAGGAGAAGGGGGTGACAGAGGATGAGATGGTTGGATGGCATCACTGACTCAATGGACATGAGTTTGAGCAAACTCTGGGAGATAGTGAAGGACAGGGAAGCCTGGCATGCTGCAGTTCATGGTGTCGCAAAGAGTCAGACACGATTTAGCAACTGAACAACAGCAAGGGTAAGTTTTAAACCTTAAATTGAGGACCAGAAAATATAAGATGTTAAATAAATATAGAAAGTGAGAGAGACAAATTCATGCCAGAAAAAAATTAGTTGAGGATTTATTTCAAGTCCAAGAATAAAAATGTAGAAGCTAAGAAAACTAATAATTTTTCAGCCTTCATTAAGAGAAAAGAAGTAAAGGAGAGGAATGAAAGGGAAAAAATCTAAAATTGATTGATTGTCTACTGGGTGCTAGGTAGTTTATAGAGACAGAGTTTGTTGCTTAATTACTAAGTTGTATCCTACTTTTTTGCAACCCCATGGACTGTAGCCTGCCACACTCCTCTGTCTATGGGATTCCCAAGCAAGAATACTGGAGTGGGTTGTCATTTCCATATAAATCTCAATTAAATCTCTTGGAGGAAGGGATCTGTGGGAGACTGGTTGCATCATTGGCTTCAGTGGCTCCCCTCCATCCACATGCATTGCTATGTGACTTTGTACCTCTTCTTTCCTTTCCCCTCCCCCTGCTACCCCATCAAGTGGTAGAGTCTTCATTTTCTGAATTTCAGCTGGATTTTCTTTGGCCTAAGAATGCAACCAAAGCAACATCATGCCAGTTCTGACTCCATGTCGCACAAGACCCTATATGCTTCCACGCTGCCTGTCTTGGAACCCTGCTAGTCACCCTATGAGTAAGTGTGGACTCACTTGCTGGAAGATAAGAGACCATTTATGTCATCACAGCTGAAGTCATCCTAGATCAGTTCAGATATATATAAGAGAGTTCAGCCAAGTTCGGCCAACCCTACCACAGTCTCTTGAGAAATAACATGTGGTTATTGCTTTAGTCATTAAGTTTTGAGCTGTTAACATGGCAATAGTCATATGACACAGCATTATTTTTTTTGTTTTATAAAAGCAAAAACTGAGGCTGAAAGTATTTTACCCAAAAGCACCAAATTTTTAAGTCTAACTGGGAAGTCAAATCCAAACTATTTCATTTCAAAGCTCAGCCTCCTAACACTACCATCAAATGTATAACATTCAGATATTAGAATAACTATCTCACTGACCTCTGCAGTAAACTCACTACACAAGAAGTACTATATTTAATTCTACACACTTAAAATGAATCCAGAAGAAACTAAAAATAATTTTATAAACTCTACAAGAAAAACAAGGGAAAGGAGGGTTTGCTTAGGTTGGAAAAGATAAAACTGAAGAAGGACATAAAGAGAAGGATAAATTATTTTCCATTGTTACTGTCTCATTTACTGTGATTCCTTCAGGAAACAAGCTCCCCATAAAGATACATACAGTCCCTCAAGCCTATCACTGAATTCAGGCGAACTCTCAGTCTTGTGATGTTTATCACACAAGGGTCTTCTTGACCTTCACAGGCTCACTTTGAGCTTTTAGATGGCCCTTCCCAAAACCATCTCTGTTTATGACCACACTATCCTCAGCTTGATTGTTCTCTTAAATCCTTTTCCAGGTAACATGTCTACCAGCTTGACTTGGCCTCTGAAACTCGACTCTTCCCTCTACAATGATGTAATAAGGAAGTTCCTCCATACCACAAACCCAAGTCCTGTCTTGTGCCTCCACTATCACCATCCTGGGAAACATAGAGGATTATTTTTTTTTTCTGCAATCCAGCCAGAGATGAGGGAGGAAACAGAAGATGGAAAAGGTATCTACTTCTTAACCACCTCAGCCAACAAGCTGTGTGTGCCAGATTCCATTAGTGAGAGATAGTCACATGTCCCCACTGAAGTGTAAGACGAATTGGGAATGCAGCCCTTCCAAGAAGCCACTGCCCAGTAATTACTCCTCACTCTGAAAAGGGAATGCAAATCTTTGGTGAAGAGTCAATCGCCACTACTGCCCCGGATAATAAAACAAATGCGCTTTAAGTTCTATTATAACTCCAGTTTTCATGACTCTCAACTTTCATAAAGGTTCAGCATAAGAAATATCCACTTGCATTTAACTGCAAATTCTTCAAATTTCTAGTCTGAACACGTTGATCACAAGCTCTTATATTAGACCTTCAGGACTTACTGACTAAATAACAAGAAGAATATACTCCTCTAAACTTTGTATGCCCAGAATATATAGTAACTGCCCGAGGAATATTTGTTGAATAAATGAATACATGTTATCCAGGGTTACCCACACAAAATGAACCTGAATTCTCCCTTGAATTCAATGTCAGAGATGTTTGTTTATTAAAATAAATTTCTACACCTGTCTGCTGCTACCACATTAAGCTAGTGATGGTTTTGTGAGCATTTAATATTATGGTCCTTCATACACGTTCAGATACAGCTTCCTTTGCCTAGATTAATCTATCCCCATATTCACCTGGAAAATAGCCTTTCCCTTCCTCAAGAGTTGGTTCAAGCTTTTCTAGTAAGCAGCCTGAGGTGACCTCTAAAAATGGTACAGTATTCACTTGACCCAGAAAATTCCACAAAATCATGCAAATCAAGAGGTTCAAATCTTCATGTTCACTTTAAGAATACTTGTGAAACTGCCCAGGCCATTAAGAATATGCAATCTGAAAAGCCACCAAGTATCTGAAGGATGTCACCTTAAAGAAGCAACATGTGCCATTCCGTCATTACAACGGTGGAGTTGGTAGCTTTGCACAGGCCACACAGTGGGGCTGGACACAGGGTCAGTGGCCCAGCAAGAGAGCTGAATTTTTACTACACGTGCTCAAAAATGCAGAGTAATGATGAACTTAAGGGCTTAGATGTAGATTCTCTAGTCATTGAGCACATCCAGGTGAACAAATCCCCTAAGATGCAGGGCAGGACTTACAGAGCTCATCGTCGGATCAACCCATACATGAGCTCTCCCTGCCACATGGAGATGATCCTTCCTGAAAAAGAATAGATTTTTCCTAAACCAGAAGAGGAGGCTTCACAGAAGATATCTTCCCAGAAGAAAAAGATACCCCAGAAGAAACTGAGGAAACAAAAACTTACGGCCCAGAAATAAATGCTGCAAAAACTAAATGCAAATAAAAGTAAACAAACAAAGAGTCAGCTCAAGAATCTCTGTCCTCCATGTGCTTCTTCCCCTGTGCTTCCATTGTACCCATTACAATTCTTATTCTAATCTATGGAAATTATTTCTTTATTTCTGTCTTCCCATTAGATTATAAACCATTTAAAGGTAGAAATCATGGCTTTTCAGCTTTACATTATCAACATCTTGACCACTGTCTGACCTTATCAGAGATGCTCAATTAATACTCATTAAACAAACTATCATTGCTTTAATGTATCCCATACCTAAATAAAGACCATATTAGCATTTGAAGAATGATACACTTCAATGATATATCTCTCACTCCTTGTCCCCTGAACACAAAGTAGGCTGATCTGTTGAGACAAATCAGAGTAGATATTAAAAGGGGAAAATCCTCAACGTGGTATTTAAGTTGGAGAGCTTCTAATTTCATTCATATTACAATATGTACATCTCTCAACATAATAACACATTCTCTCTTGGGTTCTATTACAGTTTCAAGCTGACTTGGACACCTAACTAGATATTAACCAGTATTTTGTCTGCATGATAATCACTTCAGCAGAATTAATTTTAGTATTTTGTATGGATACTACAGTATTTATAAAGCTGAGTCACTTGCCTTCAACTGAAATCGTTAATTTTTCAGATACTATAAGAGGAGACAAGAAAAAAAAATTACTGGAAGCCTATGGGGTCCCTGATACCTACCATAGTTACTTTACTCATCAAAATCTAAACATCAACCTAGTAAGAGATAAGCGTTATTATCAACATTTAGACATGAGCAATCTAAGCTTTAGAAAGCTTAACATTGTTAGAGACAGGATTCAAGTTCAGATCCATGAGGATCTGTGGTAGGCTGAATAATGAGCCCCTCCCCCACCCACCCCCACCTCCATCAAAATGTCCATGTCCAACCCCCTAGAGCCTTATATGGCAAAAATGATGTGACTAAGGATGTGAGATTTGGATGTTATTCTGGATTACTGGTGGGCCCTAAGTGTAAGCAGAGCCCTTGTAATTGAAAGAAAGAATTTGTCTACAGTAGAGGAAAAGGCTTCCCTGGTGGCTCAGACAGTAAAGAATCCACCTGCAATGAAGGAGACCTGGATTCAATCCCTTGGTCAGGAAGATCCCCTGGAGAAGAGAATGTCAACCCACTCCAGTATTCTTGCCTGGAGAATCCCATCCATAGAGGAGCTTGCTGGGCTACAGTCCATGGGGTCGTGAAGAGTCAGACATGACTGAGCACTAAGCAAACCCACAGAGGAAAAGCCATGGCGACCCTGAAAGCAGAGTTTAAAGCGATATATCCAGGGAATGCTAGAGTACTCGAGACGTGAAAGTGGTAAGGAACAGATTCTCTCCTGAAGCCTCCAGAAAAAAACAGGACTGCTGACATCCAGCTTTTAGCCTCTTAGATGTCTTTTGATCTGAACACGAGAACACCAGAAAATAAATTTGCACTGTTTGTGTAATTTGTTGCTGTAGCAACAGGGACCCAATACAGGCTCCAAACTTTGAGAAAATCTACATAAATTAATTCAGTGCAACAGATACTACATAAGACAGAGTACTTAAACACCTCCCCATCAGGCAAAGGCAACCACTGGAGAAGTGTTAGACCAGACAGGGGAATTCCAAACACGAACACCCTCCAAGGACACTTGAGCCACCCTTATGACTGTTCCACAGGAAAATGTGTTACTCTTTAGCCAAGTACTCCAACACATCTTCCCAGTTTGGAGGAAGGAATAGTGTGAGAGCCAGTCACTCAGGTAGCCAAGCCATAAAACCTTGTAGAGCTAAATCAAAACTCTGAACTGAATCCACAAACCTGAGGTGGCCAACACAAACCTCAGTAGAACTAGTTGTACTTCCAGTAGCTAAACATTTTTAAACAAGGGCCATAGTACATTTCCAGCTCTTGGGCCAAAGCCTTGCATATATCCTACAGTAGCCCAGCACCAGAATTTACCAGAGAATAAGTAACTCGCAGAGGCGGGGTCGGGGGGTGGTGCGGGGAAAGCTTACAAAATCTATGCCTAGCCCAGATGGAAAAACCAAGCTACTGGCTTTGAAGCAGTAAAACCTCATGCCAGCAACAGTCTCCTCCAGGATTACATTTGGCATAAGAATGGGAATTATAGTAGTTTGAATTACATGTACTTTTCCAGTGCAAAATAAGTACTACCATGGAATGAAAGAAAGTTTGCTTATCTCTTCTGTTGTTCATTGAGACAATTCTCACTGACACTCAAGGCTGCTGCCCAGTGTCTCCCTCTCAAGGGAAGTGTCCCAAGGAGGAAACAATGGCCAAAGCCAAGAGAGAACAGAAACTTCTGAATAAAATTAGCTTTTGTTTTCCTGCCCTCCTTTGATCTTGATAGATATTTCAGCATGAAAAATTGTCAGCACTAGTTTTCTGAAATATTCAAAAAGGTAAAGTTCAGAGGTAAAATTAATAATATTAGTAATAGGGACTTCCCTGGTGGGCCAGTGGTTAAGCTTCCACCTTCTAACGCAGGGGTTGCAGGTTCAATCCCTGGTTCGGGAGCTGAGATCCCACCTGCCACATGGCCAAAAATCCAAAACATAAAACAGAAACAATATTGTAACAAATTCAGTAAAGACTTTTCAAATAGTCCACACCAAAAAAAAAAAAATCTCAAAAAAAAAACCAAACCCAAAAATAATGATAATGTTGTCTGTTTGGTAAGGGAAGTTTCCCTGATGAGGTGGAGTATAATCCAACTGACAACAAAATATGAATATAATGAGAATGTGACTGAAATCTAAAGCAATTTTAACAGCAAATATGGAAAGCAATAATAATATTTTCTAGAATCCCTTAATGAAAAAGCCGTCCTCAAATTTTAAAATTCCATTTATTCACTCATCAGTCTCCCTGAATCTTCTGAATTGGGGGTATAAGAATTGTCAGAAATCCCATGAACCATATTTTAATTGCTTAAATGATCTTTAGAATGACTTTTATTTCAGATCAACTATATCAGAAAATGTCTCCCTAACATTCATTAAAATCAAGTCAATAGGTAGTAATTGAGCATCAGTGATTCACAAAATGCTGTGAGAGATACAACAGTCAAAGTCAGTGTCCTCTCAGGGTTTATAATCTATGAAAAAGAAATGACAAAAATATATAGAATATTTAATAACAGAGTTTACAATGTGGGTCAAAAAATAGAAACACATCACAAAGTAGTATCTGATCAGTCAACAAATGATTCTATAGGAATGGCCACCAGAGGGTTTAAAGCAGAAGATCATACTAAGACTGCAAGCCTAGAAGGAAACCAGGGAATTCAGTTGTTTCTATCATGTTACAGAGTGGCGAGAGCCCAGGAGTTAAATGGTGCAGGCACTAGAGTCATTCAGACCAAATATCAAACCCCAGTTCCACCACTTGCCAGGCATCAGATCTTGGAAATTATTGAAACACTCTGAGCCTGTTTATCTTCTTCTGTAAAACGTGGATCAAACCTGCCTCCCAAGATTGTATTGAAGGCAAAGTGAGAAATGTACGTAAAGTTCTCAGCAGAAAGTAGCTGTTCAGTAAGTATGAAACCTTTTCCTGTGGTAGTGGTTGTTTAGTCTTCAATAAAAACTTTTTCTGTGATTGTCATAACAGACTGTTTTTCTCCACAAACCTAAACATCCCTTTTATTTCAGAGGTGTCATGATGTACCTGTCACTCCCTGGTAAGCTATGGGTTTCCAGCTTGATTGTCATAGAAGCCATACAGAAAGTGTCCTTCCCCATCAAAACATTTTTTAAAACTCCTGTCATTGCCACAGGACACAGAGAAGCTATATATATATATATATTCCATTCTGTCATTTGCATTTTCTACATATTAACTTCTGAAATAGGAATGTGGCTTGTAAGTGATATTCACAGAAACTTGCCAGGAATACTCTTTTTTAAAGAAATGTTTCTCTTAAGATGATAGTTTATTTTTCAGTTGATGGCAGCTTGGCATGAAGGACACATGGTCGTGGAACTGGAGAGAATGAAGCTTCCATACACAAAGGAAGTCGGTCAGTTCAGTCACTCAGTCGTGTCCAACTCTTTGTGACCCCATGGACTGCAGCACGCCAGTCTTCCCTGTCCATCACCAACTCCCAGAGCTTGCTCAAACTCATGTCCATCAAGTCAGTGATGCCATCCAACCATCTTATCCTGTCGTCCCCTTCTCCTCCTGTCTTCAATCTTTCCCAGCATGAGGGTCTTTTCCAATGAATCAGTTCTTCGCATCAGGTGGCCAAAGTATTGGAGCTTCAGCTTCAACATCAGTCCTTCCAATGGATATTCAGGACTGATTTCCTTTAGGACTGACTGGTTTGATCTCCTTGCAGTCCAAGGGACAGAAAGGAAAGGTGGGCTCAAGTTTAGAAGCAAAAATTCATGGACTTAATGTCACAGAAATAATTATAAACTTAGAAATTGTTAAAATGGTAAATTTTATGGGACATGTATTTTATTACAAAAAAAAAAAAAGTCAAAGAATATGTAACCATTTCCTGGATTAACAAGTCAATATTGTACAAGGGAACCAGCACTGTGTGGGGTGGCATTAGAAAAAATCAAAGCCTTCCATAGAAATCAACTGATCCTCTGCCCTCCAAGCCTGTTCTTTGAGGAAGAACATATGCATAGCCTAAGACATCACTAGAGTTAGTCATCCATGCTCTAGAGAAAGACACAATCGTTCCCACAAGGGTGAACCTGGATAAGAGTAAATAGAAACCCATAGATGATGGTCAAAACTCATCTCTTAGCCCTATTAGTCAAAAGTCATCACCAGTTCACTTGGTGCAGAAGACCTACAGAATGGTGTTGGAATCCACTACAGATTCTTCAGAGTGTTCTATTGCTCTGGGAATGGCTCTTGAGAGCAGAATCAATCAGGACAACAGATAAATCCTTCTAGAAAACCAAGCCACCCCATTCAATGAGCCCTGACACTGTTTCCAAATAGTGATACAGGTCCTGGTAGTTCAGTATTCTACAACTGGAGCTGGTGCTGCTGGGTCAGAAAGGATTCACACTGTGGTTAACCCCTCCATGCCTCGCTTAGTACATGCTACAATATGAAATGTTCAGGACTGGACATTGCTTAGAACACTTGGCACTCAAAGCGGCCAATGACCAAGTCAGTCTTTATAAGGGGAAATTTTGTTGTTGCAGTTATTCGTAGTCTTCAGCCCTTATTCCTACCTTCCTTACAACACACTGGTATAGCTGGGGACGAGGCTGAGAGACATCCATACAGCAGCTTACCATGTCCACCCTTTTATAGAGAGTCTCCTTTGAAGTAGATGCTCTTTGGACAGCACACATGCGGGTCTCACCTTGGAGCCCAATCCAAGGGTATCATTCACCTGCCTCTTCCAACCTCCAGCTGCCTCCAGGCACCTCAGCAGTCCATGTCAGCTGGTATCAGAAGAGCCATCTGCAAACCAGACTCAAGCTTTCCCCTTTACCTGAATGCAGCCAACACCCCCATGAAGTCACAGTTGTGGGTACTACAGGCACAATGGCAAAAACAATGACAGCAACTGAAATGTTAAGAAATGGACATAAATGGTTAAATAAAGTATGGTATACGAAATGAAATAAAATTCATTTAAAATAATGTAACAAATAATGAGATAATTTTTATAACAGGTATAGGGCTAGTCTTTTGTCTTTTGTCCTTGCTATAAGGTTAAGTGTGAACATACACATTAGGAAACAGTGATTATTTATGGTATGTACATGTGTGCATGCTAAGTCACTTCAGTTGTGTCCAGCATTTGCGACCCCACGGACTGTAGCCCACCAGGCTCCTCTGTCCATGGGTTCTCCAGGCAAGAATACTAGAGTGGGTTGCCATGTCTTTCTCCATGGGTGGTATCTGGATGGGATCTTCCCCACCTAGGGGTTGAGTCCTGGTCTCTTGCATTAGGCAGGTGGGTTCTTTACCACTAGCTCCACCTGGGAAGCTCTATTTATAGTATACAATTTTAAATATGCAAATAAGCAGAAAAAAGAAAAGTAACATCTCCTAATTTCCCATCTCACACACAAAACTCTCAATGTGTACAGAGACTAACCTATCGGAAACCTTGGAACAGCTCCTGCCTCACAAAATCTGCCCTACTGATCATTAACTATATCCTTAGAAATTCATCATACAGTCTTAATGGCTTTTTTCAGTCTTGGCAGTCATAAAAAGGTACATTCTGTTCCTTTAAATCTGCTAACATCCTGAGGGTGTGGAGATGGGCTGCAGTGTTGTAGGGGAAATTTCGGGAAAGGAAAGAGAGAGAGAGTGGGAATGAGCAGAAATC
Source organism: Bos mutus (assembly GCF_027580195.1). Taxonomy (NCBI): domain Eukaryota; kingdom Metazoa; phylum Chordata; class Mammalia; order Artiodactyla; family Bovidae; genus Bos; species Bos mutus. Next base: position 19,732,621 of record NC_091632.1, read on the forward strand.
TTATTGAAGGACAAATTAACCAGACTTCAAACACAAAAGCATTTCCACAAGCTACTATTTACTGCTGTTGAAGTCTTCTTTGTGCCCATGTTTAAGGAAAAACGATGACAAAAATACCAAGCTTATAAACGATACCACACTAGAGTCAGAAGTAAGAACAAAAAGGGAAAATTGTTAAACAATTTGAAGGAGGGCAGGAGGCAGGAATGTGTTCTGCTTTACTGAACTGGGGCCAGAATGTTTTGTTTTGATTGCTCTCCTATTTCCTTCCTCATTTGTAACACATCCCTTACACTTAAAGCAGAAATTTCTGATCAAAATGTTGCAGCACCTACAAGTTCAAAGGAAGGTTCTCGAAGGATGGTCATCTCAACCATCAACCATGAAGCAATCACTGCAGCCCTGTGCCCCCAGCCCAGAGAGCCTCACTCTCCGGGAATGAGGTACCAAGGAAGGAACAAAACTCCCCCGTTCTTCCTGTAAGCCCAGTCAGAGGGGTTGGCCCTGGGCAGAGCTGGAAGGGAAAGGACTTGATGATCTGTGCCTTTCCATCTTCTCCTTCACTGCCCCTTTCCTGGAACCTTTCTCCAAAATCCACATCCCACATCCGTAGTCTACCAACAGCGTCCCCAGTGATCCCAATCTTATTTTTTCATGAGATTACTGAACTAAAAAAAAAGTTTCAAAACTTTCACAAAAATTGTTAATGATATAGTTCCAGACCTGTGGAGAAAGATATTTAAGATGGAATACCCTCTCAAGAGAGACACTTCAAAGTTCCCAGCATCTTGTCCCTCCACTGCCCCTCACAAACGGAGACCCTCAGTGACCTGGCAGTGAGCGCTCCTCCTCAGACCCAGACTTCACCAGAGAGCACCTGAGTAGGATCTCCTGGTTTAAGACCACCTAAGGACCATTCTACCTGTATTCATCTGTCAGGGCTATATTGCAGAACACCACAGCCTGGGTGACTCAAACAGAAACTAATTTTCTCACAATTCTGGAGGCTGGAAGTCTAACACTGAGGTGTTGACAGGTCTGTTTTCTTGAGATTTTGGCTTATAGATGGTCAGCTTCTTGCTGTGTCCTCACATGGTCATCTCCCTGTCCTAACCTCTCTCTTCTTATAAAAACATGAGTCATACTGGATTAGGGCTCACTCAAATGATTTCATTTTGCTTTAATTACCTCTTTAAAGACTCTATCTCCAAATACAGTTACACTCTGAGGTCCTGGGAGCTAGGGCTTCAACATATGAGTTTTGAAAGAACACAGTTCATATATGTATAGTTATATCTGATTTGTGTTGTACGGCAAAAACCAACACAACATTGTAAAGCAATTTTCCTCCAATTGAAAAATAAATTAAAAAACAGAAATGGGAAAAAAAGAACATAGTTCAACCCATCTTACTCTTCTTAAAACATCTTCAGAAAAGAATTTCAAAAAGCTACTATCAAGCTGTTGTTCTTCAATATAGCTAGGAATGTTAAATCAGGCTTCCTTTACAGCAAAAAGCCCTAGCAACTAAGGGATGGAAGAGATATTTCAAAAAGAAGAAACCTGTTGGAAAGTTCCCAGCTGACTCAGCTCCAGGAGGAGAACATGAGAAGAAAACAAGAAACCACCCTGACCATGAACTTGCCATGACACTACCCAAAGGGAGCTGAGGGGTCTTCTTCATTGTTCCCAGATAATGCAGGATGCGAGCACCATCCAGTCAGATGCATTAGGGACTTCAGACCTAAACCGTGAGTGAGACAGGCTGTGATCACCCAGGCTTGATGACTCAACAGAGTGAGCAGTCTGCTGTTTTCCCACACCCAGAAAGAACATATGGCACTACTTTGGGGCTGTTTGTCATCTAAGGCAGCCACACCATTCTTTTTCCTTTTGTTTACTTTCCGTAACAATAACTATAACCCATATTGAACTCTCACTGCATAGCAGGCATGGGGTTGATTGCTTTGTATGCATTTTCTCACTTAACTGAGAAATGGAGTATTTCCTGCCAAATCAGTAAACAAAGGATATCACAGACATCAGCAATTGCAGCCACAACAGAAGGTGAGCTAGTGAGCCCTGACGGAACTCAGGAAGGAAAGAATACCTGCCACTAGCCGCCATCAGAAATGTGAACATTTGAACTGTGGTGTTGGAGAAGATTCTTGAGAGTCCCTAGGACTGCAAGGAGATCAAACCAGTCAATCCTAAAGGAAATCAGTCCTGAATATTCATTGGAAGTACTGATGCTGAAGCTGAGGCTCCAATACTTTGGCCCCCTGATGCGAAGAACTGACTCGTTGGAAAAGACCCTCATGCTGGGAAAGATTGAAGGCAGGAGAAGAAGTGGATGACAGACGGTGAGATGGTTGGATGGCATCACTGACTCGATGAACATGAGTTTGAGCAAGCTCCGGGAGTTGGTGGTAGACCAGGGAAGCCTGGTGTGTTGCAGTCCATGGGGTCACAAAGAGTCAGACATGACTAAGCTGAACTGAACTGAGCATCCATCAGACAGCAGCCACTCCCTCTGGTGAGCCCTGAGGAAACTCAGGATGTAAAAACACAGGATACTGGCTGCAAATCACTGAGGTGCATATCAAAGGAATGATTTCAGTGAACCCAGATCCTTGTAGCTTTCTATACATAGAAAAGTGCTAAATTCTTTAACTTGGGATATCTGGTTTTCTTTACTTAATAATAAACTTTTGATGATCAAACTACCTGCCCTTCGTTACAAAACTTCTATACAACCTGGCTCCTCTCCTCGCCTCCTCAGAGTAGCTCTCTCAAGGTTACTTGAGATACTATCTCCCAGGTTTGAAGTTCTAAAAATTCCCACTGAATAAAACATAACTCTCAACTTTTAGGTTGTTAATATTTTTTAAGTCCACATAACCCTTACATCGGAGAAGGCAATGGCACCCCACTCCAGTACTCTTGCCTGGAGAATCCAAGGGACAGTGGAGCCTGATGGGCTGCCATCTATGGGGTTGCACAGAGTCAGACACGACTGAAGCGATTTAGCAGCAGCAGCAGCAGCAGCAGCAGCAACCCTTACATTATTAATTTTATTTTAAATAGGAAGAAACTATCCAAGACCACACAGCTAGCAAGAGTAAGAGATTGTATTAGAACTAAGAATTCTGATACCAGAGCCCTTAGCTACTTCTCTTCATCAATCCACCTTCAAGAGGCAATAGGATTTGGCTAGAATAGCGTAGCTGGAAGGAACCACAAGGAATATTTACAGAAGCCAGAGTTCAGATCCTAGCTCAATGACCATGGGCAAGCTATTTAATGTCTCTATACTCAGTTGTCTCCTATACAATCTTGGGATAATTTACAAAAAGTCCCATCAAAGTAACTCATAAATACTATTATTATTATTATTTTCTTTCTTAAAATTGTTTACATGATTAAACATGTAACAAGATGAATCAATGAAACTACACTAATACATAAAATAAAGTAATTCCTTGCATTGCAAGCTTACATTAATTAGCACTACTAGTTTGAAGTTATACTTTGAGTTCATTTTTCAGCAAAGGTGAAATTTATATGGGCCCTTCTTTTTCAGTCCCTTTTTAAAATCACTACTGATTGCTTATTAACATTGCATTTTCATTATCCCTACAGCCTCTCAGTCCTTTAGGAAGACTCAGTGGATAATTTTAAATTCATGTTTAATTTATTATACATGCCTATAGCAATTTTTTTTCATAGAGTGATCCTTGTTAAAGTTCCCAAGGCCTGGAGGCACAAGTGGCTCCATTAAAAATGTATTTCTCCATTTTCTTGTGGGACTCATTTAAAAAGTGCTGGAGTGGGCACATTCAAAGCTAATTGACAGTAGATTATATGGTATTCTATTCACCACATTTGAAGAAACATTCCTCTTTTGTCTAATAATTAGTTGTATGCCAAAACTTTCCATTTCATGATTATAATTAAAACATATGACATAAGATAATGTAACTGATTCAACTATTTTCCTGCATAGTGGTTCAAAGGAGAATTATAGGGGTAAATCAGGAGTACTGGACACGACTGAACGACCTCACTTTCACTTTTCACTTTCATGCATTGGAGAAGGAAATGGCAACCCACTCCAGTGTTCTTGCCTGGAGAATCCCAGGGACGGGGGAGCCTGGTGGGCTGCCGTCTATGGGGTCACACAGAGTTGGACACGAAAGAAGTGACTTAGCAGCAGCAGCAGCAGGAGTACAGGAAAGAGTGGAAGAATGGTCGGTATATGCTTCTAAATAGAGGCTTGGAAGGGCTTCCCTGGTGTCTCAGACGGTAAAGAATCTGCCTACAATACGGGAGACCTGGATTCGACCCCTGGGTTGGGGAAGATCCCCTAGAGGAGGGCATGGCAACCACTCTAGTATTCTTACTTGGAGAATCCCATGGACAGAAGAGCCTGGTGCACTACAGTTCGTGGGGTCACAAAGAATTGGACACAACTGAGCAACTAAGCACACACACAGATGCTTGGAAAGTTAAGTGATAGTGAGACAGAGTGGAGAGGCAAGATATTTCTCATGCCTTCTCCAGATGCTCCAAATGAAATAATCAGGAAGACGTGGAGCACTTTTCTCTGGCTGTGACCTCCAGTTTGGGACCAAGATCCATCCACAATTAGGTACTTTCCTGAAACAGAAATGAAGGCAGACATGGCCTATTTTTCTGCTGGAGCTAGTTTCACAATCAATCAAATGGTTTATGTTTCATTGACATTGAGCTTGACTTTCAAGTCTTCTAAAACTTAAACTGGGCCTCTTACATGTGACTAAGACGATTTCTATTTATTGAGTCAATAAGGTTATTCATGTTTGTAGATATGTGAAAAACATGAATACAACCAAGCATAAATTCCAAATCACATGGTCTGGAGACACTGATTTGACTTGGATGAGTATGGATTATTTTTCTTAATGTACCTGTAGTTAAAGATCTTCCTTACTCTATGTTGTGCCACCAAAATGATAAGGGGTCCAACCAGCCTCAGGGAAACTTCTCTTTCCCTGGTTAATGGACTCAGGGAAGCCATACACTTTTTAGTCAATAGAGCTTTCACTCTACTTGCCAAACAGATGGACTGTCTGACTAGGGGATGGCTCTAGAATTTTCTATCAAAATAACTGTGGTTTTTTCAAAATAGGTTAACTTACTTCTAGTAAATATGAATAATGGCCTAGGATTGAGGACAAAAAAATTAAGGGATCTATCTGTAAATATTCCCTGGGGCTGGGAGGGGCGGAGTGCAGAAATTGTATATTTTTTCACTTAGGCTTTATTTAATGCAGCACTGTTGAGAAAAATGATTTTGATTTCTCTCACCGTTTTATCTTCAATACCCAGCATAGTGCTGGTACCATGGTAGGAGATTTTAAATATTTGTTAAATAGGGGAAACCTATTTGGTTAAAAGTAAGCAGGATCCAGCTTCCTGATCATCTTATATAATACATTCAAATAGAGAATAAATGCATTTATTTATCAAAGTATCAACTCTGTGTAAAACACACTTGCCATAAAGTCAGTTTTCTTTCAGGGAGGAGAAGCAATTAGTTTGAAACAGACCTTCTTCAAATGCAGATCACAATAAAGAGCACTCTCCTCAGGAATGGGCATAGCCCCTTATATTTGCAAATCTCTTCGTGCTCAATTTCATTAGCTATGTTACGCATAAGACTCTAGAATTTCAGAGGTAGTATCTCATTTTACAGATGAAGAGTAAAAATCCAAAGGCAGTAATTACAGCTGATAGTAATTGAGAACTTACATGAAGTGAAGTGAAGTTGCTCAGTCGTGTCCGACTCTTTGCGACCCCATCAACCATAACCTACCAGGCTCCTCTGTCCATGGGATTTTCCAGGCAAGAGTACTGGAGTGGGTTGCCATTTTCTTCTCCAGGGGATCTTCCCAACCCAGGGATTGAACCCGGGTCTCCTGCATTGCAGGCAGACGCTTTACTGTCTGAGCCACCAGGGAAGCATATTTAATGCTTAAAACCCTAAGGAAAATCTGCAAACTTATTATCTAATCAGCACAGCCATCCTGTGAGGTAGGTACTATTTTATTTGATATTGGAGGAAACTCAGATGGTGAAATGACAAATCAAATGTCATATGGTTTCCAAGTGGTGAAGACAGGATTTGAACCAAGGTCTGTTTTGCTCCAGAGCTCAGGTCCTTTACTGCTTCTGTGCTCTCTTGTCTTCTGAAAGTTTATAAGGGCTTTGGTCAAGTCCATTCCTGGGGCTTCCGTGGTGGTCCAGTGGTTAAGAATCTGCCTCCCCATGCAGGGCACATTGGATAGATCCCTGGTCTGGGAAGATTCCACATGTCATGACACAACGAAGCCCATGAGCTGCAACTCCTGAAGCCAGCGTGCTCTAGAACCCATTCTTCTCTGGAGCTCTTTTCTGCAACACTGCAACTAGAAAGTAGCCCCCACTTGCTGCAATTAGGGAGAACCCTTGCCTAGCAGCAAAGACCCAGCGCAGCCAAAAATAAACAAAGAATTAAGCTTTTTTAAAAACAAAAAGCCCATTCCTGGACATGGCACTTTAAGGACATAGGGTCTTCTAAGATCTCAAAGCAAAAGTATTTCTCAAGCGAAAACAATACTGAAGACAAATTACAAAAGGGATCATTTGAAGCAGTGGACAGGGCACATGCACTGAGGTTTGCTAACCTTCACACCAAAGTCTTGGTTCTGAGTTTACAGTCCTTGGGCCCTTCAGGATGCCTATCTGGTATCATTACAAGCTATTCACTAAAAAGCTTCCTCTATTTCAATCAGGCTGAAGTCCTTACAATTCCGACTACACAGTTGACATTTTCTTGTCTCTATTCTCGTCTAGAAGCTTCCCTTGCCCATATAATGCCCTCTAATAAGTTAAATATGGCCACAAATTCTTTACAGCAATTTCCATTGAAAGGTGGAAACTATTTCCCCAGTACCTTGAATCTGAGCTGACTTTTGTGACTTGCTTTGCCCAATAGTTTGTGGCACAGGTGACGTCCTATGAATTCCAAGCCTTGGCTTCTAAAAGCCCTGAAGCTTCTGCTTTCATGCTCTTACAACACTGCTGCCATATGAACAAGCCCATCCGTGAGGTTGAAAGAGACCCCATGGGGAAAGAAGCCCAGCACCCCAGCCATCACAGGATCCTTTACCAAGGCCCCAGACTGTGAGCGGTGAATGAGGCTGTTCATGACCCGCTGAACTACCAGAGGCTGCAAACAGAGTTGAGACACGTGGTCCCAGCTGAGCTCTGCCAAGATTGCCAAGCCAAATAACAGTGATAAATAAATGAGTGTTGTTTTAGGTGGTTTGTAATGAAGCAGTAGATCACTAACACATACCTTTTTATTCCTTTCTTTCTAAGAAGTCCTCCATCCGCTTGTAGAGTGAGCTCAAAAGCCACTCCTCCAACAAGTTTCCCCTGGTAGAAACTTTCTCTGCAAAGCCAGCCTCTCTCAGGTTTAAGTCAATGCCCTGCCTTGTGTTATTCTGCAGTCACTGAGACCCAGCTGCATCCCTAAATCCCTTCCCCATCCACCAGCTGATGACTGAGCTCTTTAAACCATTAAAGTTTAACTACTTACATAAAAGCACGAATGCCTATTAAATTTTAAGAGTCCCTGGAAGGGATAACAAGTTTGTGCTTTTGATTTTCCTATTATAAAAGTGTACAGGAATAGAAAGTGACCTTAACATAAGGTCACTTTCCCAAAGAAGAAAAAAAAAAAAAATTGAATGGTTTTGACTAACTTAAATATAAACATTTAGGGATAAAGATGAAATAGTTATGTATCTAATGTCAACGTTTAAATTATTTAATTAAGCATGCATATTTTATTTTATTTTATTTTTTTGCATGCATATTTTAAATCATATAAATAACATTCGATTTAGAAATACTGTTTCTCCTACTCTTCCGTTCATTAAGGCATAGATTCAAAGTTGCTGTATGTGTCTTTAGCGGCAAGCCTCCTTCATATTATGAGAGACACTTCTGAGCCATCTGACAGTTTTCCAGACATAATCTTTTCTTTCATCTAGTGTGTTTTAACTATGATGCTGCCACTGGAATTTTTATCTCAAGCCACAAGTACTTATTCACAAAACACTATGACAACTGTTTTTCCATTTATTGTACAAGTGTATATTCATAATCTTAATAATTTGACCACTTACAGTATTGCTTTGTAAAGGGAATTCTAGAAAACTGACTTATAATGGCATCTAAGGCTTGCAATTTGGGGATCTTATCCCAAAGAAATAATTCATTAAATTGATGTTAAATGTATTTTCTCTTTTTTTTTTAATTTAGAATATCACCATAATCATCTAAAATTTTATTATTTCTTGAGGTCATTTAAAGCTAATGTGTCTTCCCCAGATAGTATTTTGTGGATCAAAAAATGTCAGAGAGAGCATTCCACAATGCAAAGGATTCTGGAAGGACTAGAATGTAAAGAGACTCCCGCTTTCCTGAGAGATATTTGGGAGGGGGCATCAAATTCCCTTATCTCACATATATTTATACATACTTGTTCTAGAAACTTCAGATAATACATAAAATTAAAGAGGTGAAAATAAAATCATAAATAATGCTGCTAATTAGAGATTATGACTTCAATCTTTTGGTTCATTTCCTCCCAGATCTTCCTCCTAAGCCTTATTATATATTACTTTCAATTCAATTGGCTCTATTATCATTTAATATTATAAGCATTTCCCTTATTAGGGATATTTTGTAAGAAAGATAAGCCATCATTCAGCCAACAAGCCCACTGTTGCAGTACACTGATACTGCCTGGGGGAAGGGACAATATCACAAGAAGTCACCAGCCCCTTGCACCTTCATGTTCATGGCTTTAGATTCCCCTTTCCTTTATTGAACTTGGGAAGAGTCCCTGGAGGAGGGCATGGCAACCCACTCCAGTATTCCTCCCATGGACAGAGGAGCCTGGCGGACTGCAGTCCACGGGGTCACCAAAAGTCAGATACGACTGAGTGACTAAGCACACACACAAGCACACACGCCAGTGATAAAATGAGCACAGGAAAAAAGAAAAATAAGAATATGACCCCAGTGAAATATACCAGAAGTGAGTAAAGGGCAGTCCCTGCCCTCAAAAGAGAGACCTGTAAACAATTAATTGCATAAAATATGATAAGGACTTAAAAAGAGGCATATACAAAATGCTATGACCATAAAGAGTAGACAGTGTTGACCACTCGGGAAGTTTCACAGAGGAGTCAACATCTGAGAATTTGGAGCGTTTTTTGTTAGTTACGTTGTTAATTGCTGGGTTTTTAGATATTAACACTAAATTTTTTAAATATTTGCAAATTCACAAGAAATCTTTGGAATCTTTCCCCCAGTAAATTTCAAGAACTGAGCAAGTCTGATGTGTAGAAACCTGCTGAACCACACCTGAATTACGCACCAACTGAGTATTTCCTGGTCTGGGAATTTTTCCCCAAGAACAGCCTTGGATAGGGGAGCAAAAGAACATGAGGGTACCTGGCCTGAAGGGATGGGACAAGTGTGAGCACGAAAGGCCAGAACCATCCCTGCCGCTCCCACACTCAACTCCTTGCCTTGCATTTCTGTGTCCCACACGCACTGCAATGACACCTCCACCTGTGCTCTCTGGTCCTCTGAAATAGGCAAGTCTCCTCTCCCTCCAGAAAGTTCCCAGAATTTATGGGAACTGGGAAGAACTTATTTCTTCTCAGCAAGACTGTAACTGTATTGAGTCCATGGCTGGACCTGGGTTTGAGGCTCAACTTCACTACATATACTGTGGGCTCTGAGTGACCCTGGGTGACTGGCAACCTCCTCTGTCCTCACATTTCTGCCCAAGGAACCTTGCTAACTCTGTGGCTGAAGAAACAGCCACAGGCGAGTAACAGATGCACCCCTTCTGGCCACACTGACCCTACAGATCTTCACCTCAGATCTGTTTCCTGCTTTTACATGGCAGCTTGGATTTGACATTTTCTGAACATCCTAAGGCCACTACACCCAGAACTCTGAGGTCTGTCTCATGTTGGGGGAACTGGGCTGGGACAGTGAGGGCCAGATTTGTAGACTTTAGAGTGCTCCCCAACCACCCTACCTAAAGTGACCCCCACTCCACGCAACCCCATAGTTATGTCTGCATTTATTTTCTTCATAGCATGGGTCACTTTCTGAAACTATCTTTTGGCTTGGTTTGTTTACTTATTTATTGTCTGTCTTCCTAGTAAAATATACCATAAGAACAGGAATCTTGTCCCAACACCTAACACAGTATAAGACACTAAAGATGAAATGGTATTAAAGAATAAATGAATAAACAAGAGTAAATGTGACTTCAGAAGATGATAAGGATGACGTGGTGCTAAATACCGGAGAAAGAATAACATAGGATAACATCTCTGACTTCCAAATCTTACCGTCTGATAAGAAGAGAGAATAAGAAACAAAATAACTGCAATACGGTGTGAAAAAGCATAATATCAGACATAATACATAAGTGCAGAGATAGTACAAAGGAAGAGGCCTAGATATTTTCGGAAGGAAGTAATTTCCCAATTTAGTTTTAAAGAATTGATGGAAATTTGCCAGGTGGCTAATAAGGGAAATCCTTTCAAGAAGGCCCTCGGATCATTATTCTGACCTAAACATTTACCTCATTTCCCTTCCCCACGGAAACTTGGGGTTAAAAATACCCTTTAGGATCATCCAGTCCAGCAGTTCTTAAAGAGGACTGCCGCAGTTTTAAAGTACGTCCACAAACTCTCTGACGCTCATCCCTTCTGTGGAGCCTAATGCGTTTCCCTTTGGGTGTGGGCTTAGCTTAGTCATTTCTAATGAAGAGAATGTGGGAAAATGATAAAGCCTGACTTCTGAGGCTGGGTCACAAAATACACCATGGTTTCCATTTTATCCTATCTTGGATTGCCCATTCTGGAGGAATCAGCTGCCATATTGTGAGGACTCATAAGACAAGCCTTCTCAGGTGGCCCTAGTGGTAAAGAACCTGCCTGCCAAGGCAGGAGACACAGGTTCAATCCCTGGGTCAGGATGATCCCCTGGAGTAGGAATTGGCAACCCATTCCAGTATTCTTGCCTGGAAAATCCCATGGACAGAGAATCCTGGGGGGCTACAGTCCACAGGGTCACAAAGAGTCAGACATGACTGAAGCGACTTAGCATGCACATAAGACAATGCAGGGAGGCCTCTTGCCCACAGCCAGGGAGGGGACCTTCCTGGAAGCAGACCCTCCAGCCCCAGTTAAGCCTTCGGATTATGGCAACTATGGTCAAGATCTTGCCTGCAAGCTCGTGAGACCCTGAATTCCCCAGCTGAGCTGCTCCCAAATTCCAGACCAACAGAAACAGAGATAATAAATATCTGTTGTTTTTCAGCCACTTTCAGCCAAAGTTTGGAATGATTTGTTACATAGCAACAGATAACAAGTATGAGGATCTTAGATAGTTTGTATTTATGTGAATCATAACTCTTTATATTTACTGTATTAGAAATAAAAAGTGAGAAGTTCAAAATATTTGTGTATTAATTCATTTAAAATAATCTTAATAAATATAGTATGTTAGCATAAATAATATTTTATAAAAAATATTTTTCCAAACACAAATTGTTTAGAAGAATGGCATCAGTTTACATTTTTACAAATCTTTATGTCTGCTTTAATGGAAGATAGCTCTATTCTTACATCTACTTTTTTATTTAAACACTTGTGAAACCACTGATCTTATAGCTTCTGTAAACTCCACTATACCCTTGTAAGAGAGTAAGAACGAAAGTCGCTGACTTTGTCAGCGTTCTCTGTAACATCCGTGACAAGTAGACGCACAATCATGCTTAAACATGCTCAGGGACTGGAAACTCACTAGTTCCCAAGAAAGCCCACTGCTCCCTCCAAAGCCTTTCTATAGAGTTCCTATCTTGGCCATGCTAGTTTTGTCTCTCATTAGTCTTATCGTTCTCCCTAAGATTATTCAGAATAAGTTTAATCATTTATTTAAGGCTAAGACCATCTTACAGCATATTTTAAGAGTTATTCATAACTTTACAGAGTACATAAGTTTACAGAATACTGTTGCCCCTGTTTCCTTAAAAAACAACTTTAAGATAATCAGTTCAATTCCGAACAAACATCTCAAAAGAATTTATCGAGTTATGCCCTTCTGCCAATTCATCTCAAGATCTGCCTGTGATCTTTTACCAGACACAAATATCCTTATAACAACCGTTTTCAGGTATTAGACTAGCAGAACTTACAGACTTCAAGTATCTGGGATGGTAAAATTAAAAGAACACTGAGGGACTACCCTGGTGGTAGAGTGGATAAGAATCTGTCTGCCTACAGAGGGGCCACAGGTTTGACCCCTGGTCCAGGAAGACTTCACATGCCGCTGGGCACTAACTAAGCCCATGGGCTACAGCTACTGAGCCTGTGCTCTAAAGACTGCGAGCAGCAACTACTGAAGCCCGTGCACCTAGAGCCTGTGTTTCGCAATAAGAGAAGCCACCGAAATGAGAAGGCCAAGTACCATAAGGAAGAGCAGCCCCTGCTCACCACAACTAGAGAAAGTCTGGCGCCACAATGAAGACCAAGTGCGACCAAAAGTAAAATAAATAAATAAAAGTTTTTTTTTTTTTTTTTAAAAAGAACACTGAAAACAATCAGTGCAATTCAGAAGAGAGATTTCCCTTTTCTGCTTACGGGTCAGCCTTCTCATCGCATTAGTCATCCACGTTTTGTGTTTTAAGTGCCTCCTACAGCATCCTGAAAGCTTCAAGCATATTTCCACATAAATAAGTTGAGATTAGCTATTCATCAAAATTGTCCACTATGTCCCTGTTTAGAGGTGGCCTGGGAAATGACGTCTGCTGGTTTGTGAGGGTAGAAAGACAACATTTGTGGCTGGTTCTGAATCACAGAAACAAATTCTGGAAACATCTCAAAAAAAAAAAAAATTATCCAGAATAGAAAATACAGTTTCTTCTCATGTTAATCCTGAACTCTGGGAAGAAGAGCAGTGCTCAGTCAGACTTAAAAACTGAGTTTAAATCCTCTTACATTCACATGAAAATATTTGACACACACACCAGAAAGACGGTACTCTGCTTATGGGAATGTAAATTGGTCATTATGGAAAACAGTATGAAGGTTCCTCAACAAATTAAAAATATAAAAACTATCATGTGATCCAGAACTTTTACTTCTGGGTATACATCCAAAAGAAATAAAATCAGCATCTCAAAGACACATCGGCACTGCCACAGTCATTGCAGCATTATCCACAGGAGCCAGCATATGGAAACAACCTAAGTGTCCGTCAACAGGTAAGTGGCTAAGGAAAATGTGGTACGGACGTGACAAAGATATATAGACACACATGTATAAAGCGTAATACTGCTCAGCCGTACAAAAGTAAGAACCTTGTCATTTCCAACAACATGGATATACGTGGGGGACATTACGCTAAGTGAAATAAGACATAACAGAGAAAGACAAACACTGCATGATTCCACTTACATGTGGAATTTTAAAAAATGTTGAACTCATAGAAACAGAGAGTAGACCATTAGTTACTAGAGGGTGGGGAAAACAGACAGATGCTGTCAAACAGTACCAGCCTTCAGCTATAATAAGATGAATAAACTCTGGGGATGTAACATACAGCATGGTGACTAAAGTTATTAATACTGTACTGTGTACTTGAAATTTGCTAAGAGAATAAATCGTAAACGTTCTCATCACACATACACACAAAACGGTAATTAGGTGAGGTGACAAGGTGTTAATAAACCTAATTGTGGTTAATATTTTACCATGTATATCAAATCATCATGATGTACACTGTAAATATCTTACTATTTTGTCAACTAAACCTTAATAAATGTGAACAAAAAACAACATGAATTTATGGCTGTAAAAAATCACATTGTATCTGTAATATATAATATATAGTATATACTATTTTATTTGTCAAAGTCCATGGGGTCGCTAAGAGTCGGACACGACTGAGCGACTTCCCTTTCACTTTTCACTTTCACGCATTGGAGAAGGAAATGGCAACCCACTCCAGTGTTCTTGCCTGGAGAAACCCAGGGACGGGGGAGACTGGTGGGCTTCCATCCATGGGGTCGCACAGATTCGGACACGACTGAAGTAACTTAGCAGCAGCAGCAGCAGCATATTAAAACTGGGGGAAGATGAATAAAACAAATACAAAAAAACAAATGAACTGAATCCATCTAAATGCCATTTCTAATATATTCAGTCTCCTAATTTAGAAAGGTTATAAGATTTATAGAACTTTGTACTGTCCCTGTAAACAATCTAAATTAATATTATACAGTTCAGAGGATTCATTAAGCCATTTCTTGTGTTCTCTCACTGCATAATAAAGAAAAGTATGAAATTAGTATTTTACTCTTAATAGTACCAGCTAACATTTATTGTTTATTACATCAAGGACTGTACTAGGTGCTTTTTAGCTTTAGTTCATTTAATCCTAATAACCACACCAAGTACTCTCGCTGTATCCCTTTTATAGAGAGGAAAACTGAAATTTAGAAAGCATACAGCCAAGGTCACAAAACTAGAAAATGGCAGAGAACAAATCTAAAACAATGACCTATGAAATGCCAAAGCTCAACCTCTAAATCATTGCACTATAAAATTCTGGTAGCATGAAAAACCTAATACATTTGGATAGGGATGATAATTATTTACAGTTCGATCTTAGAAAGGATGAACTAGGAACTGCGGGCGACACCCAGGACCTCCCAAACATAGGGACCCTCTGATTTCATCATTACACGCACATCATTAGAGGACAGGAAATGACCTTCTAGGCATGTGGGAAAAGCAGGTGGAGATATGTGAAAACTAGCAAGATGAGGAAATAAGCAGCAAAAAAGTGGTTCGACTGCATAAGAGTGATACTGATTAGAACCATTTGTGTGTGCTCCGTTTACATTTGTACTGCAACACAGCAGGCTGCACAGATTTTGTGTTTTTATCATATATGTTTTATTTTATAGCAACAAATTCTTCCCACTGGACCTCTCACATTTGAATGCAGAGAATCAGCACATGTGGACTTGGGTGTTATCCTGACCTAGGTTTGAAGCTTGCTGCATTATTTATTGCCAGCGTAGCCTTGGGCAACCTGTACAAACTCTAACCTCAGGTTTTTCACCTGTAAAGTGAAGGTTAAAAAAAAAAAAAGGAAGAACATGTTTTAAATATCATATAGTATTTAATACATGTAAAACCACATGGCACTTTGTTAACTATTATTTGCATTGTGATGGTGATTAATAAGCAAGGCCATTTGAGCATCGAAAACTTGAAATGGTTTTGTTTTTCTAATTAGACAAAAGCATTGTCCTCAC
The DNA here is from genome assembly GCF_027580195.1 of Bos mutus. Classification (NCBI taxonomy): domain Eukaryota; kingdom Metazoa; phylum Chordata; class Mammalia; order Artiodactyla; family Bovidae; genus Bos; species Bos mutus. The sequence continues at coordinate 19,748,072 of NC_091632.1, forward strand.
CTCCCTCCATTTTGCAGCTGTTTCCAATTTATAGTCCCACCTCCTTGCCCCCCACCCCCATGGTGGGACTTCTGTATCCTTCAGCAAATACAACTCGCTAAGAAACAAGGATAAAACAAACAGCGGGGTGGAGTAACAGAAGAATGAGAATAAAAGGAAGAGGCTATTTTTAAGTTTATAAAACAACCTCATGCCATGCAGCAGAAATAGATCCAGCATTGCGAACAGAGAAGGGAAATTTCTTTGTGGGCTTCTTGGGGAGAAAGGAAGATAATTTATTGCAGTGAACCATCCAGAGATGTTTGGAGAGAAGTCTTCATCCAGCCCTTAGACAACATTCCCATCATGCCACACATAAATATCCAGGGTCCAGATATAATCGAACTGACTTCAACCAAGAGTCAAGACATCTAAACCAGAAACACGTTAACTGAAGGCATATTCTATGGGATTTTATACATTTGAACAAGAAGACCAAGAGATACAGTCCCAGGGATTGAATCAGGCCTTAAATATATGGTATTAAATATGAATAAACTGGAGATAATAGCAGAGACCTTAAGCAAAGCATGTAGAATAAGTTAAGTGCTCAGTAACCTTTGGGAAACTCTAATCTCTGATATTTCGTTTGTTAAAGGGGAGGAGAAATAGTTCACAGGATCTCAGCTTAGAGGGGAGACTTGGCTGGAGAGCAGTCAGGTTGAACATCTGAGCCTGTTGAGAAAAAGAGGGTGCTTCAGGGGAATAGAGCACAGAGCAACAGGGACCCCTTCCAAGAGCCTGCAACTGAGATCTTCACAAAGCTGTTATTTGTGTTTACAAGAGTATTTATTATGTTTATTTGAGATTTATTATAGAAGAATAATATTGGCAATGGACCAACTTCTAATGAATAGATAATTGGCAAAACACTTTATCATTGACTCATTGTTCCTGAGGAAACTGTTTAATCTTTATCACTTCAATCTGTCAATAAAACATGAGAAAGACTATGCCCTCACTCTGCATCTGAGTAATATGAGAAGTGCACAAGATAACCACTGCCCTTCAGGAGAGCTGCCACTCAAGCACCAGTGAATTCTTCAAAGTCCAACCCCACTCTGGTACACAACCACTGTGGAGGAAGAAGGAGTGACTGGTGAAACCTCATTCAGTAATTCAAAAAGTAAAAAGGGAGAGAGGGTGGGAGTCCTGAATGGCCTGAGGTATCAAAGGGATTTGAGACAAATTATGAAAAATAAGAGAGAAAATACAAGCCAAAGATGGAAGCACAGTACAATATTTAAATAATAAAGAGGAAAACATCCCAACTGAGTTTTGCAGTCCAGTTCAGTTTAGTCACTCAGTCGTGTCCGACTCTTTGCCACCCCATGGACTGCAGCACGCCTGTCCATCACCAACCAAATACCTACATAAAAATAGCAGTCAGTTAAAGCTGGGAAGGAAGTGAAGAAAGAAAGGGGGGTGAAGAGTTAAAATTAAAAAGACAATGATGCTTTTGAACTGTGGTGCTGGAGAAGATTCTTGAGTCCCTTGGACTGCAAGGAGATCAAATGAGTCACTCCTAAAGGAAATCAACCCTGAATATTCACTGGAGGAGGCAGAGGATGTGATGGTTAGATAGCACCACTGACTCAGCGGACATAAATTTACGCAAACTCCAAGAGATTGTAAAGGACAGAGGAGTCTGGCTTGCTATAGTCCAAGGGGTCACAAAGAGTCAGACACAACTGAGGGACTCAACAACAGCTACAACTTTTTATTCCTTTTCTTTAAAGAAATGATTTCAAGTCATTGCTTACTTTTGACTTTTTAAAACTGCCTTACAGAGCCACAAAGCCAAGTATTTGGTCATTTTAAAGGGAAATGTATTATAAATGCGCTAATTGAAGGATGGTGATTCGTGATGAGTTAAAGAAAATGATAACCCAAGAGTAAGGGTATATCTGATTTGATCCTGCCCTGTCTAGGGAGAGAGACACTGGGACTTATTTCTATCTGGACTTTCACTTTTTTACTTGAAGAAGGAACTTTAGTTTCTCTTTGGCGTATCTGAACTGCCAGCATCACTCGTCTTTGCTTTAGGGCCAGCATTAAGTGAAATGAAGGTTACCTGAACACAAGCACTACTACACCGAGACAGTCGAGCTGAAAACAGAGCTGGCTACTGAGTGACTAAAGGACTGGATATGCTGGACAAAGGGACAATTCACACACTGGGTGGGATGAAGTGGACAGCGAGAGATTTCATCATGCTACTCACAACAGTGCGCAATTTAGAACTTATGAATTGTTTACTTCTGGAATTTTTCCACATATTTTCAGGCTGAAATTGACGATGGGTAACTGAACATGCAGAAAGAGAAATCGTGGACGAGGGGGGACTGCTGATTTTGTTAAGGCTTGGTTTTGTTTCTAAGTAAGCATATAATTGCTTTTTTTATTTTATAATATCCCCGAGGCTGCGTGGATGACAGCACTCCCTCCTGCCCCATGCATTTGAACCTTAGCTTTGTTCTGAGGACCGGGTTTCACCTCCATCCCCACTACCCACCCCCTTACCAGCACCACCCGACTCCCAGCCCCATGCTCCTTCTGCCACTGGCCCAGGGGAGCTTCCACTCTCAAAGTGGCCCTGCTTCTTGGCCTCCTGCTCCTTCAGGGCAGGCCTCTGGCTCCTGGAAAATTGGGCAATGCCACCATAACTGCTGGACCAGAAGACCATTTCACCGCTCCCTTTCTCTTTCCTTTTAAACCCCAACCACCCTACTCCCTCAGCTCCACTCCACCCCATAACACTCTATCACAGACTCCTGTGCCTCTCCTTTATACTGAGCACAGGTTCTAATTCTGTATCAGTTTACTAAACTAATGGAGGCAGGATCCATGTCTACTTAGCTCGTGGTTACATTTCAGCATCTACTACCAAGCTATCTAGATGACACACAGTAAAACGTGTTAAATGGATGCGTGAGCAAACGGCTACTATCCCCATCCATCCGGCTGCTCAGGCTGCCTGATCTCACTGACGGCCTCAGGCGACTCACTCGTGGTCAGCGGCAGCCTGCACAACAGGACAGTTTATTCATTGTTCCTACGGCTTGGCACAGAGGAGACATTCTACTTATGAGTCAAGTGCCACTAGAAGGACTGTTGCTCAGTAAACCAAGGGCCACATCTCTGGGCAGCCTCTCGGCGACTGTCCCTCTCTCAGCTACAGAAACAGGAGTGAACTCACCACGCGCCAGGGGAACCCGCTCTCTGCAACTCCCACCATTCTATTAGAAACACTGCTGAGCCTTTTAATCCCTCCAACTCCTTCCCGAGAGGCCAGTGGACCACCTCGCCTGCTCCTTCCTGATAGTAGGTCCTCTTCACCAGAAAAAAATGAAATGGCAATGTGTTCAGAGTAATTTTAAAAGCTTTCTGTGATTTGTGGATTAGCCATGTCTAATAAGCTGTAGTTTATTAGGAAAAAATAATGTGTTTTTTCTAATCAAAATGATCCACATATATTAGTTACAAGCTTTTTGGATGAGACGTGCTAAAACAAATAATTATCTTTCATGCTAATGCAGCAGTGAAGGCAAAATGCCCCAAACTCCAATCTATCATAGGTATTTTATCCAACTCCTACTCGAGATCTTTAGCCGATTTATTTTCATCCTCAAGAAACATATTGATGCACATTATCTAGTAGAAGATATAAAAGGCTGGCATGAATTTGTTCTGATTTCATTTGCTACCTATGATATGTTACTCCCTCACCTACTACATTTTATGTTTCAATATATTGAGTTAATTTTTCAGTTTCCTTATTTGGGCCTCAGATTTTTACATAATTTCTCAGCATGAAGAAAAAAACGATTAAAATATGTTTTAATTGCTCACAAGTTTTTCTTCTGATCCTGAGAACTGTATTTGCTTCTGTTTAATCCTCCCTTATTAAGTACACCTCTAAGAAGTGACTTCATGCATCTTGCAACACACCACACCCTTTAAATAAAGGGGAGGCTTCCACGGGATGATGACTAAACCCTACACTGCTCTGCATAATGCGACCAGAGCCCTTATATTAGAAGATAGCCATCTGCCATTGCCTCATACACAATCAGTTCCTAAAGCCACAAAGTATGACCCACATGTCTTAGGCTCCATATCACAGCATGAAAAGCCACAGGATTTTCACATTTGTTTAACATCATTTTAACCCGTTGTGAACTTTGCTTTTCACCTTACCAAGAAGCCCACCACCAACCCCCGTGGAGAATGCCCAGGGCTCAGGACTCAGGACCAGATGACTTCATTTTACATTGTTGTTTCTACACCTGCAGAGCTCATCTTAGCAAAGATTCTTCTGTGTGAAGTCAGCTTTTCCCCTCATCTTTACCTTTGTTCTCCAATATTCATCAATTCTTTAGCGGAGAAAATCCTGTCTAGCAAAACTTTAAAGTTTGCTACTCGAACCACAAAAAAAAAAGCTGGCAGAACAGGGATGTGAACCTGTATTAAGAATGTAGTCAAATGACTTTTCATTTCTTTTATCCAACTTTAGGTGTGAAAAAATACAGTAGAGAAATAATACAGGGAAGAACAAACAAATATAATTGAAGTTATAGTGAGTTGGTTTGCCCACAATTTCTTTTTTTTTTTCCCGTGGTTTTTTTCCCTTAACACTGGCCACTCCTCAAATAGCCTTTACTAGTTCCTTCTAATCTGTTTGACTTCTTTTAAAAAAATATATATTAATAAGGCTGTTAAAGTGAGACATAACATACATACCATAAACTTCAATGGGCTTTCCTGGTGGCTTAGTTGGTAAAGAATCTGCCTGCAATGTGGAAGACCTGGATTCAATCTCTGGGTCAGGAAGATCCCCTAGAGAAGGGCATGGCAACCCACTCCAGTAATCTTGCCCTGAGAATCCCCATGGACAGAGGAGCCTGGTGGGCTACAGTCCACAGGGTGGCAAAAAGTCGGACACAACTGAGCGACTATGCACAAACTTCACGTCTTAAGTGCACAGTTCAAAGATTTTCAGTAAATTTACCAAGTCGCACAACCACACCACTGCCATACAGTTTTAGAACATTTCCATTTCCTCGAAAAGGTCCCTTGTATGTATTTCTTTGACTTATCTGGGAGCTTAGTCTTTGAACCACTTGTCTTTATACTCACTTCCTAGATGATCTCATCTGGTCTCTATATTTTAAATACCAGATATACATTAACGAGTCCCAAATCTACATCCCCACTCCGAACCTCTCCTCTGAACTCCAGACTCATCTCCTAAACATCTAATAGGCATCTCAAACTCAGAATGCTCCAAACTGAGTTTTGATCTTTCCCTAAAACTGTTCCTCCCAATCTTCCCTAGCCAGGTAATAGCAATTTTTTATTCCAGTTGCTCAAGCCAAAACCCCTGGAGTCATCTTCAACTCCTGTCTGTCTTCATATCCCAACACCAAATCCATCAAGAAATCCTGTTGACTCTACCTGTAAAACAGAGGCAGAATCCAGCTACTTGTCATACCCAGACTGCTACTACCTGGGTCCACGCCACCACACCTCTCATCTGGGTTATTGCCAGTAGTTCCCTGACTGGTCTCCTGCTCTTGTGCTTACTCTCTGCCTTCTATTCTCCACACAGAAGCCAGAGTAATTCTTATAAAATTTATTCAGGTTGTGTCACAACTCTACTCGAAATTCTACAATGCAGCTATTTTTAGTCCCATACAGTTTCTTTGTATTTTGTTGCTTGAGGAGAAGCATTGGGGCAAATTACGGACAAAAGATACCAAAAGACCAAAAAAATTTTGCTGCCACTTCTGAAGAGCCAGGAGCAAAAACTGAATGTTAGGAGCAAAAGCAGGGTATAGTGCATGCCCTCTGCACTCAACCCCGCTAGAGGGTGGGCAAAACACCTAAGCCACTCCTCTGCCTGACACCTGGACACACTCTTACCCTCACCTCACGGGAGGAACAAGCTCGCCCTCCCCCAGGGAGTGAGCAAGCAAGGGACCTTCTTGTTTGTTCTCACTACTCCTGCTGTAGCTGCTGCTGCTGCTGCTGCTAAGTCGCTTCAGTCGTGTCCGACTCTGTGTGACCCCAGAGACGGCAGCCCACCAGGCTCCCCCGTAGCAGGGGCCCTCATAAAGCCTTGCCTAGGGGAAAAAAAAAACTGTAATGACTTCCCACCACATACAAAACAAAAGCCAATATCCTTACAATGGCTTCAGTTCAGTTCAGTCGCTCAGTCATATCCGACTCTTCGCTACCCCATGGACTACAGCACGCCAGGCCTCCCTGTCCATCACAAACTCTTGGAGCTTACTCATACTCATGTCCGTTGCGTCAGTGATGCCATCCAACCATCTCACCCTCTGTTGTCCCCTTCTCCTCCCGCCTTCAATCTTCCCCAGCACCAGGGTCTTTTCTAATGAGTCAGTTCTTAGCATCAAGTGGCCAAAGTATTGAGTTTCAGCTTCAACATCAGTCCTTCCAATGGAATATTCAGGACTGATCTCCTTTAGATGGACTGGTTGGATCTCCTTGCAGTCCAAGGGACTCTCAAGAGTCTTCTCCAACACCACAGTTCAAAAGCATCAATTCTTCGGTGCTCAGCTTTCTCAGTTGCCCCCATAAGTGCTTTGACTTTGACTCCTACTAGCTTCCTCCTTGTTCACTCTGCTTCAGTGTCACCGGCCTCCTTGTTCTTTCTGACACATTTGGTTCAGAATCTTAGCAAGGACTGTTCCTTCTGCCTACCAGATTCTTTCCCAGATAACTGGTTAAATTCTTTATCTCCTACATGTCTTCCCTCAAAACCTACCTCTCAATGAATCCTATCTTCATCACCCTATTTAAGGCTATAAATTTCCCCTCCACTCTTAATCCCTCTTACCTTATTCTGCTTTTTCTTGTTATATGGAACTTTCCACCCTTTAACTTGAAGGGCTGCTTCTAAACTTAATATAAAAGAGCAAAGGGCCAAATAATTTTATTAGAGAATGAGAAAGGATATTATCCCCACTGAACAGGAAACTTATTGTAAAGCTGCAGCCATTAAAAGGGCATATCAATGCAAAAGGGTGCAGAGATGGAAAAATGAGACCCATCAAAAAGAATACAGGGCCCAGAAATAAATGTACATCGACATAGGAACTCGGGATATGACACGCTAGCATCACAAATCATTGAGAAAGAAACGATTATATATTTAATAACTTGTACCAGGACAACTGGCTTTCTAGTTGGAAAAAGATAAAATTAGAGCCCTATTTTACATCACACACAAAAGAGATCCCAGACTGATTAAGAAACTAAACAGAAACTCTTAAACCTTAAGAGAAAAATACAGGAAAATATGCTTATGACACCCTGGTAGGAAAAGTTTTTATAAACAGGACAAAAAATCATACAAACCATGAAAATATAGAAATATTTGACTATACTACTATATAAAAGCATCTGTATAGTAGTAGACACAATAAACCACTTTAAAATGAATGCCAACATCTAAAAGATGATACATATAATTGGAAAAGGACTGGTTTCCACTATTTATATGTATTTTAACCATAAGAAATAATTAAAAAACAAACAATTTTATGGAAACACTTTTAAGGTTTAAATAAAATTTAAATGTTGGAATATATAAATGGGCAATTAATTCACAGAAAAGGAAATTTATCTGGCCAGTATCAGATCAGATCAGTCGCTCAGTCATGTCCGACTCTTTGCGACTCTATGAATCGCAGCACACCAGGCCTCCCTGTCCATCACGAACTCCCAGAGTTCACTCAAACTCACGTCCATCGAGTCAGTGATGCCATCCAGCCATCTCATCCTCTGTCGTCCCCTTCTCCTCCTGCCCCCAATCCCTCCCAGCATCAGAGTCTTTTCCAATGAGTCAACTCTTCGCATCAGGTGGCCAAAGTACTGGAGTTTCAGCTTTAGCATCATTCCTTCCAAAGAAATCCCAGAGCTGATCTCCTTCAGAATGGACTGGTTGGATCTCCTTGCAGTCCAAGGGACTCTCAAGAGTCTTCTCCAACACCACAGTTCAAAAACATCAACTCTTCGGCACTCAGCCTTCTTAACAGTCCAACTCTCACATCCATACATGACCACTGGAAAAACCATAGCCTTGACTAGACGAACCTTTGTTGGCAAAGTAATTCTCTGCTTTTGAACATGATATCTAGGTTGGTCATAACTTTCCTTCCAAGGAGTAAGCGTCTTTTAATTTCGTGGCTGCAGTCACCATCTGTAGTGATTTTGGAGCCCAGAAAAATAAAGTCTGACACATACAGTATATATTCAAACTTGCTGAATGAATATGCAATTAAAATGATGATACTCTCCTAGTGGCTCCACAAAATATAAAGTCTGATAATACAAACTGTAATTCATAAGAATGTAGGAGAAATGAAACTGTTATACTCCCTGATGGTGTGCAACAATTTGGACAACAATTTGACAATACCCAATAAAGTTGAAAACGCATGTATTGTACCACACAATCCATCCATTTTTAGAAACTAACCTAGAGAAACCCTCTTATATGCACACAACACTGTGTACAGCATGTTCATTGCAACTTTGCTTGTGATTGCAAAAAATAATGGAAAATAATTCAAATGCCCAGCAGCAAGAGAAGGTATAGATAAGTATTGATGTAATAAATTTATCAAAACAGTAAATTTCAAAAACACAATTACAATTTTTTTAAAAACTATCTATAAAGCCATATATTTAATGAGTTTTTTAACTATGCTAATTCTTATAAAAATAAAATATAAATACATCTACATAAATAGAAAAAATACATGACTTGCAGTGAATCATAAAAATAGCCATAACTTCCCACCCCTCCTAGAGATCCACTTTTACAGTGTGACTTTACCACTCCTTCCACCAAGAAGTGAAGTCTGTTTTCCCACCCCTGGAATCTCATGTCATCGTGACTCTCATTTTCACCCACAGAATGCAGTAGAAGCAATAGTTTGCCAGTGGCTAAACGCACTTCCATTCTACTCTTCCTCTCAGAACCTCCTAGTATCTAGAGAATAAACTTGGTCTAGCCTGCTGAGTGATGAGCACTCCATGGTGCAGTCAGCCCTATCTCCCTTGGCTACAATCAGCTAACCACTAGACACAAGAGTAGAGCTGTAGTAAGACAAACGAGAACCCATGTGACCTGCCAAATGACCACAGACACATGAGCAAGCCTAGGTCAGATCAGCCCAGTCCATCTCAGGTCAGTAGCATCATCCAGCTGACCTGTACACTCATGAGCAATAACAAGGGGTTGTTGTTTTACATCACTAAGAATTAGGGGTAATTTTACTGTACAGCAGTAAATATGGGATGCATATGTTATCTTCAGTATAATGACCTCAAAGGAGAGAGGGAAAGGGAGACTATGAAGGGGAGGGAGACACCTTCACCTTTTACACTTACTTTTTTCAGGATTTAGAAGTCCTCAAATCCTATGATAAATCTGGACAACGGTAACACAGGGGTCTGTTATATTATTTTTAGAATTAATCTGAAATATTGCCTAACTGGTTTAAAGAAGCATGCTACCATTCTTTCCTTTTTTGTCATATGAATATGGTAGAAGCTATGGTTTTTCCAGTAGTCATGTATGGATGTGAGAGTTGGACTGTGAAGAAAGCTGAGCACCAAAGAATTGACGCTTTTGAACTGTGGTGTTGGAGAAGACTCTTGAGAGTCCCTTGGACTGCAAGGAACTCCAACCAGTCCATTCTGAAGGAGATCAGTCCTAGGTGTTCTTTGGAAGGACTGATGCTAAAGCTGAAACTCCAGTACTTTGGCCACCTGATGCGAAGAGTTGACTCATTGGAAAAGACTCTGATGCTGGGAGGGATTGGAGGCAGGAGGAGAAAGGGACGACAGAGGATGAGACGGCTGTATGACATCATCGCCTCGACGGACAAGAGTTTGGGTGAACTCCGGGAGTTGGTGATGGACAGAGAGGCCTGGCATGCTGCAATTCATGGGGTCGCAAAGAGTCGGACACGACTGAGCAACTAAACTGGACTGAACTGAACTGAGACATGACTAAAAGATCTGGTTCATCATGTGGTTCTCATGTAGACTGGCTACACAGAAATGTGGAAATATTAGATCTAGACTTTTGTAATTGACGTCATGAGCCATTTAACTCAGACTGACCAAATATTATGGTTACACCTCATCTGTAGTAGCATATAAACAAGAGTTAAGAAAAATATCAAGCCCTCAATTAATCAGAACTCAATAAACAAATTTCTTTCATGGAAAAAGTCTATTTTTAAAAGAAAACAAAAACAAACTATTATCAAAGATATTCTTTAATTTTTAGACGAAGTCCTGGGGTCAGCGCCAAGTCAAGATAATCTTCACAAGTTCAATATTAAGGTAGGAGAATGGCTGTACATTTTTGAGAAATATTTTCATCAAAGACTGAGATAAAATGTGTTTCTAGCTGATCTTCACTTTATCAAAAAATTAATTGTGCATCCCATCCAGCGATGCTGCTTTTATTGAACAGAATTATTTTCAGTTTGTTGCAATATAATCCCAAAATCTTAAAAAAAAAAAAACACCTCATATTGTATGTATGGCCTAGTCCCTTCACTGTTCACCTGAAATTATCACAACATTATTAATTGGCTATACACCAATACAAGAGAAGGAAATGGCAACCCACTCAAGTATTCTTGCCTAAAGAATCCTGTGGACAGAGGAGCCTGGTGGGCTGCTGTCTATGGGGTCGCACAGAGTCAGACACAACTGAAGCGACTTAGCAGCAGCAGCAGCATACACCAATACAAAATTAAAAGTTAAAGAGAAAAAACTTTAACTTAAATTAGAAAGAAGGCCTTTTATGATTTAACTTTGAAATATGAAGTTGAGGCCAAACTTCTGCCTTATCACTTTTCCTAATTTGTATACAGTTACTTGGAATGGAAAAAGAAATCTCATTCTGTGCCATTTGAGTGAAGCCAAAACTATCCAAAATTGCAAGGACTCCTCTCTTTTGGAGACAATGAAAGTCTCAGGAGAAGTGAAACTACCATCTTTAAAAAGAACCAGGAGTAATCAAATACTGTACAGTTTTTTACCTGTTTTTAAATATGTTGAATTTGGATGTTAAGTGAATATTTTGTGATTCTTGTAGGAATTAAAAAAAAAAAATCTGCACAAAACTAGGCCTATCCATAAATCCCTAGCCCCGGGGCAACCAGTTGAAAAAGTTTCATTAATCTTTACAAGTTAAAGGATTTCTAAGGAGCCAGTGCCCCTGATTTGGATAGAATCCGTTCACCACATTCAAATTTAATGAAGGACAGAAAGTGAAGGTGAAAGTCACTCAGTCGCATCTGACTCTTTGTGACCCCATGGACTATACTGTCCATGGAATTCTCCAGGCCAGAATACTGGAGTGGGTATCCTTTCCCTTCTCCAGGGGATCTTCCCAACTCAGGGATTGAACCCAGGTCTCCCACATTGCAGGTGGATTCTTTACCAGCTGAGCCACCAGGGAAGCCCAAGGAAAGGCAGAGTCTATACCTAAAACTCTAGGTGAAAACATAAGCAAGCAATGACCAACCTCTCTGCCATTTAGAGCTAGGAGCACAAAGGCTTCCTTTATAGGGGAAATAATGGGAAAAGTGGAACCAACATCATTCCAGGTGCAAGAGATGAGGAAAGGAAATTTGTGGCCAAAAGACAAGGTCAGAAAAGAGGATTTGGAAGAGAGTTGATCTGAGACAAACAGACAAAGTAGAAAGTGTATGGTCTGAAGTGAGTCAAGGCTGGCAGAATAAGTCAAGTCTACATGGAGCTGAAAATGAATCAATTTCATTTGCAAACAGAGCTGCAAGGCTACCTCATTCATATTTATTTATTTATTAAGTATATTAAATGCCCCTTTCTTTCTGCTTCTACTGCTGTCCATAAGTGATTATAAATAGTTTGTTGTAAGCTTTTTAGGTTTAATTTCTAATAAAGAATGAATATAGAGCTGCAAAAATTGTATAGCTGAAGGTCAATATGGCAAAATAAACCAAATAGCAAAATCACCTATCCCAGTATTTGAGAAAACAAAAATCAAAAACATATATCAATAATATTTAAAATTTAAATAGTGCTTAGTATGTACCAGGTGTTATTCTTAGAACTTTATACATATTATCTTATTCAGTAACATAATACATTTATGAAAAAATACTATTATTATCACATTTTATAGATGTAGAAACTGAAGTACAGATTTTAGTAATTGGTAGGCCTCAGATAGGATCACAGGCAGTCTAAATGCAGAGCTTGTGTCTTTAACCACCATACTATTCTCCTCACAAACAGACAACAATGTGAATAGCAAGAGGAAAAAAAGTCCTCAGTTGCCATTCAAGGAAAGAATCTAAGCTTATGCCATAAACTTTGAAAAGAGGCATCTAAAAATATTAAGATAGAAATAAAAAGGATTGAGAATATATTCTAATCCTATTCCCACTTACCAGAAACAATACTGAATTAACATTTTGAATCAAACAAATCCAGAAAATTATTGCTCACACCCCAACAAAGAAAGCTGGTGATTAGTGAAACAAAGGAGTGCACAGGCAATGTCAGGAGGAGGTAACATTCCCGACTTTAGCATTTTCCAGGGATCTGTGAAAAAGGGGAAGTTGAATTAAAGCCTGAGACAATATGTTCAAAAATAAAATACATTCCTAACGAGTCCGCTGTTTATTATACAATGTTTAACACAATATTATATTAGAGCACAGAGCTCAGGTCTTCCAGTAAAGACTGCATGTAGCTCCCATCTCAATATGCAGCTTATAAACCATATTCAATGGAAGAAAAACAAATCTCAGATAAGGTGGCAAGTGTCCAAAAGAACTTACCTACATCAGAGCAAACTGAAGTTCAGTCCACATTAAAAATGAATCACATTGCAATGGCCAATACACAAACACATTCACAGAGGATGAAACAATAAAATAAGATGAGAGAAGAACCTGCAGGGTGAAAAAAACTAACTGAGCGCCAAGACTACCACCATAGTGAATAGGGGGTCTATAAACTATGATCCCTGGGACAGATCCAGGACACCACTTAGTTTTATAAAATGTTGCTGGCACACAGTTACATCCATTCATTTATGTATTATCTGTGGTCGCTTTTGCGCTGTAACAGCAAAGCTGAGTAGTCACAACAAATCCATGTAGCTAAAAACCCCCAAATATTTACTAAAGGGGGCCAATACCTGCTCCAGAAAATAGATTCATTATAAACAAGCTGGCCCTCCTGTCCTGCTGTTTCCTGTTCCACCTTGAAATTGAATGTGCACTGCCATAAATGCTGTATGAGCTGATAGATCACACTTTGAATCACATTATTACATGCCTTGAAAAATGTACACTTCTTACCCTCAGTTTAAGCCAAGCATCTTTGATAATATACAATTATATAACTGCTAACATTTATTTAGCACTGTATGCTAGGTACTATTGTGTTTTTATAAGAATACAGAAAAATTGGTAAAGGTGATATATAAATAAATAACTTTCAGGCGGTATTACGTTAGTGGAAAATACTTCCTTGTTGCTTAATAATTCTTCTTCATAGATCAATATAAAATTTAAAAAATGAGGAAGGAGAAAAATCAAGCTCAAAGTTTTCTACTTTCATAACAATTTTTATTGAAAGCATCTTTGTAGTAAATAGTTGAGATTTGTTGACTTTATTAATTTTCAGAAAACATATCAGTCCGCAACCCTGATTATTGAGGATTTATTATTATTTCAAACAGTTACAAAGTACAGTACAAAATTACATGCTACTATTTTAACTTTGGAGCTTTCCAGGTGGCTCACTGGTAAAGAATCCACTTTCCACTGTAGGAGACACAGGTTTGATCCCTGGGTCAGGAAGATCCCCTGGAGAAGGAAATGGCAACCCACTCCAGTATTCTTCCCTGAAAAATCTCATGAACAGTGAAACCTGGTTCCACTACAGTCCATGGGGTTGCAAAGAGTCGTACACGAGTTAGTGACTAAGCACAGCACAGCAGCACTTTAACCTTGGCTAGGAATAAATAGAAATCACGTTTTATTCTCACTAGCCATTGAATTGAAATTTATAACATTGAGGAAAATACCCTAATAGATTAACTTGCTACCAACTCCTCAAATCCCAAATAAAAGCTAACACAGTTCCTTTGGGTGTTTCTTATTATCGAGCAGATGTTAAGTTTACTTATTTGAAAATAATTATAAAGTCTTGTATAAAAAGATTCTTCTCATCTGCAAACTCTGATCATGTGATTGTTGCCCGAAGTATTTCTGAGAATCCAGGATAGCATTCAGGATCAGAGAAAATTGTCAAAATCAATTAGCAATGTCTGTTATGGGCATGGGTGATTTGGTCCATACTGTATGTTCATCATTTCTGATAGTATGAAAAGGAAAAGGACTGATTTTGGAATATTGGATATTGATATTCAAGGAACAGGGGAAGGAAGGGGGAGGAGCAGAAGAAAACTAACAATGGCATCATCATGGACACTAAAAAGAAGAGTAGGTCCAGGAAGATGAACAATAGACATATTCCTTGAGATAGGTATATTCCTTGATTTGACATATCGTAATTCGCTGGAGACTTTCCTTCAGGTGCTTTCAGCAGAATGATGGAGCAGAAGCTTAAACACAGAGACTAAGGAAATAAGGAAATGGATACAATCTACATATTTCTAAAAATCTAAGATTCCTCTCACTTCACTCCTCTCCCTAATATATAATAATGCACGTTTGGTTCTGATTATGTCTTTGTTCACAATTATGCATCCTGAAATTGTAGCTTCTGGTTATGTCCTTCTGGTATATCCAAATTGCCATTATACTGTTTTTCTCGATAAACACAGATAATTCTGGGAGCCTGTCTTACATTATTCTGATGACATCTCTTACAACTACTTTTCCTTTTCAGCTAAATTAATTACTTTTACTTGTGTTAAATAGATTTCCTGTTTCAATAATGTGAAACATACTATCATTAAACACTACTTACAACTCCCAGAATATCAGATTAACATTCATAATGGTTCTCTTCAATTAAAGCTCAATAATGAGTTTTGGTTCTTCAGTATCTAATGTATTAATCAATACTTTAGGTTTTCAAAAACCTATTTAGAATATGTAAAATCCTGAAGTACTTCATCTAAGTCATATTGCAGTCGAAAAGGAGAAATAAACGTGATTTCTCCATGCAAATGTTCACTAAAAATGTAGATAATGTTATACTCAATTTACGAGTCACAACACTAAAAACACAATGGAATGAATACAACCAGATCCAGGGGCACATCCACATTCCAGTGTGCCACACCTCACTGGTTAAAACCTGGAAATACCAGTGTTTCCACTCACATACCAAGGCTTGTTCTAGGGAAAGAAATGAACAAATCTGATTTTACCACACTTTTATATACTTGAAAGAAACAATCATACCAGAAGCCAGAGAAATGGAAAGACGCTGAGTTGAGGAGAAATAAACCAGGAACAAAGCTGAGAGCCGTGACCCAGAATCAGTTCTCTACTCTGAAACTGATGAAAACGACTGACTTGCCAGGGTCATAGTTTTCACATCTAAAAAATGAGAAAAGAGAGGTTGAAAATCTTCAAGGTTCTCTCCTGTTCAAATACCTGATGGTCTTGTGAGTCTACAATGATTAGGAAAGCACACTAAGCTATCAAGAGAAAACAGAACACAGAAGATCAGCTTCAAACTCAGGCAAAAGGAGAAGAACCCCCATTTTAAAGATTAGGTTTATAGTTAGGACATTTAAGGGAAACTGGCATATAAATTCACACAGGAACAAATACTGCAGGTATATTATGAAGGTAGGTTAAAATGTTCCTGTATAATCAAATCATCTGGGTATAAGTAAGGACGAAGGGAGTGCCAGTCTGTTACATCATGGTCATTAAGTGATTTAGGCTATGTCAATAGCTTGTGTAACAAGAAAAAAAAATCCACTGTTATTAAACAATAGGGAAAGATTTGTATCACATAATTTAAAAGTCAGAATCAAAGCCTTGTTGTGGCCCATATTATAGACTACCAGTTCATTATTTCCTGAGCACATCTCTCTGAAATAAGATTACTAGTAAAATTTTTTTCTTTTATTTTTATCTCTAGTAAATATTAAGTCTTCATGTTTGGGGCAGTTCTTAAATCCAGGCCAGTCTAAAACAGTAAAAATTTCCATTCTGTCAAGCTATTCATTATTCATTCTCCAACTGAATCTTAAAAGAAATCTATCTTTTAGCTTCTTCCTCAATAACCAGTTAAGAAGGTTAATTATACACAAAACGTAAGGGCACATCACTTTTTTTCTTTCAGAATCACCATGTGAAATCCATTTCTGAACCATGTATCAGGTGGTACTCTGCATTTACCAAAATGTTAAAAGAGTACCTCGTCATATTTGCCATTTAAGTAACAATCATTTATTCAATTTTTACTATGTTCCAATTGTGCCAAACATTTTACATAAATTATTTCACTTAACCCTCACAATAATTTAGGGGGTAAATATCATTATCCTCATTTTACAGTTGTGTTGGACTCTTTGCGACCCCATGGACTATAACCCACCAGGCTCTTCCATCCATGGCATTTCCCAAGCAAGAATAGTGGAGTGGGTTGCCATTTCCTTCTCCAGGGTATCTTACCAACCCAGGTATTGAACCTGGGTCTCCCGCTTTGCAGGCAGACTCTTTACCATCTGAGCCACTAGGAACCCCAAGAAAACTGTATTGAAGGAAATGAGACATCAAAGTAGCAAAGCCAAGCTTTGAAGTCACTTCTCTTAACTTCTGTGGGAGCGGAAGGGTGACAGATTAGTTATTAAATTCAGGAAAATAAGAACTTGCTTGTTCTAGTAAAATCGGGAAAGTGAAATTCTACTTACCTGGTGGCGCTTTGGAATACCCTTCTGGCACTCAATAAAACAGTGACTGACAGCTGATTGATTAAACCTGGCATTCAGTAGGATTATTATCAAAGATGAGGTGAGTTTGGTTGTGATAGCAATTGTGTTAAGTAAGCAGAAAAGATGTTATTATCCTTATTTTACTAAAGAGCAAACAGAAGCTCAACTGGTAAGTAATTTACAGAAGGCCATGCAGCCTGTAAGGAATGAAGTGCAGACATACAGGACTTCTAGAACCAAATGCAGCGTTGTATCCACAGTGTCACACATCTCCAAAGATGAGGCTCTGTTTAATTCAGGGAGGGCTCTACCCACTTCACTTGTGGCTCACCTTGACTGTCCTGTTAGTTCAGTCGCTCAGTTGTGTCCGACTCCTTGCAACCCCATGAATTGCAGCACGCCAGGCCTCCCTGTCCATCACCAACTCCTGGAGGTCACTCAAACTCACGTCCATCGAGTCAGTGATGCCATCCAGCCATCTCATCCTCTGTCATCCCCTTCTCCTGCCCCCAATCCCTCCCAGCATCAGGGTCTTTTCCAATGAGTCAACTCTTCGCATGAGGTGGCCAAAGTATTGAAGTTTCAGCTTTAGCTTGTCTTTCCAATGAACACCCAGGACTGATCTCCTTTAGAATGGACTGGTTGGATCTCCTTGCAGTCCAAGGGACTCTCAAGAGTCTTCTCCAACACCACAGTTCAAAGCATCAATTCTTTGGCGCTCAGCTTTCTTCACAGTCCAACTTTCACATCCATACACGACCACTGGAAAAACCATAGCCTTGACTAGACAGACCTTTGTTGGAAAAGTAGTATCTCTGCTTTTCAATATGTTATCTAGGTTGGTCATCACTTTTCTTCCAAGGAGCAAGCATATTTTAATTTCATGGCTGCAGTCACCATCTGCAGTGATTTTGGAGCCCCCCAAAATAAAGTCTGACACTGTTTCCACTGTTTCTCTATCTATCTGCCATGAAGTGATGGGACCAGATGCCATGATCTTCGTTTTCTGAATGTTGAGCTTTAAGCCAACTTTTTCACTCTCCTCTTTCACTTTCATCAAGAGGCTTTTTAGTTCCTCTTCACTTTCTGCCATAAGGGTGGTGTCATCTGCATAGCTGAGGTTATTGGTATTTCTCCCAGTAATCTTGATTCCAGCTTGTGCTTCTTCCAGCCCAGCGTTTCTCATGATGTACTCTGCATAGAAGTTAAATAAGCAGGGTGACAATATACAGCCTTGACGTACTCCTTTTCCTATTTGGAACCAGTCTGTTGTTCCATGTCCAGTTCTAACTGTTGCTTCCTGACCTGCATACAGGTTTCTCAAGAGGCAGGTCAGGTGCTCTAGTATGCCCATCTCTTTCAGAATTTTCCACAGTTTATTGTGATCCACACAATCAAAGGCTTTGGCATAGTCAATAAAGCAGAAATAGATGTTTTTCTGGAACTCTCTTGCTTTTTCCATGATCCAGCAGATGTTGGCAATTTGATCTCTGGTTCCTCTGCCTTTTCTAAAACCAGCTTGAACATCTGGAAGATCACGGTTCACATATTGCTGAAGTCTGGCTTGGAGAATTTTGAGCATTACTTTACTAGCGTGTGAGATGAGTGCAATTGTGCAGTAGTTTGAACATTCTTTGCCATTGTCTTTCTTTGGGATTGGAATGAAAACTGAATCTGAATTGGAATGAATGCAGCATCTGAATCTGAATAAGCATCTGAATGCAGAGTTCCAAAGAATAGCAAGGAGAGATAAGAAAGACTTCCTCAGCAATCAATATAAAGAAATAGAGGAAAACAACAGAATGGGAAACATTAGAGATCTCTTCAAGAAAATTAGAGATACCAAGGGAACGTTTCATGTAAAGATGAGCACAATAAAGGACAGAAATGATATGGGCCTAACAGAAGCAGAAGATATTAAGAAGAGGTGGCAAGAATACAGTCTTTTCCCAGTCCTGTGGCCATTGCTGAGTTTTCCAAATTTGCTGGCGTATTGAGTGCAGCACTTTCATTGCATCATCTTTCAGGATTTGAAATAGCTCAACTGGAATTCCGTCACCTCCACTAGCTTTGTTCATAGTGATGCTTTCTAAGGCCCACTTGACTTCACATTCCAGGATGTCTGGCTCTAGGTCAGTGATCACACCATCGTGATTATCTGTGTCATGAAGATCCTTTTTGTACAGTTCTTCTGTGTATTCTTGCCACCTCTTCTTAATATCTTCTGCTTCTGTTAGGTCCATACCATTTCTGTCCTTCATTGTGCCCATCTTTGCATGAAATGTTCCCTTGTTATCTCTAATTTTCTTGAAGAGATCTCTAATGTTTCCCATTCTGTTGTTTTCCTCTATTTCTTTGCATTGATCGCTGAGGAAGGCTTTCTTATCTCTCCTTGCTATTCTTTGGAACTCTGCATTCAGATGCTTATATCTTTCCTGTTCTCCTTTGCTTTTCGCTTCTCTTCTTTTCACAGCTATTTGTAAGGCCTCCTCAGACAGCCATTTTGCTTTTTTGCATTTCTTTCCCATGGGGATGGTCTTGATCCCTGTCTCCTGTACAATGTCACGAACCTCTGTCCATAGTTCATCAGGCACTCCGGCTATCAGATCTAGTCCCTTAAATCTATTTCTCACTTCCACTGTATAATCATAAGGGATTTGATTTAGGTCATACCTGAATGGTCTAGTGGTTTTCCCCACTTTCTTCAATTTAAGTCTGAATTTAGCAATAAGGAGTTCATGATCTGAGCCACAGTCAGCTCCCAGTCTTGTTTTTGCTGACTGTATAGAGCTTCTCCATCTTTGGCTGCAAAGAATATAATCAATCTGATTTCGGTGTTGACCATCCGGTGATGTCCATGTGTAGAGTCTTCTCTTGTGTTGTTGGAAGAGTGTGTTTGCTATGACCAGCGCGTTCTCTTGGCAAAACTCTTTCCCCTATTCCCAAATAGTCTGTTAAATTATACATTTGTGACTAGATGCAGCACTACTCTACTGCCCGAAGGAGATGAACTGAACGCTCCCACCCACAGACCCTGGAAATAACAAAGTGTTTACACACGATGAGGTAGTCATGTTATTAGAGCTTCAATATGACAGAAGAAGCCAATCACTCACCGCAAGCCCTTGGAGCTTACAGCAGGCTTCACATTTGGAAAGAACATTGTAAATGTTTGCTTAATTAAGTGATTGAATAAACACAAGCATAGGGACCACTTTGCTTTAACCAGTGGTCTCCAGGTTAGGCAGTATGAATCCCAAGGGTTATACCATATGATCCATTAGGATATGAAAAGAAAATATTAAAGTTTATACGGAAGGTTTTTATATCATCTTTTTTTAAATGTCTCTGTTGCCTTATAATGTATAGGATATTTAGCATAGTGATATATGTAAAAATTTATGAATTAAGGTATAAGTATGAGCACACAAACATTAGGATTATATTATACAAAAGATTTTCTTGATGGGGGTACATAATTTTGTAAAAGTTGGAAACTTCTGGTCGAGATCAATTCAGTTGTTTTGCCTTCGGTGAGCCCCACAAGACTTTCAAAACATGTTTTCCTGTGGTTCTCAAATCTTAGTGGGCACAGGAATCATTTGGGTGGCTTGGTTAAAAAAAAAAGCCAGATTATATGGTTCCAACCCCAGATATACTGACGTAGTAGACCTGTGGCAGGATCCAAGAATCTGTATTTTTAACAAACAACCAGGTAATTCTGCAACAAGTGGCCTTGGGGCAAGCACTATGCCACATGGCTGTGTTGGACTGAGGCATTCTCCCCTTCTCCCCTCATCACTTATCAGATACCCTGATACAGTTTTGAGAACCAAAGGGATAAATGTTCTCCTAGGTTCTCCAAGCCTATTGGTCATAAGCTTAATGCCTTGAAGAAAAAAATATGATGGTAATAATTATAAAATCAGCTACCATTTACTGAGCACTCACTCAGTTTAGATTATTCCTAATCACCATAATCCTACAAGGTTGCTATCTTCAGCCTCATTTGGCAAAAGAGGAAATAGGTCTTGCTAACAACATTAAGCCAGTTACCCAGGATGTTCCATTACTTTTTCAAAAACCTTTAAGACTCAGAAGAAGCTTTACAATTTTTCAACAACCCATTGTCCCACTCATGCGTGGGAGAATTGGGTTTAAACTCTTGAGCTCTGTTTACATTCAGACTCACACGAGTCGAGGTTGCTAAGAACGGTGGTTCTGGTTTCCTCACTGCCAGCCACTACTTTGTCTTTGTCCACAATGAACTCAGAAAGTCCAGAGACGGCTTTTCTATTCTCTACAAAGTATTCTACCCACATGTGTGCGTGCTAAGTTGCTTCAGTCATATCCGACTCTTTGCAACCCTATGAATGGTAGCCCACCAGACTCTTCTGTCCATGGGATTCTCCAGGCAAGAATACTAGAGTGCCATGACCTCCTCCAGAGGATCTTTCGGACCCAGGAATCGAACCCATGTCTCCTGTGGCTCCTACACTGCAAGGAGATTCTTCACTTCTGAGCCACCAGGGAAGTTCCACTCTACCATAAACAAAGGTTAATTAAAGAAAATGACTCAAATACCAATACTCTGAAATATTTATGTAAAATTATCCTTCTCATGCCCTCAACTACCATCTTTGAAATGGAAGGTTTGGGCTAACGATGTGCTCAAATCCGTCTGTTCCAAATATTAAAAAAGGATAATTTACCACTGCTTTCAGCAATATAAGAGTCATTTATTTAAAAGACTTCTTGGGGGACTTCCCTGGTGATCCAGTGGTTAAGAATCCTTCTGTCAGTGCAGGGAACACCACAGCTTCCATCCCTGATCAGGGAACTAAGATCCCATGTGCTGCAGGGCAAGTAGAGAGCCTGGGCCACAACTACTGAGTCCTCATCCTCTAGAGCCCATGCTGCACAGCAAGAGAAAGCCCACAAGATGCAACAAAGACCCAGGGCAGCCAAAATATAAATAAATACAAATAAATATATATAAAAATAAAAGACTCCTCTGGGTCTCAGTGCCAGAGCTGTCTTCCACCTTCCACATCTTTCAACGTGGACTCATCTGCTTCCCATGTTAAAGCAACTTAGTCACTCTTGTGAAATCCATACTACCTTCAACTATTGTGGTTTTAAGGCATGAAGAAGTAACTTAGTACTACCAAGTCATGTAAACTCAAAAATCCATTTCCAAAAGCCATGTTAACGACAGTCCTATCTTCTCTTTTAGATCACTTACTTTGAGGGAAGCTGTCTTGTTAGGTCACTCAAGAAGGCCCACTGACAGGTTGAAGGCAAAAGGTAAGGAACTGAGGCCTCCAGCCAACTGCCGTGTGAATGAGCTACCTTGAGCCAGTGATGCACCATCTTGGAGGTAAACCCTTGAGCCCCAGCCAAGCCTTCAGATGACTGCTGCCCTGGAAGACACTGCAACTGCAACCACATGAGAGAACCTAAGCCAAAAGCATCCAGCTAAGCCACTTCCAGATTTCTGACCCTCAGAAATTATGTATGACAAATATTTGTGCTTTAAAGCTTAACCACACACACACACATACACACACACAACCCAGCAGTAACACTCCTAGGACTTGCCTCTGAAAGAGAAAGCCCAAATCACCCTCTTAAAAATTTGTCCTGGAAGGGAATCTGGCCTGACCACCAAAGCAATATTTTATAAGTCTGTTTTGTTGCTTCCTGTTCCTATATAATCAACCCCCAAATAGTTACCAAGAATTAACATACCCCAGGACTTCCCTTGGACTGCAAGGAGATCCAACCAGTCCATCCTAAAGGAAATCAGTCCTGAATATTCGTTGGAAGGACTGATGCTGAAGCTGAAACTCCAATACTTTGGTCACCTGATGCGAAGAACTGACTCATTGGAAAAGACCCTGATGCTGGGAAAGATTGAAAGCAGGAGGAGAAGGGGACGACAGAAGATGAGATAGCTGGATGGCATCACGTACTTGATGCACATGAGTTTGAGTAAACTCCAGGAATTGGTGATGGACAGAGAGGCCTGGCGTGCCTCCCCAAGGCAGTCCATAGGGTCACAAAGAGTTGGACACGACTGAGCAACTGAACTGACTGACTGACTGACTGGGGACTTCCCTGGTGGTCCAGGGGTTAAGAATCTGCCTGTAAATGCAGGGGAACTCGGGTTCGATTTCTGGTCCAGGAAGATACCACATGCCAAGGGGCAAATAAGCCAAAGAGCCACAACTACTGAAGCCAGCATACCATAGAGCCCATGCTCTGGAACAGAAGCCCACGCACAACTAGAGAGGAGCCTCCACTCACTGAAACTAGAGAAAGCCCATGCGTAGCAATGAAGACCCAGTGCAGCCAAAAATAAATAGATAAATTTTAAAATACTGTAATAATAAAAAAAGAATTAAAATTCTTCTCCCTTCTTACTGCATTTCCGGATCTAATCAGGAGGGGTATGGCAAGTGCTGGGGCAGCTGTAACCATAAATTCATTAAGTGTTGGCCTCTTACACTGACCAGGATCATTCTGACTCTGAACTATTCACCAAGCTTATGTTTAAGTAGCCTACAGCTATATGTAATCTACCCACAATAAAGACAGTGTGAGCACCAACCAACCTCCAAGCTTGAGGAGCTTCTTAGAGTCTGCAAGAAACACAAGATGGCCTTTGTGGTCTTTTGGTGTGATATTCAAGTTACTGGGCCATTGTCTCTATTTTACTCTATTGAGATACTCAGGAATTAGCATAAACAGATGTCAAAGATAAACTGTGTATTTCGTATTGTCCCAGATGGCAGTAAGGGGAATTCTAATTATTCAAACAAGGAATCTGTGGTTCTTTGGACCCTAACGACACCTTCTTGTGACTGTAAACATGACCAGTAAGTTCTTTGGCTGGTGCATCACGCCAATGTAGTAAGATAAAGATCAGCCTTGTTTTTTACTTGCTCATGTGGGCCTGGGGGAGCGGGGGCATATTCTCACTGCAGAGTTCATTCTCCGACTTCAAAGAGAATTCTTTTGTGAAGAAGTGACGTATTTCGAACGGAATGAAACTAAACAATGCAAGTAGATAACGATGGTTAGAAAGACTTCTTTTAAACTTCCTTGTCTATGTTTTGCAAATCATGGGTTTTTAGTTTGAAATGTGTACCTTGCACATGAAATGGCCCAGATACAATACAGTAATCTTCTTGATAGTGGATTTGCCTTTTTCCATTTCACTGTCCTTCACTGCATGCAATTTGCGTTGAGTTTCAACAATATGAGCATTTAGGGATTCACTGTTTTTTAATTTTGTGAACAAAACACAGAGTTTGAAATAACTTCTGTTGTTTTAGATTTTAATGGGTTTTTTTGTACCATGAAACTTTCTTAATTGCTAGAACTGGATCTTACAGGAGCCATGTTGCCCTCCCTTATCATGTCACTGACACCCATCTACACCATTCCAAGAGCTTTCTAGGTGGCTCAGTGGTAAAGAATTTGCCTGCCAATGCAGGAGACTCGGGTTTGATCCCTCGGTCGGGAATATTCTCTGGAGAAGGAAATGGCAACCCACTTCAGTATTCTTGCCTGGGAAATCCCATGAACAGAGGGAGCTTGATGGGTTGCAGCCCATGGAGTTGCAAAGAATCAGACACGACTTAGCAACTAAATAGCAACAACACCATTTCAAACAGATGCAGGTTGAACCATTCTACCACTAACTTAGCTATGGGATGCTGGGCCTCAATTTTCCCAACTTTGTATTGGAAGTTCTGGACTACACGGTGTTAAAGCTGCTTTCCTATGATAATTTTCTATAATTTTTTTTTTTAATTTAAGAAAAACTTGTGAAAATTAACCTTTATATTTAGTTATAAAACTTAGGTAGAATAAAAATAGTCTGGCCCAAGATACTTCCCAATATCCTATCAACATTTCCTTTAATTAGCTGTGGCCTTTCAGAGAAGTCAGCCTCTTCCTTCAGCCTCTGGATCTCCCACTTTCTATATGTGTTCCTTCGTTGAACAAATTTTGGATAGACAGTTGAAAGAACAGAACACTAAAGCACTGCAATCAGTATACTATGGTAGTTTCTAATCTGGCTATGGACATCAGATGTGGACTGTGGGGAGAGCAGAAGTGATAACCGGATGTACATAGCCATTCTCTGTTCATCAAATATCTTCTCCCTCCTATGAAAATGTGACACTGTGAATTAGAATTCCAGTCCATTGTCCTAATCATCAGAGGCCACAAACTGACCATCTACAGTCTTTCTGTGGCTTACAGAGATATCTTCTTTATCCTCCACATTCTAGAAGGGCCAACCATCCCAGCTTGTCTGGGACTCTCTGTTTTAGCAATGAAAGAACACCTTGGTCCTGGACCAACCAAGATGACTGATCGTTCTATCAAAAATGTTGGTGCAAGAGGTTTTTTTTTTTCTTTTTTTCCTTAAATTAGTTGCCAAGATTTAAATGTCAGGTGATTTCACAGAAAAATCCATATTTCTGGCTTCTCTTTAAAAAAATGAAATATCTGGCACCACCAGGTCCTCCTTCATGGCAACCATCAGCAGGAGCTGAATAACTACTGCCCCTACACACAAGATATGTTATTTCCAGGGCCCCACTGCCCTGCCACTCCAAACTATTCCCCCAGAGTGAGGTGAACACCAGACCTTCATCAAAACCCTCAAGCTGTTGTTTTTCCTACAGTAAAGTGGAAAATGAAATACTTCCTATGTCTATATCTCAATAAGAAGGAGCAAAAAATGAAAGATCTACCAATAGGAGAAAACATATTTTTGTGTGTGGAAGTGAAGAATATTCCTACCTGTTAATAGATCTGGCCCTCCACATGTGGTACACAACCTAACGGCCCCTCCAGGCACTGAAGTCCTGACACACACAATGGATTCTGTCGTTTATATTATAGTTGACGGCTGGTGACGTTAGTAGTATCTTGACTCGAGAATTTGGCAGTGATGGCTAAGGTGCTCAAACTACTTGGAAACATTATTAAACTGTGTCTGAAATGCTTGATCCTTCCTGACAGGAACTCAATTTCTGTCATTGCTTCTGCCTCATGTAAAAATCAGATAACCCTTATTTTCCTCACAAGGGATTTCTTGAGTTTCAGCTTCTCTAATTAATTTTTGTGCTTCATTAATCTTGAAGTCATCAAGGCTCTAAGCAAACACATATAACCTAGGGCTGGTAATCCATTTTAATATTGTTTCACATGGGAATATTTATAAAATGCCATCTCTTACATTTTAAAAAAAATTGGCAAACTTTACATTCTTGTCTGTGTTTCAGGAATTTAATTCTCATCTATAAACCACAAATAAGCAACCACCCAGAGGGAGCAGAGATTCCTAGCTCCATACAGGCAGGGATGATGCTCTTTTTTGAACTCATTATTTTAATTTCAGAAAACAGTACATGCCTAGTCCATAGTGAGCCCTTGAGTAGCACTAATTGAATACATGAGTGACTGAATAAATGAATGTTGCCGGAGAAAGAGTAAATTTTGAAGTGAAGAGGATATGAGGTCAAATCTCAATTTCCAATCCCAGCTTTGCCTCTCCCAAGCAATTTCTCTGAGCCTCAGTGTCCACACTGGTGCAGCAGCAATTTCTATGCCCTGTAGGGAAGCTATGAGGATTAAAAGAGAGAATGTTCCAGACCTAGCACACAGAAGGTTCGCAATAAAGAGCAGCTATTTTAAAAGTCCTTTGCAAGGGATATTGGAGAGAAAGAATGGAAGAAATCCTTAAGCTATTTTAAGCATGAAGAACTTAAAAGGAAGAATTTAAAAGTTGCAGACAGTTTCATGTTTCCCAAATTTGATAAAATACTATTCTTAAAATTACATTTTTACATTGTGTTTAGGTTTGTCTATATCTCTATATTTTTAGTTGAGCAGAGGCTCCCCAATTATCATTTCATACAGATTCTATAGTTTGATTTTTAGTGTGTAAAACAGATAAACCAACAGCATGTATAATTGCAACAATTAAATATTTAAAAGCATGCAACGGAAGGTTAAGAATAAAAAGACTGGATTTTATCTTTACAAAAAAGTGAATTGTTATATATATATATATATATATATATATACACACACTGCACTATGTGATCTGATGTAAATGTTGACAGTATATTTTATAAAAATAGATTCATTACTAGATTTTATAAAAGTAGATTCATTACTAGATTTCATTTTTATTATTCAAACAATAAAAATGAAATCTAGTAATGAATTTCTTTATTAGCCAGCACAAATCTGAAATTTCATCCTTTTAATGAGTCTTTCCAAAGATTTGAGTTCGACCGGTGTCCTAAGTTGAAAATAAAATGTCCATGACCAGTTATGAAAAACAGTGCTCAGCCAGATGGATCTCACACTTTTCTCGTAGAGCTATAGGTATAAACAGTTCCGCTCTGCAGGGGAGCTCAGATCATGGCTTTACTGAGCTTGGTTTGTCTGAAATGCTATTCATCACATGTTGCTGCATCTTTGACAAAACGTAATCATTTCCTGAAATTGTTTGAACACTACTCATCGGTACTCTGTATAAGAGACTCTTGACTATTTTATTTGTATTTAGGGTGACCATTTTGCCTTTCAGATATGATGTTGAAGACTTTTTTTTAATCACTTATTTCTCCATCCTTATTACCATACCTGCATATGGTAAACTGGCCTTCCACATTCATTCTAATCTCTTTCCAATGGGCCTTCCTGAGCTGCAGACACTGGAACACTAAAAGCCACAGCTCCCAGACCTCCTAGAAGCCAGGGTTTTATTTGAATTAATAAACATTAATCAGAAGTACAGCCATGAGAGCTGGAAAATCAAGTTTGCTGGTGGGCAAGCTTCGATGTTTTGCTCTTTCTGCTAGAAACCCGGGAGGGGTGGTATCTGGTTTTTCTGGGGCAGTGCTAGCTCTCTGATACTGACAGCAGTGGTCTGGTCTCAGAGCCAGTGGTTGGCACCTCAGCTTCTGTTCAGCTAGAGATTTCCTGATTGAAGAGCAGTCTCTCCTTCAGTAAGGACAGATATTGTGTGGCTTTCATAGTTTTCCGTGAAAGCTCAACATGGAGGCTATTTCTTTAGCCTTCTCAGTGATTCTGTGAGCCACAGAATTAAAGCTGTAATTAACTCCTTTCAGCTTAAGCTAGCTAAAGTGGATCCTCTTCTTTGCAACCGAACCCTAACAGATATAACCTTTCATTCCTAACCATTGAAACCTCTTCCACTCTGAAATCCACTAGTAGGAGGTAGGCTTATTTGTTCAATCAGTACATAGATGATGTGCTTGGAACTGTTCTAGACTGTGGGGGTACCATGATAAATAAACATATTGAATATAAGGTTGAGTGCTCAGACAACATTCATTTAAGGAGGAAAGACAGAAATTCACCATGTGAACAAATAAGCTCATGTCAGAGGTGTATGTAATGAAGCAACGAAATCAGAGTAAATGATAGTAACTCTGGCAAGCAGTGGAGGTGGGAAGAGGGTGATAGAGGGGGTCTCATGCTGGATAGTGTGATCAGGAAGGAAGACCTCTTTGATATTTAAGTAGAGACCCGAGTAACAAGCTGGGATCCATCATCTGATGATGACCTGTGAATAGAGCCTTCCAGAACAGGCTCTAAAAGTAAAAGGCAGAAAGGTGAGAATGAGCTCAGGACGTACAAGAGAAAGATAAAAGTCCTGTGTGACTGGAGCTTAATGAGCTCAGAGGGAAAAGGGAGGAGGCTATTTCATTTATTCACTCACTCATTAACTGTTTGTTGAGCACCTACTATGCACTAGGCTCAGTTCTGGGTGGTTGCATTATAGCAGTGAACGATAGAGACAAAACTTCCTGTTCTCATGGAGGTTTTATTCTAGTAGTGGGGAGGAGAGGAACGATAAACAAATAAATAGGTAAAACACATATTATATTAGCTCGTGGTTCTCCATCTGGAATTATTTTGCCCCTCAGGGGACATTTGGTAGCATCTGGAGTTATTTTCGGTTGTCACAACTAGGGAGGAAGAAGTGGGTTGCTAGCATTTGGTGGGTAGAAGGTGGCAACATCCCTATGTTGCTAAACCTCCTGCACGGCACAGGGCAATCCCCAAAAGAAAGCGTTAATCCACGGCACAGGGCAATCCCCAAAAGAAAGAGTTAATCCACGGCACAGGGCAATCCCCAAAAGAAAGAGTTAGTCCAAAAGGTCAGTAATGCCAAAGTCAAGAAACCTCGTATTAGATGATGAGAGCTATAGAGGGAAAACAAAGGAAGATGAAAGGAAATCCCAGAGGCAGGGCATCAGAGGGTGAGGAGTGGTTCAGGTAAGAATGCAGTAAGAATATGAACATTTGAACAAAAACCTGAAAGAGGCAAGGGAATCAGTAGTCGTGCGGTATTTATAGGGAAAACATAGTAAGACAGGGAATAGCAAGTACAAAGGTTTTAGTAATGAACATGTTTGCAAGACCCAGGAGAGCAAGGAGAACCATGTGGCAAGGGCAGAGTGAGCAAAAAGGAGAGGAGCAGAGATGAAAATAAAAAGGTCACAGGGGCTGTGAGTTTTGGCTTTTGCTCTGAATGATCAGGAATCAATTACTGATTCAGATCAATTTAAAAAGTTTGGTGAGACACGACTTCTAACTTTACTTTTAAAGGGGTCACTCTGGCTGCTGTTTGGGAAATGATCCATAAGCAGATGAGGAGAGAAAGCAAGGACGAGGACAGAAAGCAGGGAGACCAATTAGGTGACATTTAAGTGGATGGGGAGAGGAAGTGAGTTGGTGAGGATGATAATCGAGTTTCTGGAAGAAGTGAAAAGTGTGAGTTGCTGTGCATGGAGATGGGGAGAATGATGGGAGAAGCAGATTGGAAGGCAGCAAAAATCAGGCATTCTATGTGGGACATGCTGAGTTTGAGACACCTACTAGAAATCCAAATGGAGATATCACAGACTACAGAATGTGAGTTTGGAGGTTTAAGAGAGAAGTCTGAGCTGAATATCTAAATCTATGAGTCCATAGTAGATGATATCTAAAGCCATAGGTATAAAACTCACTAAGGAAGTATATCTAAGGACTGAAAAGCTAAGCAGGGTGAGTCCAGAGGTGTGCAGAATGTTTATCAAACTGCTTAAATTATATGGTCAAATATTTTGCTAGAAAAGATTAGCTATAATTGTAAACTGGAAACCTGCTCCTAAAATGCTGTTTACCCTTCATATATTCATCTTTCACATTAATTCTCGAGAGTGGATAATTATTACTACCAAGTCCTTAAGGAAAGGTAAAAAATAAGATATTTAAAGCAACAGTATCATGGATTACTGAGACTGCCTAAAGAATTCAAAAATTGTATCATAAAAATCATCTAACCTGACTTCAAAATAGTAGAGATGACAAAATAGAAGACTAGTGGGACTTCAGAGTGTAATTTGCCCAGAGTCACATGACTAATCAGGAGGAAAGCCAGAATAGGAAGCTTAATCTCCTATTTCTTATTCCGATGCTCTTTCCACTGTATCCCATTGAGAAGTCAACTCAAAACAAACAAACAAAAAAACCCTTATAAGAAAATGATTTCTGCTGGGGGAGAAATCTGATCTGTGTACAAATATTTGATATCCACAAAGCTCATCCAATAGACAGCTTGTAGCATAAAGCAATGCACTTCTGTGTCTAGAGAAGAATAAGAATCCATCCTGTGTACGAAATACAAGGATGAAACATCAAGGGAAGGTAAAATTAGCCCTCTGGCAACAGACCCTGTTACTCCAGCAGCTGGAGGAAGGTAAGGATGTGAGTCAACACGGGGTGTAGCTTGGTTAGCCCAAGATTTTTGTCTTTACCCTGTAATAAACAAGCAACACTGAGAAAGCCACTGTGTATCCCTGATGGAATATCCCATGGGTGGTGGTGGTGCAACAGTAAGAGGGAAAATGATTCTGTGCTTTGCCTGGACAGAACAAGAAAGAATCTTCTTTCGATCCTTGTCCCAAAGCACACTCACAAATATGCGCATTTATTTCTGTGGAATGAAGAATTGCTAGGGCTCCAGTAAACACAAATGAACAGAAACATCAGAAGGGGAAGCGATCTGGCCCTGTCATCCTGTGAGTCAGTAGTGGGAAGAGGCTGCATTCTAGCCTGTGGTTTAGCCACTGCCCATATCCCTCCTCCATGTCTGGTAAGCAAACCCAGAGAGACAGAGCAGATCTGGATCTGGACTAGCCCAGGGTAGGGGGGAGATGAACAAGGGAGCTTACATTCAGGCAGTAGTAACCTACACAGCGCATCCAGGAAGTGCAAATCAAAGAACCGCAGCCTTCAAACCTCTGCTGTTCCAGTTTGCCAAAGTTTTTGAAAACTCTTAGCATGTGTATTCTACAGGACAAAATCTGGGGGATTTTGTATTCTACAGGACAAACAATGAAAACCTTGTTGTTCACTCCTTTTTAAAATTTCTAAATAAAAGTACCTTTAAAAATATCTCCTTTGGTATTTTTTTTCAAAGTGGGTATGGTTTAAGATTGCTTTCTGGAACTCCATTTACTTCCTTTATTCTATTTAGTATAAGATTATTTCAGGGACAGGAAATATTGTTTAGCAGGAACATTCTGTGAAAAAGGAGAACTACTAATCTCATCTTTGAAAAATCATAGAGTACAATAATCTAAACTCCCATAGCAAGTCCCTTCATGGAAAGTTCCCCACTACTGCCTTCTGGGAAGCAGGGGCTTTAAGCAAGTGACCTGACCCCTACTGAATTATTTTCCCTTGTTTATTTTTTAGGCCATTCTTGGAAAAGTCTTTACAAATTCTACTCACAATATAAGGCCAAGCTCACAACCTATTTCTTTCCTGAAATTTCTCTGATTATTCCTCCCAGGCAGTGTGTGTGTGTGTATGTTTGTGGTATTTACATTCCTCCATTAGACTGAAATGTCTTAGACAACCAAGGATTCTACTCTATGTCACTCAATCCTGTATTCTATGGCACCCAACATGGTACTTTTGTATAAAAATAGAGAAATCTCAAATAATTATCGCTAGAAATAAAAGGTGACTTGGCAAGCCAAAGGGGCTGTTCTTAGAAGATTATAAACAAGAGTGTGTGTGTGTTAGTTGCTCGGGCGTGTCCGACTCTTTGCAACTCCACGGACTGTAGCCCACCAGACTCCTCTGTTCGTGGGTTTCTCCAGGCAAGAGTGCTGTAGTGGCTTGCCAGTTCCTTCTCCAGGGGATCGTCCCAACCCAGGGATTGAACCCAGGTCTCCCACATTGCAGGCAGATTCTTTACCATCTGAGCCACCAGGGAAGCCCCCCAGCAAACAGTGGGGCTATGTAAAAAGGCCTAGAAAGGTTACTACCTAAATGGATATTTAAATGCATTCCAAGTCACTGTGGGTATTTAAGCAGAAAGTGTGTAATAAAACTTAGAGAAGCTGTAGAGGAATTTATATAGCAGGTAAGGAGGTAGATCAGATGCCCCCTAAAGCTTTTTCCAACTATAAATTTTGAAATGAATTTTAGATTGTTTTACCTTAGGTGAATAATCTTGTTGTACTACTGTCTCCATAGACTCTGCCCCTATAGCTAGCAACTCTAGAAGCTTTTTCTCCAAACCACTTGACTAAAACCTCCTCAGTTTATAGCTTCTAAGGAATGCACCGCAGAAGCCATCTAACTTTGATGTAATCCCAACTTCACTTTACTTAGTCAACATGGAGGCCCATGGCTCAGGCCACGTCCACAGAATTAGCACCTGGACTCTCAGCTCCCAGCCCCAGATTCAGAAGTTCATGTGCCAGGTTTGTACTCTCCTGTTCTGTGTGCTTGATCTCTCCAAGCGTAAACCAGATCCAGAAGAGAGTCTGAGGATGATTGTTCTAATAGCCGTCACTGTTGCTCCGTCTTCTCTTTGTCGTCTGTAGGGAATACTGAATGGACTTTGGGGTACTGCCATTCTTTCCCAATAATTTTAAGTGCCAGATTAATGGCACAGAAAAGAAAAGTGTGTCAGAAAAGTTGAAAACATGCTCCTTGAATGTCATACTTCCTGATTATTGATGTTCCTTAAGGCTGTGTCATCATTCTCTGAGGCATAGGAACAAAACACTGCTGAAGCTGATGATGCCTAATACTATACAGGTAAAGAACCTGACTGCAGTGCAGGAGACCCGGGTTCAATTCCCGGGTCAGGAAGATCCCCTGAAGATGGAAATGACAACCCACTCCACTATTTTTGCCTGGAAAATCCCATGGACAGAGGAGCCTGGCAGGCTACAGTCCATCGAGTAGCAAGAGTAGGACACGACTGAGTGGCTAAACCACTGTACAGAGTAAGGATGATTTCAGGCATCAGTGGGTTTAGAGATTAAGTTAGAAAGAGTGTTTCATTGTTGTCTGTTTGTCCATATTCTAATCATATCATATATCATAAGACTAAGTTAGGAAGAGTGTTTCATTCTCTGTCCATCTTCTAATCATATCATATACCATAATAATGCTAGTTCCCACTTGCTGTAAATGCAGGTTTATGTAGAGCAAACAATAGAAGTGATGGAAATTAATCAGGACCTAAAGACCACTATGTTACAATATGGTAAGTTGTTTCTATTCTAATTATTTTATGAGTCCAAAAGAAAGAATAATAAAGGAAAACATAGCATAACAGACGTATCACTTTTTTTTTTTTACCAATTTACTTCACAAAGTCTTGTTTTGTAAGATTAATACAACTTTCCCCAACTGAATAAATACTACACTTATTAATATAAGAATATAAGCACCCATAAATTAAACTCTAAAGTCTCACAAATTATCTAAAGTAATTTCAGCTAACTGAAAAACAAGTTCTCCATTTTAAAATGATCTGTGATGTTTTCAAGACCTTCTTCTCCCTCACTGGGAAAATATGATTTGTCTGAGTATTTGTAGAAATAGTTACAATTCAAAACATCAAATGACCTTCTATGGTAAACAACCCAATGAATGACAGCAAAACCATTACTGCTTCAGCTTCTAAAAAGACTTCTCTATGATACCACTGACAAGTTAAAAAAGATATTGTGTTGATTCATTGCTTGTATATGATTATATTGGATAATGTATATCCTATCAGGGCTGTAATGAATCCAGCAAAAAAGCTCAAACCTCTATTTTGAGGACTAAAAAACATTTATTTATTTATTTACTTATTTATTTTCTACCTATTTCCAAGTCCTTCCTGATTATCTTGTAAATATCAAATTTAGGTTTCTGTACCTTAGCACATGCTGGTTATACATTAAATAGATGTTGCATCCAATTAAATCAAATACCCACCACACCTGGCTAATCAAACACTGAATTCCCTCTTCTGCTGATCAAAAAAGAAAGAACAGAGGCATCTCACCTTAGCTGCTATAAATCTGTGTTTACACAGGGACAAGGATCAGAATCAGATGAGTTACAGAGCACTTGATAATTTATTACAAGACTCTAAAGGAGGAATCACATCTTTTCCTCTTCTTGCTGAACATCGCTGACCAGGGCATGGAAAAACCCCAAACCCAGCACCTCTGCGTTTTGGTTTTTTTTTTTTTTTCACCAGTCCTGCCGGCGTCCTGATGGACCAATTTGGAAACCATGATTAATCCCCTGGTAAACAGAAAATAGGCTCTTGTGCCAGGAGAAGCCAAACCTGAGTCACTCTCTGGAGACTCTATCCTCAGCCAATCTAACTCTACCTCCTCCTCCAGGAGCTGGTGATTTTCAGCAAACAGAAAGGCCTTTCTGTGGTGACAGAGGAGTCCAGTGAAGCAGAGACTGAAATGTCACTGTGAGTGACTGACCACAAGCTGGTGAGGCCCAGGTACATGCAGGGGTCACCATGTCCTAGATTATTCAAATGAAATTGGCTAGAACCCCAGGCTACATGAAATGGAAAACTCAATGTCCTTCTGACTTTAATCAGGGATTGGAGGGGAGGAAGACAATGTACCTAGATTTTTCCTTGTCACCTATGGCTTTAACTTAGTTTGGTCTATGATTACCTTGCCGGTACACGAGAACGACCATTGCTGTTGCCCCCTGTTGCACATGGCCCTGCTTCCTGCCTCACTTTATGTACTTTATGTACATACACCTCACTTTATGTACTTCCCTAAATACCACTGACTCAAAGTTCTGGGTGTTAACTACTTTTATGGAAGAGACAAGGCAATGGAGAAAATTTACATGGAAGTAACAAAAATAAGAAGATGTGGTACAATGGGTATTATTGTTCTTGTTGTTTAGTCGCTAAGTTGTGTCCAATTCTTTTACAACTCCATGGACTGTAGCCTGCTAGGCTGCTCTGTCCATAGGAATTTTCAGGCAAAAATACTGGAGTGGGTTGCCATTTCCTTCTCCAGGGAATCTTCCCAGTCCAGGGATTGATCCTGGGTCTCCTGCATTGCAGGTAAATTCTTCTATCATTTGAGCCACCGGTGGAGCGGGGGTGGAGGGGTGGGGGAGCCTAAAAGTAAAAATATTTACAAAAAAAGGAAAAATTAAAGATCCCTGTTCTTAAAAGCCTTTCAACCATCCCGGCCCCAGAAATTTCTTTCTTACCCATTGTCCTTTTCCTCAAGCTCTGGTCTCTTCTGGCCATAACCTCCCCTCTTTCTCTAGGTAAGCCCTTCTCCCAAATTCCTGCCACTTTATTATGTAAATACTGCTTTGATTTCCCTGTTTCCTTGCAAACAGAGTCCTCACCATGCACTCTCAAAACATTTTCCTAACAAACATACCTCTTTTCCTAAAAAGGACTTTATGACAGGTGTTCAAACACTATATTTACACACTCCTACACACACAGATGAGCATGCACACACACACACACGCACACACATACAACTAGGATTCTCGGAAAACACAGGCAGAGACAGAGCTGTAAGTTCTTGGGAGCGGTGTCCATAGGTCTGGCATAGAAAAACTGGACAGAATGGGAGGATTTTCAAGTTGTGTGCTTCTCCCTTACTTTGCAAGGATACAGTGTTCACTGGAAATATTAGAGGTTTTCACTGCTGTTTAATTGTCTGAGACCAGGGGCACCAAGAAGCCCAGCTCCTGTTCCTTAGGACATATCCATGGTGCTTCTAGTAGTTCAGCTGATCCCTCTCTCTCTGTAGGTTGCAGCTGTTTCAGCCTCTACACTTTTGTTCATTCTCCCTGCCACACACAAACACACCCTTTGCCACCTAGAATGCTCAGAATCAGATCTTTCTTCAAAGTTTTTTTTTTTTCTTTTGTATGGAGTCACCCAGATTGTGGCATTTGATTTTATTCTTTTCATTCTTCATTTCTTCTACTTTTTTTTTACAGTTCATTTCTTCTACTTATTCATTTCATTTACATAGACATTTCCTCCCTAATAGTGATGGAAATTCACTTGAGTGCAAGGACCCTGTCTGGCCCTTTCTTTGTGTTCCTCACAGTAACTAGCACAGATTAAGACATGCAATAGATGCTCAGCAACTACCTCTGGGGTTAAATTAAACAGATCACAGGACCTCTGAAGCTCAGTGTAATTATCCATTGCGTAATTAACCACAAACATTAATACACCTTCTAGAGGGCAGCTAAGGAAATGATGCATTCAGCAGATTTGGGTAGGTTCTAATTTTCAAATCTAATATCTACTTTTTTTGTAACCTTGGGCCAGTTATTTAACTTTTCTAAGAATCATTTTTTAAATCTGTAAAATAAGAAAAATAAAAACACCTACTCTGCTCATGTAGTAGTTGTAAGGATTGTGAATATATATATTTGAAAGTGATCTGAGAAGCACTGTGCACAAGACAAATTATTATAAGTATTAAGATGTTCCAGATCTTAAAAAGAACTTGAATATTTTATGAAGTAGCATAGATTATAGATTAAAAGTCCTCTCATAATTATTATGAAGCATTTTCCTATAAGTAAATGCCACTGTTATTCTCCAAAAGCACTTTCTTATCCATAAAGGAAGCTGTATGACAGCTCTCTAACCTATGCAAATCTTACCTATAAGCAAAGTGTCTCTTGTTTTTTTTCTTCTAACCAACAATATTTGTTTCATTTCCTGCAGGATTAGCTATCATAGGAAAATCAAGGTAAATAAAAGCCATCTTTGATGCTAACATTATGAAAATTATTACACTCTAACATTCTACTAAACTGTTAGGAAAATGCTTTTAGGTGCAGCAAATTTATTTAATACAAAAGACTACTTTTAGAGTTGTTTAAATAATATCAAGCATATTTTTATCATAAGAATCTAATGAATTTTTAGGTACTTTAGCCTATAAGTCTTCTTTCTTTATTTCAGTGTTTATTAGTTTCCTATGACTGCTCTAACAAATTACCACAAACTTTATTAATTAAAACAACAGTCTTAGAGAACGGACATCTGAAATCAGTTTCATTAAACTGAAATTAAGGTATTGGCCAGGCCACTCTGCACTCCTTCCACAGGCTCTGGGGGAGAATCCATTCCTTGCTCACTCCAGCTTCTGTGTAGTTGTCAGCATTCCCTGGCTCAAGGCTGCATCACTTGGATCTCTGCCTCCATGGTCAAATTTCTTCTCTTTTGGCTTCCAGAGATTATAGCATTGTGTGCTCTGTCCTGTCTGATTCTTTGTGACCTCATGGACTGTACTACGCAAGGCTCCTCTGCCTATGGGATTTTACAGGCAAGAATACTGGAGTGGGCTGCCATTTTTTTCTCCAGGGAATCTTCCTGACCCAGGGATTGAACTGTCATCTCTTGCAACTCCTGCATCGGCAGGTGGAATCTTTACCACTAGAGCCACCTGGGAAGCCCTTCCAGAGATTAGAACATAAATATCTTTGGGTGTCATTTTTAGCCTACCACACAGTTGTTCTCAACCTTTACCAGTCACCAGAATCACCAGGGAAGTTTGTTAAAACAAAGTACTGGGACCCACTCCCAGAGTTTCTGATTCAGTAAGTCTAGAGTGGGGTCCAGGTTTTTGAACTATTAACAGATGCCCAGGTAGTGCTGATGCTGCTTGTCTGAAGCTCACACTTTGAGAATCACTAACTTATGTTATCCAATGCTTTAAAAATTATATTCACGTTTAATTTTCCCATTTTTGTTGTCAACTTTTTGTATGTCTTTTGTGCACATTCTATAAAGAAAGCTGAGCACTGAAGAACTGATATTTTTGAACTGTGGTATTGGAGAAGACTCTTGAGAGTCCCTTGAACTGCAAGGAGATTCAACCAGTCCATCCTAAAGGAAATCAGTCCTGAATATTCATTGGAAGGACTGATGTTGAAGCTGAAACTCCAATACTGGGAAAAGACCCTGATGCTGGGAAAGATTGAAGGCAGGAAGAGAAGGGGACAACAGAGGATGAGATGGTTGGATGGCATCACCAACTCTATGGACATGAGTTTGAGCAAGCTCCGGGAGTTGTTGATAGACAGGGAGGCCTGGCGTTTTGCAGTCCATGGGATTGCAAAGAGTCGGACACGACTAAGTGATTGAACTAAACTAGGCACATTCTAACATTGGATACGTTGACAGAAACAGTGCAACTGACACCTCTTTCTCTTATAGAGTCTGCTGTGCTTTATTCTCTGTATTAGAGCTCTGTAGTTAGACATTTCCAGAGAACAAAATTGTTCTTCCATGGACTCATTTGACGCTCCCATTGGTTTCAGCAAGAGAAAGTATAGAATGTATTAGTGCATACTCCTCAGCCTGGCACTCAAGGGCCTCCAACATATGATTTTAACTCATGCCTATAGATCCCAGCTAGATTCTTTGCAGCTTCCCAAACCCCTTTGAACATTTCTTCCAAGTAAGAGACTTTCACAGTCTGTGGTTCCTGCCTTCCTGGCAGTTACATTATATGAGCTAATATGGTTGCCATTTTTGCTGACACTGCTTCAAGTTAGATTCTGTCTCTTGTAGTCAAGAGTCCTGACTAACAGCCTATGTGAATGGTAGAAGGACACGTAATCCTTTAATAACTCTTGTAAGAAAAGTAGAACCTCCATTGTCCTGATGAGAATTTCTAACCCTCTGTGTATATTAGACCATGTACTGTCCTTGAAGGTACTAGGTATAATGGAAAATTATGTATAACTCATTGTTATACATAATAGTAGAACAATTAAAAGAGAAGAGTTCAACTTTTCAGGAGAAATTTTCACAGGAATCTTGATGAGGGAGGCCAATATTATTAGTTTCACTTTTGATAGTTTAAAAAGATAAAGCCCAGAAAGGTCAAATAGCCCAGGTCTGTCATTTAAAAAGCTAATGGAAGGGGAAAGACATGTTAATGCATTAAAAATAAAATGTATGGGCACTGTGGTAGAAGTATATACACAACACACCAGTGGGGACAAAGGAGGAGTGGGTATTTCTACCTAGAGCCATGAGAGAAAGGACTTGAAAACATTAGGGAGTGGCAACTCTTGAACTGAGCTCCTCAGGACAAAGATTGCCTTAAAATATCAGCTCTTTCTAGTCTTCTACTCTGTCACATAAAAAAATCATAAATCATTCAGTCAATAAGTATTTATAAGATACCTATATATATGAAGTGTAAGTTAAATAAGGTAAGGATTCTTTCCTCAAGAGGCTCATACAGTGAGACAAAAAAAATCTGAACTTTTAAAGTACAACATGGTTAGAAGATAAAATTATATGCTGCCTAGGATTTTTTTCCAAAAGAAAAAAAAAAAAGAAGATAGGGAACAGGAAGCACATGGAGGAATAGATGAAACAAGCCTTGCCGCGGGATAAAAATGGTTGAAATTAGGTACAGTGGCTTTGCAATGTGATAACTTGACCAGACTGGCCTACACGTTTCAGAATTCCATTCCTCTATGTTTCTGGTTAGGGTGGGCCATAAGAGACATTCTTGTTTGGAATTTGGGGACTGAAAGTAAAGCTACAGCCACTTTTATGGCCAAGCATATTGTCTTTCTCTATCGGTGCACCACCCTGGCATGGCCTAAAACTGTACCGCCTACTCCTAGAACTTCCTTGAGCCTCTCCAACTCCACAGCAAGGTGTGGAGCTCTATGTTGAAGGGCCCTGACTTCTGTTGGACACAACAAACCAAGGTCCTAGGCAAGATGAGTTGCAGCCTGTCCTCGAAGTTTCCAACTCCAGCAGGTTCTTACTCTCTCCCACTTTGGACTCATCTTTCCCTTGCCATCACCTGCTCTGTGCAGTTCAAATTCCAGCAATCAATCAAGGGGAACAGTCTTACAGCAACTGATAAACCAGGTTCCACAAAGGAACAATTGCATATGTACAAGCACACACACATAATGTGTATTTAGACACACATACTCACGTTCACACATGTCTTAGTAGTTCTGCTTAACTTTTTGAGCACTGACTGATACAGAGGGTAATCAGTACATCACATTTTTTATATTTTCATTTTTTTGGATATGTTTGAAATTTTCCCCATTAGCACTTAATTTTCAGTTCACTATGGAAGAGTTTGGCAATAGAGTGTGAATAAGATGTGGAATCACCTGAGGGGAGCCAACTCCAGCATGTGAAGCTTGAGCAGAAGTTCCCTCCTCATAGTCAGTCTCTGCTTGCTTTCCCAGCTGTCTTTTGTGCTCATTCCTCCCAAAGGTAGGTCAGTTTAATGCTCTTAATTCTTCTTCCTAAGCACCTGCCCCCAAACTTCAACCATCCTATGCATAATTATTAATTCTCTATAAATATCTCTGATCTCTTTCTGGATTTCCAAACTCTCACTTCCAACTTTATGTTAGATGTCTCATTATTCATGGACTGCCAACATTTAGTTTCAATATTCATGGGCTTCCCTGGTGGCTCAGACGGTAAAGAATCCACCTGCAATGTGGGAGACCTGGATTCAATCTCTGGGTGGGGAAGATCCCCTGGAGGAGGACATGGCAACGCACTCCAGTATTCTTGCCTGGAGAATCCCATGGACAGAGGAGCCTGGCAGCTACAGTCCATGGGGTTGCAAAGAGCCTGATACTGAGTGACTAAGCACAGCACACACCATCATCTAAAAATTAATATTACATTTCAAAACTAAAAGCTAATCTTTCTAACTTCCAATTTCTCTTGGTCTTTCATTCCTGGTCCATGAGCACAAAATCCAGAATTATCTTTGACACCACACCTCTTCCATCCAATCTTTGGCCATATCCTGTCAATTTACTTCCACAGATCTGTACTTTAGGGAATCATAAACATTTCCCTTTTCTTTATTATCTTATCCACCTGGTCATTCTTGTATTCATTTCACAATGGTTTTCCAAGCATCTATTAATATACAAAATCTTGAGATGGACTGATGGAAGAAAAACATCCTTTTCCTTTGAAAGTGAAAAGTGAAGTGAAAGTTGTTCAGTCGTGTCCAGCTTTTTGAAACCCCATGGACTATACAGTCCATGGAATTCTTCAGGCCAGAATACTGAAGTGGGTAGCCCTTCCCTTCTCCAGGGGATCATCCCAACCCAGGGATCGAACCCAGGTCTTCCGCATTGCAGGCGGTTCATTTGCTTCCCTGGTGGCTCAGCTGGTAAAGAAAAGGGAAATGTTTATGATTCCCTAGAGTGCAGATCTGTGGAAGTAAATTGTCAGGATATGGCCAAATATTGGATGGAAGGGGTGGTGTCAAAGATAACTGGATTTTGTGCTCAGGGACCAGGAATGAAAGACCAAGAGAAATTATCCTTATCACTCCTTAAAAACCTACAGCCTCTTTCATTACTTATAGAGCACTATCCATGCTCTTAGTATCAGGGTCATCTAAAATCTGACCCTGTCTGTGGTAAATGTGACTGCTGCCCGGGTAATGAAACTTTCATAGAGGCTTTAGGGAAGGACTGTCTCCAGAGTAAAAGTCTCCCTGGAGGTCAGGCTGGGAGAACCTCTGTCTTCCCACACCATTCTCAATCTGGCTCGGAGTTAAGAGAACACAGCTTTTCATTTCTTCCTGTGTTAAAAACAAAAACAAAAACCCTGTGATTATACAAATGATAAGTGTTCTTTTCTTTCCTAATTTCAAAACTACAAAGAGGCAGAAAGAATAAAACAATAATGACCTCTAGTACCACCACCCAGAAACATGTAATCACTTTTCATATTTTGGTGTGGCTTCTTGAAGATGTATAGTTTTAATTTATAAACTTTGGATAAGACTGTGTATACTGTGTTCAAATCTGTATATTTCATTTAATGATATGTGTGAGCAACTTTTCATATCATTAAATAAATTTCTCCATCTATCATTTCTGAAGGCAGCCTGTTATTCTCTTGTATGGATATGATATATGTCCCTTTCTGAGGACATTTAGGTTATTTCTAATTTTCTCTACAACAAAAAAATTTGCAATAAATATCCTTATAGACGAATCTTCTTCTGCACCCTCATTGTTCTCTTTAGGACAAA
Source organism: Bos mutus (assembly GCF_027580195.1). Classification (NCBI taxonomy): domain Eukaryota; kingdom Metazoa; phylum Chordata; class Mammalia; order Artiodactyla; family Bovidae; genus Bos; species Bos mutus. Next base: position 19,790,540 of record NC_091632.1, read on the forward strand.
CTCCCAAAAGTAAAATTCCTGAGTCAAAGGGAATGTATATTTTTAAGGGTTTCATTATAAGGCCACATAGTTCTCTGAGAATCATTTGGAAAACTTGTATAGGATTGCAGCAACATGCCAATGATACAAGGAGCCTGAAAGTAGCAGAATTACACTTAAAGGTGCCCTTAATCACCCACCTTCTGAGGATATCAGAACTCGGGGGTCCCAGTAGGTTAATTACTTCTGTAATACAATATATATTAACTGATGGTTTGAAAGACAACAATTTAATTTGTATGTAGAGAATGCACACTATAGGAATTTTACTCATTACTTTACAATATTACTTAATTTGCTCCAGGGTTTATTTCTTTGGATAGACATTTGGGTTGCTACCGTTATTTTTTAATATAGACATTTTCTGTTTTAGCACAAGGCAGTAATGAGTTTGTCATGAGATGGTATGGCAGAAAACTTCCACTTTACCATTCCATAAAAATAGAAGTTAGTCACCCAACTAAGAGCTATGCTGCCCACTTTTCTTGCAGCTAAGTGTGGTCATGTGATAGGTTCTGGACAATACAAGTAAGCTGGAGGGATGTATGCCCTACCCTCTACCCTTCTCCACTTTCCACTGGTTGGAAAGCAGACATGTAGTAGCTGTGGGAGCAGTCATATTAGACCACCAGATGGAAACTTCATGTTGAGGGTGGCGGAGCAACTAGATAGAAAAAGTGTTACCCCTTGCAGCATTAAACTACCTAATGAGCCATAGTCTATTTAAATTTGACTATTCTGTGAGAAAGAAACTTCTATCTTGTTTGTGACTGTTATTTTGACCTTTGTTTCAGGAGCTGACCTAGTAGCCTAATACAGAGTGAAGATTTGGAGAACTTGGTCATTTATTTTCACTGATCACTGCTGAAATAGTCCAAGTGGCAGATTCAAATAGTAACAGAGACTTTTTAGGTTAAAGGACAATGTGTTGACAGTCAAGTAAATGAGAGCCAAAATATGCTGCCACAGAGCTATGGATGAACTCTTTCACTATCTAATGAACTATTTCTTTAGGTCAAAAACCCAGTTATGTACAAAGAATCACTTGGCTTCTTGCCTTTTTGACTTGCTTCCACACTGTATAAAAAAAGTTAGACTCAATGACTTTGGTTTAATTTTATATCTTTCTTAACCTTCATGATTATGTAGACTTTATGATTACACAGATTTCTTTCTTGATGTTCACAGATTTTATAAAGATGAATAAAGCACTTAAATTATAAAATTTAACTCTATATAAGTTGCAGATAAAGATATGCAAACACTCAGTTTTTATAAATTATAACTTTACTTTTACATAGCACCTCTGCAAAATGATCTAGATACCACCAGCTAAACAATAAATTTTATTTTACCTAGTAAACACATAAAGTATTATATTTCTATATCCACTTTAGAGGTAAGGAACATGAAAAGAAAGAAGCAGTTTGTCACAGATGAGTTTAGTTAAGATTCAAGACACTCACTGTAAGTCTTACACTAAATATGTGTGTGTGTGTGTGTGTGTGTGTGTGTGTGTATCCATCTACATATACGTCTTTAGTATCCATTTCTTTCTTCCCAACAGCACCCAGATTTCCTTTTGGGAAAAAAAACCACTGAGCAGTGATCCATCCCATAAATCCAGATGTACACCTCCAAGGAAGTTGAGAAGACCAGACCCTTCCCTGTCTCCATCCCACCCAGCCATCTCAGCCAAGGAGCAGGTGGAGTGAAGAGTCAACCAGGCAGCTGCTCACCACCTCCACCCTCACAACCCCACCCCCGGGCTTTTGAAACTTGAGAGACAAAGGAAACAGCAATGGTTCAGATCACAGGAAGTTTTCTGGAGTTCCCAACCTGTTTTCAAGTCCTGCTCTCCAATACTACATCAGTTCTGAGCACCACCAGTACCACCACTTTGCTTCAATAAATACTCTTTAGTTTCACTTGGCCAGGGTCAGTTTTTGTTAGCAGCAGCCAAGGTACTCTCCTTGCCACAGAATATCTTATCACCACATGACCTAACCTCTCTTTTCCTAGTGAATAATTTTTGTTTAAAGCCTAAATGAATGAAGAAAATATATGTAAAATCATGTTTCACAGTTTCACAGGATATTAACACAGTTTTTTGTTGGCTATAACTTGAGAATTCAGTGTATGGGTTCTAGTTTTCTCCCTTTTTGTTCTGATATAAATATTATCTTTCTGAAATTTTAACCATATACTTCAAAATGTAGGTAATTTTTAATAGTCTTCAAATATTCCTTTTTCATATATACTAATGTGTTCTCTAAAAATAATTAGTAAATACCATGATACAGCTTCTATCTCATATTTCATCTTTTCTACACAAAGAAATATAAACTAAGTTGGGAGCCAACTTAGTTGCTAAAACCAGTAACTCTTCACTCCTAATAGACACAGTTATTTGCCTTCTGATTTGCACAGCTTTCCATTTTACACATCAGTCAAGCAGAAACAACTGGTTGCTAAGCAACAGCTTTCCTCTCAATGAGCAGAAACAGACATCATAGAAGGCCAATTTTTAACATATTATATACATACATATGAAGTTAAAGAGAGACCCAGACTCACAGTTTGTCTGTTTGCCCAGAATGTTTGTCATGAAAAATGAGTTCATAATGACAGTGCATACATTTGATCTGTGAACTATATCGCCTTGTATTACCTTCTAGCATATTCCTCATTACTGAAAAATCAGCAAGTAATATAGAAAGAAACTAGGCTTCTGCAGTAAATTTCCTTAGAAAAACTCTCAGTGAAGTACATACTTGGGTTTTGTTGAACCGAGTCATTGTTAACGTAGCACTCACACTCCTCGTGCAACACTATTTTCTTGGTTATAACTACACATTTAATGCCCTGGGAGGACACACCCCAAGTGGTTAGTAGTGACCACCATAGGGAAATGACTGTTTGCTTTTTCTTCTGTATTCTTTCAAACAAAAATAAAAATTACTAGTAGTTGCTGTGCGTTTATGAAGTGCTAGACTGTTCGAAGGTCATATGTGTTAAGTCACATTAGCATTTTCCATTTGACAGATAACAGAAGAATCTCAGAGAAGTTGTATGCTGCTACTGCTGCTGCTAAGTCGCTTCAGTCGTGTCCGACTCTGTGCGACCCCATAGACGGCAGCCCACCAGGCTTCCCCGTCCCTGGGATTCTCCAGGCAAGAGTACTGGAGTGGGTTGCCATTTCCTTCTCTGAGAAGTTCTGTAACTTGCTCAAAGTTATGCATACAGAAAGCAAGAGAGAGCCAGAGTTTGAACTCAGGCAGTAAAGCTCCAGGTCTTCACACTTCACTTCTTCCTTTTACAAGTTTTATATTCACTGGTGTATGTTCATGTACTGCTTAAATAAATACCTTCCTCTAAAAAAAAAAAAAAACATATTGTTTCTGGACATACAGAACTATAAGTATATCTAGGTGCTTAATTCATTAGCATATTTTCACCATTGGCTTTAATCAATTTTATGTCAGTAGGAGTTAAGAGCATAACAAAAATCTAACAAGAGATGAGAATCAGTGAGCTGATTCTAGTCAACAAAGAACTGAAATTGTGCCAATTCAACTGAACCTGTGGCCACATGCTGTGTTTACTCAAAACAGATCATAGAGTTGTAGTAGTTTCTAAGGAGTTGTTATTAATAAATAACACTTCTGGGAATTGATTCTCTTCTCATATGTACATTTAATGATTTTTTTCACTTGACTTAGTATTAATATAAGAAAAAAAAAGTAAGGATGAAAGACAAATTATTTTTATTTACAGCCCTTGATAATAAACACTCTTTCAAAGTAATATTACCCTCCCTCTGTTCTGCCATTCAATTTCTAAAATGGTATATGCTGATGAAAAGCCATGTTCTGATGCATGTTTCTCTTGTCCTTCCTCACTTTTGAACTCAGTGTAGCAAAGATCAGTATTTATCAGCAATACAGGCAGAAATTATTTTCTCCTTCAATTATTCCCACTCCAGGGAGGTAGATAAGATTTTCAAATAAGGAAAAATACAAACCAGATCAGGAAAGGACCACTTTGCTGAATAAAACTGATTTGCTAAGTCACTCCAGTCATGTCCGACTCTGCGCAGCCCCATAGACGGCAGCCCAGCAGGCTCCCCTGTCCCTGGGATTCTCCAGGCAAGAACACTGGAGTGGGTTGCCATTTCCTTCTCCAATGCATGAAAGTGAAAGTGAAGTCTCTCAGTCATGCCTGACTCTTAGCGACCTCATGGACTGCAGCCCACCAGGTTCCTCAGTCCATGGGATTTTCCAGGCAAGAGTACTGGAGTGGGGTGCCATTGCCTTCTTCCAAAACTGATTTAGGAAAGCAGAAATATCCCAAATGTATTTGTTTTAGGGTTAAACCTTTTTCTTTTCTGTGTATTAATTCATTCTGTGTGAGAAAACCACCCTGGATACCAGAGACATAGAAATGGAATACACAAAACTAACGTTCATATATTCAAGAAGAGAAAGCAGATGCATGAACCCAAAATCCCAGATTAATATCAAAGTGCTGGAATGGGGCTGAAGAGAGCTACAGAGACCCATAGGATTGACCACTCCAGAAAATGGGAAGCAGGAAGGCTTCTAAGAAAGGGTCCATGGGAGCTGGGTCTTGAAGCATGAGCAGAAATTTGTCAGAAAGAAAAGCAGTTGGAGTTTCCAAGTTAGAGTCAATAACATGTGCAAAGTCCCAGAGATATAAAAACCTATGTTGCCTTGAGGATGGTGAGAACTCCTGTACTCAGATGAGATAGGATGGGGGCCAGGTGAGTAAAGACTTTATTCACTATAGGACAGAATTTGGACTTTATCCTGAGGGTAATCAGGAGCTGATAGACATGCCAGCAGACAATGAAACATGTTATTAATGTAAACCACAGCCATATAAAAATAAAAATGTAACTAAGGAAAATTTGGAGGGAAAAAGTAGAAAATGAATACCTTTGCTAATTTCCTCAACTTTCCTAGGAAAGCAGTCAACAGGTACATCTAAAAGCCAGTCTGAAAACAGAAGTCAACTATATTGTCTAGTCATTAAAGGCAACCACTAAAACTGAATATAATACTAGAGGTTACAAATATCAGGAGACAAAACACATTAATTTAGATAGAAGTTTCTACAAGAATTCTTCTCATCCTTTACAGCAAGAAGTCAGTACATATTGCCCAGAATTGATAAATCAAGAAGTAGAAATCAGCAGCAAAACTTAAGCCATTTGTCTCTGCAAAAGGAGGTCTGGCTAGAGAATACCTTCTGCTGGGTTTGATACCTGGAGTCCCCTGTATTAGGCACAAAAGGCAAAAGGAACAGAGCTGATCTTTCTTTCTCTTTCATCACTTTCTCCAACAGGGTATTTATTTCTGTATTACCTTTATGATGTAGCCTCTTACCTCCTCTCCCAGGGGAAAGTCTCCATAGGGATGTTTATTACTTTTCTATTCTAGGGTCAGCCAGTCTTTAGTTCTAGAATGAGAAAAATAGGCTTTAGCCCATGCACTAATGATAAAATACAGACTCTCAAAGATTTCAATGAGCTTAAAATAATTAGGACTAATGTGTCTTCTCTACTTTAGATACAGAAAACCTAGAGAATAAGAAATGTAAAGCCTTTGCTAAGTCGCTTTAGTCATGGAGTCTTGTGACTCCATGGCCACCCCCCCAGGCGCCTGTCCATGGGGTTCTCCAGGTAGGAACACTGGAATGTGTTGCCGTGCCCTCCTCCCGGGGATCTTCCTGACCCAGTGATCAAACCCAAGTCTTTTAACCTCTCCTGCATTGGCAGGTGGGTTTTTTATCACTAGTGCCACCTGGGACTGAGAAAAGACTACTAGTCATACCATAGGTACTAAATTAACAACTATTTTCTATTTCCTTCTGGAGAAGGGAATGGCAACCCACTCCAGTATTCTTGCCTGGAAAATCCCATGGGCAGAGGAGCCTGTTAAGCTACAGTCCATGAGGTCGCAAAGAGTCGGACACGACTGAGTGACTTCCCTTCCCCTTCTACTTCCTTACTGCCTTTCATGCATATTAAGGAAGCTTCAAACCTTCTTACAACTGTCTTAAAGGCTTAGGATGGGAAAAATGATCAGAAGGGTTTTAACTTTCTCTTAGAAAAAGCACCTTTGTGACAAAATTCAAGTTAATTTTTTAAAAACCACATGTGAGAAAAGTCAGCAAAAATCTGCTAGAAGATTATGCTATAAAGAAAAGAGCCAGTGTCCCTAAAAAAAGAAAAAGTTATGTCATCCATCATTCCTTAGACAAAATGAATGGCATCAATTGCACTACATGCAAAACCAATTCTTAAATTTTTCTCATAAAATGATCTACAAAAGACATCAAGGCTTTTGCTGTAGTAGAAACTAACAAAACACTGTAAAGCAATTATACTCCAATTAAAATTAATATAAAAAGAAAAAAGACATCAAGACATAAGCAGCAGGACTTTGCTCTTCTCACACAAAAAATTTTAGATATATTTACAAGGCCATATCTATAACATTCTAGAGTATAAGGCTGACTTTGTAGATCTGGGTTAGAAGCTCAGTTCTGACACTGTCTAGGCAACCTTGGTCAAGTCATTTGCTCTAAGACTTAGTTTTCTAACAATGCGTGTTTTACAGGGTTGTGGTGAGGATTACCCTAAAGAACTGATGTAAAGTGCTTTAAAACAGCAGATGGAACAATGTTAGCTATTGTTCCTGAGTAACATTTAACTTCTTTAACGGAAATATTTTTTATTTTTAAAACTTCCCTTTAACACAAATATCCCAAGCTAGCAGTTAACTTTTAATAAGTGAAAAAAAATCAGAATTTTGTTTGTTTAGTTAGATGTTATGGGTCCAACAGAGGATACCTAAACAGTGTCCTAGAGAAGGTCATCTGGAATGCAGGAGGCAGGCTTGACATCACCCAGCCCCTCGCTGCCCGCACTGTCTTCATGCGGGCCATCTCCCTCTGGAGATGAACCTCTTTCAAGGAGTGCCTTTACGTTGAGAAGCTGTTTTCTCACCAGCAACAAATGATTTCATTATCATCCATGAAAGTGAGAAAAGTGGTTGTGTGATCAAGGGTAACTCCTACAAAACATTTTATAAATTCAAATGACAACAGGATTTTTCTTTGACAGTTTTATCCTAACGTGTTGACAATTTCAGGGTCAGGCAGTTTTCTCTGGGCAGAAAATGGAGTTGGTGGGGCAGAGGTATGAAAAATAACACACTCACATACAGAGAAGATATGCAACGCACAAAGTCGAAAGTATCTACTACTATCTGACCCTTTATGGAAAAAATTTGCCGACTCCTGCTATAGAGTCTGAACACTAAACTTTAAGAATCTCTGCCTTAAGGATTTCAAATTAGAAGCAACTAAATGAAAACCCTGATTTCTGAACAACTAATGATGTAACCATGTTCTTTAGCCATGTTTCTGGGATATTGAATATAAAAGGACATTTTCTTTATTGCATCTATTTGCTTGAATTATTTGTATTTATAGAATAAATCATCTTCCCTGGTGGCTCTGTGGTAAAGAATCCATCTGCCCATGCAGAAGACACAGGTTTGATCCCTGGGTCAGAAAGATCCCCTGGAGGAGGAAATGGCAACCCAATCCAGTATTCTTGCCTGGAAAATCCCATGGACAGAGGAGCCCAGCAGAATACAGTCCACGGAGTTGCAAAAGAGTCAGACACAGCTTAACAACTAAACAACAATATAGATTAAATCATTCAGAATTAAATGACTGGTTTACTGGGTGACACTGAATTGCCATTCAATTAGAAGCATGTATCATTTGTTCTGTCACTGGAGTTGGAACTCAGAACAGAAAGGGGAACTTTCCTGAGCCAGCAGTCCTTGGGGTCATACAAACATGAGAATTACCATCCAGCAATAATAACACCTCCAAGGCAGAAAAACACCAACTTTTTCCATGCTTTTGGCATCAAAGTCATTTTTGTAGAGAAACCTGAACAGAACCTATGTGGGCTGTTCATTGTCTGTCTCCTACCCCGCATGACTATCCAGACATCTCTCTGCAGAAGTATTGACATGGTTGGTCAAGTCTGCCTGAGTCTGCTGAGTATGTAATCAGTAAGGAAGCACATTCTACCTTCTATTAATAAAACCTGGGATGGAAAGTCTGAATCTTGAATATAGCTGGTCCTAAAGGTTTTCAATCAGGTACTGTGCGCCAACCTTCTATCTGATTATGATGAAAGCAAAAAGGCGGACTGTGTGCAGCAAAGTCACTACTCTGAAACCAACAAAATTCTTTTCCCACAATGCTCCCACATAACAGGCCCCTCCAATTTTTTAGTGTTTGCAAACAATGTAAGCCTAACATTTGTTCCAGTAAACAAGTGAATACAATGGTCATTTTTCTTGTATAGAATGGTAATGTCAGGGTTATAAACTTGATGAATACAAACAAAATCAATTTTAAAGCAATACACATTATTCCTTTTCCATTGCTATCACTTTTGAAGTGATTCAAAAATCACTTTTTGAATCTCTATTGTGCTCCAGGTAATACGGTTGGTACACTGATGAACAGAATGTGCATCTTCTCCTGTAAGACAATGGGGTGTGAATGTGGATATACAGGATGTATGGGATTTCCTGGTGGCTCAGACAGTAAAGAATCTTCCTACAATGTAGGAGACCTGGGGTTGGATCCCTGGGTTGGGAAGATCCCCTGGAGAAGGGAATGGAAACCCTCTCTAATATTCTTGCCTGGAGAATGGACAGAGGAGCCTGGTGGGCTACAGTCCATGGGGTCACAAAGAGCCAGACACAACTGAGTGACAAACACTTTCACTTTTTCATTTAGTCAGCAAATAAATGTGTTGAGCACCTACCAAGCACTATTGTAGATGCTCGGAACTTAGTTGTGAAAAAATTCCCTATCACCAAAAGTCTTACCTCCTAGTGGAAAGATATAGATAATAAGGAAAATAAATACGCAAAATAAATTAATATAAAGCAGGGAAGAGCACATGATGAGGCTGGGTGCTGAGATCTGAAGCAGTCAGCACTGACAGATGGAAAGAATTTTTAAAAAATTTCATTTTAAATCATTCCATCATATGCCACAGTCAGTACTAATAGAATTTTTAAAAGATTTCATGATGTCATTCCATCATATGTTACAGTCATCCCATGTAATATTTGGAGGCAAAATGTACCAAATATTTGGGGACGAACCTAGACTAAGAATTCCTTCCGTTTGTCTGGAATTCACATTTAACTTGGCACTCTGTATTTTATCTGGCCATTCTAATTTGTATTCAAGCACCCTGAGAACAGAGGTAGATACACCAGTTAGGATACAATGACAACAATCCAAGAGGCAAGAGGTGAGGTAGCCCGAAAATCAGTGTTTCACAAAGGATTCTTTGCTTGATTAGTATGTGTGCTCGGTCACTAAGTTGTGTCCAACTCTTTTGCGACCCCATGGACCACCAGGTTCCTCTGTCCATGGGATTTCCCAGGCAGGAATACTGGACTCGGTTGCCATTTCCTCCTCCAGGGGATCTTCTGGACCCAGAAATCAAATCTGGGTCTCCTGTATCTCCTGCATTGGCAGGTGGATTATAAATGCAATTTTTAAACTGTAAAATTAAATCAATTAATTTGAATTAATTAGAAGCTTTAACGATTTCCTATAGAGGTACTCCTCCCTCAGGGTCAGGATATGTACCTGTGTGCTCTAATTCATGAGGGTCCCACCTTCTGCTGTGACTCGGCTAGGTGCTGCAGGATCTCATAGAACACTTACCCCTAGAGAGGGAGTTAAGAGCTAACACCCAGCTGTGCCATGTATGCGCTCAGCTGCTCAGTGTCCAACTCTTAGCAACCCCATGTACTGTAGTCTGCCAGGCTCCTCAGTTTATGGGATTTCCCAGGCAATAATACTGGAGTGGGTTGCCTTTTCCTTCTCCAGGGGACCTTCCCAACCTAAGGATCGAGCCCACATCTCCCGGCAGATTCCTTAACGCTGAGCCAGGCTGTCCTAAAGGGACGTAATTGTGGGAAGAAAGCTCTATGTGCATCTTCGCTTCAATAGAACATGTTTACTGTGTTGAACTTGACATGAAAATGAAAACTGAAAGTCCCTATTGCTGATTTCTTTCAGGAAGTGTTTTTTAAACCACACACATTTTCCATATAGACTCATGATTTGGCTTTTAAAAATAAACCAATGAAAACAAAATAAAAATAAATCCAACACTTCGAAACTATTTCAAAACACAAAATATTTTCTTCTTTCAGGGCACCTGTCTGCCTCATCCATTATACACTATAAACTGAATTCCATGGCTTTGATCTGTCTTCAGCAAACACTGAAGACCCCATTGTCCACAGGCTCTGACTTCTGGGAGGGGTCCTGGGAGAGGAAGGAGCAAGCAGTTGCATACACACATACACACTCTCAAAGTGGATTGGCAGACTCCACGCTGAAAGCTGCTTGGTGTTTTGCAGGCCCAAGTTCCATGATGAGATACATCTATAATGGCAAAGAAAATTTTTTAAACCTGTAAAGAGGTATGTAACAGAAATATGACTAAAGAAATGTGAGTGACAGCCACCATTTTACTGTGGACATTTTCAACACCCAGATTTGCATGTAACTTTAGTGAGGGTAGTAACCTTTGTCTGTACTCTGTTTGCCAGTGGGGCTCACAAAAAGGGGTCAAGATGAAGAATCGACAGCAGCGAATCATTATGTTCAAGGGGATGTTGAAATCTTTCAACGCTTTAAATTTCTGAGCTTGCTCAAGAGTAGCTCAGTAACCAAAGGCAGACATTTCAGTTCTTTTATTCACTCAACAAATGTCTGTTGAGGACCAGTAAATTGCCTGGCACCATGCTGGGCTCTGTGCTTCAAGAACAGAAAAGCCATTCATATGTAAACTGGAAGAACCAGGGTAGAAGTCTGTGCTTTAAACAGGTGACCCTGGACTTCCCTGGTGGTCCAATAGTTAAGACTTCTGTGCTTCCAGCACAGGGGATGTGGGTTTGATCCCTGGTCCGGGAACTAAAATCCAATGTGCTGCTCAGTGTGGCCAAAAAAACTAAAAAGAAAAAAAGCGGTGGCTATCTTGAAAGAAAGTTAGTGTGCCAAAAGCTACTGATTGTACACTTTAAAATGGTTATGCCTATGTGAGTTATATCTCAATTTTTGGTTAGAAAAAAAATAAACAAGAATTTTAAAAGGGGGAAACTAGACTATAATTAGGTACTATTGCTTTTGTATCCAACAGGATAGAGGCAGTAAAACTAATCATTGTTAATTAACAAAAAACTATAAATTGTCAAGTTAGCCTGAGACATCAAAAATAAGCTATACTTCTACATAACTATATTGTTAAAAAATTCAAAGACAAAAATGAGTGTCTTTAATTTCAAAGTAAAAACAGATTTCTTACGGCCAAAGTTAAACAAATAAAATAACTGATAAAAGAGAAAATAAAAGCAAAAAGTAGGGAGAGTCTGAAAGGTTTTTCTGAAACATGATCCAAAAGGATACATGCACTCCAACATTCACCGCAGCACTGTTTACAACAGCCGAGACACAGAAGCAACCTACATGCCCAGCGACAGGCAAATGGAAAGGAAGATGCGGTACATATACACAACAGGCTATTACTCAGCCATTAAAAAGAATGAAGTAATGCCATTTGCAGCAACATGGATGGACCTCTCGAGGTGTGGTACTGAGTGAAGTCAGGCAGAGGAGAAATATCGTATGACATCCCTTATATGCGGAATCTAAAAAGAAATGATACAAACAAACTTACAAAACAGAAAAGACTCGCAGATTTGGAAAACAAACTTATGGTTGCTGTGGGGTAGGGGAAGCGACAGTTAGGGAGTTTGGGATGAACATGTACACAGTGTGATATTTAAAATGGATAACCAACAAGGACCTATTGTATAGTACATGGAACTCTGCTCAATGTTATGTGCCACCTGGATGGGAGGGGGGTTTAGTGGAGAATGGATACACATATGTGTGGCTGAGTCCCTTCCCTGTTCACCTAAACCTACCACAACATTGTTAATTGACTATACCCCAATACAAAATAAAAAATTTAAAGTCTGGGGGGGAAAAGAGCTTCTTCTGGATTCTTGGCCAGTTATTTTTAAAGGGAAATTATTTTTATAATATTTAGGAGTAATTTGGAGATAGTTTATCTTTTTTTTTCAATAAAAACTAAGAGCTGTTGAATCTTTTATATTACTACTTGGTAAATTTCAAAAAGACCTTAGAAACCTGTTCTATGGATTAACAAGTCATTTTTTTATGAATTATAATATCTAATTAATACATTTTCTTCTCCAGAGGATCTTCCTGACCCAGGGATCAAACTCATGTCTTTTGTGTCTCCTGCACTGGCAGGAGGGCTCTTTACCAGCCCATATTATTATGTAGAATTCTCTAAGTAAATCAGACTGCTTCAAAAGGTTATCTAAAGCCCTACTGAAGTGTTAAAATTTATTCTTGACCCTCTTTAAAGACAGTAAAGAAGACTTTATTCAAGGAGGGCTACTACTAAAAAATTAAAGTTTTTTTTTTTTTTTTTAAGTAGGGAAGAGAGATGGGCTCGAATCACAAGGAAAAGCTAAGGAACAGAGTGGGGGTGGGGGTGGGGGTGGGGGAGGATTGGTGAATGAAAAAGTACTAAGAGCAAATATAATGGGTTCTGGCTAAACAGGATTCTTGCTGAAGGCAAAACCAGGTGACCAGACATTACCTGGGGGCTGGTGGAATATGAGGACTTTGATCAGAAATAGTCTACAGAGGTCGAGGATTCCTTTTTAATCCTTCCCTTAATTCAAATACTCAGCAGACCAAGTCTTGTTTAATAAGAATGACTTCAGGGCAGTTGGGGGAGGAAGGAAGCACTAAGAGAAGCTCAGTCTGGTTCCTGAGTCTATTGCTACATGACTTTGGATGGCACAATTAATTACCCATGGCAAGGTTTTCAGGAAGATAAACTTTGGTAACTAAGTTGACTGGTACATTGCAAACAGTCAACAAACTTGCAGTACTCAGTTTAGAAGAGCAACCAGATTTTCCAGTTGGGGTGAATATGGGGAGTTAAGGCAGTGGTCTTCAACCAGGGTGCCCATCACGTAATTGTGTGTGTGTGTACATATCTGTACACGTATAAAGACTTTAGAGGGGTTCCTAGACAGGGATTGTTTGAACAGAATCAGTGTTCAAATCCTGAGCTCCCATGTGTCCTCTTATAACCCCGGTTTACTGAAGAGAACGCTGCAGCGGCCTGGCCCTTGGTTGTCGGTTGTTTTCCCACATTCTCTTTCCCAACCAGAGACCCTTCAACCACTTTACAAAAGAAATTGAAAGCAAAGCCTCACTGGGCATATAACCTTGGTGTGTCTGCTCCAGGGGTAAACACCTGTGGTCCACAGATTTCTGGAGAGACAGAACAAAGGGAAGAAAGACACTAGAAGGCTCCAAGCCTTCTCTCTCGACTTAACCTCAACTTGAATTAAGGAGTCACATTGCACAGACATGCATCTAAGCACACTTAATTGCAATGTGCTAAGTTGCTTCAGTCATGTCCAACTCTTTGCGACCCCATGGGATTTTCCAGGCAAGAGTACTGGAGTGGGTTGCCATTTCCTTCTCCAGGGGATCTTCCTAACCCAGGGATTGAACCCACATCTCTTATGTTTCCTGTCTTGGCAAGGAGGTTCCTTACCACTAGTGCCACCTGGGACGCACCTTCATTGCAACAAAAAATGAAAATGAAGTCAGCCTTCTCTTGACAAAAAAAGTCAGGCTACTTTGGTCAGATATTTTGTTCTCTCACCTTATAATGAACAATATCTGAACAAAGTAGCCTGATTTTGTATGAGAGTTTGAACATTCTTTAGCATTGCCTTTCTTTGGGATTGGAATGAAAATTATCTTTTGCAGTCCTGTGGCTACTGCTGAGTTTTCCAAAGAGTCGGACATGACTTAGCGACTGAACAACAACAATCACAAAAGAAGTGGTATGCCAATCTATGTGCAAGTGTGTGCTCACTCACTCAGTCGTGTCCAACTCTGCGACCCCGTGGACTGTAGCCCACCAGGCTCCTCTGTCCATGGAATCTTCCAGGCAAGAATACTGGAGTGGGTTGCCATTCCTTTCTCCAGGGGATCTTCCCAACCCAGGGATCGAACCCAAGTCATTGGCAGGAGGATTTTTACCACTGAGCCACCTGGGAAGCCTATGCCAGTCTATACACAACCCTGTACACAAGTCTTCCTAAGGAAAAAGGTGACTTTGAATGCAATTGGATTGTTTACAGCCTGATTCTCAGAAATGTCTATCTATTCCTAGGGAAAGGACACCTGCAGTAGCACCAGTAAATAGTCACCTGGGGCCACATGATCCAGACCTCTGTGGGCAGTGTTGTAAAGTGGACTATGATACAGTGCGGAATGAGGTACCAACTCATGATGATACCCATCTCAAGAGCCACAGGCACTGGCAATATCTGAAACCATAATGTAGCCAGAGAGATCACAGAAGTTTCAAATCACTTGTTTGACAAACCTTGGAGATTTCCTGCAGCCGCTGGGAGGGGTGGGGTGGTGGGGGTTCCCTCTATTCCATCCAGTTTGTGGGGTCATCTCACTGCTGATCTCATGATGGGATTGGCTGTTGTCTGGAGAAAGCAGGGAATTCTTTAGATAAATTATCTAGAATTTATGAAATATGAAAATTGCTTTCTTCACTGTCTCCACCTCCAGGCTTCTTCTCATCCCAATTGAGAATATGAGGACACTGAGACCCAGGGAAACTGAATCATCAGAGTTCTGCGGCAGTGCCTGTTCAAGATGGGAATGGCACAGAGAAATTTCCATTTCTGACTTTGTCTAATCTGTACTCTGTTTTCCTAATTTCAAGTCCAGAATTTAAGCCACAGGCTAGACACTATTGGAAATAAACTGTCTCAAAAGGGCATAACTTTCTTTATATTTTCCTCAAGTTGTTCTTGATGTCATTTGGCTAAGAAACAGAATCGGCAGGGATTTGGGCAGGAAGCCGGGTGTGAAGTTGCAAGTGGCCCTGACTCACGGGGTGCGTCACTCTACTTGGGCGGCAGCTTGTCCGCCAACAGGCCGAGGGCCCCCCACCATGGGAGACTGGGCCAGGATTTGCCGGGACTGCACAATCAACAAGGACATACTACTGTTTTCCCTATCTATTCCCAGGGAAGTCTCCTTCCTTTTGACAGTGTTGTCCATTGCAGGGACTCTGGGATCCCTATGGAAAACAGAGGCCTCATTTGCTAAAGGAAAGAAAGTTCTTTATATTGAGAATTTTGTGACGGATTTAGTCTTGCTTGGCAAAAGATAATAATGAATATGAACTCAATGTACTCACAGAAAAGACTAATCACGTAGGCTCCAACAGAAATTCTCATATTGACACTATACTAAATTTGAGTCCTTACACTTTATGTGCTGAAAGAGATTTGAACTTCCTTGTCAAGGACTCCTTTCTACGGGGGTCCATTGTTGTACTGCATTTCCGCAAAGTTCTCTTTTCTAACCTAGGTCGAGTACATTTTGAGTGACCTGACAAGATCTTCTAAATCATTTTTAAATAACCTAAATGTCTCAAATAGTTGTTTCTTACCCAATCCACCTCACCAGAACACTTTATGACTTACATACCTCTGTCATGCGAGTGTATGTTCCTCGGTTCTTTGTCTCATCACAACAAAGATTTGGAGCGACGGACATTAAAGCCCTCGGCGCGTCACAGCTCTCGGGTCTTGGACAAACCGTGCTACAGCTCTTAGGCAAATCAGTGTTACAGCTCCATTTTTATTTAGAAGATAGCAGGAGAGTGAGAGTGAGAGAGAGAGAGAGAGAGAGAGACAGAGAGAGAGAAAGGAGCGCACGCACACGGGAGAGAGAGTCCATGAGAAAGTGCTTTGGCTCCTCCTTTTATGTTTTTTTCCCTCCACCTGGGCCTGCCCTATGCAAATTGGGCTCAGCCAGGAGTGCTGTTTGTTCTGTTTGTTCTGCCTGAAGTCTTCACTGTGGTCCTCACACCTTCCTTGTCTTTTAGCCACCGCCATTTTGGACTTCTTTTCTCTATTCTACCTACCTAACACCTCCAAGTATGACTTCAAAGGGGAATGGCAACTGCAAGGATGGGGAGCCTCACTCTCTCTTTCCCCACACAAGGCATATACTGCTCATCAGTCACCATGTTTATCCAACTACATGGAGACTCTCAACTCTTCAGAACCTAACACTTCAAACAACACTGCAACTAATTGGAATTGACATCTAAGTTAAAGTCTATTTGCAATTCAAGGATTAGATTAAATCACTAGAATATCTATTTTTCAGACGTATTTTTGAATATCCCTAATCTCATGCCTGCCAACCTAATGTCACATTCCCAATGGAAACGTTCTGTTGTTGTTGTTATTTAGTCACTAAGTCATGTCCAATTCCTTTGCAATCCCTCAGACTACAGCCCACGAGGCTCCTCCCAGGCAAGAAAACTGGAGTGGGTTGCCTTTTCCTTCTACAGAGAATCTTCTCGACTCAGGGAACGAACTCGTGTCTCCTGCATTGCAGGTGGATTCTTTTACCACTGAGCCACCAGGGAAGCACATCATTCTGTAGATGACTCCAAAATTGCATCTCTCTTTGTTTAAACTGCACATTAGAATTCTAACTCCCTTTCTGA
Organism: Bos mutus; assembly: GCF_027580195.1. Lineage (NCBI taxonomy): Eukaryota > Metazoa > Chordata > Mammalia > Artiodactyla > Bovidae > Bos > Bos mutus. The sequence continues at coordinate 19,807,341 of NC_091632.1, forward strand.
GTTTTAAATTATCAGAGAATATCTTCATATAGAGGGATAAGGGACAGCTTATCCCCTATCTTCTTTTAATTATTTGAAATGAGTATATTTTTGGTTTCCTGAATTGTCTAAGTTGGCCCTTAGGATTCTAGTTATGTTCATATTTTATCCAATTATATCATAAAATAAGGAATCTAAAAAGTAGTCATTGACTAGTTATTATTCAATTTTGACAGACTTGCTTGACAACTGTAAGATCACTCATTTGTAATGGATAAACACTCTGGAAAAGTAATTCCAGGTCTTAAATACTTTTTAAGATTTCAGAACCTCAGGGGAAAATCTTAGTAACAGAATCAAATGTATCTGGTTCAGTATTTTACCAAGTGTGCTCTTTGGAAGAGAAGATCATAGAGGTCCTGTGATCAATAAAGTTTGGAAACCCTGAATCCAAGTCCCAGTCAAAGACACAAGGCATAGCATGTTAAAGGCTGTAAAAGTCCCACAGTAATTAGATAGGCCTCTTCAAGTGTGACCAAGCCAAACTTTCGGAAAGCACTAAAATTCTGTTTTCTGTTCATGAAACATCTATCAGCAACTCTTCTAAAGAACATATTTTAGGAAATCTCAGCATATCTAACATCTTGCCTCAACCAGACACATTTTAAAATGTAGAGAATTCAGTGGTTAAGACTCTGCTTCCACTGCCAGGGGCACAGGTTCCCACCCTGGTTGGGGAACTAAGATCCCACATGCTGTGCAGTGTGGCCAAAAACATATACATAAAAAATGTAAAAACTAAAAAATAAAATGTGAAAGATGACCATGCTTTATAAAAGATCTTCAGGTCTTCACAACATCTGTCTAATCATCTACAGGGTCAAGTTCTCTGTCTGATCGAACTCTTTCTTGTGAGGATTCAATCCATTCATCTCAGCTTTTCCCCTCTTATTCTCTCTCTTGTAGGTATGGGGAGCTCATTAGCTTTCTCCTTAGGAAAACCCTCCACAAAGCCTTTTAAAATGCAAACATGGTAATGTTCCTCCCTAGATTAACATCCCTTGGCCACTCCCCAGGGCCTTTAAGACAATTCCAAACCCTAAAGAATAACAAGACATCCACCTTTGTTTCATTGTTCAGGCCTCTCCCATCTTACACACCCTCCATCATAACCTACCTGGGAATCCTCAGACACACTTTAGTTTGCATGTGTTTTCTAAAACACCCTTCCCTAGCCACCAGGTAAACTCATACTCAGGCTTCAAGTCTCAGGTCAAACTACATCTCATGAGGTTTCTCTGGTCACTGCCTTCACCGGCTCACCTGCTCTTATTCCAGAGTCCCACAGGAACTCCCTCATTCCCTCACCATCATCACAGATGACTATCGTCATCTATTTCATGATCTGTCTAACTTGCAACCTAGATAGCATATTCAAAAGCAGAGACATTACTTTGCCAACAAAGGTCCATCTAGTCAAGGCTATGGTTTTTCCAGTGGTCATGTATGGATGTGAGAGTTGGACTCTGAAGAAAGCTGAGTGCCAAAGAATTGATGCTTTTGAACTGTGGTGTTGGAGAAGACTCTTGAGAGTCCCTTTGACTGCAAGGAGATCCAACCAGTCCATCCTAAAGGAGATCAGCTCTGGGTGTTCTTTGGAAGGAATGATGCTAAAGCTGAAACTCCAGTACTTTGGCCACCTCATGCAAAGAGTTGACTCACTGGAAAAGACTCTGATGCTGGGAGGGATTGGGGGCAGGAGGAGAAGGGGACGACAGAGGATGAGATGGCTGGAGGGCATCACCGACTCAATGGATGTGAGTCTGAGTGAAATCCGGGAGCTGGTGATGGACAGGGAGGCCTGGCGTGCTGCAATTCATGGGGTCACAAAGAGTTGGACACGACTGATCGACTGAACTGAACTGAACTTGTAGGATGAAAACTCACCATAGCGTCTGGTATGTAGTAAACTTGTAATAAACATTTGTGTAATGAATTAATTTATAAACAAGCAGACATAAGAATTTGAGATCAGCTTTTCTTTTACAGTAAAAAGGTACTGGGTCTTATTTTACCAATCCTACCCCCTAGTATTTTCCTTTTTTTTTTCTTTTTTAGGCATCTATTGTTTCCACATCCCTATCAGAAGAAGGAAGCATAACCAAACCCTGTATAGTAGTTTATGTTATCTGGAGCTCAAAGTTCTTTCTTTTGGGTGAATCTACGATAAATTTGATTTCAAATTCCCTCTAAGTTTTTGGTATTTCTTCTCATAAACATTTTATTTTCATACCAAGAACAGGAAATTAAAGTTAGAACTTTGGTGGGTGTATAAAATCACACCCTGATTTTCTCACACTCTGAATAATTTCAGATTTCTTTCAGAAAATTAATTCTCCCAACAGTAGCACTGCTAAAACTTCTCAAAGATGTAAACCACATTGACTGTGTTATATATTACTTTATAAGTCTCTTTATTAGAGGAATATGTCTCTGGCACTAGGGAGAATGAATGAATGTTAAAGGACTTTAGGTTCCTTAATGGATTTTAGTACCTTTGGAGTTAGGTATATAACTCATTGTTGTTTAGATACTAAGTTGTGTCCAACTCTTTTGTGACTCCATGGTCTGTAGCTTCTCCACCCATGGGATTTCGCAGGCAAGAATACTGAAGTGGGTTGACATTTCCTTTTTTAGGGGATCTTCCTGACCCAGGGATAGAACCTACATCTCCTGCATTACAGGTGGATTCTTTACCATTGAGCCCCCAGGGAAGCCCTCATATAACATTTGAATACAAAAGATTAATAACTTAAAGATGTTTGAATACTTCACCTAAAGACTAACTAATGCAAATGATAATTACAAAGAATACGAGCCTACTATGTTGGATTATTATGGAAAATCAATAAGAAAATATTTTCTTCAGCCATATGTACAGCAATAGCATTCAGAATTGCAAACACAACTATGCATCCAAACATAACACTACTGGATTTGTCAAAATAGTTACTGACAATAGTTCTTCTATTGTGCTCAGAGGCCAGGAGAATCCCAGAGTGGGACCTTAATAAATCCTTTCAATTATCAGTAGTCCCTGGGAAAAGGAAAAGTGCAGCTTGAGAAAATATGCCAGGAGTGTAGCGACTCTGATGACAACACACAGGCAGCAGTTTAAGGCAAGAGATGGCATGGTGACAGCCAGGACTGCTGGGTGGCAAGTGATGAAAAGCCAAGTCACCTGGCTTATGAGGAAAAAAAAGGAAAATAACTGACTCATATAAAAAGTCCAGGCAGGGCTGGATCCAGGGGCAATCTCACTGTATAACCAGTTGTAATTGCTTCCAAAATGTGCAAACACCTAGGTTCCTATTTCCAAAAAATCGAACATCCTGAATCCATGGAGGCATCTACTCATATCACAATGATTACCTCAAATTCAAACGTTCTCTTTGTGGCAATCACTACACATTAGATTGTGAGAAGGTTTTAGTTAACAGCACATTGAATGAAGTTTTACTTTTCATCTCTGTACTTGAGCTGAAGCCCCAAAGCTGAGAATAATGAGACAACTGCCGCTGCATTCTAAAGAGAGTGCCTGCCACATCCATGCAGACTCAGTAAAAAAAGACAGATCGATCCAGTATCTAGGAAACTCTCACTTCCGGCTTCTAAATGACAAGACCAAATTGTGAAAGTTGGTTGAAGAAAGTCAAGGAGAACAGAAATTCAAAGGAGACAGTGTTCTGGCTTTTCTTCCTCCTCTTCTCATACTCAGAGACAGGTACTCGATCTCCTGCCCTGCCTCATAAAGATGGGAGGTGTCTGCAGGAGAAGAGACAGGCACCTCACTTCCCAGTGGAAGTGGAATTTATCAGATGGTGAGATGAGAAATGCAAAGCAGAGTAGGGAAGTGATAGGTGTGGGATAGAGGAGTCAGGGCTGCCTCACTGATAAGCAGACATTTGAGAAAAGGCCTGAGAGTCGTGGAGCAAGCCATGCAGATGGCTGGGGGAAGAGTGAAGCAGAGAAACAGGAAACTCAGAGGCCCTTGGCAGAAACATGTTTAATAGGGATGGAAAGGAGGCCAATGGGCCTGAAGAGGGCACATGGCAGGAAACAAGGACAGAGATTACAATAGGCTGAGATTACTCTGTACTTAATGGGTAGAGAGTAAAGACAGCGTGATAAAAAGATCACACCTCACGGCTCATGCCCACTGTGGATGCCTGAGCCTTGGATCAGGTCTGGGCTGGGAGTGGGGTAGGCCATGGGAAACTGTGAATTACATGTGAGATTAGATGCAACTGGGTTAGAGAATTAGATGTAAGGTTTTAAGTTAGACTAAACTGTATTGTCTTTTAATACCTGAAAGTAAGCCTTAAATACCCTAAGTGACTAAAAAACTATAGGGACTATCTGAAGTTATTTGTAATGAGAAAATCCATGTTTGAAGGTTATTTCTTTATTTATTTAGCTGCACTGAGTCTTAGTTGTAGCTTGTGGATTTTAGTTCCCCGGCCAGGGATCAAAACCCAGGCCCCCTGCACTGGGAGCACAAAGTCTTAGCCACTGGACCACCAGGGAAATGTTTGAAGGTTAGAGAAAATAAATCCATTCCCTATTTGTACCCCCACGGAGTTTATCTCCATTCAATCAACTGATTACTTTCTTCTTAAAGAACAAAACCTTTATGATTCATCTGTGAACTCATTGTATACAGCAGAATGTTTTACATGTTATTATGCATAAATTCAGTAGACATCTGCAGTGAACCATCAAGTGGGATAATATACCATTTGGAAAAATAAAAATGATGTGGTATTAGATCAATGGTCAGATAAGAGAAAGCTGAGGTGGGGCCTAACCTTTTAAATCATAAAATTCAAAACTTGAGGTTATTTGTAGAGCTTACATGTGGTCTCCTGACCTTTAATCAGAGTCACCTACAAAGGACTTAGTGTGAACTTGTTAGATAGTACCAATAACCAGTCTATGACAAAGAAATGGTGTTTGCTGCTTGCTAGTTTCAAACATGCAGTGCAGGTTCTAGGAAATATAAACAACTGCAGTATTGTAAGATGAAATAAAACTGGACAGAAACAGAATGACAAACCGGAGGAGGGACACTTGTGCAAATGACAGAAATCACTAAACTGGCTTTTTCCACTTCCATGTTTGGCTTAAACAAAATGAAAGTTTGTTATGCTTTCACATAGAGGAGATCTAGAGTTTGGCAGGCCAGATCAAGATGACAGCTCAAAGGTCATCATACCCTAGACTTCCTCTGGCACACTGTTCTGGTCATCCTTAGCCCATCACCTCATGATCCAAAATGGCTACTTAACTTCAACCCATCACATCTGCATCCTAGTTAGCAGGAAAAGAAAAGGCAAAAGGGTCCTCTTTTTTCCTTTGAAGAACAATTTTATGACGTTCTCACATAGTATTTCAAGCTTACCATATCTAGCTGCAAGGGAGACTAGGAACTGTGGCCTTTAGTATTGTGTTTCTAAGGAGGAAAAGGAAAACGTACGGACCGCATAGGCAACCAGCCATCTCTGCCTCACCTTGTTTCACTTAGAGACCTGTTCATGAAGTTAAGTTGATGTTGTTTATCAAGAAGAGTTCTTCTGTTTCTTAGATCTGCCTGCCAAAGTGGTGTGTTCACAGCTCTACATACTGGTTATATTGCGCTTCTGATTATCCTTAATGGTTAATTTCACTGACACTAAAGACAAAAGTTTAGTTACATAACCTATCAATATCCTCTGTTCACCCTTCTAGATGCATCAACTATTTATTTGTCTCCTATGGAAATTAGTACTAAACTGATTTAGCAAACATGTACTGAAAGGCAGGGTGTGGTGGTAAAAACAGGGGTGGCCTCAGATCAGACTCTCCTGGATTAAACTCCTGGCACCACCATTCAAGTAACATGACTTCAGGCAAGAATCCTAACATCTCTAAATTCCCATTTCCTTATACATAAGATAATGATGATAAATTTTCTTGAGACTTCTGTGAGAAGTAAAATGAGAAGTGACTGTATGTCCCTATAACACTCAAAACTGCTATTCCAGAATTCCCTCAAGCGTCAGCTCTGTGCCTGGAACCATATGTAGCATTGAAAATCCAAACAAGCAAGCAAGAAGCTTGTGATGCAATGGATGAGCTTAAGAAACCCAGAAACAGGCTCCACAGTATAGGAGAGACTTCCTGTAAGTGCAATATTAGAATAATGAGGCCCTCCCTTAAGTGATATCAAAATGGTGGATACATTACCTTCTGGAAAATGAAATGATTCGATCTGTTAAAAATTTGTGTGTCTGACTTGCTGTTGACATGTAGGCCATAACAAGTAGGTAAATAAAGTCACACCAAAGGCTTGCAATGGCCCTGCTGATAGATTTTTCGGAAAAGTGACAGACAAGTGGGTTTCCCAGGTGGCTCAGCAGTAAAGAATCCACCTGCAATGCAGGAGACACAGGAAACATGGGTTTGATTCCTGGGTCGGGAAGATCCCCTGGAGGATGGCATGGCAACTCACTCCAGTATCCTTGCCTGGAGAATCCCATGAACAGAGGAGCCTGGAGGGCTGTGGTCCATAGGGTCGCAAAGAATCGGATACGACTGAAGCGACTTAGCATGCACATACAAAAGAGAATTACCTACAAGCTTTGTGAAGATTACATATTACTTTAGGTTAGAATTTTAAAGCTAAAACAAATTAATCAACACACTACAAAAACTCAGGCAAAAGCCAACTTGTCTTGTACATCTTCACATTTTTAAAGCTCAAGGCAATAACAATGAATGCATATCATTCCCTCCTTTGCTTGTTGCAGTGATGTGTTTTGAGGATCTCTATGTGCCTGGCCTCAGGGCAGGTAGTGACGATGTGACGATGAACAGGACGGCATCTGTCCTCCCAGAGTGCAACGTGCAGAGGGGATGCAGACGACTGATACTTGCATAGTTGTTGTTCAGTCGCTCAGTCATTTCCAGCTCTTTGAGACCCTATGGACTGTAGCATGCCAGGCTTCCCTGTCCTTTACCATCTCACCGAGTTTGCTCAAACTCATGTCCATTGAGTCAGTGATGCCATCCACCCGGCTCATCCTCTGTCATTACTCATGCAATTAATGTTACAAAGAGGGGAGATGTCCCAGGGCACTGTGTGAGCTCATAGGAGGGACTGCAGCCCAGCCCAGGCCCATCCAGGAAAGCTGCATAGCAGAAGTGAGTTCTTCAGCTCAACACCAAAGTTTGGAGGATGAGTAGAAATTAATGATCCCTGGGTCAGGAAGATACCCTGGAGTAGGAAATGGCAACCCACTCTAATATTCTCACCTGGGAAATCCCATGGACATAGGCGTCTGGGAGTCCACAGTCCTTATGGTCACAGAGTTGGACATGACTTAGAGGCTAAACAACAACAAAAGAGTGCTGCAGTCAGTGCCAGAGTACATCCAAAAGGCATGGTGTTTCATGGAAGGGAGGCGTTCAATGTGGCCGAAAAGCAACACGAGCAGTGAGACTTGCTAAGGCCACATCTTGCGTCACAGTGTAGATACATAAAGGGAAGAACCTTGACCCCCATCATTTCAAATCATAGGCTTCTTTTAGCTTTCTAGGAAATGCAGAACAAAAACTTAGGATTCATTTTGTTACGGTGAAGAATAATTTTACAGAAAAAAAATCTGAGAAACAGCTACATAAGGACACTTGCACATGGAAGACAGACAGAGCAGTACTTAGGATGTTTGTTCACACACTTTTCTAAGTGAAAGGAGTTGAGAATCCTACATTCCCTTCTGCACAATGGAGACCTCTTTGAGAAGGAGAAAGGTAATTAGCCAAGGAGATCCACTGTCCTTGTCTGTCATCCGAGGTGCCTTTACCCTCTCTGGCTTGTGATATGCCTTCATAACCGCTTCCTTTCTTATTCCCCGAGTCCTCCATCTCTCCAGCTTCCTCTACCACTTACGTTCACTATGGAAACATCAGTCTGACAGAAAGAAGCACAAGAGGCACCTGTGGTTTAGACACTCATTCACCCAACACTTCAAGGTGGCCGAGGGCAGAGGAACAGCCACCTTAAGCGTCAGTATATAGCTGTTGCTCAGATTTTTTATATAAAATTATTTTTTGCTATAACAAAATTAATCCTGATTTTTTTGCTCCACACTTTCTAGAAAATTAAGAGATGCCTATGGTCTGGGTTGCTAATATGCTTCAAACCACTCACCTCTCAGCCCTACAAGCATCAAAGTACTGAAGGTAGATTAAGAGACAAGTGAATTTTATAAATGATGTGCCAGGGTTCAGAGAAATGGGACAGAAGTATGTTGGAGTAATTGGAGGAGGCCTTCAAATAAAGAAATAAAGATTTACTCATCACCCTCCATGTACTAAGTATAGAAAATTCTGTAAGGCAAGTATTAATTCCTATTTTGAAGATTAGAAAACAGAGTCGCCGAGAAGACAAGAGATTTTCGTTAAATAATTAAGCAACAAGGCCAAGATTTTGGACCTCGGCCTTCAAGTCCAGTACTCTTTCATTTATACAAGCCTACTTCTTGGAAGTGACAAAGTGCTGATTGGGTCTTGAAGGATTGGTGGGAGTAAGCTATTGAGAGAGAAACTTTGAAGAGAAAGGGTATCTCAGAGGCAGGGTGACCTTTTCTTTTTAAACTTTTTATTTTATATTGGAGTTTTGGGCCTCCATGGTGGCTCAAGATGGTAAAGAATCTGCCAGCAATGCCAGAGATCTGGGTTCCATCCCTGGGTCGGGAAGATCCCTGGAGAAAGGAATAGCAACCCACTGGTGTGCTGCGATTCATGGGGTCGCAAAGAGTCGGACACACCTGAGTGACTGAACCGAACTGAACTGAACCAGTATTCTTGCTTGGAGAATCCCAATGGACAGAGGGGCCTGGCGGGCTACAATCCATGGGGTTGCAAAAGTCAAACAGGACTGAGCTGACTTTCACTTCACTTCATAGCTAATTAACAATGTTGCTATAGTTTCAGGTAGCAGCAGCAACTGGGCCACACATATACATGTATCCATTCTCTCTAAAACTCCCCTCCCATCCAGGCTGCCACATAACATTGAGCAGAGTTCTCTGTGCTATACAGTAGGTCCTTGTTGGTTATCCATTTTAAATACAGCAGTGTGTACATGTCCATCTCAAACTCCCTAACTACCCCTTCCCTCCATTCTTCCCCACTCTGGCAACAGTAAATTCCTTCTCTTAGTTGGTAAGTCTGTTTCTATTCTGTAAATAAGTTCATTTGTATCATGTCTTTTTAGAGTCTGCCTATAAAGGATATAATACAATGTTTCTGTTTCTCTGATTTGTGTGTGTCCAATGCTCAGTCATGTCCCACTCTGCGATGCCATGGACTGTAGCCCACCAGGCTACTCTGTCCATGGAATTCTCCAGGCAAGAATACTCTCATTTACTTCACTCAGTATCAGGCATGGTGACCTTTGAGGCCATTGGTGGATTATGTTGCCATCATCTCTTTTCCCTCATATTTTCCTCTATAGCAGGACATTAGAGATGATTGGGAAAGATAACATTTCACTTTATCTGTTCATTCTGTTTGCTAGGGTGCCAATTTTGAAGCACGGCTACGAGGAATTACTCTTGGGGGAGGAATTTTTAGATAACAACTTTATGACTCTTCAGTAATTTAGAAAGCCTAGTTCACAAGAATTTTGTAAAATTCCATCATTTTCTCATTGTACTTCACTCTGGTCTCCAGAAGGTAGAAAACATGATAGAAAAGGGTAGAACTGATGTTATATCCTCACTTCTCTATCCTTCCTGGCTTTTTTTTTTTTTTTTAGAAGCCTCTTAACTTCATGTGTTAAGTGATCAGCTTACACTGGCAACAGCTGGCTGGCTAGTCCAGCTGAAAACTGTGTTGTATGACTTTCAGCCATCAGGTGTCAAGTTTTGGATGCAAACACAACAAAAGATCTTCTGGATCAAACTGTACAGATTTTGCTCTATGTTACCAACTTTTTTTGTTGATTTTGCTTTTTGTTACCAACCAAAAGTTATAAACACTTTTTTGTTTATACATTTGATTTTAACATTTGTATTAAAAACTCAGTATAAAGGCTGCTTACTCTACACCTTGCTTATTTTCAGCAATCTCGTTTTTTTTTTTTTTTTAAGATTTTTTGAATGAAGACTTTTAGAAAGCTTGTGAAGTTGCTCAGTCATGTCTGACTCTTTTCAACCCCATGCACTGTAGCCTACCAGGTTCCTCCATCCATGGGATTTTCCAGGCAAGAATACTGGAGTGGGTTGCCATTTCCTTCTCCAGGGGATCTTTCTGACCCAGGGATCAAACCTGGGTCTCCCGCATTGTAGGCAGACCCTTTACCATCTGAGTCACCAGAGAAGTCTAAAGCTTAGGTTGCACTTTGTAATTTAAGAGTTGAACATACGATTGTTGGCCACACAGTCCAAAGAGGTAAGCAGGCTTAAAGATCATATAATGTCACAGAAAATATGTTTGAATGACATGAGAGGTTTTAATTCCTAAGAAACTGTTGAAAGAGAAAGAAACTATTCAGGGATTCTGGTTGTTGGAACAGGAGGCTAGAGTTGTTCTCAAAATTTTACCAGGGATGACTTCAGAAAACTAGTAAAAGGTCATTAGCAAAACAGCTTGGATAATGTAATGGTCAATAAGGATAATGCAGAGCCAAATTATTTTGATTTTATAATCTCTGGATTATATATATTTCACACACACACACACACACGTATATTTCTTGCCTGAAAAATCCCATGAACAGAGGAGCCTGGTAGGCTACAGTCCAAAGGTTCTCAAAGAATGGACATGACTGAGCAACTAAGCATTCTCTAAAACAGAATACTTAAAACAGTTTTTTAGAGAGGCAAGTTCTCAATTTGTTATACACTGAAACACATAATAATTTCCAATGACCTTTTTTAATGGAAGTTTTAAGATTTTCCCTTGTGCTTCTGGTGGCTTTTATGACACTACCATTTTCTTGCTTCTGCTCTTAAGACACCACTAATATACCCTAAAAATATTTTCAAATGCCAAAAGTAAAGAAGAGAAAAAATGTGAGAGGAGAGCAGCATTACTTCAAGGGATGAGAGAAATACATGAAATAGACAAGTCAGTCACTCTGGCTACTGGAAAAACCAGTGGACTGGAGCAGACAAAGCACTGCTTTGCCAAGCCAGAGACTAGCAATAGTTTTCTGTTCAAAACAATTTTGATTAGACAAAGGGCATCTAGAAAATGTTGATAGCTGATCCAAAATAATGTAATATGGAACAGAAATTTTAAAATACAAACAGCTTTCCAATCTAAAATGAATGTTACAGTAAGACTCAGAAATTCAGGCAATTGCTAAGTTGTCATATTTAGTTAGATTAACATCTTATAATTAGCATGGCTAATAAATAAGAGAGGTAACTACTATCTGGAACAAAATGGAGCATGTATATATATTCCAAGAAAAGGATTTTGTATCTGAAGTGCTTCTCAAACTTTCGTGTGGGTAAAAGTAGCTGAGATGCTTGTCAAATGTTGACTTCCAGGCCTCTATCCCAGAGAGTCTGGTTTAGCAGTTTTAGGATATAGCTTCTTGGTGGTGATCAGTCGTGGCCAAATCTCTGTTACCTCAGGGAGTGTAGCCTACCAGGTTCCTCTGTCCATGGAATTTTCCAGGCAATAATACTGGAGTGGGTTGTCATTTCCTCCTCCAGAGGATCTACCTGACCCAGGGACTGAACCTGTATTTTTATGTCTCCTGCACTGGCAGGTGGATTCTTTACCGCTGTGACCTGGGAGGCCCAGGCTTTATTAACATTTGGAGTGGGATCGTTTTCTTGTTGTGGTGGACTGTCCTGTGCATTGCAGGGTGTTTAGCAGCATTCTGAGTCTGTTGGATATCAGATACCTCTCTCCTGTCCCGTTTCCAGACACTGCCAAATGTCCCCTGGAGGCAAAAAAAAAAAAAAAAAAAAATCATTCCTGGCCTTTGAGAATCACTTGCTTAGGGTAAAGCTTAGGAACCTGCATTTCTAATAAAACATCTAGGTTATTTTGATAAATGTGGTGCATGTGGACCAAATCTGGAGAAACGCTGAACTGAAGTGGTATGAGTTGAATTATGTCCCCTCCAAAATTTGTGTTAAAGACCTAAACTTCAATATCTCAAAGTATGATCTGATTGGGAAATGGTGACTTAGTTAAGATGAGGCCATATCAGGTTAGGGTGGGCCTCTAATCCTTATAAAAAGAGGACATTTGGACATAGAGACAGGCACATGGGGGAAAGGCCATGCAAAGACTGGAGCTCTTTTGCCACAAATCAAGGAATTACCAGAAGCCAGGAGAAGGGCTTGGAACAGATCCTTCTCAGGTGCCTACAGGGGAACTAGGACCCTACAAACACTGTGACTTTAGAAGTACAGACTGTGAGACAATAAATTTCTGTTGCTTAAGCATTCAGCTTGTGGTACTTTGTTATAGAAGCCCTAACAAACTAACACATAAGGAACAAAACACAAGCATAACATTTAAAGCAGGATCAGAGAGGAAAATAGAAAGATTGCAGGTAGGCACCAATTCCTAATTTATCGTTCTCAGTGCATGACATAAAATAGAAGTCAATAGTTTTCCTTTATATTAAACACTGTTAAAATATGTCTTGTGTAATGAAAATATTGAGTGAAATCTTATAATTGGTTACTTTACCAGGCTGAAATTGCCCACGGTGTTCCACTGTTAAATTTTCATCTGGTTTATACAGTAATTGGATAGATAGGTTTAAATCTGGAGTTGCCTGGAGGACAAAAGGAATGCATAAATTATGTCATTATTCATACAGAAGGTACTACACAAATGTGAAATTCCACATGAGGCAAAAACGCATTGACTGATCATGCTGTAGCTTTAAGAAAGTGTTGACTGTTTCAGGTCACAAAGGCACTGTTAAGAGTACAGCAAGAGGGACCATGTGTACAGCAGGCCACAGAGTCATGTGCCTACTTGAAGTGGGCAGTTCATTCTCTCTGGAAGGATGAAGTCTATGGTATTAAAAGAAGGTAAAAGGTACGTACTCTGTTTCATTTGCAATAAAAGTGAACACTTCTGTCAATTATCTGAAGACAAAAACAAGAGCCCAGTGGCAAATGTCAGTCTTTTTCTCCTCTAGAACCATACTAATAGATATCTTAGGTCCTCGTTTCCACCCACAATTGAATTGGAAACAAAAGTCTCCTTGCTTCAATATTTTAGAATAAAAGTTGTAAAGCTTCTATTGCAGATGAAAGGCCCCTACATTTTTCTGCTCCCATAAGCGTACATGAAATAGTTAATGATAAAGAGTAGTAGGAAGTGATGACTGATGACGAAGAGCTCCTAGAAATATCCTCTAAGCTCAGGGATCAGATACAAACAAGGTTAGGCGTAGATGGCTTAAGTGCCCTGGCCAAATCAGGATAAGCTAACACATTAACCTGGAAGCCTTTGCCAAACTCTTAAACAAGTTTACCTCACAAAATCCCCTCACCTTCAATCTAGGAAACTTTCCAGTGTGCCCTTCAGAGTCACATGAAGTTGCTGTCAAGTGTCTTAAGTGTCTCCCTTCCCCTTAACAGGTTCGCCTTCTGGGGGCAAGATGGGGCGGTGGAAATAAGGCTGCTATCTGTTCTCAAGGTTACTCTCTTTCTCCAAGAGGGCAAGTCCAGCAAAGAACTGACTCAGTGTCTCTGAGAGGAGAGCTGCACTCGGACAAAAAAAGATCTCGGGAACGAAAAGCAGATGTAAACAGATTTCCACAGCAACGCTGATACAATACTATGTCTTCCCTGACCTCTCCAATGGTTTTCTCAAAAGTGACTGAATCCTCTCGCCCCTCTTTGTCAGCGAGCTTCTGTTGTTCCTCACAATCACCACGCTCTCTCCCCGCACACCACCACCCACAAAGGTGACGGCAGACTGGCTGCTACAGACTCTTAGGTCCATTGCGGCCAGCTCCGGTCTAGGGCGGTTGCCTGTAAGGACATTTGACGCCGAAAAACCTAATCTCCCATGTCTCATCTGTCAAGCTATTGTGCCTCCAGGGACTGCAGAACAGGTGAGGGCGCCTGGAGGCAACCAGTTCCCGTACTGTCTGAAGGGGCGAAGAGAGGGTGCCGGGGTGAGGGAAAGGAGGGCGGACGGCGCGATAAGGAAGGCAGCGCGTCCGAAGCACCCCCCCTCTCTCAGGGATCACCTTGCGCTGACCTAGTTGAGCTGCGCAGGACGGAACCGCACAGGGCTGGGGAGAAGGGCGGGGCGGCGGGGGCGGGGCCATAGGTGGGCGGGGCCTCGAGGGCGATATTGCTGCGCTCGCCGGTCATTTGCCGGCTCTCCAGCCGGAAGCGTCGGGGAGGCGTTGGCGGCTGCGGAGACCGCGGCGAAGGCGGTGCACGTGGTGACGTGCTACGGGGGTGCGGCGCGCGCGGGCCGCCGCGGCGGCAGTGTCTCCGGGACGCGCGTGGAGGGCGGTCGCTCGGGGCTGCTGTGCAGAGTTTCGCCGCCTGCGGTTCCAGCGCGGCTGTGCCAGCGAGCGAGCGAGCGAGCAGGTCTAGGCGACTTCCCGGTGCGCTCCCGGCCTCACAGACTCCGAGGAGCTGTGGGCTCTTCCCCTCCTCGCTCGGTCACTCCCTCCTTCGCGGCCTCGAGGCGCTTTCGGTTGGGCCGATTCCCGCCCGCTTCCTCCTGCTCCCCGTTGAAGCTCCAGAGATGAGTTTTTTCATCTCTTTAGAGATGAACCAGGTAATCTGCGCTGGTCCCACTGACGAGGCGGGGGAGGAAGGGCAGGCTGACTCCGAGCTGGCGCATGGAGCGGGCGGCTGGGGTTTGAGGGTGGGAGGCGCGGAGCGGTGCGGGATCCCCGGGGTGCAGGAGTCGGCAAGTCGCCGCAGTCGCTGCTCTCTGTGGACGAGGAGCCGGCGCCGCGCGGACCCCGCGCTCCAGGCGCTGCCGTGGTTGTCCGGTCGCGTCAGCGGCCAAAGGCGGGTGGCGGGCCGCCTCGGATAGCGCTGCGGCCGAAGAAGCAGAGCGGGAGGGACGAGAAGTTTTGGGTTGAGGGGGTCCTCGGGGGGGCTGGGTCAAGACCTTCCGGAAGGAGGGCGCGGGAATCTCCATTTCTGCTGTCAGGAACCCCGCCTAGTGTGTGTGTGGGGGGGGTGTCTGCCCGGGGTCTGGATTCTCTCCTGAGCCCTCGCAGGACCCGGCGACTGTGGGAGGGGAGCCTACCCAGGGCCCAGTCGGTGCTCCCGGGTCTGGGGTAGGGTGGCACCGCGCTCCCGATCGCCGTGGGCCGCGGGTCCTTTGTTCCCGCTCCACGTTGCCCGCTTTTCTTGCCAAGCGCGGGGAGAAGGGGGCGGGAGGAGGGAGGGAGCTGCTGCCCTGACGTGTCGGCGCTGAATGACTGCGGGCCGGGCCAATCCCGGGCGGGGGTGTGCAGACGCTGGGCGCCTTGCCTCCTGGCCTTCGGAGTGGTCTCCTGCCGGGCCGCGCAAGGATGAAGGCCTGGGACTGCAGGGCTCTCCGGGCAGCCACTCGGGCCCTCGCCGCTTTGTTTCCCATCCCCGCCGCACCCCCGCACCACCCCCCTTCCCCCCTCCCCCCGCCCAAAAAAATCAGCAGAGAGGTTTGTTCTTTTTCCGTCCTTCTGCGCATTTTGCGTAGCGACTCTGGTTGTAAGCTCATGATGGTAAGAAACTATCAGGCAGTAGGATCAGATTGAGGGTTAGCCCTAGGGAAACTTGAACCACAAATACTTCAGAAATTTTACTTTTCCCCCAATACAAATTAGATCTATTGTTTGAGCCCGCTGCCGTTTCAAAAACTAGTAAGTAGAAATCGTAGAAATCAGAGGCCGATTAAAGGATTTATTTTGTTACCCAGTATCTGTTGTCAGTGATGGAGGGCTGGAACACCCTGGCATCAAGCTGTTCTTTGAGGACTGTGTGTGTGGTGACCTTCTGTCCACTAGTAAATAACAACTCGGCAAGCTTAGTACTACTCTAAACAGTTCAAGTGTAGCAGGGACTAGGCTGAGACAGTATTTTCTTTCAATTATTCTAGCACTGGCGGTTAAGGAAAAGAAAATATTGATGAACAGCTTTAGGCATAATCATGCTGAAACTTCTGAAAGATGCTGAAGGAGCAGTCATTATTTGTGTATCAGAAGGTGAGGCGTACACTATTTAGAATTGGGTTGAGAATACCATAATTTAATACCAGCTGGCAGGCTACTTGTCAAATGTCTGTAATTTGTAGTGAGAGAGAAAACTGAACTAGCATCCCTGACCTAAAAGAGACCCAGAATGATTTTCCTCTGTATTTTCCTAATATTTGAAATCTCTGTCATTAATTAATACATATTAATTTCTTAATTTATCTTAACTTGTAGTTCTGTTTTTCCACCTCTTGCCCTCAAAACAGCATTCCAGGTTTGGGTTTTAAATTAGTGTCTTTTTGCTACTTCCTTTGGAGTGGGGTTTTGTTTTTTCTTGCTTGAAGAATGTTTTAGGTGGCAGTTGAATATATTTTGCAAATAAGTGTTCCGGTTTTTTATTGTAAAATGTTTTTCTGTTGGGGAACTGTCTTAATCATTCATGTTAGACGAAGTACTCCTAAAAATCATTTCATTGACTTTTCAACATTATGGTCGTATACTCAAATCTACAAGAAGGTTGGGAATCCCCCTACCTTGTGCTTGGGAGTGTAAATGGAAGAATTAACGAATAAGGGAGTGATTTCTGTTTTCTGTCAGAATCACAGAAAATACATTCTTATATTCACTGGTGAACTTTAATTTGTTGTTGCTCTTGAGTCGCTAAGTCTTGTCTGACTCTGCGACTCCATGGACTGCAGCATGCCAGGCTTCCCTGTCCTTCACTATCTCCTGGAGTTTGCTCAGACTCATGTCCATTGAGTCAGTGACACTATCTAACCATCTCATCCTCTGCCACCTTTAAGCAGAAATTTTAATTACCACCTTGTAAATGATTTCGAAACCTACACCTCACTATCCTTACTTTTGGCATCAACCTGGATGCCCAACAGGTGCATCAGCTGTATAAATATCCCAAAGCAAATTCCTCTTTTCCTTCCCGACTTTAAGCATGCAGTAAACTAAAAATGTCTGTTACACTTTTTGAGTTCTAAGTTTGATATTGAGTTTTATAATAATGCCAAATATCTTCTCTAAAATATCAGTTGCCTTGGTAGGATAAGCAAGGGTATAATAATTTCCATGTTTTTTACCCATTCCTCTAGACCACCTCCACGTTTCTGCTAGTATCTTGTGCCTCTGTGCTAAAAATTCTGCTCTGTCTAAATCATCTTAATATTGATCTCTTACTTCCTCTCCTACTATTTACCATATGCATCCTGCAAACTGCAGTCTGTTGAAACAGACATTGTTGCAGTTTCTGGAATATTTGTGCTTTCCCATCTTTTCCCCCTTTTGTGTGAACTGTTTTCACTGCTTGGCTTGTCTGTCTTTCTGATTGGTCCGTGGAGTGTGCGAGGCTGGGGAATGGAGTTAGCTCTGTTGTGTCATGAACATCGCATTCCAAACTGTCTGCCATCTGTTTGGAGCCATAAGTGTATGTGGGATGTAAGAACTACAGAACAACGAGGTTAATGGCATGGAGTGGGTGAGTGAGTCTGGTGAGTTTTGGTGTATATAGATGGATCATTTCAGATATTGGGAATCTATAACTTGTAGTTTTAAAAAGATTTGTAGATTTTCTTTGTATTCTAAAGTCTGTTCTTGAAGTTGGCTACCCTCAAAAGATTGCCTTGAAGCTTAAATAAGCTTGTAATTTGCCTTGAGGTTTTTTTAGGATGCTTTAAAAGTTTGATGATAACATTTTATCTTATTCTTACTGAAAGCCCAAGAATGTTGAGGGAGATCTATGGCTTTTTTTTTTTTAAACTTCTCTTTGATAAGACTTACTGAATTGTATTTGGGTTAAGCTAATCTTTGGGGGAGCTTTGGTAACATGTGAACTCCTGGGTTTTACTAAAGCAGTTGAATTATTTATATATGAGTTGTCTGTCTCTCTTTCCTTGCACTGACCACATTAAGAAACTGCAGTGTATTTACCAGAATATATTGTACTTGACTTCAGTTTTCATTTTAAAAGTGGATTTGTCAAATGTATTTTTTAAATATCAAATAAAATTCTAAATTTTATACTTTTCTATAAGCCTGGGATGTTGGAGCTTTTGCCTTGGCTTTTCAAATATATAAAAAAAAAAATTCTCCCCTTCTCCCCACATGTTTGTTCCATCGAGTTTCATAGACCAGATGAAGATCTGTGAATTTGTGGAAAGGCTTAAAACTTGGTTTGCCCATGCTGACTTCAGTGAGAGTGAATGTGAACTTTGAAAGACATGGTTTTTTGCAGGCAGAAGTTGATGTGACCTCCTCCAGTTTGGGGGTGGGTGAAAGAAGGGGCACACAGTGAGGCCACAGTAATTAAGTTTATTGCATTAATTTAAATGTCAAGTGAACTTGAATTAGCCTTTGAAATCAAGTAGGGCTGTACTAATCAGCAGACATCAAAGAGATGAGGTTCATATTGAGACTTTGCTTTACTAGAAAATCACCTAGTACTACCCTGGTGGCTCAGATGATAAAGAACCCACATGCAATGTGGGAGACCTGGGTTTGATCCATGGGTTGGGAATATCTCCTGGAGGAGGGAATAGCAACCTACTCCAGTATTCTTGCCTGGAAAACCCTCTGGACAGAAGAAGAACCTGGCAGGCTACAGTCTGTGGGGTTGCAAAGAGTCGGCCATGACTCAACGACTAAATAGGTGCTCTATTGCAGAACTAATAACATTGTACAAATGTGCATGGCAAGAGTTGCTCCAGATTTTCTCCAGTGACGTGAAAGTTGCTCAGCCATGTCTGACTCTTTGCAACCCTATAGACTCGGCCATGGAACTCTCTAGGCCAGAATACTGGAGTGGGTAGTCTATCTCTTCTCCAGTGGATCTTCCCAACCCAGGAATCAAACCGGGATCTCCTGCATTGCACGCAGATTCTTTACCAGCTGAGTCACAAGGGAAGCCCAAGAACACTGGAGTGGGTAGCCTTTCCTTTCTCCAGGGGATCTTCCCAACCCCGGAATTGAATCGGGGTGTCTCACATACCAGGCGGATTCTTTACCAACTGAGCTATTTTCTCCCAAAGGACTAAAGTGATTTTTAACCATCTGGGTTTCTGTTGTTGTTTTCCAAGATGAATTTTAGGTAGAACTTTGGCACTATCAAATATACCCTCAGAGATCCTGTGAGTGTGATTGCACAGCACTGTGATAAAGCAGTCACATGAGTTTTTTGGTTTCTCAGTGCATATAAGAGTTATGTTTATAGGATACTTGGGTCTGTTAAGTATCCAAAGCATTATCTTTAAAAACAACTTATATACCTTAATTTAAAAATACTTTATTGCTGAAAAATGCTGACCATCGTCTGACAATGCAGGGTTGCCACAAACCTTCAATTTGGAGGGGTTGGCGGGGGGTGAGGGGGAGCAGTGTTTGTCAAGTACAGTACTTTGGTGGTTTAGTCACTCAGTCGTGTCCGACTCTTTGCAACCCCATGCACTGTAGCCCACCAGGCTTTTCTGTCCATGGAGTCTCCAGGCAAGAATACTGAAGTGGGTTGCTATGCCCGCCTCCAGGAGATCTTCCAACCCAGGAGTCAAACCCCAGCCTCCTGCATTATAGGCAGATTCTTTACCATCTGAGCTACAAGGGAAG
Source organism: Bos mutus (assembly GCF_027580195.1). Classification (NCBI taxonomy): domain Eukaryota; kingdom Metazoa; phylum Chordata; class Mammalia; order Artiodactyla; family Bovidae; genus Bos; species Bos mutus. Next base: position 19,827,169 of record NC_091632.1, read on the forward strand.
CCCAAAATACACTACGGTGAAGTGCAATAAAGCAAGTGTTTGTGTATAGATGCCGTTTTTTTTTATTCTTGATTAAATCAAGGTTAGTTTACAAAGAAATACTGAATAAAACCAGTCAAGGCTTAAAATACTAACAAATCTCCATTTGTGTTTTGTTTCTGAGAGGGCATACACTTACATCATTTCTAACATAACTTGCATAGAAAGGTTCCTCCCTTTCACCCTTGCATAGATTTTCCTAACTTGGGCTAGGTCTTGGCTGGAAATGTTTAAGGTTTCTTTTAGATAGTGCGTTCTCTCTGTACATAGAATTAAGAAGAGCTGAATTAACTAATCTAGATGCAAGTGAACAGCAGAGGAAATCAGTATTACACGATGGTATGAAATAGTTTCATTGCAGGTATAAGCATTGACAACAGTCCCAACTGAGGTCCGAATACTCAGGTTTCTTTGAGATAAAATCTAAGCTATGGAGAAACCAGTGAAGGCATACAGGATTCAGGTTGTGCTACTGTTGAACTTAATATGGTAATTTGTTGAAATAGAACTGGATTAGCCTTTAAGTGGGTTCTGGGGTAATAGACCATTCATATTAACATAATTGTTTGAGTTGTGGGTTTGATTGATATATAAGAATCCAGGTAATTTTAAGATTTCCATTTTTAAAAATATGCACATCTTTCAAATAATTTATTTAGTTCTGGTTTGCAGAATTAGACACTGGTATAAAAGCAGTTCAGGTAATTAGCTTCCCTGGTGGCTCAGAGGGTAAAGCATCTGACTACAATGCCAGAGACCCGGGTTCTATCCCTGGGTCAGGAAGATCCCCTGGAGAAGGAGATGGCAACCCACTCTAGTACTCTTGCCTGGAAAAGCCCATGGACTGAGAAGCCTGGTAGGCTACAGTCCATGGGGTCGCAAAGAGTTGGACACAACTGAGCGACTTCACTTCACTTCTTCAGGTAATTAAAAAAATAAGAACCAGCGGACTTTGACACTTTATTTAATGGTGTGAAAATAAGGGGGAAAGAGAAGGTAGGAGGATTGAGTGTGATTTCCTTGCAGATTTGATTTGAACTATAACTTTCTGTTGGTAGTTTATTACTGTATATGAGAAAAAATGATCACATAAAGCACAGACATTAATATTTTCCATTTTGTTTATTTAGTTTGTTTCAACAAATAACTTATCTTTATACAGGTTTCTAGGCTACTTGCTTTGGGCCAGGGGAGGGGGGGGGGGGGGGGGCGGCGCGTCGGGAGGTGGTGGGAAGGATACAAAGATAAACAAGACAGAGGCTCTGCTTTCAAGGGACCTTGAATCATGGAAGATAAGCAGGTACACAGCCCAGAATAGACCAGCTGGAAGATCACACAAACATACTTTCAGAGAGGGTGCAGTATGTGGAGGATGGAGAGAAACTATGTTCTCAGCTGGGGGGATCTGGTGGGGGCTCTATGAAGGTAAGATGTCATCTGCAGAGGCTGTGTTAAGGGTATTCCAAGAAAATAAAACTTGAACAAAGGTACAGAGATGAGGAAGTACGCAGAGCATGTTTGGGAAACAGAGTATCTGGTTTGAGTGGAACATTGTGTACACGTCTGGAAACAATGAAGGTTACTGCTGGTTGGTGAAAGCAGACGGATCACGTGTTTGTGTATTAATTAGAATCTCACAGTAACAAATATTAGAATTAACCAATATTTACATTTGTTCTTGTATATCTCACTTAACTGATAAGTTACTAGCTCCTGCCCTCTGGGGAGAGTTTTGGTTTGTTTTTCAATCCCAAGTGGTTGCAAGTTAAATGAAAATATTTATGTATAGTTACATTTGTATTATATTCTGTATTGTGCCATTTACCTTGAAATGTCTTTAAGATCAGGACTTAGCATGATCTGCCTAGATCAATTACATTCTTTGATCATTCTGAATATCCAAAAATTTTCATTATTACAGATTATGATGCATGATTATCACAGAAGAAATTCGTGTCTATAGCTTTAAAGGACTTGATTACATCATTTTCAAGCCTGATAGTTTTGGAATCACCATTAGAGCTTAAGACTCCTCTGCCTTCACTTCAACCACCTGTCTTCATACTTCGCCGAAGTGCTGAGTTTCCTTTGTCCGTGGATTATTTAAAGCATCCCAGAAATAACAGTTCTCACCAGTATAGCAGGTAAGTGAATATTCAGTGGTCAGTGCACACATTTTTTTTTCCTAAAGACTGTGCCAAGTACACCAGCATCCTTTCATAATTTTTTTAAAAGGCGGAGAAGTCAATAGTATTTGTAGAAAAAAAACTTTTTTTCTATTGTTTTCTTTTCTGTAAACTGTTTTGAATTTAAATAAATCACTTACTTCAAACTGAACCCTTCTTTTACCACTTTTTGATGATGTATTTTGTGTAGCCATTAATCCATTTGTTCACAGGAAAAAGTGAAATGAAAAAAATTTTTTAAAGAACATACATTTCTAACATGTATTGTTATGAGACAAGTAGTTTAGAATAAATGAAACATGGAAAGGGAACAGAATTTTTTAAACTATTTTAATTTTATTGGCGTATAGTCAGTTTACAATGTTGTTAGTTTCAGGTGTACAGCAAAGTGATTCAGTTATACATACACATACATTTTCTTTTTTAGATTCTTTTCTCCTATGGGTTATCATAGAATATTGAGTAGAGCAAAGGGAACAGAATTTAAGTTAGTCTTATATCAGTTTTTCTCATTTGTGAGTAAAGGAGTGACTGTAGCCCCAGTCCAAGGAATCTGTATGTAATGACCACTTCACATCCTTCCAGACTTTTCAGTTGCTTGTTGTATGGATTTGGGGAGGGCTTGGTTTCCATTTTCTTCCCCTTCACAGTGTGTGTACTAATAGAAACCTGGCCAAAATTGCTAGGATATCATACCACTACTGTACGAATTCCTAAAAAGACTTAGGACCAAAGTATAGGGGTACAAAGGCTTGGACATTCAGTGCCAGCGTTGTTTTAGCAACGTTCTTGTGTGATAAATTTTTATGTATTGTTGATAGGATGGAATTTGAAAATTAAAGATACTGTATTACTTTTCAAAATGTTATAAAAATCACCATTTATAAGTAAAAATAACTTGGCTTTATTTCTGCCCTTTAGCTAAATTTAAAAGGAAAAATGATTCCCAATGGATATTTAATGTTCGAAGATGAAAATTTCATTGAATCTTCTGTTGCCAAATTGAATGCCCTGAGGAAAAGTGGGCAGTTCTGTGATGTTCGACTTCAGGTATTTAAAACTTAATTGGAAACTTACAGAACTGATCTTTCATTACTGAAAACCGTATGTTCCTGGATTGACTTATTTTCTTTCTCATAAGAGGCATTTAATGAAATAAATTTAAAAGACAATGATTTACCTAGAAACATAAGATGAAGGATACGATGTAGTAATTAGTTAGAGAAATACATAGTCCACAGTGCTTCTAATTTTAATGCCTGATGTTGCAGGTCTGTGGCCATGAGATGTTAGCACACAGAGCAGTCCTGGCCTGCTGCAGTCCCTATTTATTTGAAATCTTTAATAGTGACAGTGATCCTCACCGAGTTTCTCATGTTAAGTTTGATGATCTCAATCCGGAAGCTGTTGAAGTCTTGTTGAATTATGCCTACACTGCTCAGTAAGTTCTCTGAAGTACATCATATAACTAGGAAATGAAATTCCAAGTCCCTCTAAATTTATTTAAGAATCTGTGTTTTAAGGCCATGGTATGATAAATGATATAGAACCTTTTTTTTCCAATAGGTTGAAAGCTGATAAGGAATTAGTCAAAGATGTTTATTCTGCAGCAAAAAAGCTGAAGATGGACCGTGTAAAGCAGGTAGAGTAACAGAAGTAATATACAAGGAGTAATGTTACTAGGGGGTCTTACTTTATATAATTAGTTTGTATAATTTGTCATAAGACATCTGTTGGTCTCAAGAACTTGAAAATGACCCCTTTTCCTCCCTAGAGATGTGAGTATGTATATAATTTTAACTGTTTAGCTATAGTAACGGTCACACTTCCTCTTAGATAATTCAAGCTACAGTCTTGCTCTTTCAGTAGCCTTCTCTGGTAGGGTATCCATGTCAGTCTCTGATAACATGAATTAAAACAGTCTTGATAGTTCTCAGTCATATAATTCATACCCTTAATTCTTGATTCTTCTACATTTCTCAGTTCTTCTTTAGAAGTTTTTTTTCTAGAATTTAATGCCACTGAGAAGTGGCATTAATAATTTATAGAAGAAAAAAGCTTTTAATCCTGTAGTGTAGGGGTCAGTAAACTGCAAGCCTTAAGCCAGCTGCCTAGTTTTTTAAAGTTTTATTGTAACAGAGCTCTCCACTGCAGGTGGTCTATGGCTACTTTCTGCCTGCAGTGACAGAGTGGAATAGTTGTGAGAAAGTAAGGCCCACAAGCCTAAGCTGCTTACCATCTGGCCCCTTAGGAAGAAGTTTTCCTGTTCCCCTCCTCATGTCATTCTGCTTAAAAACCCTTCTGTGCTTATAGCACATGTCCTTCAGGTTAGCATTCCAGGTTCTCCCTGATTTAATTGCTATTCCTCCAAAATATTTCCTGATTTTCTTATCTTTTGTTCTAGCCAAACTAAACTGTTGCAGCATCTTGCCTAGTACCTATCTGCATTCAACATCATTTCCCCTCTAGAGGCCAGTTCAGATAATTTCCTTTATGAAGCCTTGTCTGTCATTCTAGTGGGAGATACTTCTCTGAACATTTCATGTACATTTTCATAGCATTTCAATTTGTTGCATTTTAAACAACTTATGTATTTGTATGTTCTTCTTTGATGTTATTGTTTATATACATGTATCCTTGGTAGCTCAGACAGTAAAAAATACACCTGCAATGTGGGAGACCTGGGTTCGATCCCTGGGTTGGGAAGATCCCCTGGAGAAGGGAACAGCTACCTACACTAGTTTTCTGGTTTGAAGGATTGCATGGACAGAGGATCTTGGCAGGCTACAGTCCATGGGGTCACTACGAGTCAGACATGACTGATTGACTTTCACTTCACTTCATTCTTCCTACAGTTTAACTTGTTCTATTAAGGCAGTGAGTTTTGTTGATTAATTTTTATATTGTCTCATAGTACTTACAAGGAATATTAAATATTTGTTAAATAAAGTGTGTGTAAATGTTGACACTTTGTATTTTTTTCCCCAAGGTTTGTGGTGATTATTTACTATCTAGAATGGATGTTACCAGCTGCATCTCTTACCGAAATTTTGCAAGTTGTATGGGAGACTCACGTTTGTTGAATAAGGTTGATGCTTACATTCAGGAACATTTGTTACAAATTTCAGAAGAGGAAGAGTTTCTTAAACTTCCACGGCTAAAGGTAAAATATATAAAGATTAAAGATGTGAAGGTAAATCTATAAAGAGATATAACTATTTAGTTCCAAGAATGTAATCTTTGTTCATGTTTCAAGCAAGTGAGTAACGATTATGAAAATGACAGTCCATTGAAGTGATGTTATTTTTAGCCGTGTAAAGGTTTCTTCCTACCTGTTTGTTTACTTTTCTTTCTTTGGCTACTGGTTTATAATTCTTATAAATTAGAATAAATGTATGGAGTGTAATGGGCATCTGTGACCACTTTGTTATGAAGTAGAGAATTAAGAGCCTCGACACTGATCTGTGTCTGTTTTTCCCCACTCTAGCTGGAAGTAATGCTTGAAGATACTGTTTGCTTGCCCAGTAATGGCAAACTGTACACAAAGGTAATCAACTGGGTGCAGCGTAGCATCTGGGAGAATGGAGACAGTCTGGAAGAGCTGATGGAGGAGGTTAGTTTTAAAGTAAATGGGACTCAACAGTTACTAAAAATACTTTTGCTATAACATGAAGGATTCCCTGTCACTTTTATTTTATAACAATGACCCTAAAGAATTTAAATTTTGCTATAGGTACCCCTAAGCTGAGAAACAGGGGGGGTGTCCAGGTGAGCTGAATGAACTGTTCAGTTTGGTCTTCTGCTTTTCTTTTTTTTATTTCTTTGCTTATTATGTGCTGTTAACTTTCTTTAAAGTAGCATGTAATTTGCTTTAGACATGGGAGGTGGTACTGAAATTTTCTGTAGATTCTTAATTTTTCTTCACAGGTTTTTGCTTTAAATTTGACAAGTAGGTAAAAGCTTCTAATGGTTGTTCCTCCCCATTGATTTATCTCCCCATAGGTTTATTAACAAAACTAGGATACCCAAGACTGAAGAAACAAGAAGAATCCTCAAGTGTATTGACACGTAAAGAAGCAGCAGTCCTGCCCCAGTTCTCCTAAGAAAAATCCGCTGTGGGCAGAGAACGATGATGATTTAATGGTGTTTACTCCTTTACAGGATTCTTATCTTTAAAGCTTTGTGTCTTTCAATGGTGTTGTTCATACATAGAGTCACTCACTTAACTTGGGCTACTTTTTAAAAAATACACAAGGAAAAATCGACGGAGAAATGATGGGAATTAAACATGCAGGTGAAACAGTGGAGTTGACCTTGAGTTTATCCCTCCACTTAAGCCTTTCAGATACACGAAAGGCTTATTACCAAACCGGTTAGGCCTTTAGAAACGCGGTTATCATTATACTCTAAAAAGGCGAAGAGGTGATCTTTAAATTCTGTCTGGTTCCCCCTTGAAAACCAGATGCATTAACCATGTGTTTGCATCGTTAAGGGAGGCAGGGAGGCAGCTGCGGAGGTCGTCGGAACTCTTGCATTTGTGTTGTTTCTTATCTCTTTTTTTGACATCGCCTGCAGGACAGAAATATGTTCATACATATTAGGCCACTTATCTTCGAAGGTGTAAACCATATTTAGTGCTTTATTGTAAATATGTACATTCTTTAAGAGTGTATATATTGTACTGGTCCCTTTTTTTTTCTTAATGCTGTATCATGGAAGCTATGAAAAAAAATGAAGATTTCTTTCAAGCCAGCCAAGCCAAGGATTCTTCAGCCAGTATTAGAAGATTCTGTATCTTATTTTTTGCTTTTTTTTATTTTTATTTTTACCACCATGACATGTTTTCTTTACTTTGGGGATCCTGCCAGAGTAAGATGTCAAGAATCCAAGAAGCACACTGGAGGTTGCCGTGAGGCGTGGTGTGATCTGCATACTAGTGGAGTAGCCATGGAGACAGTAGCCACATGGGTGTTCTGTTGCTGTTTTGCAGGTTCAAACCTTGTACTACTCAGCTGATCACAAGCTGCTTGATGGGAACCTACTAGATGGACAGGCTGAGGTGTTTGGCAGTGATGATGACCACATTCAGTTTGTGCAGGTACACAATGCACATCTGAGGTAACCTCAGGTTAAAGTTTGATTAGAGCATTTTATAGTCTACTGAAATTTTCCTTTAATAAAGGAAAGTGAAAGAACATCATTGGTATAACTGGACAGAAACATTTGCGGGAGAAAAACCAGCCTATCTTTCTTAGCATTACTACCACTTTTGCCACATAAAAAGAAATTAGCACAGCAAACTAGGAAACCCCATTTAAATTTTGTGTGTGTGTCTCGATCAAATAGGATTTTCAAATAGTAAGAAAAAGGGCCAATAAGATGAAGCAACATAGAAATGCTTTGGTTTTTTGGTTGGACCATAAAAAATAGTTGTCAGAGGAATGACTGTTAAACCTAAGTTTTATAAATCCAGGTACAAACTTTTTTCGTTTATGGGCAAATAACAGAGAAAAGTGTACAGATCATAAGTGTCACATGGTAAACCCCTTGGTTTAAAAACTTATTGGATGAAGAAGAGAAGATTTCAAGCGTTCTGTAAGCCTTCCTGTTGCCTGCTTCCCAGTCACTTGCCCTACGCTACCCCAGGGGGAGCCATTATCTGAACTTCTGAACATTACCTTAGTTTGCCCATGCTTGAAATTTATGTAAATGGTTATAGAGTATGTATTGTTTTTGTTTGGCCTTTAGCTTAGCATTGTATTTGTGAGGGGTGAACTATAAAGTAGGCTGAGTTGACCCAAATTAATGGATGTTTCCCTTTAGTAATTAAAAGGTAAATGGTAGACTCAGAAAACAACCTATATGGTGATGTTATTAGGTGTTCTGTGTCAGTAGTGGCTGGACATTTTTATTTTCACAGAAGTTTTTGGGTGTAAATTTGTGCATTCTGAACGTTGAGGCTATCTTTCCCCTTGTCTCCAAACATCATAGGTTGACTTTTTTTTTTTTAAAGTACTCTTTGATCAGGCAGTGGTTGAATGCCTACTAAGTAGAAGGCCATGATGTTACCTAAGAGGGCCCCCAAACGTGTAAGAAACAGTTTCTGCTTCCAGGACCTTACAGGAGGAGGTAAATCAGAACAGACTAATAAGCATTACCTACAAAAGACATTCAGGGAGGGTGGAACAAGAGAGGAAAAACCAGGGAAATTTCACAGTGGAGGCAACATTTGAGCAGTCTAAGGATATAGAAGAGTTTGCAGATAGAGGCGTGTCAGGTAGCAAAGGATACCTGGACAAGGAGATTCTCTTGGAGTTGCAGGTCTCACAACTGGAAAAGTCGGTAAATATAGTCTGATTGGGGCTTCATACTTTATTCTACAAGTAGTGGGGGGCTTTCAAAGAATTTTAGACAAGGGAGTAGAGTGAACTGAACAAACACATTTCACAACTTTAATAATAGTGAAAAACTGGGCAACGGTCCAGCAGCAGGGGGACTGGTCAAATTATGGTTGTTTCCATACTGCCGAGATCTGTAAGTCCATTAGTCGTATTTTAGACAGTGAACTGGTAGGTGGCATTCTCTGGGTTGTGGAATTCCAACTGATTTTGGTGAGGGGGAGGGTGTGGTTGTTTGTCTTTTACTTACTAAAAGCATCAAATCCTTCTATTTTTTATGACCAGGTGCAGAGGATAGAGGAAAGCTTGTGAGACCACTCTGTAGACTATTACAAGCAGTAGTAGTGGTTCAGGTTAAAAAAAAAAAAAGATGATGAGCCTTGATTTGAGGAGAAGGGAAAAGGGTAGACTAGATGTTTCTAGTTGCAAAGGTCCTTAGTAACTGTTTGGGAAAATCAAGGAAAAGGAAGAATTTGAGGGTGAGCAGGATCCTGACAAGTGTGACTCATTCAAAGGACGTGCCATGAATAGAGATAATGAAGTAAGAAGGAAGAGGAGACACTAGGCTTTAGAAATAGGAAGTGAGGTCGAGAAGTAGCCATTAGCCTCAGAGTGGTGTTCAAGCTAGCTAACATAGGAGAAAAAAGTCTGAAAGACTGAATTGTTGACTATGTTAAATCATACTCAGAGGGGATGTAAAAAGGTCAGGGGTTTCTCATCTACACTGGTTTTAAGGCAGCCACTCTGTAACCTTTAGTGGTTGTAATTTCCCAAAAGTTACGAAGGTTAAGATTAGCTTGAGAAGTGATGGTGGCTGGAAAAGCCACCAGGGACCACCCCCCTGGGGAGGGGAGTTCAGAGGCAAAGTGTAGGCCAATGGGTGTGCTGATGGGAAGAGTTGATATGGGAAAGTTTGAAGATAAAGCAAAGAATTAGGTTTGAAAATGTCTGGAGTTGACCAGCATTTCTGTATAAGGCTTGTAGTTAATAACACTAAGTAGTCATCCTTGTTACCATGCTTTTTTCTTTCTCATTGATTTTTCTCTCAAAGCCGTACATTAGAACAGTTTTCTTAACTGCAGTAAAAGCCATCATCATCTTGTGTTACTTTGGCTTCCTTTTTCCCACAGATTGGGATAGGGTTTTATGTACCTTGTAACTGCTATTAGCAGAGGATACAAACAAGACTATCATAGTATAAAAGAGTGGCTTTATACTCAGAATTCCTAATTTTTATTTTTATTGTTTTATTGCCTTAGGCATTGTATATCTTCTGATTTTCAGTATTTTTGTCTATCAGATGGATAAGTGTATTGCCCTTCCTGAATTAAAAAAGATGATGTGAATAAAGTACCCAATAATACCTGGGTACATAATGTGTAAATGGAATTTGATAAAAACCATTACCATGATACATTCTCTGTCTTCTCTCAAAATAGCCTCTGTACTGCAACCACATTTGCTGAATTGCCCACACCAAACTTGATAGTTTTTTCCCAGCTTCAAGTAGCTACCAGAATCTTTTTCTCTATTGTCACATGTCCTTCTTCTTCCACTCTAAAGAGAAATTTCCTTTAGAGATCCTACCTACCCATGTGGCTTTGGCCCTGGGGACCAAAATAGAGGAGCAAACTTGGCCAGGTATTGAAGGTGGTACCTGTTCATTCAGCAGACACTTCCTGCCAGGGTAGTCTTGATTCTTCCGATGCCTTGTGATCATATTCCTTAGACGTATTTAGGGCTCAAGAAATTGGAAGAAAACCATCAAAGGGAATTCGTACACGAGGGCACAGTGTAATCACAGTCATTTGGAAATTTGCAGCTTTGCCCGTTTCTCCCTCTTCTATGTTCCTGTGTATTCCTTTATGAGTGTTTGATTCTGTTAGTGTTACTACTTTATTAATATCTGAGTACCATTTTTTACTTTTGTGTTTTGATGTTGTTTTAACTTGTCTCGGCTTCCCTGGTAGCTCAGATGGTAAAGAATCTGCCTGTAATGTGGGAGACCTGGGTTCAAATCCTGGGTCGGAAGATCCCCTGGAGAAGGGAATGGCAACCCACTCCAGTATTCTTGCTGGAAAATTCCATGGACAGAGGAGCCTGGCGGGCTACAGTCCATGGGGTCACAAAGAGTCGGACACAACTGAACGACTCATACTTTTACTTGTCTAAAAAAACACTCTATAATATCTTTAGGGCAATCCTAAAGAAATACAGTTGTAAATGTTTCTTGTAGTTGCCACTTTTTTCCTATAAAATAACTTTCAGAGATTGGATGGATATGTCTGCTCACTTTTGCTAACATTGTATGAAGGATGATACCAGTACATATGATTTAGTTAAGTTTAGCAGTTTCATGGAGATAGTTAAATGTATTCTTTTAGTTAATTCTTGCTATTTTAGATTTATAACATATTTCGGGAGGTTCTATACTTATTTATGTGGATTATGAGGGAGGAGGTTCCTTTTGTTCTTCCCTTGAGTACTTTTCTACTTGATCTGCAATGTTTTTTTCATTGTTGAACTTGAGCTTTTTCTTGATCAGGGTAGGTACAGTTGTTTCCTTGTCAAGTGGAGGTGGAACAAGGCCAGTGACAACGTGTCAGCCAGAAAGTGTTGGTTTGCGTTCAGTCTAGGTGTGCTGTAAATGTCATGCGTAAGTGAAGGGTACGAAGTGTTTTTTCAGTGTTGTGGACTAGCTCAGGAGCAAAGGTACACCAGGTATGGTCTTTGGCTAGGTTTCTGTAGCTGCCTTTTGATTTTGCAGAAAAAGCCACCACGTGAGAATGGCCATAAGCAGATAAGTAGCAGTTCCATTGGATGTCTGTCTTCTCCAAATGCTACAATACAAAGCCCTAAGCATGAGTGGAAAATCGTTGCTTCGGAGAAGACTTCAAGTAAGTGTATTACACTTGTCAGATTGCCTTTGGTTTATTTCTTTTTAAGAAGGAGTTTTAAGTTAGAACCATATCAAGTTGATCGAGGAAAAAATTCAGAAGCAACTAAATTTGGAAAAGAGTAACAGGTCATCCCTGTCTGGAGTCTGGAGTCCAATGCAGGATCACCACAGCAACCGAAAGTAATAAAAATTGCATCTTTAAAAACACAGAACTCTTGTGCTTACAGATAACACTTACTTGTGCCTGGCTGTACTGGACGGTATTTTCTGTGTCATTTTCCTTCATGGGCGAAACAGCCCACAGAGCTCACCAACAAGTACTCCAAAACTCATTAAAAGTTTAAGTTTTGAGATGCACCCAGATGAGCTCATAGAGAAGCCCATGTCTCCTATGCAGTATGCACGATCTGGTCTGGGGACAGCAGAGATGAATGGCAAACTCATAGCTGCAGGTAAGAACAGAAGGATGAGTGACTTAGCCAAAAGCTTTAACTGGCTAAGTCTCTTAAGCAAATGTTTACGCTTGCTAATGACGTGCAAATTTTGGAAGACAAGGTTTAATATGCCTTCTGTGGCATTCCACTTGACCACATTCTAAGATGACAGAGTCACTACTGTTGTAGCGCCTCATCTTCAAGTTAATGTCTGTCTCTAATTCCTTAAAAACTATAAAGTAAGTAGTTGTGTCCTAATTTTCAAGCCAAGATAAAGCAGTTTACCTATACTGATAATTTTGTCATTCAGCTCTAACAAGCACTTAGTTAAAATGGGGCCTTATTAAGTTTGTGGATGAAAATTCTTTACCTCATTTTGTACAGATTACTTGAAACATTCTAGACCAGAAACCCTGGGCCAGTTTAATATTTTAAACATAACTGTTTGTGGTTCTTATACCAGGTGGCTATAACCGAGAGGAGTGTCTTCGAACAGTTGAATGCTATGATCCACACACAGATCATTGGTCCTTTCTTGCTCCCATGAGGACACCAAGAGCACGATTTCAAATGGCCGTACTCATGGTAAGTATATTATTTTGCAGGAAGCAGCAGCCCACATTTAGCATTTCTGCTAACTTCACAATGGCAGAAGTGCTCATCTCTCGCTTTGGCTTAGGGCCAGCTCTATGTGGTCGGTGGATCAAATGGTCACTCAGATGACCTGAGTTGCGGAGAGATGTACGATCCAAACATGGATGACTGGACTCCTGTTCCAGAATTGAGAACTAACCGCTGTAATGCAGGTAATACTTTCCTGCTGAGATAATCAAATACTTAAACTGTACTTAAGCATGATGATTAAGTTATCCATTTTTAACCTTACTTTATACTCACGTAGGAGTGTGTGCTCTGAATGGGAAATTATACATCGTTGGTGGATCAGATCCATATGGTCAAAAAGGACTGAAAAACTGTGATGTATTTGATCCTATAACAAAGTCATGGACGAGCTGTGCACCTCTTAACATTCGTAAGTTGATTTTCTTTTTTTAAGTATTTTTTTTTGTAAGACCTCTGAGTCAGCGGTATGTGCAGTGCACACTTACAGTTTTGGGGAGATACAGTAATAGTTTTGGTTTGACTTGATCTTACAGGTAGACACCAGTCTGCAGTCTGTGAGCTTGGTGGTTATTTGTACATAATTGGAGGCGCAGAGTCTTGGAATTGTCTGAACACAGTAGAGCGTTACAACCCTGAAAACAACACCTGGACTTTAATTGCATCCATGAACGTGGCTAGGCGAGGAGCTGGAGTGGCTGTTCTTGACGGTGAGTGTTGGGATTTGGAAAGTTGAGGAATGGGTAGTGGCAAGAGTTTGTTTTAAAATTCCAAGAGAATGTCAGTAATAACTATGCACTGTTGTAATTAAGAGTTCAGAAGCAGCCATCGTTTCTGACACAGTGAAGGTTGGTGGTTTGTCTTTTAGAAGTTTCTAATAATCAGAGACTCGGTACTGGGTATATAGCATAAATATATTCACCTTCTTCCATAAATCATACTCCTGATGCATTATCTTGGAGTTTGAGTTTGTTTCTTTAGAGCAAGAATTTGTAAAACAAAGGAAATACAAATCATCTAGTTTACTCCATGCCGAATTGAAAGCAAAACAAGTCTTTCCAAATCATTTTATATAGACAGCTTTCTTTTCGCTTCCATTTTATTGATTTACATATTTATTTTGGAACAAAGCTTGTGGCTCTACTGGTAAGAGCCTAAGTGTGGAGGCACACCAGTAAGTAGCCCACTGGCCTGCAGCCTTGGGCCTTGGGAGCCTTGTCAATTCTTTCATAAGTACATGGACACAGGTAGGCTAAGTGACAATCAGATGAGAAAATAAGGATTTTGAGAATCCCCAAAAAAGTTTTTTCCTAAGCTACAGAGAATATTTAATGCTAACATTTTATTTGAAAATAATTTAACAATTTAACTGCCTATGTATATTTGAAAATAGTTCATTTCATTGCCTGTTTCCAAGAATAAATTTCTGTAGCAAAACCATTTTATATAGTTGGAAAGGTCTAGAAAATGTTCAGTTATTTAAGCCTTCTTTCCTGTAATCTTCATTCTTGTGCACTGGATTAATAGAAAACTTTCCAGTGCACTCTAGGCAAGTTGTCTAACTTCTGGGTTCTTCATTTCTTCATCTGTGATATGACAGTAATAGAAACCACCTCATAGAACTGTTGTGAGAATTACACTTCCTTTAAATTGCCTGACTTACATGTGCAAATGGGCTTTTATCAATTTTATTCCATTGTATTCCCAGCTTCTAGGGAATGCTTGCCACATTTAGTTAGGATGAACGGGCTTTTCTACCGAGAACCACTGATTTTAGCAAAAGACAGATTTAAGGGTTTCTTTCTTAGCCTCTCCAGATTAACCTTGTCTCTTCTCTCTCAGGAAAACTGTTTGTAGGTGGTGGCTTTGATGGTTCTCATGCCATCAGTTGTGTGGAGATGTATGATCCAACTAGAAATGAGTGGAAGATGATGGGAAACATGACTTCACCACGGAGCAATGCTGGGATTACAACTGTAGGGAACACAATTTTTGCAGTGGGAGGATTTGATGGCAATGAATTTCTGAATACGGTGGAAGTCTATAACCTTGAGTCAAATGAGTGGAGCCCCTATACCAAGATTTTCCAGTTTTAACAAATTGAAGACCCTTTCAAACTAACAGGCTTAGTGATGTAATTGTGTTTAGTAGAGGTACACTTTGTGAATAAGGAGGGTGGGTGGGTATAGATGTTGCTAACAGCAACACAAAGCTTTTGCATATTGCATATTATTAAACATGCTGTACATACTTTTCGTGTTTATTGGGAAAGGAATGCAAAGATGAAGGTCTGTTTTGTGTATTTTTAGGACTACTTTGGTTACTTTTTGGAAGTTGATATTGTAAAAGAATAAACCAAGAATTGATTGGGAACGTCATTTCAAGAAGTCCCCTCTCCTCCACATTTGTTTTGCCAGTTTGCACATTAAATGACTCTTTCTCCTCAAATGTGTATTATGGGGCAAGAGGGGTAGGGTAAGATATAGGCAGTTGGGTTTTTTCAAGGGCCCTTTTTCAGTAACTGGAACACTCTACAACAAAGAGACTTATTTAACTAGATGACAGTGACTATTTTTGTTTTTATTAAAAGGAAGCTTACATGCCTACCAAGGTTTAATCTTTTATGATTGCCTTTTTATAACTTTTTGTATTCTTAGCAGAGTACTTTCTTTACCTGTTGAAGTTAACATGTCGCAGGTTCAAATTACTGAAGCAGAGTGGCAGTCTTAAAAGTATGCAGTGAGGTGTTTTATACTCACAGAATACAAACTTCAGAACTTTTGCCTTAGCTACAGGTTTTTTTTTTTTCGAGAATGCAATACCAATGTTTATTTGAATGGGGTTGCTGAACAGTAACATGGCTGTGATTTTTATTTGATACACTGTTTTTAAATACTTTGACTTCTTGGGGGTGTATTTTATATAGCAAAACACTCAATATTATATATAACAGTAAAGAACAGTGAAGTATTTTATCTTCTAAATAATTCCTATTTTTTATCATTAACAAAACAATCCTAAAATAGCAGTCCTTGATTGTGGGGAAAAAATTACCTTAAACTGTACTGGGTTTATGAATGCAGCCTTATCAGAACTCTGTCTTTGTTCAGTTTGTCTATTCATTCGGATAAATACTGGTTGGAGTGGTGACTTGGTATTGTGTAATGCTACACATGTAACTTACGGTGCCAAAATTAGAACATCCTAATGCTTGCTGTTGATGCAAACGTATTAAAGGTACTTTGCAGGAAATCCTTGCACCATGGGATTATTCTCCAAAAGTTGTTTGTATTCTTTTTCATTACTAAAAGTTTTGGGGGGTGATTTTTAAAATTTTTTTCCCAGTAACAATGAGCTTAAGTTATTTGTGGGAAAATACTTACCTGGTATCTTACATCTGAAATAAGGACTGTTGTTTGGGGGGTTTTTTTGTTTATTTTTTGCTTTTCTCTGAGAAGGCAAAGAGGCACATGGGAATCTCATGAGCCACCTGGGACCATATGACTATCCAGTGTCTTAAGTTGGGTTAAGAAGAAAATTAGTTTTTTCCCCAAGTGTTCCACTGGTGCTTTGACACCTTAGTTCACTCCTCTGTTCCACAAAGAACCACCAAGAAAGGAAATCAGTTTGCCTGGTGGCTCTGTAGTTCCTGACTATCACTAGTTTCATTCCAGACTGAAACTAGGTTGGCAGATTTGAATCGGACTTTTTAATAAGGTTCTGTGTATGTTTTATTTATTTAGCACAAGGAAATAAAATTTTACTGGAGGGAGTCACTATGATATCCTTGAAATCACTTCTCAATTCCTAGGTAACATGCTTAATGCAAATAATATGTGGGAATATTTTGGTCAAAGTTTTATCATATTACCATTGATGCCACTGGTAGCTAAAATTATGTTCTTTAAGTATATTTTGAATATAAGAAGTTTCCATAAAGGGGAAAAAAAAGTGCTCATTGAACAGTTGTTCCTGTTTATCTGCACTTAAAAGGTTTTTTTTTGTTTTTTGTTTTTTTTTTAAGAGAAGGAGAAAATGGCATAGCTTAAGTATAAGTTAAAGAATTTGTTTTTGTTTTTTGCCAATGTGGGTTTCAGAGTAGTTTAAAAATATTGGTTAATAACCATTCTCAGTCGTAATAATGCATGAAACATACCCGATTCTTAAAACAGTAGCAAAAACTATAAAATACCTGTTTGAATTAACAAAACAATTGATTATACTCAAGTATGAATTTTCTTTTATTGTGATTTTCAAGGATAGGGCTTTGATATTTGGCCTCTAAGTATGGTCTTACATATTTTACCATTTTCAACATGTAGAATTCCTTACATAATCATATTTTAGGGAGGATAATTTGGAAATATGATTAGTACAAGAATCCTTGCTAGCGAGGGACAGGGAGGCCTGGCATGCTGCAGTCCATGGGGTCACAATCAGTCAGACACGACTTAGTGACTGAATGACAAGTATACCCTATAATCTGTAAAAACCCTGTAAAATTTTGAGAGAGTAGGCAAAGGAGACATATAGGACATTACTGCATCTCCACAGTTACAGTTAGAAGACTGTGAGTCACAGAAAAGAGTCTCCATAGTATTAGTATTTTTTGTATCTTGCTTTGTTTCAAAAAATTTGAAGAGTCTCTCACTGAGAAAACAAGGAAATACCAATATATGAATCTCATATACTTAGTAAGGCCAGGCCACAAATTTGGGCCTGTTAGCAGGAGACCCACTGAATAAATCATCTGAAGGTTAAATAACTGTGAAGTACCAGTTTGCTTCATAAAAGACCAGAAGTTTCTCAAGAGTCAAAGACTAACAACGATAAACTGAACAGTAAGTATAGTATATACAGAGAGGGACGTGCTCATGGCTTCTTTTACTAGCACAATAGCTAACAAAATAGGCTTCTGTTAGAAGCTCAGTACTCTATTGGGGGTTCAAATAAGGTTGAGAAGCAAAGTTCAGTTATTAAGCTGGGTATGTCTAGGGTTGATATCTTGTAGGAATACAAGAATCTAAAAAGGGCATATGTCTGAATAGATGGCAAAACATTTGCTCAGAGAGAATAATGGGACTAATATAATTTTAGCTTAGAAAAAGATGAACACAGAATACCAAATTTTAATGAGTCAGAAAAATTTAAGAGACAAACTGAAACATCCTGCAAAAGGTTTGGAAAAAGACACTGATAAATGGAATCTAATAATAACATGAAAATGTGCTTACTATCATTGATCATTAGGAAAATAAAAAGCAAAATGATACACTTTAGGAAGTTTGACAGTTTCTTAATAGTTAAATATTCTAAGACAGTAGCCCTATTCCTAAGTATTTATCCAAGTGAAATGAAAACATGTTCTTAGAGAAACCTGTGTATGAATATAATAGCTTTATTCATAATCACCAAAATCTGAAAACTCAAATATCCTTCCAGTTGAATGGATAGAAGGGTACATCCATACAATGAAATACTAAGGAATAAAAACAAGATAAAACACGAGTGGATCGTCAGAAGCCTCATGCTAAGTGAAAAGCCTCTATTTACAGAGCATTCTGGAAAAGAACTACATGGACAGGAGACATCAGTGGCTTCCTGAGGTGGGGATGGGAGTTGGCTACAAAAAGGCACCAGGGAATTTTAAGGAGCGATTGAAACTCATATGTGAGCTGCTGTGTGATGGTGTCTGACAGAACTAAAAATTGTACACTTGGAAAGGGTCTGTCTTTCTAGCTTAACCAAACCTTTAAAAGAAAAGGCTTTTTAAAAAAGGCTAGGACATGTTAGTATTATTTTACCTGACTAGAAATCACATCAGGGAACCATTCATTCTCTCTGGCCATGCAAGGGTTATGTCTCAAATTAATGTAGTTTTGCCTACAACCATTCATCTACCATCGAGTTGCACAGGCTAGGAGACTCAGTTTAGATCGCAGTTAGGAATACTGAGCCTTGGTGGTACCTGAGATCTGAATGTCTTACCACCTTCCTTTCTTGGTTCACAGCTATAGATTCTGCTCACGCTCATGCAGCTGCTTGTTTTCCCTGGAGTGGGTTTTTTTTTTTTTTTTTTTTTGGCCACATAGCCTAAGGATCCAGCAACTGGATGGAGAATGGGCTGTCAGTCCGATCCGATCCGATCTGAGTCAGAAAAGGAGTACGTGTGGCAGCATCCCTCGGTGGAAGATGCAGTTCATTAATAGTGAGATACATTCCCTCTTAGAAAAAAAGGTAAATTCATTCCAGCTCATGGGATGAGTCAGTAGGAACTAAAAGGCTCCAAAAGGTAGGTGAACTTGAGGAGATGTCACATCAGGAATATGAACTGTAAGAAAGTGAAGTCACTCAGTTGTCTTCAATTCTTTGTGACTTCATGGACTGTAGCCTACCAGGCTCCTCCGTCCATGGGGTTTTCCAGGCAAGAGTACTGGAGTGGGGTGCCATTTCCTTCTCCAGAGGATCTTCCCAACCCAGGGATCGAACCTGGGTCTCCCGCACTGTAGGCAGATGCTTTACCATCTGAGCCACCAGGGAGGTCTAAGGGAGACCAAGACACTAAATAATCGTGGGTCAACCTTGGAAGGGTGAAAGGACTTCTATTTTCAAGATGATGGCCAAAAGATCAAGGAAATAAAGTTTCAGGTTGGTCTTGTGTCCCCTGTCTTTGATGACAGGCAAAGACAATGATAGGAAAGTGAAATGAACCCACCTGAGAGGTTCCACCAGTTCCAATTGCCCACTGTAGGTCCTAACAAGAAGACCCAGTAGGACACAAACGTTCTTGAGCCAACTTTTCTTTGGCTCAGAATGCTGGAAGAGCTATGGCAGCTGCAAACCAGAGGATTCAAACCAGGTCCTTCCTAGAAGGAAATAAGACGATCTTGTGGAAGTAAGCTAGGAAAGGCTGGTGTAAAATGGTTCCATGAACTCTATCCTTGGGTATTGCGTATCAGAAAGTTATCACAGCTCCTCACTAAGGCAAGGCATTATGCAAAGAGCTCTTCCCCTCATGGGATTTTCTTCATCAGTCCCCTCAAACACAATAGCTATCCATACTGAATGGAGATTTTAAAACCTGAAGTTCTAAAGATCTGATAATCTCCTATCAAAACAAATTTATGTTCTGTGCAAGGGAGTGCTTAAATGATCATTACGTCAACTAATTACTCCAATCCAGAGAGGAGACTAAGAAAAAAAAAAGAGTAGGGAACAGGAGGAAAGGAAGCCCTCAACTCCTGCAATGGACTAGTAGGGAAAAAAAGCAGAAAGTTTAAAATCAGGAAAAGGCAACAAAAAAGAAAGATCTGACATTTCAAAGAAACAAACACTAAAAATTTTTTAAAGAATGTAGCCAAAGAGAAAAAATAAGACTAGAAAGAAGAAAACACTTATACCTTATAATAAATATTTAAATAAAAAGGTTGAAAACTGACAATGCAGAAAGTGAAAGACACAAAGACTAGGATAAAATTAAAATCCACATGTATAGGGTGAAATAAGTCATGACCAGAGTGAAAAATTTCCTAAGAAGTATAACATATTAAAAAGATAAAAGGGAAAAAGGGAGGTAATGAAGCAGAGCAGGGAGTCCCACGGAGTCCACGGTTCGCTCTGGGTGCTTTCCCTGCCATGACCCTGGGTTTAATCCTGGTTGGGGAACTAAGATCCTGCAAACTGCGAGGCACCGCCAAAAAAAAAAGAAACAAAAAAAACAACAAACCCCAAACAGAGTAAAAACCAGTAATAACTAGAAGTAGTTGAGGAAGAAAAATCTGATGAAAGCTCTTTTGTTAAGGGAGGGGATGCTTTCTTGGCTCCTGAGGAAGGAAAAGGAAAAAGGCAGACAGCAGAGGTACTTTGGAAGCTTCTCCTTCTACAAGGGCTCATTTCCCTGAGGGCACTTTGAGCTCCTGGGAGGAGGTGTGGCTTTCTATGCAAACAAAGCTCATCAGATCCTTCTTCCTGGTAGTGAGCACTCCACCTAATTCTCTTCTATCAGAGGGTCACTTTTATAGTCATACCTGTACATAGTTCAGAAACAAAATTTGGAACATGAAAAGCAAAATCACTAAAAATAATTTATTGCTTTAAAAAATAAATTAACATTTATAATAGAATACTAAATCAGATTTTCTCAAATGTATTAACAACAGCATACTATACTTTGGTAAACAAGGATTTCCAACTTCCGGTATAACGAAATAAGTCAATTAAACACTTGGTTTAGCTAGGGGCAAACATCAGCCACTGCCACCTGATCCCATAAATCCACGCTGCTTCACATCTGAAAACTGAGTAGAGGGGTCTCCCTGTTCTTCCCGTTGGAAGCTTCCTGAAGAGCTTCTTCCCTGAAGCCCAGGGAAGAGAAGAGGCTACTGTAGCAAGGTGGAGCTGAAGTAAAAATTCTACTTCCCTTACCTTGGAGGAAGTTAAAGGGATGTGATTACTTCACCCGGTCTACATGGAAGACAGTCTGATCAGAAA
The DNA here is from genome assembly GCF_027580195.1 of Bos mutus. NCBI lineage: Eukaryota > Metazoa > Chordata > Mammalia > Artiodactyla > Bovidae > Bos > Bos mutus. The sequence continues at coordinate 19,848,236 of NC_091632.1, forward strand.
ACAGCCCAGGGTAAGATTTCTCTTGTGGAATATGATGAGCATGGTCATGTCCTAATTCTTTCTTGAGGTTTGAAAGTATCTGGTCACCGGCCCATATTTGGGGTTGAGGGAGATGCTAATGCTGTGTCCCTGGCCTTCCTCAGATGCCACAGTGGCTCTTGCCCTAAGATGTCCAAAAAGACGGCTCTCCTTTCATTAGTCACGTTGGCTCAGTATTAGGAGTAGAGGTAGGGAGGTAAGGTCAACTTCTGAAGAGTTGAGTCCACGATTTATTCCACAATGGATGCAACAGAAGCTCAATGAGATTGTCAGTATTAGGCAATCATCTTTTTATACCTATGAGATTTCTTGCAAGTTTCTCAGGTTTGGCACAAAAGGTTGAAAAGTACTCTGTTGTTCCTGAAGACAAATTCAGTTCCTTCTAAGTTACAAATCGGCACTTAGGTCCTATCGTTGAGCATGTCTTCACACCATCCCCTGTTTCTGGCCTCCATATAGACAGAGGCATTGCACTGCTGCATGGTATATTCCATCTCAGTCAGTTGGCGGCATCCAATGGTTAACTTTTCCCTAGAGGATAAAGAAAAGTTACGTGACTACAAGACAGTCAGCAAGATAAAAGAAAAAATCGCACTACAAAAGGAGAACACTGGGATTGGGAATATATTATTTGATATTTGAGAGTAAAAATGCCTAGAGAAATGGTTTCTTCAGTTCAGTCGCTCAGTTGTGTCCGACTCTTTGCAACCCCATGGACTGCAGCATGCCAGGCCTCCCTGTCCATCACCAACTCCTGGAGTTTACTCAAACTCATGTCCATTGAGTCAGTGATGCCATCCAGCCATCTCATCCTCTGTCATCCCCTTCTCCTCCCACCTTCAATCTTTCCCAGCATCAGGGTCTTTTCCAATGAGTCTGTTCTTCACATCAGGTGGCCAGCCAAAGTATTGGAGTTTCAGCTTCAGCATCAGTCCTTCCAATGAACCAAACAACGTGGCAGGATAAACAACTTAGTAATGCAATTGTTAGATAGTTATCATGGAGATGATCTCGGGGATATTACTGAAATCATGAATAATGGTTTCCAAGGAAGACCTGCTGCCAATAAGAACACTGTAGAGTAGATCACATATTTTTGTTTTATTTGGTTTGGGAGTTAAAGGACAGCAAGACTAGTGGGTTCTAAGAGGACAGGAACAGACACTGGACAGGAACAGGAAGTTGGCAGCTTCGACTCTTAAGGAGAATCGATCACCTAGCCATTAACAGATGAATACTAGTTAACTACTCTAAACCAGAAGTGAGAAAGGAGGTCGCAAATGCCTGATATTTGCCCCAACTACTCACAACTGTATCTAACATTAAGCTTAGCTGAATCTCAAAAGCTGACAGGAGGCCTATTAACTGTGGGATCGCTGAGTCATCAGTTAGAGCACCAACCCATTACACATGGTGTCAAGAGTTCAAATCCCCTGAAAACCTATTTAAATCTACTGAGAGGTCATCTGCATAAGTTCACAAAGAATACCCAGTATCCAGTACTGCGTCAGAAAACAGCAGTTATTTTTATTATGAAAGTTACATGGTTATTGGGAAGCCCCCAGTGGCTCAGTGGGTAAACATTCTGCCTGAAGGCAGAAGACTCAGAAGATGCAGGTTCGATCCCTGGGTTGGGAAGATCCCCTGGAGGAGGAAATGGCAATCCACTCCAGTATTCTTGCCTGAAAAATCCCATGGACAGAGGAGTCTGTCCAAATGGCCACAAAGAGTCAGACACAACTGAGCAACTAAGCAGCATGCAGACTGCTGTTACGTCTTTGGTTTCTAAGATTGCTCTGAGCCACCTCCAGGGTATTGGGAAGGACTCCTAGCTACCTTTGCACACTACCCCTCCTCCCCCACGCCTGGATCCCCTGATGCAGGGCACAAAGGGAAAAGAAGTGAGTCAGAACTGAAGGGATAGGATGAGCTAACAGTGGCAGCAAAGTATACTAAATACACTATATTTTGGAGAGGCCTCACTTCCTGAAAATGTGCAGTGAGGCTGATTGAAACCTGACTTTTGACTCTGTTACTCTAGACCTATTTCCTACATTTAGAGTGCTTAAAATCAGTGTTATGTTCTTGCCAGTTCTTTACAACTACTCAGAAAATGATTTTAGGAAGACTCTAAGAGATCCAAAATAGAGAGATGTAAAATGTTTTCCTATAAACTTAAAAGTGAAATAAAAAGGGTAGGTCCCTATTCCTGTTCTTGATTACTTACTCTACATGTGGAAAAAAACTCTTTTAGTAACTAGACTTACCATCTATTTCGGCGTCTCTTCTTCTTTCTTCCTTCTCTTTTCCCCCCCTCTCCTAGTTAAGAGGTGAGCCCTATGCCCTCTTTCATCCTGGTGGCATGTAGTTTCTTTATTTGTGTGAGGCAGCATTCTGACGATGGATTATCACCTACAGATTTTGCTTCCTGCATCAAGTTGTCATTGATGCTGAGGAAAGTATCAAATGTTTTTCTAGTATCGACCAAACACAGCATCATGTGTGTTTGGCTAATACCAGACTATGATGATAGGACTTTTGAGTCCTTTCCTCAGTGGATTAGAAGCAGAACAGCAGAATATTAGACACTGCTTAACACCTTTGCCTACTGTTCTGTAGCATCTCCAATGACTTCTCTCACCTTAGCTTCCACCTCTCGCTGATGAGACATTTACAACTGAGAGAAAGCCTAATACCTATTCTGATATCTCTTAATTGCTAGAAAGTTCTTTCTTTACACTGGGCTTAAAAAAAAAAAAATCTATAAGCTGTTTGCCTAAATTAAAACAAAACAAGAAGTTGTTATCCCTGTTTCCTCCAAGAGTACAGATATTTTATGTCCCTTACAGGTGGTCCTATTTCTTTGCCAAACTAAACAATCCCAACTCCTAATCCTTTCTGGAACAAAGCTAAAGGCTGGAGATTGCTTCTAGTTCTGCAATTCTGTACTGTTCATGAAATTTCTACAGAACTGCCACTGATTTTCTAAATCATCCTATTATGAGTCTGAAATTAACTTTGACCAAATCTCAGATGGGTCAAAATAAGCAGAAATTTGATCAAATCAATAAACAATAACTGCAGCAGTTCTGATTCATTTCCATAGCTAATTTTGTCAAAGTGGCATGGCAGTAGTGAATTGAAGTGCCCTACCTCCAATACTTTTTCCAAAATCCTTTCTAGGTACAAGAAAAAGAGTACAATGGATATTGTTTTACAGCTCTCTTAATGTTTCTAAATACTTGCAATGTGCATCTCAAGTAAAGGGAAAATGGAATACAATGTAGTACATATAACTCAGAAAGTCTGGGCTAGAGTCTTAGAGTGCATTTCTTGCAAGTTCCCAGATGGTGCTAACACTCAGCTCCAGGAACCACACTTCAGAGAACCAGAGCTCTAATGTGATACTACCACAGAGCTGATCCCTGGCGTTCAGAAAGCAGTAATTCCGGAAAGCTCTTGCCATAAGGAAAACAAAGTTGTTCCTGATACTCATGCCTTAGGCAGCATATTATTTGGATATACCAGGTACTTGAAGGAGCTAATGTCACAAACCAATGTGCATTTCACACAGGAAAAATGACCTTAGGGACTTGTCTTGTAAACATGCCAGAACATTCTGTCAAGAATTTATAGGTCAAGCAAAGTGAATTAAACACTATTCCTAACTTATTTTTCATATATGTATCAATAGAGGATATCACACAAGATATTTATTTAGTAATTTATTTGATAATCTTATTAATTTACCATCCTGGATTTTCTGAGCAAACTCCTCATCTGTGCAGGGTAAGCAGTGCTCAGACCCCACTGGCAAGAGCGAAAGCTAGGACAAAGAATCTACAAACTACAGAAGAGAGAAAACACTAACTGATGTGTACACAGGAACACCAAGGCTCTGCTGTGTCATGGAATTCAAATTTTGGTCCAAGCCACTTTCAATGAGAAACCTTAATTACCTGCCTTATCAGAACCTATAAAATAGTTTTCTTCTTGAGCTACTGAATTTCTTCCCTATTGCAATAAATTTGATGTTGACACACCAACAGCCTCTTCCTTCACAACACGTCACAAATCAAAAACAAAGATTACCAAAGTCAGACATTCTAAGTAATTGTTTTTCTTAATATAGTGAAGTTAAATCATTCTTGCGTTTTCACTTCGGAGTCACAGGGAAGCTTTGCTACTATTGCATTTGGCTCTGCGTCTAGTATGAACTACTGAAACAAAAAGAACCTCTGTCTTCTGGCAACTTACTTGAAAACTGAGCTGTGGAGTATAGCAGAGGTTCATATGGGAGGTACCATTCACTGAAAATATAGCAAATAATTTTAAAAAACAACAGAGTAACAAATCTAAAAGCTATTAACTTTAAAAGCCCACTTGAACAGCAACTGCCATTTTCCAATGCATTCAAGACATTAGACATATTGGATTTCTCTTTAAAATCATCCTTTCAGGATATAAGAGGGAGCTTATTAATTAATATCATAGTTCAAATTCTTGGCATTGTAAGGGCAAAGAAAATAAAGAAAAATAGGTACTACTACTTTAACTTTGAACATTTAAGTTTGACACTTGCATCCTTTCCCTCTCCAACACAAACCAAAAAAACTTCCCAAATATTTAAACAGTAAGCTGAAGTCAAAATAATTTTAGACATTTGAATGGAACCATCCTGTAAGGGACTCTGCCCTCCAAGTTATATACGGAGCTTTATACACCTTCAAAAATATCACCAAGACTGGAAGACATTATATTTTTAATCCAAATCTCAAGTATACAAACCTTTAAACGTAGATTATCTGTAACAATCTATAAGTAAGAGTTGTTGATTGTTGTTTAGCTGCTGAGTCATGTCTGACTCTTTTGTGATCCCATGGACTTGTAGCCCACCAGGCTCCTCTGTCCATGGAATTCTCCAGGCAAGAATACTGGAGTAGTTTGCCATTTCCTTCTCCAGGGGATCTTCCCAACCCAGGGATTGAACCCATGTCTCCTACAACGGCTGATGGATTCTTTACCGCTGAGCCACCACGGAAGCCCATAAATAAGAACATAACTGATTAACTGGTAGTCTGAAGATCAGGGTAAAAAATCATTTTCATCCTCAGCTATAACAGATGATGCATGCCTAACTGACTTCAGATTTTCTTAGAAAACTTATTTTAATCAAGTGAATGAGTGAATTTTCAGTTATGCTGCCTGGTAACATTTGTGTATGAGTACCAGTTCTAGTGTCTTGATATCATCAAACATATTTATGAATCTAGAGTTTTACCAGTAGAACCACCTTGATAGTTAACTCTGTCATTGTGTCCACTCATACAATTCTGTAGCTACACAAATATATCTGCAAATTATAAATGGCAAATAAACTGGTGAAGTGATACACTGGCATATTACACAGTAATGAGAATACAGTCAGTTCTGCTAAAGTTCTTGTTTTGAACACAATTTATTGTAACAGCATTGATATATTAAAAAACAATTTGAGCACAACAAAAATTTCCTATTTTCTTATATATGATTTCATTAGTGGAAAATGCCAGATGAACAGAGAAAACTGTGCACAGCCTATTTAAATGAATAAATATTAGAAATTTCTCAATTCTAATTTCTATATAGATAGATAAAACCCACATAAGCAAAAGCTCTTAGGGGTGGGTCTTCAATATTTTTGAAAAATATAAAAGAGCCTTGACATCCCTAAACTTGAGAATTTACTTTAAAAATTAAACTTGCTATGTGCATACATATATACACACACAGTTTTTTTATATGACAGTTTTTTTATATGTATGAACTATTTCATATTTATAAAAGCTAAAAAAAAAACACAGTATAGTGAAGACATACAAACAATCCTTCACCACCACCAAGTTAGTGCTATACATGGCAAGAGCAGGTCACTCTGATATATCTACATACATATATATATGACTGCTGCTGCTGCTAAGTCACTTCAGTCGTGTCCGACTCTGTGTGACCCCATAGACAGCAGCCCACCAGGCTCCCCCATCCCTGGGACTCTCTAGGCAAGAATGCTGGAGTGGGTTGCCATTTCCTTCTCCAATGCATGAAAGTGAAAAGTCAAAGTGAAGTTGCTCAGTCGTGTCCAACCCTTAGCGACCCCATGGACTGCAGCCTACTAGGCTCCTCCGTCCATGGGATTTTCCAGGCAAGAGTACTGGAGTGGGGTGCGACTGCCTTCTCCAATATATATGACTATACATACATATATGACTTACCGATACTCAGCCTGTGAAACACAATCATAAAGTTCCTGGGCAGTAAATTTGACATTTTTATTTACCTGAAAAGAATCAAAATATAGCTATTAAAAATGCATATTAAGTCAAATGAAAGGTGAGAGCACAATTAGAATGGCTCATATTCTGAAGGAGGAGAATGTCAAGTTTTTGCTTTTGCATAAAAAAGGACTAAATAATAACAATTAGAAGTTCAGTGAACATAACACGTAACACTGAACTATGTGTAAAAATATTAGTCCTATTGTTACAACTTAATCTGTTAACAGAACCAGAAGAAGTGAGATGGTCCTGGGATTTGTGGGACTCCCAAGAAAGCAGATGATCACTTTAGAGATCAAATGGACAGAAAAAAAATGTGTATAATATATGCAACACTAAATTCTACTATTACTGGCTCTTATCAGCAGATTTCATGCATCAATTAGCCTAACCCTAATATACTTATTCAATATTTATTTTCTGGGAAAAGTATATAAATTGTTAACATTTAATACCTATACCTAAAGCTAAAGTAGATCTGGGTCATACAGGTAGGCTGTTGTAAGCAGAATCAGCCACATCTTGTTCATTTCATGAACATTAGAATTAATTCAAGCTGAAAGAAACAGTTAAGTAGTCAACTCTAACAACATTTGAATACTACGGGTGACCCTTCTGGAAGCTATTTCTGAATAACTTTAAACACTAAGGTAATAAACTGTGTGGAAAAATCTGTTTTGGGAAATGGATGATTTATAGACATTTTCTAAAGAAATATGTTTTTCCGACTATCAACGTCTACATATTTAAATGACTATGTTTCAGTTTATAAATATCTATTATAATTCATAATTTATAATACTGTAAAAATAAAAGTCCTTCATCATACAAAAACTTTTTGTGGCACATGTGGAGAACACAGTGAAGGAATCCTATATTTCTTGAGGCTTACCACTGATTTAGGCAATATTTTATTTATGTTGCAAGGAAGAATCTGGAAATTTGTAGAAGGAAATTCTTTTTAACAGATTACTCAAGGGGGCTTCCCAGATGGCACTAGTGATAAAGAACCCGTCTGCCAATGCAGGAGACACAAGAGACAGGTGTTCAATCCTTCGGTCAGGAAGACCCCCTGGAGAAGGAAATGGCTACCCACTCCAGTATTCTTGCCTGGAAAATCCCATGGACAGAGGCGCCTGAGGGGGGCTATAGTCCATAGGGTCGCAAAGAGTCAGACATGACTGAAGCGACTTAGCCCTTAGCCCCAGATTACTCAAGAAATAACATAGTGTCTAACTTTCTAGAAATTCTGAATTAGTGAAGGGAAACTAAATGAAACTATCTTCTATTCACTTTACTTTTAAAAATACTTACTTTATTATTAGCATATGCATTTTTGATGAGGAAAAATTTTTGTTCCTACATTGACTTAACACTACTTTAAAGATTTATATCATGAAAGTCTCCTGTAGAGTTTAGGGTATTGCTTATTTGCAAAAGTTCCATGAGCTTCTTTCAGTATTTTTATAACAAATTCAACATATCTGTATAGAAAATGTTCCATTCACTAAAAGTTAAAAACACATAGTTTTTAAATATAAATTTGAAATATATATAATCCTCAATTTTTGCTGAAAATGTTATTTAATTATGCATAATATTTACTATTATATTTAATGATTTAAGAAAGTGGTGTATTATTTATCATGATTTTTAGGTACTTTATAATTTTTATTAAAATAATCTTCTAAAAATGTTTTAAGATATACATTTAGAGTTAACTTATCAACCAGTTCGATTCCTATTTTTCTACATGTTCTGCCCTGATGATCTCAAGGGTCTTTGATATTTTCACTATTGCCCCAACATGCTGGGACCTATAAATGTATCCAGACTTAGGCCAGCAAATGTCAACAGTCAACACTGCAGATCTTTGATCATAAGATAAAAAGAATAATCTATTCTCTACCAACTGTTGAGAAAAATCAGCTGAAGAACTGATTTTGAACTTGACATAATATAAATACAAACAAGTTCTTGAAGCCACTAGTAGATTTTTAGGGAAAAAAAAAAAAACAAACTATCTGATTTATCTGTAGTTTTGAAAACAATCACCCATATCTATTTAGACCCTTATCCCAGAACATGGCTGGGGTGATGTGACTCCGGGTTGTAGTAGATGACTTCTAAAGTAGGCAGTGAACCTACTACTAAAGGAAACCTAAAACACAGATTCATGACATACATCACAGTTCTAGCCTGAAATATATCATTTCACTACCTTCCTGAGTTTTGATACAAGATATTTTAAATTAGTCATATTTGGAAGTTTTAAATTACACTATTAAGTATCATTTCTGTGCTTAAGTGTATAATTTTAATTCCCAGAAAACAAATAACTAAAAGATACCCCTGTCAGTAAACATTAAGAGTTATGATTGTAAAATGGAATTGGTATCATTAACTCTTAGTTGTAGTGTTAACAGTGAGTGCCAAATATGAGAAATGGTCATATTATTCTTAATTCTTAAAAAAATCAAAGCAAAGGTTTAAGTATAGTAACAGTCAAACATCTTAAAAAATTTAGATTGTCCCTATCACTGTTTATGAGACAAATACATCCAATGTAATAATTGGTATTGGGGACGAAGTTCAGCTAATAGAAATAACTTTAAAAATCTGGGACTCAGATCCACATATTCTTATAAATAACAAATTGGGTATTTTCTCCCAATGCTCTCAGCAATAGAAAGTACTAAACCCCCAGAAGACCTATATATCAGATTTTTCCAGGATGTGATTTTAAAATTGTCCAATTGTTTCTCCAAATAAATTTTTATTGGACTGAAATTCAGAAAGCATGATGAAATAATTATTTCATCAAGTCATCTCAAAAGAGGAAATTATCTTAATAATCACATAAAGTGGTTATACAGCATTAAGAACTGTGGTGTTGGAGAAGACTCTTGAGAGTCCCTAGGACTGCAAGGAGATCCAACCAGTCAATCCTAAAGGAAATCAGTCCTGAATATTTATTCATTGGAAGGACTGATGCTGGAAACTGAAAGTCCAATACTTCGGCCACCTGACGTGAAGAACTGACTCCTTGGAAAAGACCCTGATACTGGAAAAGACTGAAGGCAGAAGGAGAAGGGGATGACAGAGGATGAGATGGTTGGATGGCATCACCGACTCAATGGTCATGAGTTTGAGTAAGCTCCGGGAGTTGATGGATAGCAAAGCCTAGCGTGCTGCAGTCCATGGGGCCACAGAGATGGACACAACTGAGCAACTGAACTGAACATATTAAGGGTAACTTTTAAAAGGTACATATAAACACCATTCGTTCCTTAAATAAGAGAAGTAACACTTACTGAACACTTACTTTGTGCCTGGTACTGTTTGGAGCACTTTATATATATTAAGTTATTTAGTCTTATTTAATGAATAGCTATAGTTTATCTACTTATGTTATTCTCATTTTAAGATGGGGCAACTGAGACAAGGACAATCAGATAACTCTTCTAAGATTATACTCTTAACTGGCAGCAGAACCAACATTTGAACATGACTAGTTTGACTTCAGAGTCTGTGTTCTTCAACACTAGGTTCTTAATGTAAGATGTGGCATAAAAAAGTTACAGAGGACTTCCTTGGTGTTCCAGTGGTTAAGAATCACCCACCAATGCAGGGTACACGGGTTTGATCCCTGCTCCAGGAAGATTCCACATGCTTCGGAGCAACTAAGCCCATGAGCCTCAACTACGGAGCCTGTGCTCTACAGCCCATGCTCTGTAACAAGAGAAGCCACCACAATGAGAAGCCGGGGCACCACAACTAGAGAAAGCCCTTGCACTTCAACAAAGACCCAGCAGAGCCAAACTAAAAAAAAATTTTTTTTTAAATTTTATTTTGTTTTTAAACTTTACATAATTGTATTAGTTTTGATAACAATAACCCTGTGTACGAGACAGCAAAAGAGACACTGATGTATGGAACAGTCTTATGGACTCTGTGGGAGAGGGAGAGGGTGGGAAGATTTGGGAGAATGGCATTGAAACATGTAAAAATTTTTTAAATTAAGAAAAAAAAAAGTTGAAGAGCTAATCAGGAATAAAAGCAAAGAAACACATATAAAGATGTTCAACTTCACAAGAAAAGTGACACGTGAATATATGTCACATTCCTATATTTAGAGTGTTTTAAAAATTAAACACACACACCCTCAAAAAGGAAAGAATATATGCGCACATGGGCAAAGAACTTTAGGCAAACAAAACTGAAGATCAACAGAATACTTTCCTTGGATCAACAAGGATAAGAAAAGCACGAAGATTAATTTACAAAACACACTGGAGCCTCATCAGAGCTTTAATTCCAGGGTCTATGCTGCTGCTATGGAGAAAACTAAATTATAGCTTTCCTTTTCAGTAATCAGTGGTGCTCAACCGGAGGTGGTTCGTCCTCCTTAGGGGCCATCTGGGTATATGAGTTGGGTGCGGTGGGAGGGTATTTTTGGTTGTCACAATGACTGAGAGAGTACTGGCGTTTAGTATCTGAGGATCAGAGATGTTGAAGCATCCTGCAACGTTCCACACAACACAGAAATGCCCTATCCAGCACACCAACAGCGTCCCTGATGGGAAACAGCTCCGTGTTGTCTTAGTATAGGTCTCTACTACATGTGCTCACTTAAGAGAATGAAACACAAAAAATGAATGTCGGGGGCAAACTTTGGTGGCATTTAAGAATTTAAAGTAAACAGCAATTAAATAGCATTCCATTTTAGAACACCTCTGTTTGTTTATATTAAAACTTGATTATAATGGAAATATGATAAACATTTAAAAATATTTTTCCTACCTCATACTTGATTAGGAAGTTATAGAGGGTCTCAATATCCTGATAATTACTGTTGGGGGCCAAAATCCTAAAAAATAAAATATAAACAAAGGAGGGGGAATGAATTGATTTAAGAAAAAAACAAAACAATAGCTTGAACTTTTCTCCCAAAACATATTTATACTGAGAGAGACTTTATTCTCAGTATGTATAATAAGCTTATTAAAATGTTTACAACCTTTTGTTGGGTTCTATTTATCAACTAAAGTTATAAACCATGTGCTTACTTCAACAAATATCAATTATAATATTTTTATTTACTTATATTAATATGTCATCAATTAATCAACAACTATTAGCATTCTTATGTGAAATTACAGTTCATATTTTGAGTTACAGTGATACAGATTTTTCAAAAGTTAGATGGGATGTGAAGTATATTTATACTCCTTATCTTTTAAGCAACAGATAAAGATTTCCCACAAAAAAATGCAACCAATGCAAATAGACAAGTGATATAAACTACCATACACATTAAAAAATACTAATAAAGATTATATGAGTAAATTCAAATAATACTGTCTGAACTAACTGCTTAGCAGTCTATGAAAAAGCATCAGTAATCAGACTCTGTCAGTCACTGGAAATAACACTCATCCTTCTAGCAGTAAAGTATTAATTCTCATTTTTTTACACTAAGTACTTTTTAATTCTTTCAAGATGAACAATCTTTTATTTCTTTTAAAAAAGAAAAGGAAAGCAGTCCTCATATTATGGTAAAGTGGTTAAGAGCAATGTCTACCTGGGGATCTGTGTTTTTGAGTGAGTTCTGTGTGACTTATTTTCCTTATCTGTTAAACAAGGAAAGTAGTAGTCTTTACTTCATAGGATCATAGTGAGAATTAAACAAGTTACTATAAGTAAAGTCTTGATGACAGTGTCTGATAACACAGCAAGCACTATATATTGGTACATATAAAAGAGTAACAATGACAACCATTATCATCATCTAATGTCTAATAGTTTCAAGCCACAGAATAAGTACACGATGATTTAACTAATGAGAAATCAAGCCACCCCAATTAATTCTTAAATTCCAAGTGCCTTTTAATTACAACAATGTCTCTTGGCCTTCACATCCTCACCAATGCTTGATGTTGTCAAATATTAGTTAACTGATCTCAATAACATCTTAATTAGATCTTAAAAAGTTGGCCCTTATTAGACTTGCAAGATCGCTTTCATAAAATAATTTTTCAGGATATAGTAAAATTTTAAAATGGATCATACTCCTTTGGAGAAGACACACGCAGAATATCTTTAAGAACATACAAACATCTTCCTAAAAATAAGTTGCACGGAAAAAGTTACTCTCCTAACAAGTTAATTTTAAAATATAAATAATATCAAAACCCAAAAGAAAGAAAAAGCAGACAATAAATACATTGGAAAGGGTCCATAAGTACTTTGTTTTTTAAAATGAGAACAAAGCTATATAGATAAGTTAAACCAATGTTTTACAAAAGCAATGGAAAAAATAATGTGTTCCAATTTTGTAACTAGTGTAAACAAACAATCAGCAACGTGGAGTAATTTACACCCATTCTTTTTTATAACTTTGGAAATAATCCAAACTGTCCATAAAAGAGTTAAAAAAATAAATGAAACAACATGTTTTCTAAGAGTCTTATAAATTTCAAGCTTATATTAGAAAAGAAAGTATGCTCTTTGCCAGAGAATAAAGTAAACATTTCTCTGTCCTGAAATACTTTATAAAAAAATTAGTTTTAGGTAAATCAGTTATTTATCTATAGCAACAAACCATAGCCACAGTATGAAAGAAAATAGAAATAAAGAAGAAATAAAGAAAATAATTACATCATCCTAGTTTTCCAATTAGCAAAAAACTGAAAAAATTGTCAACTCCTGGCATGGTTATATTTTTTAACAGTTTTACTGAGGTACAGTTTACATACCATAAAATTCACTCACTTTAATAATTCAATGATTTTATAAATAAATTTACTGAAATGTACAATGATCTACATTGTACAAACTTAAATACTCAACTATTTGACAAAATAACACAGAATTACCTTCTAACGAGGAAAGGGTTACTGGGATGTCAGCATCATTCACAGATATATTATTGATATAATCAGAATAAAATTATAATGCTATTTTTAAAAACAAGGATATACGTTGTAGGATTTGTTATGAAACCTACTACTCTTAAATGCTACTCTTAAAAAATGTTCTGAGGTAAACAGCCCCAAATTGAGTAGATAATCTTTATTAAAATATACTCAATTAGGGCTTTTAGACTTTAATAAGGCCAATGAACTCTGAGTTTATGAGAATGGAATTTGGCCTGGTATAAACAAAAATTGCCATCTTTTACTAACTGGAAGTACAGTTTGTTGAAAATACACAAAAAAATGAAATGGAGAAAAATGGTTTATGGACTTTTATGCCTTAAGTAATTCCCCACACAAAAATTCTTGAGAGGTCAGCCTTCTCTATAGCTTTCTTATTTGTTTTTAAAAAATACCAGCATGAAGACAAAAGAGTCTTAGAATGAAAGTCCTAAAATACCCTTCAGTGGCAACTTTTAAAAAGAATAATAGAAAGAACTAGCCCTTAGAGAAAGTGGCCATTATTTTTTTTATAAATATATCTACATGTTTTCTAAGAGAAATTCCTAACAATCAATAAATACATATCAAATGTATACTATACTCTCAAATGTATATGATACTAAGAGCTATGTGATATAAAAAAATTAGAAGACATGGCTGCCTATCCTCAAGTTGTTATAATCACAAAATTTTACTTTAGAATTTTGGAATCAGAATTGGGGAACAGATTGAAGCAGGATTTAATCTGTAGCTCGAAGATTATTTACAAACCAAGTTAACCACGCTACCTACTTTTCTATACCCCAGCTCCTCATCTGTGAAATGAGGAGAAAGTAGCATTTACTGAATAAGGTTATTATATGAAGCAAATAAAATAATGTGTCTAAAATTAAAATGTTTCGCAGAATTCCTGGCACATGTAAATAAATATTACCTGCTATGAAAACCAGTTTTCAGATACAGAAACCAAGGTTTAGGGTTGTAAAACACTTGCCCAAGACTACAGAGTGGTGGTAGGTACCTAAATCTTTGTTAGTTTGACTCTGGACCCCATGTTTTTATCCACTAATAAAAAAGGATAACCCTTACAACTTGCATTAAGTGATTTTATCAAGTCAAATGAAATAGTCTTTTAAAATCGCCACCCAGTTAAGTTGCCTTTTATCAAATGCTTCTGGCAAACTATTTTGTGTACATTCCAACGCTAAATCTTTGTAGTTGTTAGATCTTTCTCAAAGCCACAAAGGAAGTCAGTAGCAGAACCAACATTCACTAGAAGTTCTCTTAACCACATAAGCACTTTGAGTTCTCCATCGATGAGCAATTAACATTAAGCAAGCAGCATGTTAATCTGAATTAAACAAACTTCATTTCCATCTCATCCAATATTAGATAAATATCTACCCATCTCATTAAAAAAAAAAAAAGAGTATGCCACTCAAAAATTTTAATAAGTTAATAAAATAATCTGACTAAAATTAAAAATCAAATAACGTATTAAAATGGACTAATTTTTAAATAAGGATTTTAAAAATTCAAATAAAACTTTCCTCCTAGATAGAAAAAGTAAAGCATCAGACTCAGGAGTGGGGAAATAAGTCTAGAATAGTCAAGTTTAATATCTAACTCTAGAAATTCAAAAGAAGACACAGCATATTCATGGATATTTATAAATCATAACTTACATCCCACAGAACTGAATAAATTATGTTCCTTGCTAGCAAGGCAGTTTAACATTAATATAATATTCTAAATAGTTTTTCATGTTTGAAGAACATTAAAAATAAGCTTAAAATGTAATTATATGACTTATTTTACTCAGCTCACTGTTCATCCATGCTGCTGCTGCTGCTAAGTCACTTCAGTCGTGTCCGACTCTGTGTGACCCCATAGACGTCAGCCCACCAGGCTCCCCCGTCCCTGGGATTCTCCAGGCAAGAACACTGGAGTGGGTTGCCATTTCCTTCTCCATGCCACTCAGGGTTTATCCATGTTGTAGCATCCGTCAGAATTTCCTTCCTTTTTAAGGCTAAATAATATTCCATTGTATGTACATACCTCATTTTGCTTATCTATTTATGGACAAGAATTACTTACACTGGTATGAGCATAGGTATGTAAATATCTCTTTGAGACTATAATCGCAGAACCAGCCCAAACTGGCCCTATCCTGTTTCTAACAAGATACTGAGTTGTTTTTCAGAGACAAACAGAACAAAACCACAAGTCATGCAGCCAAAGCACGCTCAGAAGAGAAAAATTTGACCTCAAGTAACACCCAGAACCAAAGTTTCCCCCCTCCCCGGAATGAAAGGGCCAGATGTGACCAGAACCCTGTCAAAAGTACAGGGTCCATGGTGCAGGAAGATCTGGTTCTGAAGCTGCTGAACCTAATCTCACCACAAATGGACAGGCTCCAAAGCCCTGCCTTGGATACCTGCCCCTCCAGGGCTTCTGCAAACCAACCCTCTTCTAACTCGTGAGCATTCCACCAAACCCCAGAATGAAGAGACAGAATTGAGAGCCATGCCTCCTTGTTTCCTTGCCAGTTAAACCTCACAATAAAGCCCTTTCTCTTCTCAAAAGCTGGTGCCATAGTATTGGCTTATATGCAAATTTGGGCAGCAAGCCCTTTGCTTGATAACAAGACATTATTTTCAATTCTTTTGTGTATATACCTAGAGCAATCAAAATTATAGACAGGAATCAGGTGCTGCCAAGGGCTGGGAGGAAGAAGGAGAAGTTACTATATTTAATGGAAACAGAGTTTCAATTATACAAGATGAAAAGAGTTAGGTTATGGATGTGGTGATGGTTACACAACAATATGAATATATTTAATACTCCATTAACACATTTTTATGCACATGTGCACTCAGTTGTGTCTAACACTTTGCGACCCCACGGACTGTAGCCCGCCAGGCTTCTCTGTCCATGGGATTTCCCAAGAAAGATTACTGGAGTGGGTTGCCATTTCCATTTCCAGGGGATCTTCTCCACCCAGGTATTGAACCGTCATTTCCTGCACTGTAGGCAGATTGCTTACCACTGAGCCACCAGGGAAGCCCTAATACATTTTTAAGAACACTTAAAAATGGTAATGCTATGTGTATTTTACCACAATAAAAAAGTTAATTAAAACAAAGTAAAAATGTTTGTTTATAGCATTATTTTAAAAACTCATTGTACATTCTCCAAAGCTAAGAACCAACTTAAGGCTTATTTTTTACTGTGAATCAACATTATTACTGAGGACACTACTGAGCATCTAACCAGTGCCAGAAAGGGAACAAATGCTATCTCCTTTAATTTCTGCAATTTAACAAAGCAACTATTATTAACTCCATTTTCTAGATTAGGAAACAAATATAAAAAGGTTAATTAACCTGTCTAGGTGACAGAGTTAGTAAATGGATGGAACAAGGATTCAACTTCAGATCATTTTGACCCTTGAGCTCTGTTCTTTTTCTTCAAAATAGTTGCCTTTATCTGTCTGACTTACTTCACTTAGTATGATAATCTCTAGCTCCAGCCATGTTCCTCTTATTTTGATACAGAGACATGCAAACTGAATTTTGCTGCTGATGAATTTAAGCAGTATCACTGATAAACAGAGTGAAAATTTATCAAATCAACAATGAGGACATACTCACCAGGGGAAAAAAGTCTTGGATCTTAAAAGAGTATGTATTTTGGAGTCCTTTACTACAAGCAAAATTAAAATCATGTTTTCTATAGTTAATTTGGTGGAATCAGCTATGTAAGTGGGAGATATACATCAGTCTCAGATTTTAAAAGAACACCATATGTAGTTAAAAATGGTAAAAAATAAATAAATAAAGTTAAACAACTTAAACAAATTTAAACAAAATAAATTATGTTCTGTTTTTCCTTTAGAGTCATTTGCAAGACAAGGAAAGAGGCCTCTGAGGACACTAACCCAGCCAGCATTGCTTGATTCAGCCTCCAAAACTATAAGGAAGCAAATTTCAGTTGTTTATGCTACCCAAGTCTGTACTATTTCCTTATGGCAGCCCTAGCAAATGAACACAGCTGACATCCTAAATACTGTTGGCTCAGCTTTGAGGAGCCACAGATCTCAAGATTAGAAGCAAGATGCACCACTTCCCAGAATGTGAGACTGATGTGGAATTCTCTGAGTAGTTTATTGCAAAATAACTACTTTATTTGCTTTGCTTCATGGCATTGTATTTCCTGCTAAAAAGTAACCTTACTCCTTGAGACGGTGCTGCTGGGGGCCGGTTCTAGGCTTAGCACGAACAACACACTACGAGGGGCCAGAAGTGTGACAAACTAGCTCATTCCTCTTCTACTTAGTGCTGAGACCGCTTAACTAAGTCTTCACAACTAAGTCTTTGAAGAGTATGATGCCCACTATAAGACCAGATACTGCAGTTAAATCTGTATAACAATCATAGTTACTCCTAATACCTTATGAATGTTATTTCCTAGCTGATTAATCCCACCTCATTACCAGGTACTTATCTTTCCACTGTAACATGGCAAAT
The DNA here is from genome assembly GCF_027580195.1 of Bos mutus. NCBI lineage: Eukaryota > Metazoa > Chordata > Mammalia > Artiodactyla > Bovidae > Bos > Bos mutus. The sequence continues at coordinate 19,866,038 of NC_091632.1, forward strand.
AAGATCTCTCTAGATCAAAAGGAAGGAGTAGAGCCAAGATAAGAGCCAAGAGTGAAAGAAACCTAAGACTGAGGTTCCATCATTTACTGCTGGAAGATTTCAATATATGCAATCAGGGCTGTGACACAATTTTACTACTGCCTTATTATAAGCACATCTCCCTATAATAAAGAAATTGTTTATAACAGATCAAAAATATGAGAGAAATGTTTTATTTAGAATAATTCTGAGGAAAAAATTTGAAGAGTAAAAAAACTCTTGTGATACATACATTTAACTAATCAAGATTGAAAGAGCTTTTAAAATGCATTAGACTTTTTATGAAAAGAAGGCAAACCAAATCACAAGATAACACCTCATACTCATTAGGATTGATGACTATTAAAAAAATAAAAAAAAACATAAAATAACAAGAACTGATGAGGATGTGGAGAAAATGGAACCCTAGTGCACCACTGGTGAGAATGTAAAATGGTGTAACTGCTATGGAAAACAGTATGTGGTTCCTCAACAAAATTAAAAATAGAATTACCACATAATCCAGCAATTCAACTTCTGGATATACCTCCAAAAGAATCAAAAGCAGGGATTCACAGAGATATCTGTATGTTCACGTTCACAGCAGTAATACTCATAAGGGCCAAAGAGCAGAAGCAACCTAAGTGTTCATCAAACACGTGCATTACCATATGTAAAAGAGATGACCAGTGTCAAGTTTGATGCAAGAAGCAGGGCACCCAAAGTCAATGCTCTGGGACAACCCAGAGGGATGGGGTGGGGAGGGAGGTGGGAGGGGGATCCAGGATGAAGGGACATATGTATACCTGTGGTTGATTCATGTTGATGTATGGCAAAACCATCACAATACTGTACAATAATTAACCTCCAATTAAAATAAATAAAATTTTAAAAAATCAATGGATAAACAAAATGTGGTATATACACTTTCCTCGTGCTCAGACAGTAAAGAATCTGCCTGCAACGCAGGAGACCCGGGTTCTATTCCTGGGCGTCAGGAGGATCCCCTGGAGGAGGGAATGGCTATCCACTCCAGTATTCTTGCCTGGAGAACTCCATGATGGAGCAGCCTCGTGGGCTACAGTCCATGGGGTTGCAAAGAGTCGGACACGACTGAGTGACTAACACTTACTGAGCTTTAAAAAGGAAATTCTGACACAGGCGACCAACATGGATGAACTTTGAAAACACTGCATTAAGTGAAATAAGCCTGTCACAAAAGGACAAAAACTGTATGATTTTACTTTTAAGAAGGGAAACCTTAGCAAAAAGGCCTTTCTGAGAAACCGGGAGATTTAAGAATTACTGTAGTGAAAGGGTTAAGAATACTTCATGTATTATTATTACAAAATTACCTTTTTTTGCTGTAACTCTGAGTTTATTTATTATGAATGGCTTTATCTTTTCACATATTATCTAAGAAACATTTATACTGACATTATCTAACTTTTATATTCACTTGACCCATTGTTTTCTCAAGGAAATTTCAAACACAATCTCTTCCCTTGGCTTTGTGATCTACAGTTACACGATGTCCTTCTGCTGTTTCTAGTCTTCATCTCAAAGTCCCCTTGGTCGACTGATAATTAACATCTGCCCCCACACTTTTATGAAATTAACACCAACAAATTCACCAATGACTTCTATGTTGCTCAATCTAATGGACAGTTTTTTTTTTGGCCTCTTGGTAAAACATGACACTATTAAAGATTCCTTCTCTTTTGAAACTCCTTTCTTCTTTTTCTTTTTTCTTTTAATTTGGCTGTACCAAATGGCTCCAAGAATATAAGTTCCCCTACCAGGGATCAAACCTGGATTGTGGCAGTGCAAGTGCTGAGTCCTAACCACTGAACCACCAGGGAATTCCCAGTGCTGCCAAGTCTCTTAAACTTTTCAGTCTTTCTGGTAATTCACCTTCAGTCTGCTTTTACAGATCTGCATATTAACCTGGGTTAATCCATGCTGGCTACACAGGCACTAGCCAAATTAAAAAAGCATAAGCACTCTAACACTGTTTAAAGAAAAATGTCTTAGATCTTCTCATCCTGTTTCTTCCTTTATCCTTTGTTCTCTACTAATTTCCAGTGTGTCCCAGGCTTCTTTCTTGTGGGTGTTCACCTCAAATTTCTAGTGTCACATTTGCCCCTTGGGCTTAAAGATAGTTTCATATATCTCTATTATCCCTCTGGTACTACCTAAGGTACGATGTGTACTCATCCTCTAAAATAAACAGTCATTGTTTTCCTTTCTCCTCTCAATCTTAGAAATACTATTTCCAATCCAAGTATGCTTTGTAAATTCTAAGGCATTTCTAAGATACACAATCAATCCATTACAAAGTAAAAGACTTAAGCAAATTATTTATTTTTAAATGCATCAAAACAACCAGTTTACCTATTTTTTTCTCTATGAATGACCCAATGTGTTGGGTCTGTGTGTGTGTGTGTGTGTGTGTGTATGTATGTGTGTGTGTTAGTTGCTCAGTCATGTCCAACTCTTTGGGACCCCATGGACTATAGCCCACCAGGCTCCTCTGTCCATGGAATTCTCCAGGCAAGAATACTGGAGTGGCAAGCCATTTCCTTCTCTAGGGATCTTTTAGACCCAAGGATCGAACCCAGGTTTCCTTGATCTCCTGCACTGGCAGGCAGATTCTTCACTGTCTGAGCACCAGGGAAGCCCCACGTATTAGTACATGGATGCTAAGTTCACCTTGACCTAGTCTGGTCCATAAGACGGAAATTTTTATTCAAGCTTTAAGACAGGTCTTCACTCTTCCAAATTATGTGATGCTGTCTGTCGGCAGTATCACCTCAGACAGTTTTCTTTCCTGCTTTTATTACCCCAGTTGTTTCATTTGTTAAAAACTGTCTCTTGGGACAAGACCATCTACCAATAAAATCTTTTGGGGATATTCATTTCAACCAAGCAGACTCATTCTCCTCTCAGAAAAATAAAAGGTAGAAAAAGGTAAGTTTAGAAAAACAGAAGAAGAAAATGAATTGAATTCTAAGGCAAAGATATTTTGTACTTTTGTCGGTTATTTAATATTCTTTTTTAGGCCACCCTGTGAGGCATATATGATCTTGGTTCCCTCGCCAGGGTTCGAATTGGGGCCCCGTGCTTTGGGAGAACTGAGTCTTAACCACTGGACCATCAGGGAAGTACCAACGTTCTTTTCAATTAAATTTAGAAATTTTCTAAAGTTCTATGAAACCAACTAAAAAAATATCTCTTGAATATAATTAAATTTTTCAGTCAGAAAGTTTAGGGTATTTAGAAGTGAGTTCTCTAGACCAAGACCAATTTCAATAGGTCATTCTGCTAAGTATAAACCATATGACCTTAGGCAATGACATTATCCCTGTAATCCTACTTTCCAAAGTATAAAGTGGCTGTGATAGTGAAACCCTCCCTGAACCCATAGGTTATAACAGAAACTGTTATAACAGACTAACAAGTTCTTGAGCTTATCTTACAGAAGAGCAGATAAGGTAACAGCTTCTTAAAAACCCTTCCACTGACAGCTGACAACCTATTTTCAAGAAGATAAAAGATAATGAAATTATATTTTCAAAGTGCCTAGGGAAAATAACTGTCAACCTACAACCTACACACAGTTAAACAGCAATCAATAATGAAAGCAAAACAACACTTTCAGTCAGAATGAGAGCATTTACCACTAACAGATCTTTGGTAAAAGAACTGCTGAAAATTTTGCTTCATCCCTTATGTTTCTTCTTATAATATTAACATTGACATTTCTCTTCCATCAATAGGTAGGGTCTATGGCGGTGCCCCATCCATCTAGGCAGGTCTGTGACAACAAAGATGACATAATTTGAGGCAATGTCATTAAAAGCAATATACCGACCACCTGATATTTTGGGATGATCTTGGAAACCAACCTTCTGTTTGGGAGGAAGCTGAGCCTACATGGAGATGCTACAGTTCGTGTTCTAGCTGATAGCCAGCATCAGACAGCTTTAGAGATGACTCCATATGCTGTTTGACCACAACCACACAAGAGATCTCAAGTAAGAACTGCCCTCATGTGTCTAGTCAAGCCCTAAAACCATCAGACAAAATACGTAATTGACTGCTATTCTGTAAGCCAGTAAGTTTTAGGATTTAGAAATAATGGACCTAGAAATGAAGGCTGAGGTAAGGGAAATAACCATCAACTAGATAAAACAGCAAAGTACGGAATTTCTTTTAAGCTAATCTTTTGGTTGGTTTTGCCACTTTTTTCTTTTTGCTTAGTCATACATTCATTAGCTTTAGAGTGAAGGTTCCTCCTGTAAAGTCCAATGGTATCTCAGTTGAATCAAGAGAGAATATTTTCCATATCTCAGCATGAGAAGAGATTAGTACCTCTGTTGGTATAGACAGATATGATCATCACAGCAGGAACTGACCACTCCAGAGACGAGGTAAGACATAGACCTGAGGTGGAATATAGAAATCCACAAGGGATAGGTGTATAAACAATGGGCCCTTCCTAATGAGTCATTCTGTCTAGGTACAGAAGTACCGAAGTTGAAGAACTTGCAATTAAATTTCTGAACATGGAATTCTATTTTAAGTGACTTTTCAGTAGAAAGTTGAAAATACATAGGTATGAAAACTGGATTGGCCTAGGTTATAATAAAATATGTCTGCAACTTCTTTAAAAATTACACACTTATGAAAGAAATTTAATTCCTGATTAAAGGTTCTGAAAATAAGTTAGACTTTCTTTGCTTTGTTTGAGGACAGATGGTTACTTCCACATTAGGCCCTGAGCCTATATATGTAAAGGAAGCATAACAAATACACCTTAATTGAATGGAACACACTGGACTGAAGAATGTTTCTACATACAAACTACTTTATAGGATCACATCTACTTCTTGTAATCTTTTATAATTATTTCCAAACAATCTGGAGGAACTGTTGAATTTTTGAAAATAAGGATAGTAATCACAGGACTTCCCTGGCAGTCCAGTGTTTAGAACTCCATGTTTCCACTGCAGGGAGCATGGGTTTAGTCCCTGGCCGGCCAACTGAGATCCCTCATGCCACAAGGCATGGCCAAAAACAAACAAACAAACACCAATAGCAATCATGTAGTATGATGGTCCTATGGTACAGAGGCACACCACGATACAGGAAATTTCGAAACATTAAAAATCCTTTTTTCCTTCGCCAGATATTCCCATTTTCTCTCCTTTGCTCTTCTAGTCCTTCCAATAGCACTGAAATTAAACTGTGTATATTAAATTTTGTTTGAAATGGCTAAAGTGGCTCCTGTTTTCCTTACTGAGCAATGCCTGAAACAGTATTTTGTTACCAGAAGAAGAGTTACTCAGTTTAATAGTGGAGAAACCAGCACCACTTATTTCCCTTTATTCTTGGATCTACATATTCTAAGGGAGAAATGGCACCATACATAGCTATTTGTCTCTCTTTGTTTCATACATTAGCTAGGACAGCACCCTAACTTCATAGGTTACAACTCGTATGTGAAATAAGTCTTTTACAGTGTTTACCAAGCTAGTTCCTTAGATTAGTATATGATAAAGTCAGTGAATTCCATGTAGCCAGAGCTGTACCTCTTTTGCTGAAAAACTAGTTTCTTAGTTTTGTACTGGCTATCAAGACAGTGGCCAAGAAATTCCTTAAATCAACAGATGGAGTTGCAGATACAAATACTGCAGTGCTGCTGCTGCTGGTGCTGTCACTTCAGTCGTGTCTGACTCTGTGCAACCCCACAGACGGCAGCTCACCAGGCTCCCCCGTCCCTGGGATTCTCTAGGCAAGAACACTGGAGTGGGTTGCCATTTCCTTCTCCAATGCATGAAAGTGAAAAGTGAAAGTGAAGTCGCTCAGCCGTGTCCGACTCAGCGACCCATGGACTGCAGCCTATCAGGCTCCTCCATCCATGGGATTTTCCAGGCAAGAGTCCTGGTGTGGGTTGCTATTGCCTTCTCGAAATACCGCAGTGAGAGAAGTTAATTCCATATTTTAAAGAAGTGTCTATTCCAGTGAAGACAAATCACTGCCGCCTTCATGATGGAAGGGATCATCACTGCCACTGTGGTTTGATGATCCCTTAGGGAATAGTGCCTTTTAGGATGCCTCTTCTGTTTGAAATTTGCCTCTTCTGTTGGAAATTTGGGCTCTCAACAGTGGTAGTAGCCAGAGCAGCCTTAATGAGAAGAAGTCCCACATTTGAGCTCAAGTTGTTGAGAGCCCAGGCTGCCACTGTCCCTTTGCATATCAGCTCACTGACCAAATACTCGGGTGGGTAGGTGAAAAGGCTGATTGATATCCACAGGACAGCTGGTCTTGTCCATTTGATTACTGACAGTCTCCTCTGCAGTAGGTAGCCTCTGATGAGCATTCACACGGGACACAAATACTCTGATACTCTATGCCCATCATACCTCTATGTGCCCATTACACATCTCTTCTCCAGACTTTCCTGTCACTAAAACAAAGCGACAGCAGCAGCAGCAGGGATTAGTATTAACTCAGATCTAGTAACCTCCTGCTGCTGCTACTGCTGCTAAGGCGCTTCAGTCGTGTCCGACTCTGTGCGACCCCATAGATGGCTGCCCACCAGGCTCCCCCGTCCCTGGGATTCTGCAGGCAAGAACACTGGAGTGGGCTGCCATTTCCTTCTCCAATGCATGAAAGTGAAAAGTAAAGTGAAGTTGCTCAGTCGTGTTCGACTCTTAGCGACCCCATGGACTGCAGCCCACTCCGTCCACGGGATTTTCCAGGCAAGAGTACTGGAGTGGGTTGCCACTGCCTTCTCCTAGTAACCTCCTAAAAAGTATATTTCACTTTTTCTAGGATAGAGTCACCCTGATAAATGAATGCAAATCCTTCTACAGAAGATACTACCTTGTACTCCAATGTGGGGCTTATCAGGCCCGCCTGCCAATATGTGGGTTTGATCTCTGTCGGGAAGAGTCTCTGAAGGAGGGCATGGTAACCCATTCCAGTATTCTTGCCTGGAGAATCCCACGGACAGAAAAGCCTGGCAGGCTACAGTCCATAGGGTCACAAAGACTCGGACATGACTGAAGTTGACTTAGCATGCATGCATGCACATACTCCAATGGTGTACAACAGTACTCACACTTCTTCATCTAGTTATCAAAAGTTTAAATAAAATATGTATAAAATACAATCTTTAATATAAAAATATATTTTTGATGACTATTTATTTTAGCTCAACAATTAAGTTGGGGAAAATATATAGCTATGTGATTGTCAAAAACTAATCTAGCTTAATGTTAGCAAAAAATAAATATTAATTGGAAAATTTACAACTTATAGTTCCAGTTACATTATTATTACAGGTAAGTATATGTTGATTCTTGAAGATTTATGCCTTATTCACAAGGACTGGACCATCAGAATGTAACATAATTCCAGGGGTTTCCAATGTATAGTAAATATTTATTATCTTCTATGTAAAAAACATTGTCCTGAGTTGGACTCAACCTCTTATATTACTGGAAACAGTTTTACTGATTGCATCACCTCTCACAATGGGTAGATGGTTTGGCCGAGTACAGTGTTAAAAGTTCTTTAGAGGCACAAGTGGATATTTCTCAAAATAGATTGAGACTAATCCTAGAGTCTAGGGTACACTCTAACTTTAAACCTTTTGTACAACTTTATAACGAGGAATTAGAACTGATCATCTGCCTTTATCCATACATTCACTATACACTTACTACTTAAGTTAAAATTATTATGATCTCCCTTACTGAGTACCTTTGATTCCCCCTAAACCCCACCATTTCCTTTATTCTACTTATATTTAATCCCACTGATTTAGTCAGTCATTTATCCCATCTGCTTCTCTGAAAACTGGAGTGGTTGGTAGTTTTAGCACTTCTTAGAAGACTTGATAGCAGGGAATTTTCAGTAAATATCAGATCAGTAAGTCATTAGGTAGAAATAACCAGTTATAAAACAAAAGGAAAATGTTAAAGTATTGATTTTAAATGAAAACAACTCTATAAACAAATTATTTATCTCCAAGAAGTCATCTTCCTTTATATTTGACTATTTGATTCTGGTGTGATCAAAAAGTTTGTAATGGGAAATATATAGCTTCATCACTGTTAATAGAACTGGATTTTATTGACTAAAACAAAAGAACATTAACACCGAGAAATGCTTTAGGGGTAACAGGAATAACTGGCATTACAACGCTGATATTTAGGATAAAAATAAAGGTCCTTATTGCCTATTCTTGAATTACAAATGCTAGGAAGCACACATAAGAGCTTCAGATATTTAAAATGAAATTAGTTATTTTAAAACATAAGTCATGGATGATCTATTACCTTCAATAGCATTAAAGAGAAAGGTTAAATAAATATCAGCTGGTGCTGGATAATTGAGTCAGACTGATATGTGGATGGACATGGAACAAAAGACTGGTTCCAAATAGGAAAAGGAGTACGTCAAGGCTGTATATTGTCACTCTGCTTATTCAACTTTTATGCAGAGTACATCATGAGAAATGCTGGGCTGGAAGAAACATGAGCTGGAATTAAGACTGCCGGGAGAAATATCAATAACCTCAGATATGGCAGAAAGCAAAGAAGAATTAAAGAGCCTCTTGATGAAAGTGAAAGAGGAGAGTGAAAAAAAGTTGGCTTAAAGCTCAACATTCAGAAAACGAAGATCATGGCATCTGGTCCCATCACTTCATGGCAAATAGACGGGGAAACTGGCTGACTTTATTTTTTTGGGCTCCAAAATCACTGCAGATGGTGACTGCAGCCATGAAATTAAAAGATGCTTACTCCTTGGAAGAAAAGCTATGACCAACTTAGATAGCATATTAAAAAGCAGAGACGTTATTTTGTCAACAAAGGTCCGTCTAGTCAAGGCTATGGTTTTTCCAGTGGTCATGTATGGATGTGAGAGTTGGACCATAAAGAGGGCTAAGCGCAGAAGAATTGATGCTTTTGAACTGTGTGGTGTTGGAGAAGACTCTTGAGAGTCCCATGGACTGCAAGGAGATCCAACCAGTCCATCCTAAGGGAAATTGGTCCTGGGTGTTCACTGGAAGGACTGATGTTAAAGCTGAAACTCCATATTTTGGCCATCTGATGCAAAGAGCTGACTCGTTTGAAAAGACCCTGATGTTCGGAAAGACTGAAGGCAGGAGGAGAAGGGGATGACAGAGGATGAGATGGTTGGATGGCATCAATGACTCAATGGACATGAGTTCGGGTAAACTCTGGGAGTTGGTGATGGACAGGGAGGCCTGGCGTGCTGTGGTACATGGAGTTGAAAGAGTCAGACACGACTGAGCGACTGAACTGAACTGCTACGTGGATACCACATATTTTGTCAGCTAATTTAATATAAATTTTACTATACATTTGGTATGTTATGTTAAAGTTTATCAAACTATAATAGAGATACCACAAAAAGCTTTTACTCTTTTTATTTTATATAAGACATGTCTTCTTATATAGGAAAAGTGTGCTTATATTCCTTAAGTCTCAGTCATTCCCATTAGATCTCATCTTTCCTTCTACTAAACCTAATTTAGACAGCTGATACAGAGAAATTAGAATTAATCAATTAATGATAACATAGGATCCCAAAAAGCAATTTGGGCAAATTATTGGAGGTTCCATCATCTGTTCTAGACATAATTACCATTTTTATCTCCTCAATATGTTTGTCCAGTCTTTCTCCTTCCTCCTGATTTTATTCTTTACCCATTTCTTAGCTTGTACTCTCTCTTCTGTATCTTTATGGATACTCTACATTATCTATTCATCTAATGTCATAATGTAGTACTATCAGAACCATTTAGCCCTAAAAGAAGTTGCCCTCCATCAGACAGACTATACTCACTCAGTTATTTGACAGCTCCCCCATGTTTTTTGTTTTTTACTATCTACCATGCTCAGAGGTTAAAGCGTCTGCCTCTAATGTGGGAGACCTGGGTTCGATCCCTGGGTCGGGAAGATCCCCTGGAGAAGAAAATGGCAACCCACTCCAATATTCTTGCCTGGAGAATCCCATGGACAGAGGAACCTGGTGGGCTACAGTCCACGGGGTCGTAAAGAGTTGGACACGACTGAGCAACTTAACTTTAACTTTCACATTCATGTGTGATACAGGTATAGATCTAGATATAGGAAAGTAAAACAAACAAACAAACAAAAAGTAAGTAAATTTCCTGCCCTAAAAGTGTCAAAATTAGGGAGCTGAATATGAAATAAACTGTGAAAGTTAAGTGCAAAATGATGGCATGGAGGGTGAAGCCACTAAAGCCATTCATTTTAAAATAAAAGATGTATTATTTTCTCATATACTGACTGATACACTTGGTGACGGACAGGACATGGGGTACATGAAAAATCTGATAAAGAGGTGCATTGATATCTGGGGAGTTGTGGAAACTCTAATGGAGGACGGGAGGTGAAGTCTAATTATCTAAGGCCAGGTAGCTCAGTGGTAAAGAATCCGTCTGCCAATGCAGGAGAAGCAGGAAATGTTGGATCGATCCCTGGGTTGGGAAGATCCCTTGGAGGAGGAAAGGCAACCCACTCCAGTATTCTTGCCTGGAAAACCCATGGACAGAGGAGCCAGGCGGGCTACAGTCCATGGGGCTGCAGTCAGACGCGACTGAGCACCTAAACGTGCCACACACACACACGCAAAGGCCAAGCCTCAAAAAAGTAGGTCAGACCTAAACTTGGATAAACCGCTCCACTCTACATAAGGAAAAATTTTTTTATCAACAGCTGATCATCTTGCCAAAGGAACGCATTGGTTATAGCAAACACCCTCTTCCAGCAACACAAGAGATGACTCCACACATGGACATCACCAGATGCCCAATACTGAGATCAGATTGATTATATTCTCTGCAGCCAAATATGGAGAAGCTCTATACATTCAGCAAAAACAAGACCAGGAGCTGACTGTGGCTCAGATTATGAACTCCGTACTGCCAAATTCAGACTTAAATTGAAGAAAGTAGGGAAAACCACTAGACCATTCAGGTATAACCTAAATCAAATCCCTTACAATTATACAGTGGAAGTGACAAATAGATTCAAGGGATTAGATCTGACTGACAGAGTGCCTGGAGAACGATGGACGGAGGTTTGTAACATTGTACAGGAGACTGTAATCAAGACCATCCCCAAGAAAAAGAGACGCAAAAAGGCAAAATGGCTGTCTGAGGAGGCCTTACAAATAGCTATGAAAAGAAGAGAAGTGAATGTCAAAGGAGAAAAGGAAAGATATACCCATTTGAATGCAGAGTTCCAAAGAATAGCAAGGAGAGATAAGAAAGCCTTCCTCAGAGATCAGTGCAAAGAAATAGAGGAAAACAATAAAATAAGAAAGACTAGAGATCTCTTCAAGAAAATGAGTGATACCACGGGAACATTTCACGCAAAGATGGGCACAATAAAGTACAGAAATGGTATGGACCTATCAGAAGCAGAAGATATTAAGAAGAGGTGCCAAGAATACACAGAAGAACTATACAAAAAAGATCTTGATGACCCAGATAATCACAATGGTGTGATCATTCACCTAGAGCCAGATATCCTGGAATGTGAAGTCAAGTGGACCTTAGGAAGCATCAGGACGAACAAAGCTAGTGAAGGTGATGGAATCCCAGCTGAACTACTTCAAATCCTAAAAGTTGATGCTGTAAAGTGCTGCACTCAATATGCCAGCAAATTTGGAAAACTCAGCAGTGGCCACAGAACTGGAAAAGGTCAGTTTTCATTCCAATCCCAAAGAACAGCAATGCCAAAGAATGTTCAAACTACTGCGCAATTGCACTCATCTCACACGCTAGCAAAGTAATGCTGAAAATACTCAAAGCTAGACTTCAACAGTATGTGAACTGTAAACTTCCAGATGTTCAAGCTGGATTTAGAAGAGGCAGAGGAACCAGAGATTAAATTGCCAACATCCGCTGGATCATAGAAAAAGCAAGAGGATTCCAGAAAAACATCTACTTCTGCTTCACTGACGACTCTAAAGCTTTTGACGATGTGGATCACAACAAACTGTTGAAAATTCTTCAAAAGATGGGAGTAACAGATCACCTTACCTGCCTCCTGAGAAGTCTGTATGCAGGTCAAGAAGTAACAGAACCAAACATGGAACAATGGACTGGTTCCAAATTGGGAAAGGAGTATGTCAAGACTGTATATTGTCACCTTGCTTATTTAACTTATATGCAGAGTACATCATGTGAAATGCCAGGCTGGATGAAGCACAAGCTGGAATTGAGACTGCCAGGAGAAATACCAATAACCTCGGATATGCAGATGACACCACCCTTATAGCAGAAAGGAAAGATGAACTAAAGAGCCTCTTGGTGAAAATGAAAGAGGAGAGTGAAAAAGCTGGCTTAAAACTCAACATTCAAAAAATGGAGATTATGGTATTCAGTCCTATCACTTCATGGCAAATAGATGGAGAAACGATGGAAACCGTGACAGACATTATGTTTCTGGGCTCCAAAATCACCGCAGATGGTGACTGCAGCCATGAAATTAAAAGATGCTTGCTCCTTGGAAGAAAAGCTATGAACAATCTAGACAGAATATTAAAAAGCAGAGACATTACTTTGCTAACAAAGGTCCATTTAGTCAAAGCTATGATTTTTCCAGTAATCATGTACGGATGTGAGAGTTGGACTATAAAGAGAGCTGAGTGCCAAAGAATTGATGCTTTTGAACTGTGGTGTTGGAGAAGACTCTTGAGAGTCCCTTGGACTGCAAGGAGATCCAACCAATCAAACCTAAAGGAAATCAGTCCTGAATATTCATTGGAAGGACTGATGTTGAAGCTGAAACTCCAATATTTTGGCCACCTGATGTGAAGATCTGACTCATTTGAAAAGACCCTGATGCTGAGAAAGATTGTAGGTGGGAGGAGAAGAGGACGACAGAGGATAAGGTGGTTGGATGGCGTCACTGACTCAATAGACATGAGTTTGAGTAAACTCTGGAAGTTGGTGATGGACAGGGAGGCCTGACATGCTGCAGTCCATGGGATCACAAAGAGTCAGACACAACTGAGCAACTGAATTGAACTGAACTATAGTCTATGGGGTCGCAAAGAGTTGGACACGACTGACTGACTGAATTGGACTGAACTGATCATCTTGCCCACAGCAATGAGTTGAGATGCTGAAAAGTCACTAATTTTTAGGTCTTTATTTTCCACATCTTTCAATAAACTTTTGTTTCAGCAATTAACTTAACCTATAAAACAGCCTAAAGAATGTTATCTTTGTATCAAATGAAGAATCTTTTCTAAATAACCTTTCTAAAATCTCAGGTTGGCTATCAAAACAGATAATATTAAGTTAATAAAATTTTCTCTCAAATACAACTCCATACTCTTTGAAGCTACTATCATTATCAATTAGTAGGATTGATAGATATAAAGTGTTACTCACTCAGTCGTATTCAACTCTTTGCAACCCCATGAACTGTAGCCCACCAGGCTCCTCTGTCCATGGGATTCTCCAGGCAAGAATACTGGAGTGGGTTGCCATTTCCTCCTCTGATAGATATAAAAAACTGCTGTAATTGTAGGATTCTTTATCCCTGGAATTATGCATGGCTATATCAGTGTATGTTTTGTTCTTATGTTAAAATGGGGTAAGAGAGTAATAGGAAAATTATTTCTTTTGAGACTTAATAAGAAAATATATATGTAAATAACACACACACAACCTCAAGCTTTGTGACTGGATTTTAATTGTTTTGGAAAACCAGCTCTATAAAGTATTTCAAACCAAAGCCACAGGAATGTAATGGATGTTACAAAGGTTTTGAAGATTATTAAGCATTTGAAGATGATAAAAATTAATCATCTTCCTTTTCTAAATTCAAGCAGAAGTCTCCTTTCCAAAATCATATTCTATGATCACAAATGAATGCCCATACAAGATAAGATTATGTCCAAGGCACCATTTGGTACTCAGTCTATATTTAAAAATCACCAAATCAAATATGACAGCTAAAAAAAAAATCTAAGCTTAAGAGATAAAAATTAATTAAACTTTGGATACCCCGTCACAGAAAAAAATTCCCTCTGCAGAAAGTGCCAAGTTATTTATAACTCTCTCCCAAAAGACTCCAAATATGAGACTGAGAAAACATTCATTATTTCAACCACTTCATCCATAGATACATGAGCTAGAAATCCAGAGTTCATGAAATTGACACAGAAATACAGAATTTTACATATTAAATCAAGTGATAAAATGAATATTCACACGAGCATGATCTAGTTATAGTTTTGAATTCAAAGGCTACAGTTGGGTTTTTTTTCCTTTTTAATAATTTCAACCTTTTTTATAAATAAGGTAGATTATATGATTAAAAATCCAGGTCGATTACAATTTCCTAGCTTCACTCTCCCCCTGTCCTCTCAGCTTCTAAACTAAGCAGATCACCACCTACTTCACAAACACAAAAACACACATTCATTGTTGTTTTGAGTATTATCTTTCAGGTTGAAGCTGCACACATTTATAGTATGCCTCAGATTTGCATTACATGACTGGTTTACTTAACTTTGTAGAGGTGTCGATTTAAGCACAGGACATGTAATGTTTTTTTATTAATGTATAAGTAGAAGTTTTCTTAGTTCTAGTATTTGCCATATGACTCTAATTAATTTTTCACTCCAAGTGAAGCTTTGTAATTTTCATATCCTCAGCAAAAGGTTTTTGTTATCTTGAGAATGACTTGACCAATCTAGACATAAATTCACTAAACTATAAAATGAGACTAGATAGTACTGACCTAAAAAATAAATCTTACAACACTTTTGTCTATATGGAAAGAATATTGACTGATTCACTAGTGTTTATATAAGAAAATATTAACAAAAGTGCTGAAATTAACCCTATAAACATATAAAAGGAAAGATAAGAAAGAAGCAATTTCTAAACCAAATAAGTTAGCTAAGTTCACTCTCGTACACAAGAAAAAAGTGTGCATAAAGTGCAGAAATCAGCAATATTCCCATTCCTTCAACTTTTACCAAATTAGGTATTCTGCACCCGACTATATAATTGTGTGGACAACTGCTAACACCAATATTTTCAATCTTAACTCACCATAATGATGCTTCGAATTCTATCAAAATTAAATTATACAGTTAAATATTTCAAATTAAACATCTCAGCTTTAAAGAAAAAATAAAAACTAACACTTATAAATATGTTACAGTTTAAAAAGATTTTCACATACATCATGTGAAGAAGGCATGAGTTACTCTAAGAAAAGAAACAGTAGCTTAGCTAGGGTAGATGACATTAGTGAAGGCAGCTACAAACTCAGTTCAACAAACACATTTTCATTCACTTCTTTAACTGAAGGACTTGATTAACAGGTTATTTATTACCAGTTCCTAAAATAACACCATAAATGATCTGCTCTAATAAGAGATGTGAGTTCAATCTCTGGATCAAGAAGATCCCCTGGAGTAGGAAATGGCAACCCAGTCCACTATTCTTGCCTGGAGAATCCCATGGACAGAGAAGCCTGGCAGGCTATAGGGTTCATACAGGGTTGCAAAGAGTTGGACACAACTGAAGTGACTTAGCAGAGCACAATAAAAAGAAACAGAGCTGACATACATTCACTGAGCATATAGCTCAAAAAAAGAAACTATTTCATTTTAGCAAGCATCCAAAATGCTAATGAATTTGTAGTCATTACAAATTTGAGTGTATTTTTCAATGTTTACACTGAACTTACTTTAAAAGATTTTAAGACCACATAACACTTGACAAAACAATATAATTATTAACTTTTAATACACTTTGATTCAAATGTCCATTGTCTTACAGTTAAAAAAAACCTTGCAATTTCAGTAGTTTCTGTTGATTAATGAATAATTAAACCGGCAAACTTTTTATTCATAATGCCCTCTGCTGGTAGCTCAAGAAGTTCTGATATACTTACTACAGGAGGTTGGATTAATTTTTTTAAATGTGTTCCTGTACCAATTGCATATAAATCTCTTGGAAAGTTTGTTAAAAATACAACTTGTCTTCTCTACAAAATATCTACAGATATTGAAGTGATTTCAGTAGTCTGAGATAGGATCTAGAACTCTGCTTTAATAAGCAGAGAATCACTGGCTTCATTAGTTATACCAATACCCAATTTTTGAAGCACAGTAACTTAATGAAAAGCTCTAGGAAGGCATTGCTATGCTTCTTTTATAGACAGAGACTGAGGCTCAAGACAATTTATCCCAGGTCACATGCTGAAAACCAGCAGAGCAACCAATACTTCCTTATTCCTGGAGGTATGTACACTTAGAGGAAAGAGTAACAAAACTTAACCAGCTTTAAAATTCTAGTGTTTATTTCTTTAGATACGGTTTTTGAAAGCTGTACACGCTACACCTTCTCAAACATGACTGCACATAAGAATCACCACGGGAGTGAACAAAAATGCTTACACACAGGTCCCACTCCTAGCGATTCAGATGGAATAGGTTTAGGGTTAGTGCCTGGCCTTTTTTTCTTTTTTTAAGCTCCCAGGTGATTGTAATTGGCCACTAGGGCTGAGCACCATTTAGGCCCATTGGTGCTCAACCTTTAGTGTGCACAGAATCAGGACACAGACCACTAGGCCCAACCCCCAGAGTTTTCAATTCAGTAGGCAGGGCAGGGTTTGAGAATCTGCACTTTTAACAAGTTCCAGGTGGCTATGATGAGGTTGGTTCTGTGTCCACACTCTGACAACAAGTGGTTAAGCAACTGGCTAGTGGTCCTCAACACCTGCCTACACATTAGAATCACTTGGAGAAATTTTTTAAATTGTGATAGCCAGGCACACCCTCAGAATCAGAATCTCTGGGGTGGGGTCCAGGGGACAATATGTTTAAAGCTTCTAAAATTAAGAAGGGTCTCTACAGCAAAGTCTATAAAACTTACCAAAGGATGTATAGTGATTTTCTCAGTGGGTAATATAGTCCCCAGAATTTCCATAGCTTTTTGGACTATAAACACGTCTCTCGTGGCACAGAACAGCTCTGGATGTGTGAAATACTAGCCAACAGGATAAAGTGGAAACTGCTTTATGAAGCTGAAAAGACATTTCCCTCCAACCCCCATCCAGTCTCATCTTTTGCCAAACCCTCCCTCCCTCCACTGCCTGTGCTCCTATTAAAATATTAGTAACTCTCTATTGTAACTATCTGTTTTAATGTGACTGTTAGCACTATTTCTGCAAGCTCATTGGAGTCAGAGATTGCTTCTCATTTATCTTTGATTCCCCAGAGCCTAACATGATGCCAAGCACAGGTGGTGCTCAACAAACATTTGTTGAGTAATTGAAGTCAGATTAATATCTCTACTTTCTATAGAAAAGATAATACGTCAAGCATGGCTTTTATGCAGTGTAGCATGTGAAACATCTTTTACACAGCTAAAATCAGAACTGAGTATTTCTTCTTCATAGAGCTACTTTTAGGTAATATTGCCTTAAATTAAAAAAAAAAAAAAACCTATGTGCACTTAGAGATGATATTTAACTTGGGATCTGTCCCTTCAGTCATTAGTAACTTAAGAGTAGCAAAAAGCTTTGGTAACCTTTCATTCTAAGAATTATATTAGCCAAGTGATCCAAAAAGAGGTACAAATGCTTTGCACATTAATGAGATGATGTTTCCAAAAACTCTTAAAAAGAAATAAGCAAAATCAAAAATTGCTATTGTTTTAAAAATCCAAGTTTTTAAAACTTTGACTTGTTAAAATCACATCAGCTTTTGGTTTTGTTTTTTAATTGGTAAAGAACAGCATTCTTCTCAGAGCAAGCTGTATGTCTAATTCAGATCAAACAATTTTGGCATATAAAAAAAAAATAACTGCAAGTATTCTCCTTTAATGCCACAAAAGAAAACATCTGACTTTATACTACAAAGATGGCATGGTCAATTCTATACCTTTCTAGAACTATGTTTTCTATATACTTCATAAATATTTAATAATCACATACAAATCAAGTCTCAAAGCACCAAAAGACTAAGTTGCTCCTCAAACATTCTCAGTTTGCAGTACTGTGAGACTGTATTGGATGAAATCAACCATATTAACAAACATTAGCATGTTTTTTCTTTTAAAGGGCAGTGATAATTACCTTAACATATACTACTTTTTATTCTGGAGGAGGAAATGGCAAACCACGCCAGTATTCTTTGCCTGGAAAATTCCATGGACAAAGGAGCCTGGTGTACAGTACAAGGGGTTGAAAAGAGTCAACACAACTGAGCGACTGAGCACTCACACACATTCAACACGTAATTACTGAGTGCCCATTATGTACTGGTGAAGACTCTTAACAGTCCCTTGAATTGCAAGGAGATCCAACCAGTTCATCCTAAAGGAAATCAGTCCTAAATATTCATTGGCAGGACTGATGCTGAAGCTGAAACTTCAATACTTTGGCCACCTGATGCAAAGAACTGACTCATTAGAAAAGACCCTGATCCTGGGGAAGATCGAAAGCAGGAGGAGAAGGGGATGACAGAGGATGAGGTGGTTGGATAGTATCACCGACTCGATGGACATGAGGTTGAGCAAGCTCCGGATGTTGGTGATGGACAGGAAAGCCTGGTGAGCAGAAGTCCATGGGGTTGCAAAGAGTCAGACATGACTGAGAAACTGAACTGAACTGAACATTATGTGTCAGGCACTATTCTTGGAGCTACAGTTATGCAGTAAAGAAAAGTTCCTTATGAAGCCTACAATCTAGCCAATTTTTTTCTAGAAAAGAAAAAAGTAGATACATTTTTGTGGTCCAGATGATCAACTGAAGTAGGCATTCTCTGCAACAGAGGGAGACGAGTTCAATCTAAGAACTACTAGTTTATGAAACTTGCCGGAAGACTCCCAGCAACTCTGATAAAGCCAATAAGCCTAAAAGAAAGAGTAAAGTAAGAAATAAATGAAATCTTGAAATTAAGTAGTATTTACCTCTGAATTCCTTCCAGAATATCTTTAACAGCTGCCATTAACTTTTGAAGATATACAAATGCTTCTTCAAATGATGCTATCTTTGAAGACGTCAGAGTTGAATTTGAATCCAACCTTTGAAACACATCCATGCTAAAATAGAAAGAAAAAAAATGCTCATAGGTACACACGCAAATTTACTGTAATTCAAGTATTTTGACTTCTAATGTATAAAATAATGTTTATAACTTACAGCTCATAATGTTCATCAGTTTAAATGAGAAATAAATGTCCAGACATCCATTCATGCAAAGAATAGGGGTCAACAACTATATAGGTCTAATGGAAAGTAATACTGTAAAAACTGTGAAGAATGTTTCACTCTAAGAGACCATAAGAGATAGAAGGGAAGTAATGCTATCAATCCATATTCAAGTCAGTATGTAAGTAATGACCGTACTCCCATATACAAGGATGAAGAAAAAAAAATCACACATCAGATTTAGACTTTGCTGAAACTGGATATTATAAATGTTCATACACTTTGTTCTGATAATTTCAATTTTAGAAACAGGCACAATTAATAACCACCTCAATGTCCAACAATATTTTTAAAAAGTATTAAGTAGTAAATTAGCAACCTGATGAAATACCAAATTACTGTTAAGATGATGCTTATGCCATCTATGAAACAGAAAAATTAAGGTAAACAAAATGTACTCATATAACATAAAAACAACCATATAAAAACTCAAAACATATGCTGTATGGGTTGAACACTGCCCACCCCCAAATTCATGTTCACCCACAACCTCAGAATGTGACCTTATTTAAAACATGATTTTTGCATATGTAAGTTAAGTTAAAATGAGGTCATGCTGGGTTAGGGTAGACACTACCCTATGTGAAGACAAAGGTAGAGACTGGCCTGGAGTGATATATCTACAAATACGGCTGGCAGCTACTAGAAGCTGGAGACAGTCATGGAATAGATTCTCCCTCAGAACCTCCTAAAAGAACCAACTCTGCAGACACCTGGATTTCAGACTTTCTTGTCTTCAGACTGTGACTCAATAAATTTCCGTCATTTTATTTTTCAATATTTTTATTGAAGCATAGTTAATTTAGAATGTTGTGTCCATTTCTGCTGTACAGCAAAGTGATCCAGTTATACATATATATGTACATTCTTTTTTAATATTCTTTTCCATTAAGATTTATCATAAGATACTAAACAATAGTTCACTGTGCAATATAGTAGGACCATGTTGTTTATCCTTTCCTTATATAACCTAATCCCAGCCTCTTAAGGTTGTGCATAAGTGCTCTAGGACTTCCCAGGTGGCTCAGTGGTAAAGAATCTTCCTGCCAAGCAGGAGACAAGGGTTTGATCCCTGAGTCACGAAGATCCCCTGGAGGAGGAAATGGCAATCCACTCCAATATTATTGTCTGGGAAATCCCATGGACTGAAGAGCCTAGCAGGCTACAGTCCAAAGGGCTGCAAAGAGTCAGACACGACTTAGTGACTAGTACTCAGAGTAGTTTTATATGAAAAATAGTGCATGGTCCACCAGATTTTCAAATAAACATCTCTATGTGAAAGGCTCAAACATGAATATGTTGAGAAGTGACTCTGGTTCTACAGTGACTCTGGTACACAATCAGGCACAGCAAACAATGAAGTAGTTTAAAAACTATACAATGATAAAGTAATTACAAGCATTTTTCACTTACTGAGGGACTATAATATAAAGTGTATTATCCAGAAATTAACAAGAGCTCTGTAACATCCAACACAAACGCATGTATATTACAGGTCACTTGTAAACCACATAAAGTATTCAAATATTTTCTAAATAAAAGAAAGATTAAAATATCTTAAATATTGTATTTATTCCTGAACCCCCCTCCTACCTCCCTCCCCATCCCATCCCTCTGGGTCATCCCAGCGCACCAGCCTGAGCACCCTGTATCATGCATCAAACCTGGACTGGTGATCTGTTTCATATATGATAATATACATGTTTCAATGCCATTCTCCCAAATCATCCCACCCTCACCCAATGCCACAGAGTCCAGAAGACTGTTCTATACATCTGTCTCTCTTTTGCTGTCTCGCATACAGGGTTATCGTTCAGTTCAGTTGCTCAGTCGTGTCCGACTCTTTGCGACCCCATGAATTGTGGCATGCCAGGCCTCCCTGTCGATCACCAACTCCAGGAGTTCACTTAAACTCACATATATCGAGTCGGTGATGCCATCCAGCCATCTCATCCTCTGTCGTCCCCTTTTCTCCTGCCCTCAATCCCTCCCAGCATCAGAGTCTTTTCCAATGAGCCAACTCTTCGCATGAGGTGGCCAAAGTACTGGAGTTTCAGCTTTAGCATCATTCCTTCCAAAGAACACCCAGGGCTGATCTCCTTCAGAATGGACTGGCTGGACCTCCTTGCAGTCCAAGGGACTCTCAAGAGTCTTCTCCAACACCACAGTTTAAAAGCATCAATTCTGAAGTGCTCAGCTTTCTTCACAGTCCAACTCTCACATCCATACATAACTACTGGAAAAACCATAGCCTTGACTAGACGGACCTTTGTTGGCAAAGTAATGTCTTTATTTTTCAATACGCTATCTAGATTGGTCATAACTTTTCTTCCAAGGAGTAAGCATATTTTAATTTCATGGTTGCAGTCACCATCTGCAGTGATTTTGGAGCCCCCCCTCAAAAAAAGTCTGACACTGTTTCCACTGTTTCCCCATCTATTTCCCATGAAGTGATGGGACCAGATGCCATGATCCTCGTTTTCTGAATGTTGAGCTTTAAGCCAACTTTTTCACTCTCCTTTTTCACTTTCATCAACAGGCTTTTTAGTTCCTCTTCAATTTCTGCCATAAGGGTGGTGTCATCTGCATATCTGAGGTTATTGATATTTCTCCTGGTAATCTTGATTCCAGCTTGTGCTTCCTCCAGCCCAGTGTTTCTCATGATGTACTCCGCATATAAGTTAAATAAGCAGGGTGACAATATACAGCCTTGAGGTACTCCTTTTCCTATTTGGAACCAGCCTGTTGTTCCATGTCCAGTTCTAACTGTTGCTTCCTGACCTGCATATAGGTTTCTCAAGAGGCAGGTCAGGTGGTCTGGTATTCCCATGTCTTTCAGAATTTTTCACAGTTTATTTTGATCCACACAGTCAAAGCTTTTGGTATAGTCAATAAAGCAGAAATAGATGTTTTTCTGGAACTCTCTTGCTTTTTCAATGATCCAGCGGATGTTGGCAATCTGATCTCTGGTTCCTCTGCCTTTTCTAAAACCAGCTTGAACATCTGGAAGTTCACGGTTCACATATTGCTGAAGCCTGGCTTGGAGAATTATCGTTATTATCGTTCTAAATTCCATATATAGGTGCTATTACACTATATTGGTGTTTTTCTTCCTGGCTTACTTCACTCTGTATAATAGGCTCCAGTTTCATCCACTTCATTAGAACTGATTCAAATGTATTTTTTTAATGGTTGAGTAATACTCCATTGTGTATATGTACCACAGCTTTCTTATCCATTCATCTGCTGATGGACATCTAGGTGGCTTCCATGTCCTGGCTGTTATAAACAGTGCTGCGATGAACATTGGGGTACACGTGTCTCTTTCAACTCTGGTTTCCTTGGTGTGTATGCCCAGCAGTGGGATTGCTGGATCATAAGGCAGTTCTATTTCCAGTTTTTTAAGGAATCTCCACACTGTTCTCCATAGTGGCTGTACTACCAACAGTGTATGAGGGTTCCCTTTTCTCCACACCCTCTCCAGCATTTATTGCTTGTAGACTTTTGGATAGCAGCCATTCTGACTGGAGTGAAATGGTACCTCATTGTGGTTTTGATTTGCATTTCTCTGATAATGAGTGATGTTGAGCATCTTTTCATGTGTTTGTTAGCCATTTGTATGTCTTCTTTGGAGAAATGTCTGTTCAGTTCTTTGGCCCATTTTTTGATTGGGTCATTTATTTTTCTGGAATTGAGCTGCAGGAGTTGCTTGTATATTTTTGAGATTAGTTGTTTGTCAGTTGCTTCATTTGCTATTATTTTCTCCCATTCTGAAGGCTGTCTTTTCACCTTGCTTATAGTTTCCTTTATTGTGCAGAAGCCTTTAATTTTAATTAGGTCCCATTTGTTTATTTTTGCTTTTATTTCCAATATTCTGGGAGGTGGGTCATAGAGGATCCTGCTGTGATTTATGTCAGAGAGTGTTTTGCCTATGTTCTCCTCTAGGAGTTTTATAGTTTCTGGTCTTACAAATAGATCTTTAATCCATTTTGAGTTTATTTTTGTGTATGGTGTTAGAAAGTGGTCTAGTTTCATTCTTTTACAAGTGGTTGACCAGTTTTCCCAGCACCACTTGCTAAAGAGATTGTCTTTTCTCCATTGTATATTCTTGCCTCCTTTGTCAAAGATAAGGTATCCATAGGTGCGTGGATTTATCTCTGGGCTGTCTATTTTGTTCCATTGATCTATATTTCTGTCTTTGTGCCAGTATCATACTGTCTTGATGACTGTGACTTTGTAGTAGAGCCTGAAGTCAGGCAGGTTGATTCCTCCAGTTCCACTCTTCTTTATCAAGATTGCTTTGGCTATTCAAGATTTCTGTGTTTCCATACAAATTGTGAAATTATTTGTTCTAGCTCTGTGAAAAATACCGTTGGTAGCTTAATAGGGATTGCACTGAATCTATAGATTGCTTTGGGTAGTATACTCATTTTCACTATATTGATTCTTCCGATCCATGAATATGGTATATTTCTCCATATATTAGTGTCCTCTTTCTTTCACCAGTGTTCTATCGTTTTCTATATATAGGTCTTTTGTTTCTTTAAGTAGACATATTCCTAGGAATTTTATTCTTTTTGTTGCAATGATGAATGGAATTGTTTCCTTAATTTCTCTTGTATTTTTTCATTATTAGTGTATAGGAATGCAAGGGATTTCTGTGTGTTGATTTTATATCCTGCAACTTTACTATATTCATTGATTAGCTCTAGTAATTTTCTGGTAGAGTCTTTAGGGTTTTCTATGTAGAGGATCATGTCATCTGCAAACAGTGAGAGTTTTACTTCTTCTTTTCCAATTTGGATTCCTTTTATTTCTTTTTCTGCTCTGACTGCTGTGGCCAAAACTTCCAAAACTATGTTGAATAGTAGTGGTGACAGTGGGCACCCTTGTCTTGTTCCTGACTTTAGGGGAAATGCTTTCAATTTTTCACCATTGAGGATAATGTTTGCTGTGGGTTTGTCATATATAGCTTTTATTATGTTAAGGTATGTTCCTTCTATTCTTGCTTTCTGGAGGGTTTTTATCATAAATGGATGTTGAATTTTGTCAAAGGTTTTCTCTGCATCTGTTGAGATAATCATAAGGTTTTTATTTTTCAATTTGTTAATGTGGTATATTACATTGATTGATTTGCCGATATTGAAGAATTCTTGCATCCCTGGGATAAAGCCCACTTGGTCATGCTGTATGATCTTTTTAATGTGTTGTTGGATTCTGTTTGCTAGAATTTTGTTAAGAATTTTTGCATCTATGTTCATCAATGATATTGGCCTGTAATTTTCTTTTTTTGTGGGATCTTTGTCAGGTTTTGGTATTAGGGTGATGGTGGCCTCATAGAATGAGTTTGGAAGTTTACCTTCCTCTGCAATTTTCTGGAAGAGTTTGAGTAGGATAGGTGTTAGCTCTTCTCTAAATTTTTGGTAGAATTCAGCTGTGAAGCCATCTGGACCTGGGCTTTTGTTTGCTAGAAGATTTTGATTACAGTTTCAATTTCTGTGCTTGTGATGGGTCTGTTAAGATTCTCTATTTCTTCCTGGTTCAGTTTTGGAAAGTTGTGCTTTTCTAAGAGTTTGTCCATTTCTTCCAAGTTGTCCATTTTATTGGTATATAGTTGCTGATAATAATCTCTTATGATCCTTTGTATTTCTGTGTTGTCTGTTGTGATCTCTCCATTTTCATTTCTAATTTTACTGATTTGATTTTTCTCCCTTTGTTTCTTGATGAGTCTGGCTAATGGTCTGACAATTTTATTTATCTTCTCAAAGAACAAGCTTTTGGCTTTGTTGATTTTTGCTATGGTCTCTTTTGTTTCTTTTGCATTTATTTCTGCCCTAGTTTTTAAGATTTCTTTCCTTCTACTAACCATGGGGTTCTTCATTTCTTCCTTTTCTAGTTGCTTTAGGTGTAGAGTTAGGTTGTTTATTTGACTTTTTTCTTGTTTCTTGAGGTATGCCTATATTGCTATGAACCTTCCCCTTAGCACTACTTTTACAGTGTCCCCCAGGTTTTGGGTTGTTTTCATTTTCATTCGTTTCTATGCATATTTTGATTTCTTTTTTGATTTCTTCTGTGATTTGTTGGTTCTTCAGCAGTGTGTTGTTCAGCCTCCATATGTTGGAATTTTTAATAGTGTTTCTCCTGTAATTGAGATCTAATCTTACTGTATTGGGGTCAGAAAAGATGCTTGGAATGATTTCAGTTTTTTTGAATTTACCAAGGCTAGATTTATGGCCCAGGATGTGATCTATCCTGGAGAAGGTTCCATGTGCGCTTGAGAAAAAGGTGAAATTCATCGTTTTGGGGTGAAATGTCCTATAGTTATCAATTAGGTCTAACTGGTCTACTGTATCATTTAAAGGTTGTGTTTCCTTGTTAATTTTCTGCTTAGTTGATCTATTCATAGGTGTGAGTAGGGTATTAAAGTCTCCCACTATTATTGTGTAATTATTAATTTCCCCTCTCATACTTGTTAACATTTGTCTTACATATTGTGGTGCTCTTATGTTGGGTGCATATATATTTATGATTGTTATATCTTCTTCTTGGATTGATCCTTTGATCATTATGTAGTGTCCATCTTTGTCTCTTCTCACAGCCTTTGTTTTAAAGTCTATTTTATCTGATAGAGTATTGCTACTCCTGCTTTCTTTTGGTCTTTATTTGCATGGAATATTTTTTTCCGGCCCTTCACTTTCAGTCTGTATGTGTTCCTTGTTTCAAGGTGGGTCTCTTGTAGAGGGTCTTATCCATTCAGCCAGTCTTTGTCTTTTGGTTGGGGCATTCAACCCATTTACATTTAAGGTAATTATTGATAAGTATGATCCCGCTGCCATTTACTTTATTGTTTTGGGTTCGAGTTTATACACCCTTTCTGTGCTTCCTATCTAGAGAAGATCCTTTAGCATTTGTTGGAGAGCTGGTTTGGTGGTGCTGAATTCTCTCATCTTTTGCTTGTCTGTAAAGCTTTTGATTTCTCTTTCATATTTGAATGAGATCCTAGCTGGGTACAGTTATCTGGGCTGTAGGTTATTTTCTCTCATCACTTTAAGTACGTCCTGCCATTCCCTCCTGGCCTGAAGAGTTTCTATTGAAACATCAGCTGTTATACTTATGGGAATCCCCTTGTGTGTTATTTGTTGTTTTTCCCTTGCTGTTTTAATATTTGTTCTCTGTGTTTGATCTTTGTTAATTTGATTAATACGTGTCTTGGGGTGTTTTGCCTTGGGTTTATCCTGTTTGGGACTCTCTGGCTTTCTTGGACTTGGGTGATTATTTCCTTCCCCATTTTAGGGAAGTTTTCAACTATTATCTCCTCAAGTATTTTCTCATAGTCTTTCTTTTTGTCTTCTTCTTCTGGGACTCCTATGATTCGAATGTTGGAGCATTTAACATTGTCCCAGAGGTCTCTAAGATTGTCCTCATTTCTTTTAATTCATTTTTTTCCTCTCTGTTTCATTTATTTCTACCATTCTATCTTCTACCTCACTTATCCTATCTTCTGCCTCTTATTCTACTGTTGGTTCCCTCCAGAGTGTTTTTGATCTCATTTATTGCATTATTCCTTATATATTGACTCTTTTTTATTTCTTCTAGGCCCTTGTTAAACCTTTCTTGCATCTTCTCAATCCTTGTCTCAGGCTATTTATCTGTAACTCCATTTTGTTTCCAAGATTTTGGATCATTTTCACTATAATTATTCGGAATTCTTTATCAGGTAGATTCCCTATCTCTTCCTCTTTTGTTTGGTTTGGTGGGCATTTATCCTGTTCCTTTACCTGCTGGGTATTTCTCTGCCTTTTCATCTTGTTTATATTGCTGTGTTTGGGGTGGCCTTTCCGTATTCTGGCAGTTTGTGGAATTCTCTTTATTGTGGAGTTTCCTCGCTGTGGGTGGGGTTGGATGGGTGGCTTGTCAAGGTTTCCTGGTTAGGGAAGTTTGTGTCAGTGTTCTGTGGGTGGAGCTGGATTTTTTCTCTCTGGAGTGCAATGAAGTGTCCAGTAATGCATTATGAGATGTCAGTGGGTTTGATGTGACTTTGGGAAACTTGTGTATTGAAGCTCAGGGCTATGTTCCTGTGTTGCTGGAGAATTTGCATGGTATGTCTTGTTCTGGAACTTGTTGGCCCCTGGGTGGTGCTTGGTTTCAGTGTAGGTATGGAGGCGTTTGTTGAGCTCCAATCAATTAATGTTCCCTGGAGTCAGGAGTTCTCTGGTGTTCTCAGGATTTAGACTTAAGCCTCCTGCCTCTGGTTTTCAGTCTTATTCTTACAATAGCCTCAAGACCTCTCCATCTATACAGCACCGATGATAAAACATCTAGGTTAAAGATGAAAAGTTTCTCTACAGTGAGGGACACCCAGAGAGGTTCACAGAGTTACGTGGAGAAGAGAAGTGGGAGGAGGGAGATAGAGGTGACCAGGAGGAGAAGAGGGGGAATCAAAAGAGGAGGGAGCAAGCTAGTCAGTAATCACTTCCCTATGTGCTTTCCACAGTCTGGACCGCTCAGAGATGTTCACGCAGTTATACAGAGAAGAGAAGAGGGAGGAAGGAGACAGAGGTGGCCAGGAGGATAAAGGGGGGTGGGGAATCAAAAGGAGAGAGACAGATCCAGCCAGTAATCAGTTCCCTAAGTGTTCTCCACAGTCCAGAACACACAATGAGATTCACAGACTTGGGTAGAGAAGAGAAGCGGGAGGGAGGAGACAGAGGCGACTTGGTGGAGAAAAAGGAGAGTCCAAAGTGGGAGAGAGCAGTCAAGCCAGTAATCTCGCTCCCAAGTAAAAATGGGTACTGAAGATTGAGTTCTTAAAGGTACAAAATTGATAACAAATACTAAAAAGCAAACATTAAAAATCTAGAGTAGAGGTTGGATTCTCAAAAATACAATATTAAAGAAAAAACAAAGTCACAAAAATTATAAAATATATATATGAAGTTTGCTTTTTAAAAATAGGGTTGTTTTTTTTTTTTTTTTACAAAGTAATAGGTTATAAAATGAAAATTAAAAAAATTTTTTTAATTTAATAGTAAAAATATATCTAGGACTTTCTCTGGTAGTGTTGTGGACAGTGTGGGGTCAGTTCACTTTCAGATAGTTCCTTGATTGGGCTTATACTTCTCAAGATCTATGGGCCCCTTCCTATATAGTCAGTGCTAACTACAGGGTTTTAATCTATTGTACCTGTCACTTCCAAGGCGGTTCCCTCTGTTTTAGCTTCTGTTTGCTGGCCTCTTCACTGCCTAATTTCCACCCTGACACAAGGGGGCAGTGGTAGACATTTTTTAAGTCTCACTTGTTCAGTCGTGCTGTCGGGAGGGAGGAACACTGCAAACAAATAACACTGGCATGTGCTTGCAGTGTCTCAGCCACACTGGGTTTGCCCCACTCACGGCATGTGTGCTTTCCCTGTCTACACTGCTTAGGCTCTAGGTTGCTCTGCTGGGAACTGTCTGAGGCTGGCCCTGGGTTGTATGCACTTCCCAGGTCTAAGCGCTCAGGTTCAGGTACTCAGGTACTCCACAAAGGCGCAGACTCGGTTGGGCTTGCATTTTGTGCCCTTTCCATGTCCAAGCAGCTCAGGTGACTAGGTGCTTGGCGAACGTGGTCGCTGCGACTTATTGCCACCCTCATCCCTGCCACTCAGTTTTCTGGGTGTATAATCAGCGCACCTTCTCAGGTGTGCTGTGTCTCTCTTCTAGCGAGCTGATCTCTGGCTGCGACCCTCCTGGCAGATGACAATGGTTCCGAATCCCAAGAAGTCTTGGTTAGCAACAAAGCCTGCTTGCAGTTTGGTAGATGATGCCTCTCTGGGGCCGCAATTGCCCCCTTCTGGCTCTGGCTGCTCTTGCCTGCCTGTCTCTGGTGAGGGATGGGCAGGTCCGCAACCGGCTAGCTCTGCTCAGTTCTTTGTTCTGTGAGCAGGCCTGGCGGTGTCTTAGGTTAGGGCTTTTCCCAGGATAGCTAGCCCACAGTCTGCTTTGCTATCTCAAGTTAGTTCCCTCAGATTGCCCTCAGGGCATTCAGGCCTGGTCCTTACTCTAAGCAATGCACCCTCGCCTCCCTGCCCATCCCCCACTTGCTAGTGGTGGATGCGGGCCTCTGTGATGCTTCTCCACTGCCAGGGGCGGAGCTCGCTCCCCGCAGGGGTTACCGTTGGGCACGTAATCTGTGGGTTTTAATTATTTATTTATTTATTTTTCCTCCCAGTTATGTTGCCCTCTGAGGTTCCAAGGCTCGCCACAGACTCTCCAGTGAGAGTGTTTCCTGGTGTTTGGAAACTTCTCTGTTTTTTAAGACTCCATTCCCGGGACGGATCTCCGTCCCTACCTCTTTTGTCTCTCTTTTTATCTTTTATATTTTTTCTTACCTCCTTTCGAAGACAATGGGCTGCTTTTCTGGGTGCCTGATGTCCTCTGCCAGCATTCAGAAGTTGTTTAGTGGAATTTACTCAGTGTTCAAATCTTCTTTTGATGAATTTGTGGGGGAGAAAGTGGTCTCCCTGTCCTATTCCTCCGCCATCTTAGGACCGCCCCCTTAAATATTGTTTTTGCTTTAATATTCTTTCGCTTAGTGAAAGGCAAAGGAGAAAAGGAAACATATACCTATTTGAATACAGAGTTCCAAATAATAGCACAGAGAGAAAAGAAAGCCTTCCTCAGTGATCAATGCAGAGAGATAGAGGAAAACAATAGAATGGAAAAGATTAGAGATCACTTCAAGAAAATTAGTGACACCAAGGGAACATTTCATGCAAAGATGGGCACAATAAAGGACAGAAATGGTATGGACCTAACAGAAGCAGAAGATATTAAGACATGGTGGCAAGAATACACAGAACTATACAAAAAAGATCTTGATGACACACATAACCACGATGGTGTGATCACTAACCTAGAGCCAGATATCCTGGAGCACAAGTCAAGTGGACCTTAGGAAGCATCACAATGAACAAAGCTAGTGGAGGTGATGGAATTCCATCTGAGCTATTTCAAATCCTAAAAGATGATGCTGTGAAAGTGCGCACTCAATATGCCAGCAAATTTGGGAAACTCAGCAGTGGCCATGGGACTGGGAAAGGTCAGTTTTCATCCCAATCCCAAAGAAAGGCAATGCCAACAAATGCTCAAACTACTGCACGGTTGTACTCATCTCACACACAAGAAAAGTAATGCTCAAAATTCCCCAAGCCAGGCTTCAACAATATGTGAACCGAGAACCTCCAGACGTTCAAGCTAGATTTAAAAAAGGCAGAGGAAGCAGAGATCAAATTCCTAGCATCTGCTAGATCATCCAAAAAAGCAAGAGAATTCCAGAAAAACATCTATTTCTGCTTTATTGACTATACCAAAGCCTTTGACTGTGTAGATCACAATAAACTATGGAAAATTCTGAAAGAGTTGGGAATACCAGACCACCTGACCTGCCTCCTGAGAAATCTGTATGCAGGTCAAGAAGCAAAAATTAGAACTGGACATGGAACAACAGACTGGTTCCAAATCGGGAAAGGTATACATCAAGGTTGCATATTGTCACCCTGCTAATTGCAGAGTATATCAAGTGAAATGCTGGGCTGAATGAAGCACAAGCTGGAATCAAGATTGCCGGGAGAAATATCAGTAACCTCAGATATGCAGATGACACCACCCTTATGGCAGAAAGTGAAGAGGAACTCAAAAGCCTCTTGATGAAAGTGAAAGAGGAGAATGAAAAAGTTGGCTTAAAGCTCAACATTCAGAAAACTAAGATCATGGCATCCAGTACCATCACTTCATGGCAAATAGGGAAACAATGGAAACAGTGACAGACTTTTATTTTATTGGGGCTCCAAAATCACTGCAGATAGTGACTGCAGCCATGAAATTAAAAGACACTTGCTCCTTGGAAGAAAGGCTATGACCAATCTAGACAGCATATTAAAAAGCAGAGACATTACTTTGCCCTCAAGGGTCCGTCTAGTTAAGGCTATAGTATTTTCAATAGTTCTGTATGGATGTGAGAGTTGGACCATAAAAAAAGCTGAGCACCAAAGAATTGATGCTTTTGAACTGTGGTATTGGAGAAGACTCTTTTGAGAGTCCCTTGGACTGCAAGGAGATCCAACCAGTTAATCCTAAAGAAAATCAGTCTTGCATATCCATTGGAAAGACAGATCCTGAAGCTGAAACTCCAGCATTTAAGGTTAGTTTCCAAAAACTAACCCATTGGAAATGACCCTGATGCTGGGAAAGATTGAAGGCAGGAGGAGAAGGGGACGACAGAGGATGAGATGGTTAGATGGCATCACTGACTTGATAGACATGAGTCTGAGCAGGCTTTGGGAGTTGGTGATGGACAGGGAAGCCTTGTGTGCTGTAGTCCATGGGGTCGCAAAGAGTCAGACATGACTGAATGACTCAACTGAACTGAACTATTGTTTAAACTATTTCAGTTTCAAAGTGATTATCTCTGTCTGGTATATACAACATTCTGCTAACAAGAATATACGATAAGCCACAACATTAAAAATACATTAAGACTGGACAAACAAAATCTTTGCTTTATATGAGATTACAAAATTTTAAATATTGTTTTCTTTACCTCACATGTCAGATATAGTTATTTCTTTAGTATAAAAGACTATAATTTGTTTGAAAAAACTTTTAATTGTAGTCAAGGACTAAAAATCAGTCCTAAATCTATAATTGAATGAGAACAGATGTTTAAATGGAGTGCTAAGACCACTTTACTGCTCTTGTAAACAACTAGAATGGATAGAGGCTCTTAATCCAAAATAAAAAAAATGGGCTCTCAAACCAAAATCATATTTCAAGGCATACAGTATGATCAACATATTAGTTATATAAAGACTATGGGCTTGAGGAAAATTATGGAAGGGAGTGTTGGCCTACTTTAAAATCAGTTGTTTTCGATTATTTTTTAAGTTACTCTAGCAACCTATTTAAAGACCTACTCACAAATGGTCTCTATCTTTTCATTTTACTAAGAATATGTGTATGAAAGTAACAAAAGTATTACTCCACTTAAGTATTTATCTATAAAAAAATTTTTACATGAATTTTTCCTAATCCAGACCGATGTTTTCTTTACATTATTTTGCATCTTATTTCTTAGAAGCCTTTGGATCCTGCTAATTTCTTTAGCCACTCCTGGTGACTAGTCATTGGTTTTGACATGTTGGCAAACGATCTGACGTATCTGGCAATGATTCTCATCAAAGTTCCACATCTGAATCACTAGGCAGAAGCACTAGTTCAGCTTCAGTCCTGAAGTGAAGTGCAAGTTGCTTAGACTTGTCTGACTCTGTGACTCATGGACTATAGCCTGCCAGACTCCCCCTGTCCATGGAATTCTCTAGGCCAGAATACTGGAGTGGGTAACTGTCCCTTCTACAGGGCATCTTTCCAACCCAGGGACTGAATCCAGGTCTCACACATTGCAGGTGGATTCTTTACCAGCTGAGCCACCATGGAAGCCATGTGCTACTGAATTAGAATTTCTAACAAGAGAACCTAACCATATATATTTTTTACCCTCTCCAGATAATTCTGAGCCCCTATTTAAGCAGCACTACCTCTAAGGTATAATTTGACAAAAGGGCCTCATAAGATAATCTAGTACAAACTATATTGCTAAAGGCACAAACCAGGGCTTCCCTGGTGGCTCAGTAGTAAAGAACCCACTTCCCAATGCAGGAGACACAGGTTCCATCCTTGATCCAGGAGAATCCCACATGCCGCGGAGCAACTAAGCCCATGCACCACAACTATTGAGCCTGTGCTCCAGAGCCTGGGAGCCACAACTATGGAAGCCCATGCACCCCACATCCTGTGCTCTGCAAAAAAAGAAGCAATGAGAAGCCTGTCCATCGCAACTAGAGTAAGCCCTGCTCGTCCCAACTGCAGAAAAGCCCAAGTAGCAACAAAGACCCAGCACAACCAAAAGTGAATAAACAAACAGAATTTTAAAAAAACTAAGACACTTTGTAGTTAAAAAAAAAAAAATTCACAACCCAAACACTATTTAATGAACACTAGCAATAATGGAAAACCCTGAAACTCAAAAATTCTTGTTAATTTAGTACCTGTTTTGATACAGTGTAATCCAAACATTCTCTAGGACAGACCAGATTTCTTGATGCCTGCTGGGTTGGGGAGGATAAGAACTGGAGAAAACGGTGATTTCTTGGTTATCAGATTTCATCAGAGAATTATCTTCCTGGCTTTTACCCGGTGTATTTTTTGAAGAATTTTGCTTAAGTTTTGCCTTGCCCTGGGGAAATAAGAATTACATAATATGCAGCAAGTCCTTCACTAGTAAGTGAGAGAGAAAGAATGCCAATTGTAGATTACAAATGTTCTGCCTTTCTTGGAAGTGCTATTTATTCTTTGTCCTTGATTATGTACAGAATATTACCAAAATAGAATCAGAGCTAAAAATTTTTTTCTTTTTCATTTATATGAAACAGTATTTCCAATGTATTTATTACAGAGTATAGAAGTAGAATTCTACTTGTAAGGGATTAAGAAATAAGTGAGCAAAGAAATGGGAACAATGGTATATACTGCTCTTTTAAGAAGTTTGGTAGTTGATGGAAGGACATGGTATAGTAAATAGCATGACCAATTAAAAATATTTAAGAACAGATCTGAGCATATTTCTAAACAGTGTAAAAAAGCAATACCATTGATTCAAGTGATATTTTCTTTAAAAAAATCACCCTGGGTAAAAATATTAACTTAGGTGAAAAATACATATGATAGAATGCAAAAAAAAAGTTTTTAACTATGAGTTTATTGAGTTTGTTGACTTGGCTTGACTATAACATCTTTGTGAACTTAAATAAAATCACTCCATTTCTCTAGGTTTCCTTTGTTGATAAAAGTATGATTTTAAACATTAGCTTCATGCTTATCAAATGTAAAAAAAATGGAAATTTCCAAAACTGTAACAACAGTTGATAGTTACTGAGCACTTCTTATGTATAGGAATTTTCTAAGAACTTTATATCTGTGTAGCTCATTTAATCCTCACAATTACTCTGTGAAGGAGATACTATGATTATCTACATTTTATTGAGGCAAAGAAAGGATAAATAAGTTATGCAAGGTCACATAGCTGGGAAGAGACATGAACAGAATCTGACCTTTAGTATAAGTGAATGAAGTATATATGAATAAGTATATATGAATGTGGTTATATTCTCTCTCCAGCTCATAAAGGTAAATATTACCCTTTTATTTCTTTTCAGGAAGGAAGAAAACTGCCTGTTTACATTAATTATGAACTTAATAAATATACATGAACAGAAATATGAATTTTGTTTTGAGATAAATGTGTTTAATCATCACATAATGCTTTTTCTCAGCTTTCAAACAGAAGTGTATGCAACATACAAATAGGCTGCTTTATCAAACACTTACATAGCACTTACTATGTGCTCTCTGCTCTGCTAAGTCGCTTCAGTTGTGTCCGACTCTGTGCAACCACATAGACAGCAGCCCACCAGGGTTACCCCCGTCCCTGGGATTCTCCAGGCAAGAACACTGGAGTGGGTTGCCATTTCCTAGGCTCTACAAGTATTAATTTAATTCTCATGACAGTTCTAAGGCAGAGATTATTATACTCTTTCTTATAGAAGAAGGGATTAAGGCTTTGAGAGGTTAAATAACCAGAAATTAAAAACACAACTAGTCAGGATGGGAAGTCTGAGGCACGTAAGTCTAAAGTTTATTAAAAAGACTTATTTTAAATAGTCTATCATTCTGGAAGGGCAAGTCTTTTTTTTTTATGATGTTAAAAGGTTCACAAGAGAAAAAATATATATCCTTCCCTCTACCCCATTTATATAAAATCTGGAAAATGACATCACTTAACTTTCCATTTTGGTTTCTCAGAATCAAATGAATAATGAATATTCCTCTTTTCCTGATTTTCTACACTTGGTAAATTAAGATAAGGGGTTTTTTTTTTTTTTTTACAGTTACTATACTTAGATATTCTATTCCTGGAGGTAATCTCTTTCTTTTCATTGTTCAAGTTAGTGACACATAACTAAGTATTCAGGTCATAAATCACATGTACTCTACAAAATAACTGCTATTGAAAGTGCATTTTAAAAGCCCAAGCTAAATCACAATGTTCTTGGCTGACTTAGACAATGAATTGTTTCAAACACGAAAATAAAGCAATACTTGAAAGCTCTAATTGTGGAAAAAACACAAGTTGTTTCAAACAATCAGACTAATGCTTAATGTTGAGGGAAAAGCACTAAAGAGAATACTAGATTTTTTGTCCTTTGTCTTCTTGAATCTCTTGCTAATGTGACAACTAGAAAATCAAGATCCAAGAATAAATAACTTACTAAATAACAGGCCAATATGTTTACAAGTGGGCAACATATAACAGGCATACAATTATGCGACAAACACCACTAGATTTTAATATCAAACTTTTCATGGGAGAAAACTCCCATGGCTAGGTTTCCAACTGTAAAGAATCTTGCTATTATTTTTAACTCAATCATTCCTAATTTTTTTAGTCTCAATAATTTTAATTCAAAGGCTGCTAAGATTCTAAGTATCCTAAACTTTCCATCTTGTTCACCATGGTTGTTTCACTAAAGATGGGGTTTTAGGGCTCAGTTCTGTGAGAGAAAGGATAATGTGCTCTTCCCTACACAATTTAATTAAAATAGTCAAGCTGTAACTCCTAAATTCCCAGGTCCATTCTTCCCTACTGAAGATTCTAAAAGTCACACTTGTCATTTAAAAGAATAAGTACCAATGTTTTGGTCATCTTAACCCAAAAGATTATCCACCCCTTAAATCAATTCTTTCCTCAAGAAATAACATATATTTCCTGTTAGTTTATCAAAAAGATGCTTCTTTTAGTCTTAAGCAAATTAAATTCTTTCCTCAGTAACTATGACTAAGTTTAGTATCATCTAATCCTTTCATTACTTCATAGGTACCGGGGCCTATGTTACCAGAAAAAAAAACCACAGAGGAAAACCTGGCCAATTCAATAGCTCAAAGGAAAAAATATGACACACACATACACACACGTGTGTATATATATATATATATATATATATATATATATATATACATTAGATGAAAGTATCATTGATATTTAACAATGTAATTGTGATGCTGAGTTTTTTGAACTGTTTCAGGCATATAAAATGACCTGAATTTTATAGATTTGAAATCAGAAGACTCTAGAAATACAGTATTACTAAGGACAAAACTCACATAGTTATTTTAAAGGGGCAAAAAGGCATCAGTGGTAGGCAGACTGCATAAGAATCCCATGAGGAGACCTGTTAAAAAATTGGTAGGTGTTCAACGGGCAAAGTTTGAATACAGTCTGTAGGTTAGATAATTGGATTATGTCAATATTAATTTCCTGATTAATAAAATATGAATCAAGAACAAAAACACTTCTGGGCACCACTGACAGAAATTTTACTCAGTAAGGGGTATGGCATCTGCATGCTTAAAAAAATTTTTGAAGTATTTTGATGCAGGCTGTGATCCACTGGTCAGGAGCACTGAAAAATGAGCAGTCAGGCAACAATGCATCATTCTCTTCTATTCATAAATGAAACAATATGAAATCCCAACAACTGCTGTGACACTGCCTCCATAGGATTATGAGTATTTTATAACTTGTAATAAGGATTGTTTAGTCTCCATTCAATTCACTTAATATTTACTTAATGCTTTTAGTATGTTAGAGTAAGTTAAATTTCTTATTTACTGTTTGTCTGATAAATACATTCTTATAACATATATGATTACTCTAAATGGCATCCTAAAGGTATCTTACCTCTGCAAATGTTTGGAGTAGTTTGTTTACTTGAGCAAAGGCCTGTGGAAGAATACCATCATAATTTGACCTTGTACTGAAAGCATGTAGCAAACTTTCAGAATCCTGAAGCAGGAATTTCACTGTTGTAAAATCCACTGCTTTCTTAGCTGGTAACACAAAATTAAGAAGGAAAAAATACGTAAGAATGAGTATACAACACAAAAATGCTTTTGGAAAATCAATCTAATAATAATTAAGAAATTTAAAGAGAGTACACATTTACATCTACAGGCTCCTAATTTATTTCTCTGGTGTAAAAAGCCATAATGAGACTTAGTTTTAGACAAAGTTCTTGGAGTTGATTCTGGCATTCTGTGAAGCTGGCCTTCCATATCCGTAAGTTTTCACATGTACAGTTTCCATCAACTATAGATCAAAAGTATTTTGGGGAAAAAGTTCTATAATGTTCCAAATAGCAAAAGATGAATTTGTTGTGCACTGGCACCTATTTACAGAACATTTACATTGTATTAGGTATTACAACTAATCTAGAGATGATTCATCGTATATAGGAAAATATGTGTAAGTTATATACAAATACTATGCCATTTTATACAAGGGATTTGAGCATGGAGAATTCTGCTATCCTCAGGGGTCCTGGAACCAATTTCCTATGGATACTGAGACTATATTCAGATTCCAAAATTTCCCTCAAAATGGTCAACTTCAAAGTAAAAGTGAAATGCACAAGTTACTACATACAAAATAGACAAATAACAAGGCCCTACTGTATAGCATAGGGAACTATATTCAATACCCTTCAATAAACCACAATGTAAAGAATATGCATATATATGTATCTGAATCATTATGCTGTATACCAGAAACTAAGATGACATTGTAAATCAACTATACTCCAATTATAGTTCAATTTTTAAAAATTAACAGTAAAATGAAATAATGTTATACTCTTCAGAAGAGATAATCACCAAACAAATCTGAGTTAAACTACAAATTTTCAAAACTGAGGTTGTTTGTATACAGATTACTCTTGAGACATCACAGTGTCACATTTTGGTGGGAAGCACTTAAATTATATATAGTACCTTTCATAATCAACTCAGTTATCATGTAGTGATTTATCTTCAAATCCCATCACATGAAATAAAATACCAGATTTACTGAAAATGTGTTCTCTTGGACACAATACAATTTCAGCGAAAAATAAACAACTTGGGTTAACAGTGAGCTATGGGCAAAAGAAGCTAATAGAAATTTTCCCCCTTAAATTAGCAAAGTGAGTTAATCTACAGGTAATAATTTAAAGATGTAACATTTTTGTCTCAAGGAACTAAACTTGCTTACATTAAATTCTCAAACCAATTAGGAGAAATGGTGACAATAATTTCAAAGATTCAAAGTTATGAACAATGAAGTTAAACAGCTTTCTAATGTTACCAAAATTCAGAATAGAAAAAATTATCTCTATTATTAAGATAGAATACTGCATAACAGTTTTCAAAGGCATTTAAAATAACCACAGTGCAATGTGTTTGCTTTGTTTTCTTTTAGGTTCACAGCTTCAGAAATTCTATTTTATTCTGAAACACTGGCACTATGAGTTAAGAAAAATAGTTTTTCTGTATAACTTACATAACAAATATTTGCTTGTGAAATACTGAAAGGTTAAATGAAAATAAAAAGTGGATTTTCGTAATTAATTACTCAATATTCTGAAATTCTGATCTAATGTGATGGTTACAGCCAAGTTTCTGGCTACCCTTTTATTAAGCAAACAGTGCATCTCCTTACTAAACACTTTCAGTTATTTTTAAAATCAAAGACTAGTTCAAATTCCTGTGGGAAAATTAGAGATAAGAGATGCTACAGAGGACAGAAAGGAGGTAAATATCCTCAGAGGAGGCAGTTGGGCACAACTTCTTTTAATGGTGCTTCTCCAGTGTAGTCTGTTTGATAGGACTGAAATCCTTGAATTAATCATTTTATTTCATCTTAAAAGAATTCTTTACTAAAGATTAAGGCAAAAGTATAATGTCAATGATCAATTCAGTACTCAGACAAAGCATAAAAAAATCTACAAGGCTGAAATAATTTAATGTCTATATAAGGTCAATAAGTATTTAGGTTAAAATTAATACAGACAATGAAGTCAGAAAAAGCTACTACTCATTTTCTACATAATTTTCTATGAATTGATCTAAAGTGACATGCTTGATACAGTAAGTTAAACACACATATAATTCAACAGCTGCAGACAGTATTAAAAGATCATAAACAGAATTACCAGTAATTTTTTCTAATTCAAAATTATTTTAGAGCAGAAGGCATTTTTATAATTCTATTACATATCATTCACAAGTCAGTAAACATTAGGCATTGGATTCTTCTAGATCAAAGATCAATAAATTATGATTACACAATAATCCTACAAATGAGTTTTGAACAAAAGGAGCGGTCATATCTCTTCACTTCTCTTGTCATTAGAGAAAAATAGAACTACTGACGACTATCTCTAAGTTCCATATAAGCGCAAAAAAACTGCCCAGCCCTGGAAAACAGACAAATGGAAGACGGCAACTGGATATCCCATTTTTGAAACCAAGTCTTACTTAAGATCACACATGGTTTATGGACTTCCTCTTTTGACAAAAGCAACAAAATTATGTCCCTAGTAAAAGATATGAACGCTGTTTCCATGTTATCTTTTAAAATGCTTTGAAGACATGTCCAATATGTCATTCCTTAATAATAATACCCCTAATAAATATTTTCTAGTTAAAGGTCAAGGCCTGGAAAGTGTATTTTTATTTTAAAAATCAGTAACTTAAAAAAAAAATATTCATGCAACATCTACTACATATATGTCATAAAGTATTGATTAGGAACTTTAAGTTCCCTGGGGAAATTTATAAAGATATAAAACATTTTCAGAGTTTACACTTCAGGGGAAAAGAGAAGTGGTATATTTGGCATAGAATGTTTTTGTTTTATCTTAGCTGTTAGGAAACTTAGTGCTAAAATCTGTGTTCAAGTACTGCAATAATTGTTTGCACATGTCTTATAGTAAAAATATCTCTTTGGTTCTTCTTCACTACCTGGCTCTTGTACCTTTCAGATCAAATCAGATCAGTTGCTTAGTCGTGTCTGACTCTTTGCGACCCCGAGAATTGCAGCACGCCAGGCCTCCCTGTCCATCACCAACTCCCAGAGTTCACTGAGACTCAAGTCCATCGAGTCAGTGATGCTACCCAGCCATCTCATCCTCTGTCGTTCCCTTCTCCTCCTGCCCTCAATCCCTCCCAGCATCAGAGTTTTTTCCAACAAGTCAACTCTTCGCATGAGGTGGCCAAAGTACTGGAGTTTCAGCTTTAGCATCATTCCTTCCAAAGAAATCCCAGGGCTGATCTCCTTCAGAATGGACTGGTTGGATCTCCTTGCAGTCCATGGGACTCTCAAGAGTCTTCTCCAACACCACAGTTCAAAAGCATCAATTCTTCGGCGCTCAGCCTTCTTCACAGTCCAACTCTCACATCCATACATTTAAGCCTAACTTAAACTCTCTTGTACTCAGGTGGTCCTTTAAAGGCCCATCTATACTCAGTTGTTTTTAAAAAGTAGACAGGATATAACTAATACATAAAATAGATCACTTCATAAGGAGTTTGAGAAAAGTCAAGAACTAACTGAACATCCTAATAATGGTTTATACCTTCCTTTTTAAAGGTACAGCAAAAGAAATGGAGCTGTTCACTCTGGACAAATCACTTACTCTCTCAAATCTAGTTTCCTTAATGATAAAACACAGACTTTAATAATATTTATTTAGTCGCTAATCATGTTGGACTCTTTTGCAACCCCATAAACTGTAGCGCATAAACAAGCTAGCAAAATAATGCTCAAAATTCTCCAAGCCAGGCTTCAGCAATATGTGAACCACGAACTTCCAGATGTTCAAGGTGGTTTTAGAAAAGGCAGAAGAACCAGAGATCAGATTGCCAACATCCGCTGGATCATTGAAAAAGGAAGAGAGTTCCAGAAAGACATCTGTTTCTGCTTTACTGACTATGCCAAAGCCTTTGACTGTGCGGATCACAATAAACTGCGGAAAATTCTGAAAGAGATGGGAACACCAGACCACCTAACCTGCCTCTTGAGAAACCTATATGCAGGTCAGGAAGCAACAGTTAGAACTGGACATGGAACAACAGACTGGTTCCAAATAGGAAAAGGAGTATGTCAAGGCTGTATATTGTCACCCTGCTTATTTAACTTATATGCAGAGTACATCATGAGAAACGCTGGGCTGGAGGAAGCACAAGCTGGAATCAAGACTGCCAGGAGAAATATCAATAACCTCAGCTATGCAGATGATACCACCCTTATGGCAGAAAGTGAAGAAGAACTAAAGAGCCTCTTGATGAAAGTGAAAGAGGAGAATGGAAAAAGTTGGCTTAAAGCTCAAGTTTCA
Source organism: Bos mutus (assembly GCF_027580195.1). Classification (NCBI taxonomy): domain Eukaryota; kingdom Metazoa; phylum Chordata; class Mammalia; order Artiodactyla; family Bovidae; genus Bos; species Bos mutus. The sequence continues at coordinate 19,907,678 of NC_091632.1, forward strand.
GAAAAGTAAGATCATGGCACCTGGTCCCATCACTTCATGACAAATAGATGGGGAAACAGTGGAAACAGTGGCTGACTTTATTTTTTTAGGCTCCAAAATCACTGCAGATGGTGACTGCAGCCATGAAATTAGAAGATGTTTACTCCTTGGAAGGAAAGTTATGACCAACCTAAATAGCATATTCAAAAGCAGAGACATTACTTTGCCAACAAAGGTCTGTCTAGTCAAGGCTATGGTTTTTCCAGTAGTCATGTATGGATGTGAGAGTTGGACTTATATCTAAAGAAAGCTGAGCACTGAAGAATTGATGCTTTTGAACTGTGGTGTTGGAGAAGACTCTTGAGAGTCCCTTGGACTGCAAGGAGATCCAACCAGTCCACCCTAAAGGAGATCAGTCCTGGATGTTTATTGGAAGGACTGCTGTTGAAGCTGAAACTCCAATACTTTGGCCACCTGATGTGAAGAGCTAACTCATTTGAAAAGACCCTGATGCTGGGAAAGATTAAGGGCAGGTGGAGAAGGGGATGACAGAGGATGAGATGGTTGGATGGCATCACTGACTCAATGGACATGAGTTTGGGTAGACTCCGGGAGTTGGTGATGGACAGGGAGGCCTGGCGTGCTGCAGTCCATGGGGTCGCAGAGTCGGACACGACTGAGTGACTGAACTGAACTGAAACTGTAGCCCACCATTATATCAGTGCTTTTCACATCTTTTGCTTCCTGGCAGAAAAACTCTTTCTTTTTTAATCACACACGGAATCTCTCTACATAAATAAAAGAAAGCTGAATGGCTAAAGTTGGGGTTGAAGGCCAAAGGCACACTATTATCAGGCTCCCCATCAATCTTTCCACCCCTAATCTCTGGCAACTCCAGAAGCACTTCAAGAAGGTTCTGTGTGATACAGTTTAAGAACTACCAACTAAGTGGTTGATTCTAGTCTCTTGTGGTTCTAAAGTTCATTATGCACCAAAGCCAAAGGATTCCTATTCCTTAACCATGTATTTTAAGTAGAAATCTTGATTAACTATTTGAACATCAAAAATGATACTATGAACAGTCACAATCTCTATGAACTCCATCCATTCATCTAGCTGCCATAAATTTTCTTAAGAAATTAAAAGTGTAAATGGTTAAGAACTAATTGAAAAATTTTTTATTAATTCATCTTCACATTCCATGGGATATATCTATTATTCTGACTTTAATACAACACTACCAAAGACAAAATGAAAGATTCATACCTTTACGGACATTTTCATATAGACTCTCAATGGTTAAGAGCAAGTTCTTTTCCATAACTAATCCAAATACAGCCAACCAATGTTTTCTAAAGCACTGTAATAAATGTATTAGAGTCCATGGAGGTTTCACGTACAGCATCTAGAGAAAAACAGCATTACTGATGTACTTATTATTCTATTATTTTAAAGTACCTATTTAGGAATTCCTACATAGATTTCTAGGCAAAACATAATTGAATTCTTCTTAAACTAAAAGATGTTTTATTAAAAGCCAGTCACAGTCTTAAAATGCCTATTTCACTGAAAACTGCTTTTATAAAATTCACATTAGTAGTAATATTTATAGTTTCAGAAACTATGTGTGCCAAAAGAAAGCACAGTTTTAATCAGAAAAACTAGTTCTAGTCAGCAAAAGTTGTCATCTACCTTTCAACATGGTCATTTCTACAACAAAATCAATCTAATTTCCTAAAACTAGAGAAAAACATCTATACAGAAAAGAATTTTCAACTATAACTGACACTCGCTACACTCCTATAAAGACATGTTTATAAAGAAAACTCATCATTAAGTACTACAAGATGTCATTACATCCTTTCTTCAATCATTCATATGCAATCACTTTATCAGACTCTATTATGAAATCTAATTTACGTCAACCTTCCTAGAATCTGATCATTCTTCAACATCTTGGTTTAACACTTTATAGTATAATCAAGCCACACTGACAAACATTAGAATCTCACTGAATATCTGGGATAGATACAATTGATAGGGAATAAACTTTCTCCTAATGATAAATGTGAATAGCAAACAAACATTAAACTAAGAAGGCCACTATTTCCAAATGTGATGTTTACTTATTACAGAAGAGGTGTGAATCTAAAGAAAATTCAAAATATTTTACTAATACCAAATTTACACTCTGATTCTCAAACTTATATCACATAAGCCACAATATAGACATTTTGACTCAAATAAATTAAAAATGAGACATTTTCTTTCAATTTAAGCTCCATGGAGGAAATGTGTCTAACAGATGGTAGACACCCAATAAATATTTGTTCACTGAAAAAATGAATGATAAAAAATAGTCCTAATCTTTAGGAAATGTCCATCAGTTAGTTTTTAAAGTTATTCCAAAAACTTCAAGAAAAATATTAATGTGATATCAATTATTACAATAAAACATATATTTTATACAAATAGTATCTCTTAAAATAAGGCAACAAATCTTTAGCAATAAAAAAGAAACCTTTAACTAAGCATTCAAATAATCACCTCCATCCAAAGGTTTCCAAAAGCAATTTTCATTTCTGTTTCTAATATGGAAGATAAAGCTGTTCCAAGAGATATTTCGAGATCAGATACAATGTTTTCAAGTAGAAGGGGTAGTCCAGAGTTTGTAGATTGTTCCTCATAGCTCTCCTCCAAAGGTGTTGTTTCTTCAAAACAAATAGTTGCAAGCTTTATTTAGGACATTAATAGTAAATATTTTACATATATAATTAGTATTTGTTCATAAATAATAAATATTTAATGGATATAATTAGTATTTGAATCTAGAGAACTAATGAATATTTTTAAAACAAGATTTAGGGGAGTTCACTGGTGGGCTACTGGTTAGGATCCAGGCTTTCACTTGCCCTGGCCCTGGTTCAATCGCTGTTTGGGGAACTCTTGCAAGCCACATGGCATGGCCAAAACAAATAAATAAAGAGTATTTAGAAATATTTAGTATAGCTGTTTTTAGATGCAATAACATATTACATTAGTAAATGCTTTATCTTTTTGACAAAAGGCAATGAAATGTTTTTACTAAAATAGAAATGTGAAAGGAAAAAAAAATTGAGAAATGTGTATATTTTAACCTTTCATTATTTAAAAAAATTAAAAACTAAAACAATTCTTTGCATCTCTTAATATTTATAATAGAAAACCAAGACCTATGGATCAAAATGTGTTTACTTTCAAAAATCATAAACATAACTCACATCAATAAATTGTCTTGAAAAGACTAGAATCTCTGACTTAACTACCTATACACCTTCACCTTCTAATACTAGTTTTGATTATTTTCATTTATATTATTTCATTATAATTACTATTTTGACACCGGCAAACAACAGCAATTTTTTATGGCAAAATTCAAAATATTAAGGGGATTACCTCTATGAATATGAAGTAAAAATTTTAAATGTCAGTAATACAATGAGCAAATCAAAAGCATATTTCCCTTGAAAAACTATAAAGTAGAATATTCTGTAACTGCCTCTAAAGGCCATTTAGAATATTATGACAAAGGAAATTTTATTACCAAAAAGGTCAAATAAGCACCAAACAAGTAGCATATATTCAAATGAATATATGAAGCATATGCATATGCTATTAAAAACTTCAATAATTATTTTTCCCTCAGAAGGAAATGGTGAGATATGTTTTTAAATAATGTGTATATTAGTTTAAATTTAAAAACATTACCACTAGAGTCCTTCAAGTCTCTCTATTACTGTTTTACTATGTTAATAGAAAGTTATGAATATGAAAGTGATTTTAAGAATAAACTATTTTCTCAACCTCAAATGGATATTTCTTATAGCTACTATTAATTTAAAAGGTATCCTCTGTGAAGGAAAAAAATAGGATTCACATGGTGATTACAAATATATAAAAATGTATATGAGTGTACAGACAAAACTACAAATTAATTTGTAACAGTATATATAGAAGGCAATAATGTATGCTTTTTCTTGGATCACCATTATAATATTCATTCATTTCTACCATTTATGTGCCAGCAAATATTCCAAACAATGTTTCTTTAAATGTACAAAATAAATATCTACTATTAATTCCAACTGTTGTCAATATTCTTAGTACACAAAATAAGATTTACTTCTAATTATTTGTAGTAAGAATACTACCTGCTTTCAATTGTTGTTTAGATATACAAGGCTGATGACATACATCTGTGTTCAGAGATAAGTTTAATAACTCTGCACTCAATTCTTCTTTACTGAGTGACTTCACACCACTTATTAGGCCTTTGTTTCTTAAATTTCTATCATCCCTAGGTTGGATTAGGAGGAAAAAATATTTTATTTTTTATAAGACAAATCATATGGCAACTAAAATCACATGGAATCTAATCAGAGGTTGGTGATTCTCAGTACATATATTAACAAAGGATAATTTTTTTAATGTAGAAGATAAATTATCATACACTAGAGGCATATCATCTTAGCTTTTGAGAATAATTATTATTGCTACATATTGAATGTTTTCCTGGTATCAGGGACTATGCTAAGCACTTTATATATATCAATCCATTTAATTCTCACAACAAACTTCTTAGGTAGGAGCGGTACTAATTTTTATCCCCATTTCACACATAAGAAACTGAAGTATAAAAAGGTTAAGTAACTTGTCTATTAAGTAAATAGATGGGGAAACAGTGGAAACAGTGTCAGACTTTATTTTTTGGGGGCTCCAAAATCACTGCAGATGGTGATTGCAGCCATGAAATTAAAAGACACTTACTCCTTAGGACAGTTATGACCAACCTAGACAGTATATTGAAAAGCAGAGATATTACTTTGCCAACAAAGGTCCGTCTAGTCAAGGCTATGGTTTTTCCAGTGGTCATGTATGGATGTGAAGAAAGCTGAGCACCGAAGAATTGATGTTTTTGAACTGTGGTGTTGGGTCCCCTGGACTGCAAGGAGATCCAACCAGTTCATCCTAAAGGAGATCAGTCCTGGGTGTTCACTGGAAGGACTGATGTTGAAGCTGAAACTCCAATACTTTGGCCACCTGATGCGAAGAGCTGACTCACTGGAAAAGACCCTGATGCTGGGAAAGATTGAGGGCAGGAGGAGAAGGGGACGACAGAGGATGAGATGGTTGGATAGCATCACCGACTCAATGGACATGGGTTTGGGTGGACTCCGGGAGTTGGTGATGGACAGGGAGGCCTGGCGTGCTGCGGTTCATGGGGTCGCAAAGAGTCGGACACGACTGAGCAACTGAACTGATGACTGAAGACAAATGTGAATTTGCTATATGCTGTAAGAAGCCAGGATGATTAGAAATAGTGGATAAGACCAGTTTACATGCCTACAGAGAAAGTCAAGAACATTAATAAATGGAAAGAGATTTAAGGGCTTCAGTGCAGAACTGACAGCAGATCTGTGTTTACCAAACTGTTGTTCTTGAGACTAGCAGGCTTCCAGCTTCTGTTAATGACAAAAAAGCTTGGTCAGACTAACTTCCCATAGACAGAATTAGAAAATCTAGACCAAAAACAACAAAAAAGGCAAAATCTATTTGAAGGCACTAAAGAGCAATAAAATGAAGGTAGAAGGTGGAGGGGAATGTACACGCAAGACACAGACACTGCAAAGGTTAAGAGCACACTTTTCTATCTTTTTGCCTGAGGGCATTCCCCAACTCATCAATGCTTTTGGGCAGAAAGTCAGAGCCTTTGCGGCTTAAAATGTCAGAAGGCAATGTTAGGTACCGCGGGCCAAAACATATGGACAGTTAAGGGGAAACTGAAGAAGGGAGGAAATCACAGAGTTGAGTCTTAAAATCTGCATATAAATTCAACCCAGAAAAAAAGCAATATACTTCCAAGAGACATGGCAATCAATAGAACCAGATTCAAATATGACACAGACATTGAAGCTATCTGACAGGAAATTTTAAAGAATTTAGATTGTGTTAAAGGCTCTAATGGAAAAGGTGAATGCATGCGTGCTAAGTCTCTTCAGTCGTGTCCGACTCTTTGTCACCTTACGCACTGTAGCCCACCAGGCTCCTCTGTCCATGGGACTCTCCAGGCAAGAATACAGGAGCAGGTTGCCAAGCCCTTCTTCAAGGGATCTTCCCCACCCAGGGATCGAACCCACATCTCTTGCAGCTCTTGCTTTGGCATGCGGGTTCTTTACCATTAGTGCCACCTGGGAAGCCCAACAGAAAAGGTGAACAGCATGTAAAACCAGACAGAAATTAAAAATGCCTTCAACAAGCTCCTCAGTAGACTCAACACAGGTGAGGAAAGACCAAACATTAAGACAGGTCAAAATAAATTATCCAAACTGAAACAAAAGAGAAAAAAATGTTAAAAAAAAAAATATATATAAGAGCTGTTGGACAATATCAAATAGTCAAATATATAGGCATGTATTAGTTGTCTATTGGGTGTGTAACTCTTTATCCCCAAAACTTAGTAGTGTGAAAAAAACATTTATTATCTCACACAGTTTCTAAAAGTGAGGAATCTGTGAGCAGCTTGACTGAAAGATTCTGGCTCAGGGTATCTCACAAAGTTGAGATTTTCCCCAGTGTCACCTCATGATTTAACTGGTGCTCATTCATGTAGCTATTGGTAGGGCTTAGCCCTTCACTGGCTTTTGGCTTGCAGCTTCAGTTTCTTACCACATGGGCATCTCCACAGAGCTATTCACAGCATGGAGTTTGCTTCCCCAGAACAACTGATCTAAGAGAAAGAAACAAGAGTTTGCCCAAAAAGGAAGTGCCAATCTTTCATAAACTAATCTTAGAAGTGACATACCATCACTTCTGATGCATGCTATCTGTCACACAGACGATCAACCCTGGTACAACGTAGGAGAATTAACACAAGGGAATTAATACTAAGAGGAACAGGAATCCCCTGGTGGTCCAGTGGTGAGGACTCTGCACTTCCATTGCAGAGGGCCTGGGTTTGATTCCTGACTGGGTAACTAAGATCCTGCAAGTGGTACAGTGCAGCCAAGAAACAAAAACAAAAAGATACCAAGAGGCAAGGAATCACTGGAATCATCTTGGAGGCTGACTACTACAATGTATTAATAATTCTGTAATACCAGAAGGAGAAAAGAGGGAATGGGGCAGAAGGAATATTAAATATTTAAAGAGATAATGGCTGAGAATTTTCCAAAACTAAAAAATGAACACCAAACCACAGATCCAAGAAGCTCAGAGAACATCAAGCAGGATAATTTCCTCTCCTCTACCACAAGCATACAGGTTTCCCAGGTGGCTCAGTGGTAAAGAATCCACGTGTCAATGCAGGAGACACAGGTTCAACCCCTGGGTTGGGAAGATACCCTGGAGGAGGAAATGGCAACTCACTCCAGTATTCTTGCCTGGAAAATCCCATGGACAGAGGAACCAGGCAGGCTACAATCCACGGTGTCACGAGGGGTTGGACATGTCTGAGCAACTGAGCATGCATGCTTGGATCACAAACATACACACAAACATGTGGTACATCTGCTGCTGCTGCTAAGTCGCTTCAGTCGTGTCCAACTCTGTGCAACCCCATAGATGGTAGCCCACCATGCTCCCCCATCCCTGGGATTCTCCAGGCAAGAACACTGGTGTGGGTATATCTGCTAAAGAATGCTAAAAACAAACTACTAAAAAAAAAAAAAAAAAAAGACAAAAAATCTTGAAAGCAATGAGAGGGGGAAAAAAAAGACCAAAAGAACATTACACACAGAGGAAGAAAATATTTACAGCAGACTTCTCATCAGAAATCAAACAAGTTAGAAGAAAATGCAGTGATACCTTTAAAATACTCAAAGAAACAGAAAAAACAAATCAACCAAGAATTGCATATCCAGTAAAAATATACTTCAGAAATAAATGAGAAATAAACACACTATCAGACAAACAAAACCAGAAAATTCACTGCCAACATACTCACACATGTCAAAGTTGTTTAGGCAAAAGGAATATGACCAGAAATCTGGCACCAGACAGAAACTTGGATTCAGAAAAAGAAATAAAGAATGCTAAAAATGGAATGCAAGGTAAAAACATTCACTTTCTTATTTTTAATTCCTTTAAATGACAAATGAGTGAAGCAAAAACATTACAAAGTACTGTGCTATTGTTTCTGTAAAAGTAAAATATGTAATAATGATAGCAAAATGGATGGGGAGAAATTCAAAGCACATTAAAATACTTACACTACACATGAAGCAACATAGTGTTATTTAAAGACAGACTTTGATCAAGTAAATATGTATATTATAAACACTAAGGCAACCATTATAAAGTTTTTTTCAAAAAGGTACAAAGTCAATAATGGAGATAAAATGGCACCATAGTTAATCCAAGGGGGGTGGGGGGAGGAAAAGGAAGAAAAGAATACCTGAATAAATAAAAAATAATTAGCAAAATGGTAGATTCTGATCCAAACAATTAAATGTGAATAGTAGAAATTCATCAGACAGAAATTGTCAGAATGGAAAAAAGGAAAGTATCAATTATATGCTATCTACAAAATACTTTATATAAAGATATAGATAGGTTAAAAGTAAATGGATGAAAAATATATATATTATAAATACAAAGCAAACAACACTGGAATAGTAATATTAATATTAAACAAAGGAAACTTCAGAATCAGGAATATTATCAGGAACAAAGACAATGATTAGATAGTCAGAAAGGTGTCAATTCTCCAAGAAGACTATCCTAAATGTGTATGCCTCTGACAACAGAGCTTCATAATTCATGAAGTAAAACAAACAGAATGGAAAGGAGAAGCAAACAAACCAGTAAATTACAGTTGGGAAATTTAAGACTCTTCTCTCAGTAATCATAAAATAAGTAGACAGATTATTAATACTAAGGTTACAGAAGACCTAAACAACACTATCAACAAACTTGGCCTATATGAAATTTATAGAATACTCGACCCACAAGAGCAGAATAAATTCTTCTTAAGAGCACATAAAACATTCACCAAGATTTTATTCATGGGCATAAAACCACGTTTAACAAATTTAAAGGAACAGAAATCATATAAATTATGTTCTCAAGTCATATAACAGAATTGAAGTATAATCAATAATAAGAAGATAATGGAAAATTTGCAAATATTTGGAGTTAACTGCACCAAATATCTAAAAAAACCTGTGGGTCAAAAGGAAATCATGAGGGAAATTATAAAACATTATTTTCTTTAATTTATTTTTTGGCTGCACCATGGCTTGCAGGATTAGCTCCCCTACAAGGGATCAAACCCCAGCCCCAACAGGGAAAGCACTGAGTCTTAACCACTAGACCGGACCACCAGGAATTCAAATTATAAAGCATATTAAATTGAATTTAAAAAAATGTATCAAAATTTGTGAAAAGCAGCTAAGGCAGTGCTTAAAGGGAAATTTACAGAAGTCTCAAATAAATTATCTTAGCTTCCACCTTAAGAAACTAGAAAAAGGGCACAAAACGGGCATAAGCACATTTTCTGGGATAATGGAAGTGTTCTATGTATCAAGAGGGATGTGGAGCTACAACCAGAGTATCCATTGTCACACTGTGTAGTTAAGATTTGGGCCTTTTAACATTATACAGCTTCCCTCAATATAAAAAGAACTGTATCATATCGTAAGACAGGGAGTAGATGGAAATAATAAGGTAATAGAACTGGAGAAGGCAATGGTACCCCACTCCAGTACTCTTGCCTGGAAAATCCCATGGATGGAGGAGCCTGGTAGGCTTCAGTCCATGGGGTCACTGAGTTGGACATGACTAAGCGACTTCACTTTCACTTTTCACTTTCATGCACTGGAGAAGGAAATGGCAACCCACTCCAGTGTTCTTGCCTGGAGAATCCCAGGGATGGCGGAGCCTGGTGGGCTGCCGTCTATGGGGTTGCACAGAGTTGGACACGACTGACGTGACTTAGCAGCAGAATTGTAGAAACTTGATAATTACTGTAGCTGGGTACTTAGGCGTTTATTAACTCTTCTTCACTTTGAATGTTGTTGAAATTCTTCATAACAAAACTTTTTAAAAGTTAAAAATACCATTATTATTTTTTTGAAAAATAAATGAAGGAGAATATGGAAGTAGAGAGCATAATGGATCTTAGAGAAGAAAAGGAAGAGGAAAAATAACATCACTTGACATAGGATGGTGGCAGAGTCAGTAAAGAAAAGAAGACCACACAAGACCTGCTATTTGCCTGACTAAAGATAATAAAGGAAAGGCAGAAATAAAAAATGTCTCCAAGGTTTCTGGCTTTAGCAAAATGGGTAGAAGACGGCCTTTTATTATTCAAATGGAGAACAGTTTAGAAGGAAAGATTAGGAGTTCATTTTTGGAGAGGGCAGGTTTCAGATGTCTATGAGACATCCAAACAGATATCAAATAAGTAGATGAATATATTAGTCTAGAGTTTAGAAGAGAGATGTGGACTGGAAATACTAACTGGACGTTGCTGGCACATACTTAAGATTAAAAATGTGAGTAAAGCACTTAGAATGAGATACAGTATGTAGTATTTATAGATGGTTTCTCCTATCACTGCCATTATTAATATTAATGTTAATCATCTCATCATCCCTTAAAGTAGTAAAAATATATCCTCACATTAAGTATGTCTGACTTACACAGTAAGTATGATTATCACACTTAACAGAAAAAACAAAAAAGGCTTGTCTGGAACATGACAATGCCAGAGGTAAAAGTTTGACCACAAACTTTCATTTCATTAAAAACTGTTAACATCTGTTCATTCCAGAACAGTGACTGCAGAAATAATGGAGAATTGATTAAATCTCACCAATTTAATTTTCATTCTAAGTGGAACAAAAAAATAACAATTCTCTCTCAATTTCAGCTTATCTCAAATTCAAAACGATTAACATATTACTAAATCTATTTCAGCCTTCAACAAACTCCAGGATGATATATTATGTCCTAGATTAATAGGACACATGAAGGTAGAGATAGAAATCTGTTTCTTTTAAAATAAAAAAAAAATAACTTTATCTTTGAACACAGTAAAATGATAATTGGCAAGCCTCTTACAAGAAAAATCTAAGAGCTATTCATTTCCATAATCACTTCATTTCAGAGAATTTTGGCATGATCATGAAACTCTAAAAACCCCATTCTGAAGTGAATACAATTCAGACTAAAACTACAAATTAAAATTGCTCTTATCAGTTCCTATAGAGCCTTTTCTCATACATGATAAATACAATTTGGCAAATGAAATTTGCTACATTTACCTTAGAACTAACTTATTAATACATTAGTTGGGAATGGAGGAATGGAATGGAATGAGGACAGGAGGAGGAGGAAAAACTCTTACTGAGATAATTTTATGTATGAGGCACTCTTCCAAGTCAAATATGCATACTTTTTCTGATTAAATACTCACAATATCCTCATAAATGCAGGTATTAGTATTCTCCCTATGCTTCACACATAAGGAAACACATAAAGAAACATTAAGCAGCTTTCCAAGGTCACAAAGCTGGTAAGTGGTAGACCCAGAATTTCAACTCTAACTCTGTTACAGGCACTCAGGATATAACTGCAACATACATTAGCCTTTCCCAACAAATAAATTAATTAACCCTCCTGCCTCATAACCAAAATGTAGATTTTCATTTCTAACTATTTTACTGGGATATTAAATTGACTCTCCCTTGCTTTTTCAAAAGTTTTCTGAATATCATATAACTTAAGTTGAAATGAAACTTCATGAGATTCAAATCTCATTCCTCTATAGTTTGCACATTATAAGAATGTGAGATATAACTGAATATATTTACTGGGAGATTTAGAATATTATATATGTTTTTGATCCTTGGTATGGTCATTACAGTATGATTTTTAAAAATTCTTTAATAGAAATTGCTATTTTAAAAAAAAGTAAAATGAATATGAAACTCACGTGCACAAAATAACAAGAGAACAAGGGAATAGTTCTTGGTACTGAAGACAGCATTTTAATACACGATCATCATTGTTCTCATCACTCAATCCATCTGCGAATTCAGCAAAAGCAACAATCAATAAGCACACTCAAAATCTGGGAACTGTATAAACAATTTAGGCCATATTTACAAATTGAATCATCTAAAACAAAGAAAACTTTTTAAATAAGAGGAGGAAGATAAAACACAACAAAAACAATGACCTGAAAATTCTGGATCTAGAATTCATATATTTATGGGTTTAATTAACTGATAGTTTATTAAATTGATAGTTTACTAAAACAGAAGAGAATATGCCTATTAATAAACCCAAAGGAAAGAAATGTGATCAGTAGGTTAAAATGCCATACTAGAAACCAAAAGCTATGAATTCTAGTCTCAGTTCAGTCACTTAAGAGATTTTAAGCAAATTATATGATTATATCTTGTTTCATATTAACTTAAAAGAGGTCAGTAAAATAACCAGCAATTGTTCTACCAGCAACAGAACCAATTTCATGTGTCTGCTTTTTCTTAACCTCTAAGCAATAACATTTAGAGAGAGATGTACAGAAGAAGACAACATGGGCACTAGGAAGAGAATACAAAAAGTAATTTCTAACAAATGTTAGTATGTAGCTGATATAGTATCCTCTGGTATTCTCCAAGTCTTAAAGCATGTAATAAGTTGTGTTTGTGTATGTGTGTGTATGAAAAGAATGTAATATGTAGAAAGAGGACTAAAGATATCATTTTTATAAGTCCTTACACTACCTGCCTCAGAAATCCCTGGGGTACTTATTAATAATATAGAAAGAAGCACCACACCCCAGACCCATTTATGGATAAGAATCTTTGAAGCCTGGATCCAAAGACTGATTTAAGCCCTTGGCAAGTCTCTTACACACTAAAAGTCAAGACATGCTGCCCAGTGAGCCTTAACTTTTTTCCCAGATTATAACCTTTTTCTCCCCTCAACTTTTAGCCTATATTACTGATTCCTCTAAACTTTCAAATTCGAAAACTCATTCACACACGCAATAAACATTTTTCTAAGGTCTAAGCTGCACCAGGTCCCTATGCTTGTCAAAAGACAAACTCTTTGGGGCCTCATGATCTCTTGGCGAAGTCTAGACAAAACTCAACTGATCTCATAGCATGAACCTGAGAGACATATGATTCAGTTCTTTAATCAGACAACCAGTAAGCCAGACAGACATACATTACAACAGCCAATTTTCCTGCTTTTAGCTCACAAAGTAAATATCACAATAATGCAAAATGGGCAGCTCAAAATCAGTGGTTAACTTTAGCAACTCAATTTGACCAATCAAAGGAGGTTTAGAGCATACAGTAAGTACACTGCTCTAAAGGTATCAAAGTTCATGATTACTTGTTCTGTCACTTTTTTCTAGAATACACAGGCCCAGAAGGTATACCTAAAATTATAAGAATATTCATAAATATTTTTACCAACAAATATTTTTGAGTACTTGCTCAGGAACTGTTCAAAAATGAACAAAGACACTGGAACCAGATAACCTGGGTTTGAATTCTTGCTTTCCCACTTACTGGACATGCAATAATGGGCAAATTGCTTAACTGTATAAATTACAGTTAATATGATATTTAGCATAGTAATAGAATTAAAGTTTCTCAACAGCGGGCTTTGTATGTCTCATTCACTGCTGCAGCCTCAACAGTTAGAACAGTGTCTAATACAAATATCCTGCAAGTAATGATTCAACAAAAATGTAATAAAAGAAAATATAAAAATGATGGAACAAATGTCTGGTGTAGCAGGTATCAGATAACCTTATTTTTACCTAAAAATAAAAATAAATAATTATAGAAAATCTGAAAAATTCCGAAAATATAAAGAAAACTAAAATATCTCATAATTTCATCAGCTCAATATATCTCTAAGTATATATGCACAATCTAAGGAACTTGGGATTGTAATCTATACTCTTTTAAATCCTATTTTTGGTGTTTTGCAAGTTAAAATGAGTTCATTAGTGTCAGCGATCAACGCAAAGAAACAGAGGAAAACAAGGGAACGGGAAAGACTAAAGATCTCTTCAAGAAAATTAGAGATACCAAGGGAACATTTCATGCAAAGATGGGCTCAAAAAAGGACAGAAATGGTAGAGACCTAACAGAAGCAGAAGATATTAAGAAGACGTGGCAAGAATACACAGAAGAAGTGTACAAAAAAGATCTTCACAACCCAGATAATTACGATGGTGTGATCACTCACCTAGAGCCAGACATCCAAGTGGGCCTTAGAAAGCATCACTACGAACAAAGCTAGTGGAGGTGATGGAATTCCAGTTGAGCTATTTCAAATCCTGAAAGATGATGCTGTGAAAGTGCTGCACTCAATATACCAGCAAATTAGGAAAACTCAGCAGTGGCCACAGGACTGGAAAATGTCAGTTTTCATTCCAATCCCAAAGAAAGGCAATGCCAAAGAATGCTCAAACTACCCCACAACTGCACTCATCTCACATGCTAGTAAAGTGATGCTTAAAATTCTCCAAGCCAGGCTTCAGCAATACATGAACCGTGAACTTCCAATTGTTCAAGCTGTTTTTAGAAAAGGCAGAGGAACCAGAGATCAAATTGCCAACATCCGCTGGAGCACTGAAAAAGCAAGAGAGTTCCAGAAAAACATCTATTTCTGCTTTACTGACTATGCCAAAGCCTTTGACTGCATGGATAACAATAAACTGTGGAAAATTCTGAAAGAGACGGGAATACCAGACCACTTGACCTGCCTCTTGAGAAATCTGTATGCAGGTCAGGAAGCAATAGTTAGAACTGGACATGGAACAACAGACTGGTTCCAAATAGGAAAAGGAGAACATCAAGGCTGCATACTGTCACCCTGCTTATTTAACTTATATATGCAGAGTAGGGATTGGGGGCAGGAGGAGAAGGGGACGACAGAGGATGAGATGGCTGGATGGCATCACCAACTCGACAGACGTAAGTTTGAGTGAACTCCGGAAGTTGGTGATGGACAGGGAGGCCTGGTGTGCTGCGATTCATGGGGTCGCAGAGTCGGACACGACTGAGCGACTGAACTGAACTGAACTGATGCAGAGTACATCATGAGAAATGCTGGGCTGGAGGAAGCACAAGCTGGAATCAAGATTGCCAGGAGAAATATCAATAACCTCAGATATGCAGATGACACCACCCTTATGGCAGAAAGTGAAGAAGAACTAGAGAGCCTCTTGATGAAAGTGAAAGAGGAGAGTGAAAAACGTTGGCTTAAAGCTCAACAGTCAGAAAACGAGGATCATGGCATCCGGTCCCATCACTTCATGGCAAATAGATGTGGTAACAGTGGCTGACTTTATTTTTCTGGGCTCCAAAATCAGCACAGATGGTGACTGCAGCCTTGAAATTAAAAGACACTTACTCCTTGGAAGGAACATTATGACCAACCTAGACAGCATATTAAAAAGCAGAAACATTACTTTGCTAACAAAGGTCCATCTAGTCAAGGCTATGGTTTTTCCAGTGGTCATGTATGGATGTGAGAGTTGGACTATAAAGAAAGCTGAGTGCCGAAGAATTGATGCTTTTGAACTGTGGTGTTGGAGAAGACTCTTGAGAGTCCTTTGGACTGCAAGGAGATCCAACAAGTCCATCCTAAAGGAGATCAGTCCCGGGTGTTCATTGGAAGGACTGCTGTTGAAGCTGAAACTCCAATACTTTGGCCACCTGATGAGAAGAGCTGATTCATTTGAAAGGACCCTGATGCTGGGAAAGATTGAGAGCAGGAGGAGAAGGGGACAACAAAGGATGAGATGGTTGGATGGCATCACTGACTCAACGGACATGGGTCTGGGTGGTCTCCGGGAGTTGGTGATGGACAGGGAGGCCTGGCGTGCTGTGGTTCATGGGGTCACAAAGAGTTGGACACACTGAGCGACTGAACTGAACTAACCCAATAGGACTGATATTCTAACTAAACAGGGGAAATCTGGAACCAGACATGAGTAGAGAGAAGAGGATATGAAGAGCAATAAGGAGAAAATGGCCATTTACAAGCCAAGAAGGCAGTCTGGAACAGATGTTTCTCTGATAGATGTCAGAAGGAAATAATCCTGCTAACACCCTGATTCTAGACTTCCAGTCTTCAGAATTGTGAGACAAATTTCTGGATGGTTTTTGGTATTACTTTTTAGCTTACATATGTAAGTGACACATGATATTTGTCTTTCTTTGCCTGAATTAATCTAAGAAATTTAGGATTGTAGTTTATATTCTTTTAAATATTATTCTGTTTAATATCACATGATAACATTTTTCAAAATTAGTATTCTCTCATTTGGCTACAGGATTATATGTAACATCTCCAACTGTCAAGACTGTTTCAAATTTTTCGCTGTATAAATCATGCTGTGATGAACACTAATTATATAAATCATTGATCTCTGATTATTTCTTTAGAATAATTGCAAGAAAGACAAATCATCTCCGTAGGCTTTGTATAAACACTGATAAATTGCTCTCTGAAAAGTTACTAATTCATATTCCCTATGCACTGAGTGCTGTGTTCCTATCAAGTGCTGGGAAGAAGTATCATTCTAAATTTAGGAACAACAAAAATAAAAAGGGAAAATGCAAAAAATATAAACTAAAAAGTTTTACACATAAGCAGTTAACAATATTTAAAACAGTAAACAGGAAAATATTTACCTTGAACAAAAAAGGCTGACTAGATGTATTTCTTCTTTTGTGAATTACCTATTAATAATCTTTGTCCATTAGGGAAATTTAGTTTTTCTAAACCATCTGTATAACTTTCTCATGTAAGAGGACTCACAAGACTTACCACTTATTCCAAACATTAAACCATTAAGCACTTTAATACAATTAGCTCAACCAATCTTCAGACCATATTTTCAGCCGGGGGTCATTTCCCCCCATTTTATTTACTCAGTTTCCTCACGTTTAACTTTCTCCAGGTCAGCTCAAAAAACTCAGGTCAATCAGATTTCAAATCCTATTCTCATCGTAATGCATACTATATTAAATAAGTACAATTTTGAAAAGAGTAAGGACAACACTAAAATTATGTTCAACTAAGTCTATTTATTAATAACATAGACTATTTTCATTCAATTTGTGGCATTTTTCTTTTTTTGATGGAAAATTCCTGTCTAAAAAAAATACAGTTATAATACTCAATGATTACATAAAACAAAATAATACATCTATATACGCAATTATTAGAGTTAGTGGCAAATGTACTCGACAGATGCAAAGCATAATTAAAGACTGTTTTGTTCTTGCTCTTCTTCAAACAAGTATTTTAATTTTATTCAAAAATCCTGAATTAAACTTTTTATAAGTTTCAATTCATCATTAGAATGTAAAATATAATTTTACTATGATAAAAATGACTAAGGATATTTCTAAAGGAGATCATAAAATCATTATCAACAGAATAAATATATTAAGTGCATTAGATTTTATATAAACAATGTTTCAAACAATCACTTTGACAGATAACAATGATATATAAAGGATTTATCTGACAAAGACAATTACACAAATAATCTATAAAGACTAATCTACAACCTTGTAACTAAAAGCACAATTTAGCAAAATTAAGACCAGATAGTATCAAACTGAAGCATTAAAGGGAAGTATGGCTTTCCAGGAAGACCCAGAAACTGAAGCAGCACAGAAGTTTGAGACCACTACTATGATTTATCCTCCTTAATAATCCTAAAAGCATAGACTGAAGAAGTAAAAGCATCAAAAGAAGCACATAAAAATTAAAAAGTCAAAAGACACATATCAAGTATCTATAAATAATAAATGTGGCCAAAATATCTATTAGTTCTTCTAAAATAAGTCTCAAACTCAATCTATTGAAGGAATAGATATTCCATCTAGGACAAGTTCTTAACATCTCTATGTCTCAATTTCCTCATCAGCAGAATAGGTCTAATAAGAATATGGTCCACAAGTACCCTAAGTTTTGAATGAGATATTAGCTGTAAAGCACTTAGAAAAGGGTCTGGAGAATAACGGCCATACCAGTGTTGTCTATTACTATCATCATCTATACAATTATACACTAAAATGTAATTTTTATCAACTAACAAGGAAAAAAACTACGAGTAAAAAAAATTCTCACCTCTTCTTAAGGATTGGAGGTTTACTGAAATGATGGTTTAGACAGAGGTTTTGTTATAGTGTGGTTGTTTTTTTAAAAAGTCCTATCTGCGACCCAGAGGGATGGTATGGGGAGGGAGGAGGGAGGAGGGTTCAGGATGGGAAACACATGTATACCTGTGGCAGATTCATTTTGATATTTGGCAAAACTAATACAATTATGTAAAGTTTAAAAATAAAATAAAATTTAAAAAAAAAAAAAAGGAAAAAAAAGTCCCATCTGTTAGCACTATATACCAAAGTACAACAGGAGTTTCAGGAGTTAGGAGAAAAGGTGAAAAGGAAATGAGAGAAAAGGAATGAAAGAAATTGTCGCCAAAATGTTGAGAATCATTGAAAATGAGTGAAAAGCACACAGGGATTCATAGTATTATTCTACCTACTTCTATATTTGAAGTTTTTCATAATAGAAAGTAAAAAAAAAAAAAAGTAAAACATTCAATTTAATATAATGTGTTAAAATATTTTAGTATTTTCTTAACTCTAATAAATGATTTTTTTTTAGTGGTTTCCTTTAAAAGCTCTTAAACTTCACATGACGTTCCTACTCAAAATGCATAAGCATTGTACTGGAATATACTAAGAGCTAATAATTATTTGTAAAGGGAATAAATAAGGGAATTAATTGTAGAGGCCCTTTTTCTTCAAAGATGTAGGACTAAACAGCTGTGCCAAAAGCCTTCTCAGGATTAATATGATAATTAGACTCATCTTGCAAACAACATAAATTCATGATATTTAAAATAAAACACATCTACATAAACAAATAATTCTGAGTTGGGAATAAACAAGTTTTTAAAGAATGAAATATATCCTCTAAATGTAAATATAAACTCTTCAGAGGCAACTATATTGCTTTACAAAGATTTTTTTTTTTACCAAATAGTTACACAAAACATGAAGAACACACTTTCGTTCTAAGACTAATTTTTAAATGTCTAAAAAAAAAAAAAACCCAACAAACTAATATGGAAACAAATCAAGAGAAAATCTATAGATCTCTATTATAAAAAATCACCCTGCTTATTTAACTTCTATGCAGAGTACATCATGAGAAACGCTGGGCTGGAAGACACACAAGCTGGAATCAAGATTGCCGGGAGAAATATCAATAACCTCAGATGTGCAGATGACACCACCCTTATGGCAGAAAGTGAAGAGGAACTAAAAAGCCTCTTGATGAAGGTGAAAGAGGAGAGTGAAAACGTTGGCTTAAAGCTCAACATTCAGAAAACAAAGATCATGGCATCTGGTCCCATCACTTCATGGGAAATAGATGGGGAAACAGTGGAAACAGTGTCAGACTTTATTTTTTGGGGCTCCAAAATCTCTGCAGATGGTGACTGCAGCCATGAAATTAAAAGACGCTTACTCCTTGGAAGGAAAGTTATGACCAACCTAGATAGCATATTCAAAAGCAGAGACATTACTTTGCCAACAAAGGTCTGTCTAGGCAAGACTATGGTTTTTCCAGTAGTTATGTATGGATGTGAGAGTTGGACTGTGAAGAAAGCTGAGCACCGAAGACTTGATGCTTTTGAACTGTGGTGTTGGAGAAGACTCTTGAGAGTCCCATGGACTGCAAGGAGATCCAACCTGTCCATTCTAAAGGAGATCAGTCCTGGGTGGTCTTTGGAAGGAATGATGCTAAAGCTGAAACTCCAGTCCTTTGGCCACCTCATGTGAAGAGTTGACTCACTGGAAAAAACCCTGATGCTGGGAGGGATTGGGGGCAGGAGGAAAAGGGGACGACAGAGGATGAGTGGCTGGATGGCATCACCGACTCAATGGACGTGAGTTTGAGTGAACTCCAGGAGTTGGTGATGGACAGGGAGGCCTGGCGTGCTGCAATTCATGGGGTCGCAAAGAGTCGGACACGACTGGGTGACTGAACTGAATTGATTATAAAAAAACTTCCTTATTATAGGTTCTGACAAACCAGAGGAAAACAAGACCTATCTCTGTATTATATTAACTGCATGTAGTGGTGATTAGGGGCTTCCCTGGTAGCTCAGCAATTAAACGAATCCACTTGCAAGGTAGGAGATACAGGTTCAATCCCTGGGTGGGGAAGATCCCTGGAGGAGGGCATGGCAACTCACTCCAGTATTCTTGCCTGGAGAATCCCACGGCAGGCTACAGTTTCACAGGGTCGCACAGAGTCAGACACAACTGAAGCAACTGAGCACGCAGATGATTAGAAACACAGATCACTTATGGGCCTCATCACTCAGCAAGGTATTTTAAAAAAAGATTCAAGTATTGTAATACTGACAGCTATGCATACAGAACTATATAGTCACTATCTGTGAAATCACAGACCTTCCCAATAAGGTCTAGGAGAAACAGAAAATATCAAAGACCTCCAAAACAAGCCTAATAGAACAGTCCAAAACATCACCATGTCCTGCCATTTCATAATGCAATACTTATAGTATTGTTTTAAGTTTTGCACCGTTTCCCTGCAATAATGAGTCAGCATCCAAACAAATCTTAATCAGGGAACACCCTGAGAGAACAACACTTACAAAGTTTTTGAGATGCAAGTTGTATTGACTGACCCCATAGCTTTCTATCTTGATTTCTGAGACTGTCATTGATGAAATGAACTGCAGGTATAGCTTTGTGCTGGGCATGTTTCAGTAATTTTCCTGCCTTCATACGATCCAGCTCTTGTACAACCACCCAGGGAATTATTAACACAAGACTGTCAAAGCCTAAAAAAATAAAAAGATTTCTTATAAGTCAACAAATATGTATTAAGCTACTAAATTGACCTGCTGTAGGAGAATTAAAAGTTTTAAAGAAATTCACAATCTAAATGAAGAGATAATACATAAAAATAGGAACTTAAAACAGATACAAATGTCAAAAGAACATTACAAAAATAAATACTACAGGAGATCAAAGAAGAATAAGTTTAGAAGCTAGATTAACCAGTAAAGGCTCTTTTTTATTCCCCTTTTTACTTAAGCTGATTATGCTGTGCACGCTTGTGCTTAACAACATATCCAAACAAAAGTAAGTTTATGGGGAGTAAAAAATTCACAGCAATGTTAAATAAGAAAATCAGAATCAGTCAGTATGTTTTATAAATACCTGGGATTTCTCTTGTCTTTAAAAGTCTAACAAATTTGAGATGATTCATCAGAATATTTGTGTCAATAACAATTAGAAGCTTTTTGTCTGAAGCAGCATTTGCTAGGGGAAAAAAGCAAAGTGAGAATTGACATTTGTAACACACTTGTATAATAAATAAAACTTTGTTATCATAGAACTCTGATAGCATTCTTAAGGCAATCCTTTAAACAACAAAAACACATTTACTCCAATTCTTAAGAGAAAGAACAGTAATCAATGTTTAATTACCCACCAGTAGAATATTGCATATTACTTTTGGGTAGATTTTTAAATCATAAACTAACTTATGACAGCAGTAATTACGTTGTTGAACCCTGTACTCTATCACTGGTACTTACCCAGTTAGGAATGATAAGCTAATCTTAACATATTGTGCAATAACACTGAAAAGATAAATATGTATAAAAGAAAGAAAACTAATAATACTAGTATTATTACTTCTTAGGGTCATATTAGGAACAGGTGAACTGATTCACAGATAAACAATAAATTGGAAAGTGCAACATGAACATAATGTAGCAGCATTCCTATTTTTATAAATGCCATTCAAAACTGTATACTAGCATACTCTGGAGGGTTATCTATCATTTTCTTCTCCCAGGAGTAAGAATAATCACAGTTTTACTATATAAGTAAGAAATTCATGAATACCTTTGAGAAAACTGCATTGTTTCTGATCAGTGTTTTACAAACTTGAAACTGTTAAAATTTATGATTAAGAGCAAGAATAACAGACTACTCATAATTCTGATTACTGTCCTTAGGCAAAAAAAAAGAAAGAAAATATTTCTAACTGCCTAATAATGTGAGATACATAAAGCAAATGATAACACAAATCTTAGACCTGATTCCTATAGCTGAAAGAAATATAGCATATTTTATTATTTCAAATGAGCACATTTGAACACTTTCACCTAAATATTATAAAAATTGAACATTGAGAAAACACAGGAGATCGCAAACACAGTCATACACATAAAGGGTATACCAGCAGAGGAATGTATATCATCTTCTACCACGTCAATTTCCATACTCATTAACTCTCCTGAAGGTGGAACCACAGGTAAATCCATGCTTTTTCCCACACGAGCAGCATGAAGCTCTTCTACTATCTGCATCTAAATTGCAAAAGACCCGCAAAACAATATTTTGAATTATTTTCTCTTCAGATTAATAAGAAAGCAATTAATTCTTAATTCACTTAATATGAGATAGTCTGTGGAAAGCAAAAATTTTACAAAAATATGGAAGCCACATGGTAAAAAAACCCCACAGATTTATAAACATTTACAAGGTTTACAGGAAAAGAATTTGAAATAGAAGATATATGTATATCTATAACTAAATCAACTTTGCTATACACCTGAAACTAACATAACATTGCAAATCAACCATAGTCAAAAAAAAATTTTTTAAGCTCTTTAAAAAAAAATAAAATGGCTCTTCTCTTTTTCTTACTACAGCCTTAGGCGAATTATTTAACCACCATGGGTCTCAGTTTATCTGCACAATAGGAATGGTAAATATTTGTATCCTTTTAATACTTTTTGTAAGGATTAAGTGAAATAACATGAAAAACCTCACATAGGGTCTAATACATAAGAGATAATAAGTTAATTCTCTGAAATAAGTTAATTCTCATTTCCATTCTCACTTCAAAGTACTTTAAGAGCCAAGTATGTTTTTGTCTGGATGATCAGCACTCTTCCTAATTTCTAAGATTGTTAATTAACTATCAGAAACTGAAATCCAGATCTTTATACTCTTCATTTCAGGGAAGTAGTTCCCTGATGTATTATAATGTAAAGAAATTAAAGTATAGCCTAATTTTAGAGCAGAGGTGAAAAATCTTTTTTCTATCAAGGGGCACAGACCCAGAAGACATAAAAATATAACTGACTGTCACAAATAAAAAGCAATCAACATGGTTTTAAAGTTTCCTTTAAATAGAAAAACCCAAAGTGTTCTGTGAATCTAATTTTAATTTAGAAGCAGGGAACATAAAATTACTTGCAATACTTCTATTAGGTTTGACCAGAAGATTCTAGCTGAGAAATGAAGCAACAGGCAAAAAATAAATATGTATGTGTTTTCATTTTCACTGAACACTTTCATCTTATTGCTAATTAGAAAAATGAGGCAAAAATATTAATATTATACTGTATTTTGGCAAGCTGAGGCATAAGCATGCAAAAACATAACATTAAATTAAAATTAATATTGTGAGCGTAGGCTCCACACTTTTTATTCAAAACAAATTAGCTTATTAGAAAAAAAAGGCCAAAAGGTGATTGAATAAATGGAAATACTTTTCCAAAGAATTTTTCAGGACTTCATAAATACTTATATACTGAATTAAGTACAGACATCAGTGTTATTTTCATACTATAAAAGTTTTTATCGTCATTATTTTTTATTAAAATAGAAATCCCCTGTCTTAATGTCATTAAAAATATTGACAGTAAACAAATATATCAGTAACCTCTTGATCTGTATCTTGAATACTTTCAAGTGACACTGAAGAACATGGTGCTTCAAAACTCTGAAATGAAAAGTAATTTTATTAATTAGTTAAGAAGCATACACCTAGAATAAGGTTTTTCAGCTATGGCACTACTGACATTCGGGATCAGATGATTCTTCGTTTGTGGGGTTAATACTCTTCTCACTTCAGGGTAGTTCCCTAATGTATTATAATGTAAAGAAATTAAAGCAGAATCTAACTTTAGAGCAGAGGTGAGAAACCTTTCTTCTATCAAGGGGCACTGATCCAGAAGACACCAAAGTATCACTGTCACAAATAAAAAGCAATCAACATGGTTTTAAAGTCTTCTTTAAATAAAACACAAAGCATTTGGGGTTGTTCTCTGCACTGTAGGATGTTTAGAAGTATCTCTTCCCTTTACTCACTAGATACCTACCTCCCTCCCATCCTTGACAATCAAAAATGTCTCCATCCCTTTGCCCAAGCAATTTCAGTGTTATAACAGAGACAGAATTTGATGTAAATGGAGTTGAAGAGAAAATTATCTATATTTCAGTTTACATCCCAGTAAGCTATGTTGTTTGGGGGTACATACTTCAATAAATGCAATAAAAAGAAAAACAATGAACTGAAAAAAAAAAAATCTCCATCAAATCAGTTGCCAAATACCCACTAAGAGGCAAAACTGCCCCAGATGAAAAACTGTCCCTAGAATAGAAAAGTTTCCTTCTATTAAGTCATGAAACATAGTAGAAATTCTTTAAGATTGACTCATTCATATACATGCCTCCCTAAAAATACTCATATTCTAAGAACAAAACATGCCACCTTAAGAAACAGAAGTAACCATGGCAAAGATAAAAAGAATACTGGGCCTTGGTGGTGGGAAATTTTCATCCATGAGTAAACAAACCATTTCTAAAAGTGACATGACAAAACAACAAAAGAAACTTGAAGATTAGTATATGGCTGAGGGCGGGAAAGACTGAAAATGTATGGGTGTTTTATTTTTTGTCTCCCAGCAAAGACTGATCTCTCTAATTTCAGTTTTTCCCTGGCACTTCAGGTGAGCGGCTGAGACTTACCCAATCCTACATACAGGTGACAAGGAACTTGACTAAGCCTCTACTAAACCAAATCATCTTCTAAGAATTCTCCACGATAACACCAAACACACATGTATTTTATAAGAAGCTGGATATAAACTGCAGACTCTCTTTAAAAAAGTATATCCTATGTTGCTTTGGGAATTGAGCTTCTACCCTAACTTTCCAGTATCAATCTTCACACAATACAATACCACGCACATCACACACGTAGGCCCATTACAGCCGTACTCTCCCATGACCCTGGGTTCTATAATGCTTTCTCCACCTGACTTCAAATCTCACTAGAACTTTAGAGTCTCTTCAGCTAAGGAGTGCCAACCAAGCTAGAGATTATTATAGAACTTCCTGCAACTTCTGACATTCAAAGTCTTTTCATTCTTTTACTTGGATCACTACTACCCTTCACTCTCTTTGACAAGTCACTTTTAGTGATTTCAAAAAACTTTCTATCAACTTCAAATCCTTATTATAAAAGAAGGTCTTAGAGGGCATTTAACTTTGCCTTCCCCCTTCCATGTTTTATTAAGTCCATGGATTGGGATAAAGCCTTCCCTGGAGATGACAAAAGGGAGTAACACCAATGATGGTATAAATGGCTTTATTTGCTGGAGTGATTCCAAACTAAAAACCTGATTATTCAGTGGCTCTGTCCTATCTACAACATGAAAAACAGTCTTTCCCAGAAGAGATAAAAGAATCCGTTGCCTAGACCCTGGCTTCCTCTCCAACTTCCTCTCATATAGATTCTCAACACATCTCAAGTCAAACTGAACAGTGTAAGTGCTCACGTATGCTCGTCCATGCCATTTCACAACTCTGGGCCACTACACAACCGATCATTTCCCCGGCAGGACAACACTTCCATTCTTTGCTCTACACGCTTTTCAACACCAAGCTTAAGAATCTCCAAGCTTAAGAGAATCTTTTAAGAATATCTTAATGAGTCCTTCTTTAACTCACTTCCAAATTTATACTAACACCAGCCAAATTCCCAAGGCGTTAATATTTTCTTCACTGTATCTGAACATTTACCTCTCTGGGAACTTCTTGAGGGTAAAAGCGTCTTATTCAAACTCTAAATGCCTAATACATAATAGGTACCTTTAATTAACATTTAGATAAACTGATGAATTTCTACCCCAGAGACTCATAAGAATTAAGTGGGATACCATTTATAAAAGTGGCCTATAAACAATAAATCTCTAGAACATTAGTTCACAATGGTGAGGGGAGAATGCAGACTGAAAAAGGTAACAAAGAACTATAAGCCTAGGGAAAAAAATAAGTCACTTTCTTCTAGGAAAGCATAACAGGATCACTGAATACAAAAAAAACACAATTACTTCTTTGTAAACTCATTATTTCAGGAAGACAATTATCCATTGAGGAATTTATGAGGAAAACAAATATAATATTGAAATGATTAGCTACTGTCACTAATAATGTTAACGATAACATATTCAAGATAAGAACAATATTTACTTGCTTCTCCTGTGTCTAAATGACTTTCAGTCAGATAAGACTTCTATCAAAGGGATATAAAGAGTTTTAATTCCAATAATTGAAAAGTAATCATGCAAAAATTGCTTCCCCTACAACTTATATTCATGCTATGTACCTCATTTGGTTTTTGTAATAATTGTAAACAGAGAGCAAAAAAGTGTGTAAGGTACATCTCATACTGTTCCTTAGATATACAGCACCAGGGGAATACCAAACAATGATACAAAGATGTTCAGTGAACATACTGGAAAACTCAGATTCCTTTCTTGCATTCTACTCTAGAGAATTGGTTATACAGCACAAGAAGAAAATGGAAACTTTTCTTTAAGAAAGCAATAAAAAGAACAAACTCAATTCTTTCCTTCTTTGGACCCCTTCAAGTTCAGTGAAAAAGAGTACTCTTTCTCAAGCTCTTCTGGCCCCCTTGGTTACAATCCCTCCATTTTTCAAAGGAAGTATCTTATATAACACTCTATAAACTTGATTCCTAAAAAGAGGTAAGCTCCACCACTGCTGTTTATAAGCAGTCTCTAAATTTCAGAGCTTCTAAAGTTCCAAAGTTCTAAAAGTTCTCCTAAAGATAAATAATTTTATTTGCCATAGAAACAAGGCTATCAGAATTAGGTTTTCAAATTAGTCCACAAATGCTGATTTACTGCATAATTTAGAAGCAAAAATAGATGTGCCAAGCTTTCTAGCCTAGATCTCTGTATACATAGTTCCCTCTATCTGGAACATTCCTGCTTCTCCCATCTCACTCCACCTTGTCTTCACCTGAATAACTCCTATTCAGTCTTTAGTTCTCAGTTTACATGTTATCCCCTCCAGTAAATCTTACTGAATTAATCCATCCAAGGCCATGTTAATCCCCTGCTATGTGTTCCCATATAAGGTGATTAAGTATTTGTCAGACTCGAGGTGGCTGTTTCTGTACCTCCTCATATAAGAAAGTCTTTGAAAATGATGACTGTGATTGTGGTACCTGGCATACAGGGCACCCAAAAGAATAATTTGTTAAAGGAGCAGCTATTTGGAATACTAACCCTGGAACTGTCGTACCTGGAGTTAGAGAAAACTGTCATAGTACTTCTCTGGTAGGACTATCTATAACTGCTTCTTCTGTATTTTTACACAATCCCTTCTATTTTGGGTCCCTGAGAGTTGCCAGGATAGTTTCTTAAGGAAGTTGGAATTTACAGAGTAAAATAAAAGAACCAACATATCTTCCTGACTAAACAGAATCTGCCTTTTACGATCATTATCTATAACAGAAACAACTCAAACCTAACTATATTTGAACTCTTTACTAAGGTCTGTATTCATTTTGCACTACCTTACCTGGGTTAGGTTTTCACCAGAACTTATATCATTAATTTCTTGATGCTCATGATATGCTCCTTCCCACTCATGAACAGTCTGCTTATATGTGGAATCTGAAAATAAATATTCACTTCTGTGCCTTGTAAACTTTAATGAAAACTGAGTGCCTTCTGGACATTCTTTTTTCTCCTGTTTAGTCTTTAACTTGTTAGAACCTGAACTGAACACATTTTCTTGTACAAGATTTTGGAGGGTATTGCGGGATTTTACCAGGATTTTGAAATTAATCCTTCTCCTAGATTCAAAGGGTTCCTTAATTATCTTGCTGGAATTACAATCCTGAGAAAGTTGGATTCTCTTGCATTTCTCCGAAGCACATTTTTCAGAACTGTCTCTAAATTTATTGGACCTTTCTTTCTTGAATTCCTTCATCTTCTCCCTCTGAGCAAGTAAATGAGGGCTTTTTTTCCCACTTGTCTGGCCTTCAGCTTTTGGTTTCACATCTTTGGCCACCTTAGGACAGCTAAAGTTTTTAATTCCATGGTCCAGCTTACTCTTAACATTTGCCAATTTAATATCTTTAACTTGAAAATCTACACATTTACTTATATCTTTCTTAGTTCCATTTGAAGAAGGACTCTGTGAAATAATCTGATTATTATTTGAATATGATGTTTCCTGGAGTGTAACAAGTCCTTGGGATGAAGAATCAATTTTTGGTCTCTTTCTTGGAGGGTCAGTTTCTACATTCAGTCTGTAAAGTAGCACAGAAAATTAGGTAGGCATTAAAATTAAACATAATATATAATATTGCACTGTATCATTTTAGTTAGGAAATGAAAGAACTGGCCTGATATGAATGTCATTAAAAGTAGAAAATAACTACATTATTAATAAAGGAGAAAGGATTACTCAATAAATGGTGTTGGAATAACTGGTTATTTGGAAAAAAAAAATTTACAGCTTTATATAACATCAGATGATGTAATCCCAAACAGATTAAACATTCAAGTGTAAAATAATTATTTCTATAACTGCTATACTTCATATTAAATACTTAAAAACCATAGAATAAAAAGGGAACATTTATCAGATTTCTTAATAAAGAACTTCTTAAACTTAATAGCAATGGGAAAAATATCACAAAGGGAAACAGTAAATGTAAATGACTACTGCTGCTGCTGCTGCTGCTAAGTCGCTTCAGTCGCGTCCGACCCTGTGCGACCCCATAGACGGCAGCCCACCAGGCTCCCCCATCCCTGGGATTCTCCAGGCAAGAACACTGGAGTGGGTTGCCATTTCCTTCTCCAATGCATGAAAGGGAAAAGTGAAAGTGAAGTCGCTCAGTTGTGTCTGACTTGCAGCGACCCCATGAACTGCAGCCCACCAGCCTCCTCCATTCATGGGATTTTCCAGGCAAGAGTACTGGAGTGGGTTGCCATTGCCTTCCCCGTAAATGACTACAGTAGTATATTAAAAAGTAATAAAACTAAAAGAACTGGGAAATGGCATATGCTACAAATGTGACAGCTTATTAGCCTTCGTAAATAAAAATCTCATCAAAAAGTACTAAGGCTCTAGAAAAAGACATGAACAGAAAACCAATGAAGTAGAAAAAGGAAATGGTTAATAGACATTTTTGGGAGAAATGTTTGACTTCCCTAGCACAGATGTGCTAATTGCGATGTACCATTTTCTTCTATCAAATTAGTCAAGATTGTTAAATAACACTAAATACTGGCAAGAGGTTGTTAAATGGACCCTCTCATATGTTGCCAGTGGAAATGCAAAATGATATAACAGTTCCACAAAGGAATTTGATGATATAATTAAGAATTCTAAAAATGTTATCTTTTAACTTCTTAGTAATTCCCACTTTAGAAATCTAAGGAGAAAAAAGCTAAAAATAGACTAAAAATAATAAGATATTCAATTCAGGATTATCTGTAAGAGCAAAAAGTCAGGTACAAGGTAAATGCTAAAATTTTGGAAATGACTAAGAAACATGTCATTCTACTGAATACAATAAACTATCATAGTCATTTCAAAGGATGTTTATGCAAAATTTTCAAAGACATACAAAATATACTGATATACTATTAAGCAGAAAACAAGCATGGCATAAATCTGTATATATAAGATCATCTCAACAGTTTAAATAAGCATAGTAAACAAGGCAGAAAAAAACATACTAGAATGCTAGAAGCAACAATAGCTAGAGGTGATAATATTTTCCTGCACAACAAAACTAGATATTACTCTGTAGTCAGAAAGAAAGGGGAAAAAATTTGATGAGCCACAATCTATTAATTTATATCAGTAAACCCCTGAATGCCTTTTAAGTGCCTGTCATCCTGCTGGACACTGGGAGGCAGTGGAGGACACATCAAGTATAGTCTTTACCCCTCATTAATTTATCGTCCAGCAGGGGACAAAGAGACCGTAAATAAGTGACTTCTCAAAGAATTCATTATGGCAAGAGCAAACTATAAACATCTCAGAGTTTCCATAGGTGTTTCACCTGAGTCTTCACTTGGTTTTATTTTCTTTGCTCTTTCTACAACAAGATTGCCTATCTTTATTTACCTGTTAATAAATAGCAATAAGACAAAACTTTAATAGGACCCTGTTTGGCACTTATTAGCATATCATATAAGATATTAACTGTAGTAAAGAAAAATCAGGAAAACAACAAATGAAAGAAAATTTTAATAGGACCCTCTAGTTTTCTGAGTATTTTAAAATTCCTATTTGTTCTTCACAACAGTCCTGTGTGGCATATTTCATAGCAATCTATATACCATGGTCCATATGGTCATTAAATAATGAAAACTCAGCATTATAATACCTTTAATTATTCCTACTATTTCCCAAGTTCTCTAGTTGTAGCCACAATCTGTTAAATTAACATGGTTTTAGAGCCATATCAATTCAATAAGATACATATTCTCTTCATGGGTAATATGCAAAGATAATTTATCCAAAATGATTAAATCAGCCTCATAACCTCTTCTATTACTGTATGTAATGAAGTTATGTATCTTGTAAGGGTGTGTCAAAATCAAATTATTTGAGATGCAAATTAACATTTTTGTTGAAAGTAGTATTTACATAGTATAGAATTCTGATAAGATTTTTTTATTTCACTCAACTTTTTCTTAAATTTATACAAATATTAAGAAAATCATATCTGTGATTTAGCTATAAATATGCGACTACAAAACAGTACTAAACAAAATAAAGGATTCTGCAAATCTAAATATTCAGTCTCACAATTCAAAGCTAAAAAATATACCAAGAAAAAGGGAAAATTTACCTTTTCAGTTCTTGTCTTCTTTTCATATTACAGTACAGAATATCTGCAAGATCTGATTTCTGAAAGAAAAAAGGTATTACTTAGGAAATATAAATTGTGAACTGAGGAAAGAGATTGGGAGACAGTATTTTTCCATACCTATATGTTAGTGAATATGTTAGAGACAGCCTGGGACCTGGGACCCTTTACTGTAACTGCTGCAACACTTGCACCTGGACAGGCCTCTTCTCCAGCAACAAAATACAAAGAAACTATATGAGACTAAAAATAATTGTGTGCATGCTCAGGTGGGGCAAATTATGGACAAAAGACACAAAAAGACCGAAAAACTGCTACTCATGAGGAGCCAGGAGCAAAAAGCAGGGTACTAAGCATGCCTCCGGCAGTCCCTACCACCAGAAAGGTGGGAAAAACACCTCACCCTTCCAGCCCTAAGTCTGTGCACACCCCTAACTTCACCCCATATAACCAGCTAGAGCCAAGATGGCAGAGAGAGAAGGTGCCACAAATAGTGCACTTACCAGATGCTGGTGGTGACCATGACACCCAGGTGGACAGGAGGAACCTCCGAGCAATGGGGTAGAATATAGTGGGGAGCGAGGGGGAAGGGGCAGAGGCTGGACAGGACCGATTCCCCTGAGGAGCAGCTCAGGGAGAGCAGTTCCCAGGCCTTGAGAGGCACACTTACCTCAAGGGAATCATCGGGGAAGAGACCCTCGGAGGTCAGAAGATCAGGGGAATGTACCTGGAACCTACTCGACCCTGGGAAGCCTGCTGAAGCCAGGGGCCTGATCCTCTGTACTCTGAGGATTCCAGAGCCCCTCCAGGCCAGGCTGAGCTTAGGCAACCTGCACCCCATCCCCACCCACGGCCTTTATCTGCAGCATGGGCCCTGAACATAGGGCCCACCCCCACCTAAGCCCTGCCCTTCAACAGCCAAGACTTTTTCCAGCTTTTGTTCTCTTTTCTCTTTTTTTTCCTATTGCAGTTATGTTTTAGCTTCCAGTGGTTGTTTTACTTCTATCTTTATTTTTCTAATATATGTGTTAGTTTTTAAAATTTCACTTTTTGTTGCTGTTGTTGTTACTCTGTGTGGCTTTGTGGCTTGTAGGATCTCAGTTCATGGCCCAGAGGATGGGCCTGAGCTCCTATGGTAGGAGGGCTGAACCTGGTGGTTCTAATAGAGAACCACAGACTCCAGGGAATATTAATTTGCATCTCTTGTAGGGGTAAGGAGTTTATATTAATATAAAGTCTCTTGGAAGTCCACATCTCAACACCAAGAGGTAGCTCTACCTAACTGCCTGCAAACTCCAGTGCTGGAAGTGAAATGAAAGTCGCTCAGTCATGTCCGACTCTTTGTGACTCCATGGACTGTAGCCCGCCAGACTTCATTGGATTCTTCAGACAAGAATACCGGAGTGGGTAGCCATTCCTTTCTTCAGGGATCTTCCCAACCCAGAGATCAAACCTGGGTCCCTTCCATTGTAGGCAGATTATTTACCTCTGAGCCACCAGGGAAACCCAAATCTCAGAGCAAACAACTAGGAAGACAGAAGCACAGTCCCACCCATCAAAAATATGTGATGACAAAAACCCAAGTTAGAAAGAAACAAGCACAATAAAAACCTACAAGACCAAACAAATGAAGAGGAAATAGACAACTTACCTGAAAAAAAATTTATGATAGTAAAAATGATTCCAAAACTCAGAAACAGAATGGAGGCACTGATCAAGAAAATACAAGAAATGTTTAACAAAGACTTAGAAGAACTAAAGAATAAACAGAGATGAACATAATAACCGAAATGAAAAATACACTAGAAGGAATCAATAGCAGAATAACTAAGGCAGAAGAATGAAAAAGTGAAATGGAAGACAGAATGTGGAAATAACAGCCAAGGAACAGGATTAAAAAAAAAAAAAGATTGAAAAAAATTAAAGACAGACCCAGAGAACTCTGCAACAACACTAAATACACTAACATTCAAAATACTGAGTCCTAGAAGAAGGAGGGAAAAGAAATGGTCTGAGAAAATATTCAAAGAGATTATAGTCAGAAACTTTCCTAACATGGGAAAGGATATAGCCACCCAAGTCTGGGAAGTACAGACAGACCTCTGCAGGATAAACCCTAGGAGAAACACACCAAGACACATACTAATCACACTAACAAAAATCAAATACAAAGAAAAAAAAATTAAAAACAGCAAAAAATAACATACAAGGGAATTCCCATAAGGGAATCAATCTCTCAGTTGATTTTTCAGCAGAAACTCTGCAGGCCAGGTCAAAGTGGCAGGAAACAGTTATAGTGATGAAAGAGAAAAATCTATAACCAAGATTACAGCCAGCAAGGATTTCATTCAGATTTGATGGAGAAGTTAAACACAGACAACCAAAAGCTAAGAGAATTCAGCACCACCAAGCCAGCCTTACTTACTCAAGGATTTTAGCCTTCTGATTTAAGTTAGCGTCCTTGGCTCAGTGGTAAAGAATCTGCCTGCCAATGCAAGAGATGCAGGTTCAATCCCTGGGTCAGGAAGATGCCCTGGAGAAGGAAATGGCAATCTACTCCAGTATTCTTGCCTGGGAAATTCCATGGACAGTGGAGCCTGGTAGGCTACAGTGCATGGGGTCACAGAGTTGGACTCAACTTAGGGACTAAACAAAGCCAGCCTACAAATGGTGCTAATGGAAATTCTCTAGGCAAGAAACAAAAGAGAAGAAGATGACCCACAAAAGTAAACCCAAAACAACTGCTACCCACTCTAGCATTCTCACCTGGAGAATCCCCATGGACAGAGGAGCCTGGTGGGCTACAGTCCATGAGGTCGCAAAAAGTCAGACAGGACTGAGCAACTAAGCACAGCACAGCACCATTTACAATAGCGAGGACATAAAAGCAACCTAGATGTCCATCAACAGATGAATAGATAAAGAAGATGTGGTATATATACACAATGGAATATTACTCAGCCATAAAAAGGAACTAGACTGAGTCATATGCAGTGATGTGGGTGAACCTAGAGTCTGTCAAACGTAATAAAGTAAACCAGAAAGAGAAAAACAAATATCGTACACCAACGCATATATATGGAATCTAGAAAAATGGTACTGATGAACCCATCTGTAGGGTAGGAAAAGGATGCAGACGGCAGAGCACGGACTTAAGGACATTGTGGGAGAAGGACAGGGTGGGGCACACTTAGAGAGTAACACTGATATATATATATGAAAGTGAAGAAGAACTAAAGAGCCTCTTGATGAAAGTGAAAGAGGAGAGTGAAAAAGTTGGCTTAAAGCTCAACATTCAGAAAACGAAGATCATGGCATCCAGTCCTATCACTTCGTGGCAAATAGATGGGGCAACAGTGGAAACAGTGGCTGACTTTATTTTTCTGGGCTCCAAAATCACTGCAGTTGGTGACTGCAGCCATGAAATTAAAAGACGCTTACTCCTTGGAAGAAAAGTTATGACCAACCTAGACAGCATATTCAAAAGCAGAGACATCACTTTGCCAACAAAGGTCTGTCTAGTCAAGGCTATGGTTTTTCCAGTGGTCATGTATGGATGTGAGAGTTGTACTATAAGGAAAGCTGAGCGCCAAAGAATTGATGCTTTTGAACTGTGGTGTTGGAGAAGACTCTTGAGAGTCCCTTGGACTGCAAGGAGATCCAATCAGTCCATCCTAAAGGAAATCAGTCCTGAATGTTTATTGGAAGGACTGATGTTGAAGCTGAAGCTCCAATACTTTGGCCACCTGATGCGAAGAGCTGACTCATATGAAAAGACCATGATGCTGGGAAAAATTGAGGGCAGGAGGAGAAGGGGACGACAGAGGACGAGATGGTTGGATGGCATTACCGACTCAATGGACATGAGTCTGAATAAACTCTGGGACTTAGTGATAGACAGGGAGGCCTGGCATGCTGAAGTCCATGGGATAACTAAGAGTGGGACACGATTGAGCGACTGAACTGAATTGAACTGAACCATATGTAAAACAGATATCTAGTGGGAGGTTGCTATATACTACAGGGAACTCAACTCCATGCTCTATGATGACCTAGAGGAGTGGGACTGGGGTGGGGTGGGAGGGAGGCTCAAGAGGGAGGGGATATATGTATACATATACCTGATTCACGTTGTTATACAGCAGAAACTAATACAACATTGTAAAGCAATTTTACTCTAATTTTTAAAAAATAAATTTAAAAAAGAAACAAGGCAGCTCCCACCTCAGTGACTGAGAAAGCAAAGGAACTGTTCCTTGTTCTCCCTCTCCCGGCTGTAGCAGGCACCCCATTGAAATCTTACCTGAACTTCTTATCTGACATCTGATCACTTTCTGTTGACTATGGGCAGGCCAACAACCCTGGTTGGTATCAGGTTGACACAATAATTTTCTTAATCCTTGCAATAATCTCATGAGACAGATATTATTAGTATCTCATTTTACAGACAAAGTACCCAAGGCTCAAATAGAGCAAAATATTCTCAACGTTACAGAGCAAGTTAGTCGCAGAGCCATGATCTGAAACCAGATTTCTCTACCCTTTCTATTCTACCACCCTGTCTCTCTAGGGGCAGAGGGCTACAGACAATAAAAATAACAGAGAAAGAGGATATAGTCCCTGTCCTAAAGAACTCAGAGTAAAGCAGTCCCTGTCCTAAAGAGCTCAGAGTAAAGCAAAGGGAAAAAGTAGAAAGAAGTACAAGGATATATACAATAAACAATAAAATAAAGCAGAACAATAAACATTAAGTTGTAAAAGAGTTTAAAAGATCGAAACCCCAAAGTTGGGATGTTCCAAGGAAAAAAAGTAGGCCAAAAATATGCTAAAGGTTGAGCATATATTGAATAAAGATAAATGCATAAAAGAAAAAGGCATTCTCCATTAAAAATGCTTAGGCATTCTAAGAAGCTGGAGACGACTGGTATAAATTCAGCAGAGAGAAAATAAACTAGCCTACCTAGAAGGGCTGTTTTGAGAAAGAAGAAAAATGAAAACTGGATACTTAAGGTATGACCAAATTTAAAAGGGTCCTGACTCTTTCTGACCCCATGGACTATACAGTCCATGGAATTCTCCAAGCCAGAATACTGGAGTGGGTAGGTATTCCCTTCTCCAGGGGATCATCCCAAACCAGGGATCGAACTCAGGTCTCCCGCATTGCAGGCGGATTCTTACCAGCTGAGCCACCAGGGAAGCCCAAATGGTAAACTAAAAAACTAAGTGAAGATTTTTCAACAGAGGAGAAATATGATGAAATCAGTGTTTTAAGAAGGTTAATACAGCAAGAATTGCAACAGCAGTTCCATTATGTGAAAACAAACTCTTAAAAACCCAAATCTGCATTCATGGAACTTTCACAACTGCCGGGGTCCAGCCCCAGCAGGATCCAGGGGTACCCTCAGGATGATGGCTTAGGCAATAAGGATAGCAAAGCGGAGAGATCAGAGGCTTGATCTTCCTTGATTAACACAGAAAGCCAATAAAGCTCCCGTGCCCCAAGGAGTCATCCTGAAAGAAGAACAGAGAGAGAAAAGGAGAGAAAAGAACGACATGGGGAGACCAAGCTTCGGTGAGCGAGGCCCATAACTTTATTTTCAAAAGGAACTTTTATACCTTGACTTGTACACAGAGGGAAATGAAAGATGAAGTCATACAGAGTCAGCCGAAACACTACATAAAACCAGGATTTTTTATGCATACCTTTCCCATAAACAATGTTGTGTACATTATCTTCTAGCCTTGGAGGCCTGTGGACAT
This sequence comes from Bos mutus, assembly GCF_027580195.1. Lineage (NCBI taxonomy): Eukaryota > Metazoa > Chordata > Mammalia > Artiodactyla > Bovidae > Bos > Bos mutus. Next base: position 19,944,509 of record NC_091632.1, read on the forward strand.
TTTATGACTCTTTTTTGATAAAGCCTGCTCAACCAAAAAACTTATTTTCCCTTGAAGTGTTTTTTCTTTATATTTCTAATCTATGTCAGCCTCAGAAAGTGCTAAACAGAGTTACATTCTCAGGGAGCAAAGGTGCAGTAAGTTACAACAAAGAAAGAACCAATTAGCTCAAAGGTCTGATGTGGTTAATTCCAAGGCTGTTACTTGTTTTCCTTATATTCCAACTATGTTAACCAACGCACTCCCAGGTGCACAATGGATAAGGGATATGGGCACTTGGCAGCAAGCATTGGCCCAATAATGAAGCCCTTTACCAGTACTATCTATTCTAATAATTTTTCATCCCTTAAAGGACTCTATGCTCATTAGGACTTTTAGAATGTTTTGGCTTCCCATGCCTTTCAAGGTTGGGGAGTTGTGAACAATCATGTGTGTTAATTGCAAGAGTATGGATAAACCTGTCAGGCAAGCTAGAAAGCCATCAGAGGGGTTAAAATAGAAATATTCCTTTCATGCCCAGGAGACTTATTAACTAAAGCTCTAAGCTGACTTTTTCCAGAGAAAGGTGGTCGGCGATAGCCCCCTGTTAATGTCAGAAGAGTTGGTGAAAGGCATAATATAATAAACAGTAGACAGATTCTAGTTTTGGGGTAGATGCTGAAGCAGATTCAGGGGGTCCCTCGAGCCATGATCTGCCTTGCTTGTCATGGCTCTTCCACATGACCTTGTCATGGGTGGGATCTCCTGGGTGGCTCCCGGCACACAACTATTTTCTCTTATTACCTACAACAACTGTGCAGCAATCTTCATATACGCCTAACTCTTCCCTTGAATGTGGTGAGCACTTCGCAACCATCCATGTACCAGGTTGATGTGTTTAGTCTGCTGTCACTGTTCCATATTATTTGGCAGACAGTGGAAAAAAATCTGGACTTCACTTTGTTGCTGCAAACAATTTTGTGTCCTTTCACAAGTCACTTAACTTTCTGGATCTCAATTTCTGAATCTGAAAATGCAAACACTATCTCTGCCCTGGTGACTTCAAAATGAAATTGTAAAGACAAATTTAACCACATACAGGAAAAGACTTAAAAATTGTCTAAATTTATATTTACGTTGTCTAATCCCACATGATAGGATCTATTAGCACAAAGGAAGAATTTGATAAATGCTTTTCGGTGAGCAGCAGGGAAAAGCTGCTTTTCCATCTATCGGCTATCAAAAAGCACGTATAATATCAAGAAAAAATTAATGGAAAAGTAGTAGGGGAGTTTATATCATAAAGCTTTCAATTGTACATTAAAACTTTAACATAATTTTTAGAGTTAGTTACAGTATCTAAATACTCACTAGTTTTCTCTTCTCTGATGACACTGATCTTACAGAGCAAGTTGAACAAGGAGAACTTACTGATGCTTTTTTCTCTCTCTTATCCTAAGAATGTCATTTGGAAAAAAAGAAAAGCACAAAATAAAGCACAGTGTAAGACAGCATTCTTTTATCAATGTCGTTGTAAATCAAGATTCCTTCTGCATTAATAATAAGTTTCAGAAGAGAACAATATTTATTTATTTAGCTGTATTGGGTCTTTGTTGCTGTGCACAGGCTTTCTCTAGTTGCAGAGAGCAGGGACTATTCTCTAGTTGTGGTAGGAGAGCCTTCTCACTGCAGTGGCTTCTCTTGTTACAGAGAAAAAGCTCTAGGTGCGAGGGCTTCAGTAGCTGCAACACCTAGGCTCAGCAGTTGTGCTGCACAGGCAGCAGTTATGGCTCTCAGGCTCTGGAGCAAGTTGGGCTCAGTAGCTGCGGCTTACAGGCTTAGTTGCTCTTTGGCATGTGGAATCTTCCCAGACCAGGGATCAGAACCGTGTCCCCTCCATTGGTAGTTGGGTTCTTATTCACCATACCACCAGGGAAGTCCGGGAACAATGTTTAAAGGCATACAAACATTGGTAAGAGGAAAGGAGACTTAACTAGAAATCAGAAGATCTAAGTGGTCTTGAATTAGGAATGAGATGGGATAGAAGTGGGCTTCTCTGGTGGCTCACATGTTAAAGAATCTGCTTGCAATGCAGGAGACCTGGGTTCAATTCCTGAGTCAGGAAGATCCCTTGAAGAACGGAATGGCTACCAACTCCAGTATTCTTGCCTGGAGAATTCCACGGACAGAGGAGGCTGGTGGGCTACAGTCCATGGAGTTGTAAGAGTTGGACGTGACTGAGTGACTAACACTTTTACTTTTTCACTTTCACTTGGGATAGAGGTAATATAGCAGAAAGTTGCAGACAGCTCACATAAGGACATTGGGAAATGGTACTACCATAGTGATACTTAGTCTTCTACAAAGCAAAACCATATACCCAGTTATTTTTTCAGTGGCTCCTGAATTCAACAGACCCAGGAGAAACGTATTTCAAGTACTTACCGTGTATCAAAGACACTTTTCTAGACAGTGAGAACAGATTAGTGAAAAAAAAATAAAAGTCCCTGCTGTCATACAGGTTACACCTATTGCAGGTTTAACTTACAAATAAGTTAAGTAATATATTTAGTGTATCAGATGATGCTATTAAAAAAATAATAATAATAAAGCAGAAAAAGGGGTCAGGAAGGGCTGGGAGGCAAGGGTGAGGCTGGTGCAATTTTAAACAAAGTAGTCAAAATGGGTCCCCACCGGTAATTTGACACCTGAATGGAGACCTAATGAAATGAAGGAACAAACCCTGTGAGTAGCTAGGGAAAGTTAAAGGGAGTAACAGCAAGCACAAAGCAGGAATGTGCCTGGCTTACTGGAGCAGCAATAAGGAAGCCAAGGAGTGCAGAAAGCAAAGGGAGAATGAGATGGAGATGAGATAGTGACAGTAATGTGTTTTCTGTCCCAGCAAAGACATTAACTTTTTCTCTGAAGTGGAAAATCACTAGAAAATATTGAGCAGAAGAGTGACATGATTTAACATTTTAATAGGATCACTGTGCCTGTTATGGTGAGAGCACAAGAAGGCAAAGGTAGAAAGCAAGCTGTCTGCCTGGATCATGGTGATAGCAGTGGGAGTGGGAGTCACACTCAGCTGACAGAATTTGCTGATAGATGGGATGCAGGCAGAGCATGATGCCCAGGGTTTTGGTCCAAGCAACTTAAAGAATGTAACTGCAATTTACCACATTGAGAACACTGAGGCTGGGCACTTGCGAGAGTACAGTTTAAGAGGAGAAAGAGCCAAAAAGGATGCTGCCAAGCCTCAGTTTCTTCATTTGTATAATTGGGATAATAATAGTACCTACCTCATAGAGTTGAGAGGAATAAATAAAATAATGAAGGAAAAGAAAAACAAATGACTCTCGGTCAGAAGAACAAAATATTTACATAACTTGTTTTAACACTGAGGTATATTTTTTTCATCACACAAAAATAAAACTGCAAAACAGGGTATCTTTAGGTCAATAAGTCAAAATTCTTACTTCAATATTGGATGATGGGGTGGTGCCTTTTCTCCGAGACGTCTCCTTTTTTTCACAAGATTCTTTGTTGGACATTTTGCAAAGCTAAAAGAAACATCAAAAACACATTATGTGTGTGGGTTTTTTTTTTAACCATTGCTACAACAAAAACATTAGAAATCATACTTTTTTCAGTTTCTTAAAGATTGGAGCTTTATAAAAATAATTTTTGTATTTTACCCATTCTCAACATGATAGGATTGTCTCATTGTTCCACTTTACTTATATTCTGCCTCATGACCTGTTTCCTTCCATCAGTGTGGGGATGGTCACCTTTTAAGAAAGACTCTCAAAAGTATGCCTTTAAGGCAAACTTCTCTCTCTAGCGTCACATTCCCATTTTCAATTGCCTGCAGGACTATTATATTTTGCCCCAACCACACCTCAAAACCAATTAGTCACTAAATCTTCATTTTCTCAACATACGCTCCATCTCTCACTGAGTGAGATGTCGGGCAAAACACGTACATTTTTTGAGTCCTAGTTCCACTATGTGTAAAATAGAGATAACTCATCCAAGAGGGTTTTTTAAAAACTTAAATGAAACTACGGATGTAAAAGCACCTTGTACAAGATAGTACACAGTTCAGTTCAGTTCAGTCACGTCCAACTCTTCACAAACCCATGAATCACAGGATGCCAGGCCTCCCAGTCCGTCACCAACTCCTGGAGTTCACTCAGACTCATGTCCATTGAGTCGGTGATGCCATCTAGCCACTCATCCTCTGTCGTCCCCTTTTCCTCCTGCCCCCAATCCCTCCCAGCATCAGAGTCTTTTCCAATGAGTCAACTCTGCGCATGAGGTGGCCAAAGGACTGGAGTTTCAGCTTTAGCATCAGTCCTTCCAAAGAACACCCAGGGCTCATCTCCTTTAGAATGGACTGGTTGGATCTCCTTGCAGTCCAAGGGACTCTCAAGAGTCTTCTCCAACACCACAGTTCAAAAGCATCAATTCTTCGGCGCTCAGCTTTCTTCACAGTCCAACTCTCACATCCATACATGACTACTGGAAAAACCATAGGCTTGACTAGACGGACCTTTGTTGGCAAAGTAATGTCTCTGCTAGATCTAGGTTGATCATAACTTTTCTTCGAAGGAGTAAGCGTCTTTTAATTTCATGGCTTCAGTCACCATCTGCAGTGATTTTGGAGCCCCCCAAAAATAAAGTCTGACATGGTTTCCCCATCTATTCCCCATGAAGCGATGGGACCAGATGCCATGATCTTCGTTTTCTGAATGTTGAGCTTTAAGCCAATTATTTCACTCTCCTCTTTCACTTTCATCAAGAGGCTCTTTAGTTTCTCTTCACTTTCTGTCATAAGGGTGGTGTCATCTGCATAGCTGAGGTTATTGATATTTCTCCCGGCAATCTTGATTCCAGCTTGTGATTCTTCCAGCCCAGCGTTTCTCATGATGTACTCTGCATAGAAGTTAAATAAGCAGGGTGACAATATACAGCCTTGACATACTCCTTTTCCTATTTGGAACCAGTCTGTTGTTCCATGTCCAGTTCTAACTGTTGCTTCCTGACCTGCATATAGGTTTCTCAAGAGGCAGGTCAGGGTCTGGTATTCCCATCTCTTTCAGAATTTTCCACAGTTTATTGTGACCCACACAGTCAAAGGCTTTGCTGCTATTGCTAAGTCACTTCAGTCATGTCCGATTCTGTGCGACCCCATAGACGGAAGCCCACCAGGCTCCCCCGTCCCTGGGATTCTCCAGGGAAGAACACTGGAGCGGGCTGCCATTTCCTTCTCCAATGCATGAAAGTGAAAAGTGAAAGGAAGTCGCTCAGTCGTGTCCGACTCTTAGCGACCCCATGGACTACAGCCTACCAGGCTCCTCTATCCATGGGATTTTCCAGGCAAGAGTACTGGAGTGGGGTGCCATTGCCTTCTCTTTGGCATAGTCAATAAAACAGAAATAGATGTTTTTCTGGAACTCTCTTGCTCTTTCGATGATCCAGCGGATGTTGGCAATTTGATCTCTGGTTCCTCTGCCTTTTCTAAAACCAGCTTGAACATCTGGAAGTTCACGGTTCATGTATTGCTGAAGCCTGGCTTGGAGAATTTTGAGCATTACTTTACTAGCGTGTGAGATGAGTGCAATTGTGGGGTAGTTTGAGCATTCTTTGGCAGTGCCTTTCTTTGGGATTGGAATGAAAACTGACCATTTCCAGTCCTGTGGCCACTGCTGAGTTTTCCAAATTTGCTGGTATATTGAGTGCAGAACTTTCACAGTATCATCTTTCAGGATTTGAAATAGCTCAACTGGAATTCCATTACCTCCACTAGCTTTGTTCGTAGTGATGCTTTCTAAGGCCCACTTGACTTCGCATTCCAGGATGTCTGGTTCTAGGTCAGTGATCACACCATCATGATTATCTTGGTCATAAAGATCTTTTTTGTACAGTTCTTCTGTGTATTCCTGCCACCTCTTCTTAATATCTTCTGCTTCTGTTAGGTCCATACCATTTCTGTCCTTTATCAAGCACATCTTTGCATGAAATATTCCCTTGATATCTCTAATTTTCTTGAAGAGATCTCTAGTCTTCCCCATTCTGTTGTTTTCCTCTATTTCTTTGCGTTGATCACTGAGGAAGGCTTTCTTATCTCTTCTTGCTATTCTTTGGAACTCTGCATTCAGATGCTTATATCTTTCCTTTTCTCCTCTGCTTTTTGCTTTCCTTCTTTTCACAGCTATTTGTAAGGCCTCCCCAGACAGCCATTTTGCTTTTTCCCATTTCTTTTCCATGGGGATGGTCTTGATCCCTGTCTCCTGTACAATGTCACGAACCTCCATCCATAGTTCATCAGGCACTATATCAGATCTAGTCCCTTAAATCTATTTCTCACTTCCACTGTATAATCATAAGGGATTTGATTTAGGTCATACCTGAATGGTCTAGTGGTTTTCCCTACTTTCTTCAATTTAAGTCTGAATTTCGCAATAAGGAGCTCATGATCTGAGCCACAGTCAGCTCCTGGTCTTGTTTTTGCTGACTGTATAGAGCTTCTCCATCTTTGACTGCAAAGAATATAATCAACCTAATTTCGGTGTTGACCATCTGATGATGTCCATGTGCAGAGTCTTCTCTTGTGTTGTTGGAAGAGGGTGTTTGCTATGACCAGTGCGTTCTCTTGGCAAAATTCTATTAGCCTTTGCCCTGCTTCATTCCATATTCCAAGGCCAAATTTGCCTGTTACTCCAGGTGTTTCTTGACTTCCTGCTTTTGTATTCTAGTCCCCTATAATGAAAAGGACTTCTTTTTTGGGTGTTAGTTCTAAAAGGTCTTGTAGGTCTTCATAGAACCGTTCAACTTCAGCTTCTTCAGCATTACTGGTTGGGGCATAGACTTGGATTACTGTGATATTGAATGGTTTGCCTTGGAAACAAACAGAGATCATTCTGTCGTTTTTGAGATTGCATCCAAGTACTGCATTTCAGACTCTTTTGTTGACCATGATGGCTACTCCATTTCTTCTAAGGGATTCCTGCCTGCAGTAGTATATATAATGGTCATCTGAGTTAAATTCACTCATTCCAGTCCATTTTAGTTCACTGATTCCTAGAACGTCAATGTTCACTCTTGCCATCTCCTGTTTGACCACTTCCAATTTGCTTTGATTCATGGACCTAACATTCCAGGTTCCTATCAATATTGCTCTTTACGGCATCGGACCTTGCTTCCATCACCAGTCACATCCACAGCTGGGTATTGTTTTTGTTTTGGCTCCATCTCTTCATTCTTTCTGGAGTTATTTCTCCACTGATCTCCAGTAGCATATTGGGCACCTGCTGACCTGGGGAGTTCCTCTTTCAGTATCCTATCATTTTGCCTTTTCATACTGTTCATGGGGTTCTCAAGGCAAGAATACTGAAGTGGTTTGCCATTCCCTTCTCCAGTGGACCACATTCTGTCAGATAGTACATAGTAGAGTGTAAAAAAATACTGGCTTCAGCAATTGTCTTTCTGCTAGACCCTGAGCTTCTTGAAGAGTACACTGTATCGAAAATTTAGGAGGTGTTCATAAATGCCCTCTGAGTAAATGAGTAGGTGAATTTTTCTTTCCCAGAATAGTGATTGTTCATTCTGAGTCACTTTCAACTCTTGCTCATTGCAGTCCCTCTGTCCATTTCTTATCCCAGTCTCCCTTTTCCAGCCTGGGTCTGGATCAAGTCTATACTGCTGTTACTGACAGAAAGAAAGAAACCTGCACACAGTCATCCCCAATGGTCATAAACACTTTAAAGATAATATATATAATCATCCTGTACTGGAACACAGAGGCCAGAGATTGGGAACATCACCAGATTTGCTGGGGCAAGAAGATATAAAGGGGTTCACAAGCAAAGTCCAAAGGAGAGTTTATTGCTGCTAGTGATATGTATAGGACTTCCATGTGACACAGAGACGGTAAAGAACGAGCCTGCGATGCAGGAGACCAGAGTTCGATCCCTAGGTCAGGAGGATCCCCTGGAGAGGGAATGGCAACTCACTCTAGTATTCTTGCCTGATAATCCCATGGAAAGAGGAGTCTGGCAGGCTACAGTCCATGGGGTCGCAAAGAGTCAGACATGACTGAACAACTAACACACACACACAACACACACACAGACAGAGTGATAAGTACTGATGCTAAGAACATAACAAAGACTAGAAACCAAGCAATTACAAGTACTCCTGGTCAAACATGATCACAGTAAGTGAAGTTCTATAAAAGAATGATCAATTACACTAAATCAAACTTGTAGAATGTTTTGAAGAATATGGAACAAAGAAAATACTGAAACCAGAAATCTAATAATAATAAAAATTAATAAAACAGTCAACATATACTTCTAATGACAGATTCTAAATTATCCAGAAATTTTGCCTTTTAAGATAATTCATGGCAATAATTAAATTCACAGTTGAGCTTCCAGATTACAGGAATAATCTTCATTTTTCTTTCTTGTTCCAAGGATCCCATTCCATGGGGAGAAAGGTATAAGGAAAAACAATAACTTCCATGAAATAAATTGCTTAAGGCAATGGGTTGGTTTTTTTACCTTTTACAATTTAAACCCTTTCATGTTGTGCTTTGAATACACACACACACACACACACATATACACAAAACCAATTTGAATCTATTATCCATAAGACAAATCAGAAAAAAAAAATACTGCAGAGAGTAGACTATCAAAAGAAAAACACCTACATATGTACTGTGACAAATTATATTAGTGTACCATTCATACCAATTTTATGGAAATCAAAATATAAACTAAATGAGTGGAGATTTCCTGTGCTGGCCTGCTTCCCAATTGGCTCCTGATCTCTGCTGCCACCGTCTCTTATGAAGTTTCCTCTCACAATAAGTAGAGATGACCTGTGCAACCAACAGGATATATTTATATAATATGTGGCCAGGTCAAATAACACACTGTGGCTTCTGCCTTTCTCTGTCTTGAATTGTTCACCCTAGGAAAAGCCAGCCACCATATCATGAAGACATTCAAGTAACCCTAGGAAAAGCCCACCAAGGAAGAGCTGAAACCTTTTGCCAAAAATGAATGGACTTATAGGCGTGTGAGTTGGCCACCCTTGAAGCTGATCCTGCAGCCTTAATCAAGCATCCACTAGGCAGCATCCCTTGCAAGTATCTCACTGCAATGTGATGAGAGACCCTAAGGCAGATACACCCAGAAAGCCATTTCTGAATTCCTGACTCATATCTACTGTGGGGTAAGAAGTGTATTTGGTTGTCTTAAGCCATAAAGTTTTGAAGAACTTACGCAGCAATAGATGAGTAATATACTCAATATAATTTTTCAAACTTTGAAGATGCCTTCTTTAGGATGGCTCAAGAGCAGGGACCATGCTTGGGAATTCTGATTAAAATTCCACAGAATACACAGACTAAAAATCTAGCCCTTTTCATCTTCTGGTTTTCAACTGGTATTAATGAAATTGACATCCTAAATCAAGCTTTCAATTAACCATCCATTCTTTCACAAATTAAAACATCACTGGTTCCTAGATGATGCATAAATATCCACTACTCATGCCTGCAAACTATAATGTTATTTTCTCATTTTTAATTAACTGTTAAGACCAGTGAGGCAGTATATACATCCAGGAATACTAGTTAAAACTTGTGGATGGGGCCACTAAGAGGGCTTTAGAATCACAATTCACAAAAACTTCCATGGGATAAATTGTTTAACTGGGGAGGAGAGGAGGGGGAAACCCCTCCACATATACTTTCTAAGTTCTGGGAGGGAGGACCACATTCCTGTTTTGAGTTTCGAAATGCCAAAAAAAGCACACTCGCTCTCCCCTGGGTACTGAAAACAAATAGAAAATAAACAGACCAAGAAGAAAACTATTAAGTATCACTTTTATTAACTAGGAAAACCGAACGGGAAGTGCGAATACCTGAGACTAAAAGAAGACTCCCTCTCCCTTCCTGCTTCCTGTAAAATTCGGACCAGTGTAGGCAGAGCAGTCAGAAAACAAGGCATTCCTCTTGACTCCCGCAGTGGCCTTGAAGGAGCGCGCCTTAAACTCAAGCAGGCTCGGAGAGTAAAGAGAAGTACGGAGGCCTGGAAACTTAACAGACGCCTTGAGGAATCTGAATCGCATCAGTCAAGTGCCCTGAAGCTCCACACATTCAGGAGCCTTGGATATTAAAAGCCTAAATGTAAGCATAGGCTCTTCTCCCCACTCCTGGGCCCCAGCAATTCACCATCCACAGGAATCTTACAGCCACAGCGCGGCGCTGCTATTGGGAATACGTAGGTTAAAACAAAATTAAAAGGAAAAGAGTGTTCAGATCATGGTGTGATCTGAAGAGCAGACCGCCATCTGGAAGTCCACCTAACTGACAAGCGGCCCAGAAACCGCCTAATCCCGCGGACTCGGTTAGAAACACACTGCACCCAACCCGTGGCGAGAGGCTGCCCGGAAGGCAGAGCCGGGCCAGAACCACACCCTTCACAGAGCAGGCTCAACCCCGGGTCCGCCCACAGAGTCGCCCCGCCCAGGCTCGAGAGGCCCCCGAATCCTCCGTCCGTCCCGCCGGCTGCCCCCTTTCGGTCCCGGAGTGAGGCATGGAGAGTACCCACCGAAACGTCAACTAACCCCTCGGCTTCCCTACGTTACTTACCAGAGGCCGCGCCGGTTGCGATTTGGGACGCCCAAACCCTGAGAAAGGGACCCCGAGCGCGACGCCCGCTGGGAAATGTAGTTCTGCGCTCGGAAGGTAGCTGGCGCTCGAACGCTCCGGAGCATTTGTTTGAAGTGAAGTGAAGGCGCTCAGTCGTGTCCGACTCTTTGCGACCCCATGGACTGTAGCCTACCAGGCTCCTCTGTCCATGGGATGTTCCAGGAACGTTTGTTTAGCTTTGCATTTACTTCCTCCAAGCCCTTGGCACCACCCCCCCGCCCCGCTCCGCCCCGAGCGGCGCGGTGCACTCTGGGTATTGTAGTTTTGATTGCGTTCGGTGGTTGACGGCTAGAACGGAGACGCACGGTGGAAACGGAACTCTCTGACCTCATTGGACGCCATCCCCCAGCATGCTCCTGCGCAGGCGGGGCTGTCGTCGTAACGCCTCGGGGAAAAGGAAGCGGACGGGACCGCGAATTGCTGCCTGTGGCTTTTAATTTTTCTGCTGACTGGATTTGGTCACTGATTCTTCATCTTTTGTCTGTTGCACGCATCTCGCCCTCCCCATTTGCTTCCCCACTTCTCGGATCCGGCCCTCTGGGCTTTCACGCCATTTCTCTCACTCCGCAGTGAGCCCCTGCTGGTCCCCGGGCGGGCCTGGCAAGGAGGCGGTAACTATGGAGAATATGGCGGAGGAGGAGCTGCTGCCCCAGGAGAAGGAGGAGGTGGTCCAGGTCCCGGTCCCGACCCCGACCCCGGACTCGGCTCGGGTCCCAGCGCCGGCCCCGGATTCGGCTCCGGTCTCGGCCTCGACCCCGGCCCCGGCCTCGGCTCCGACTCCGGCCTCGGCTCCAGTCCCAGCCCCTGCCCTGGCCCAGGCTTCGGCCCTGTCCCCGTCCCTAGCCTCTGCCCCTGATGAGGCTGAAAGCAGTAAGTGCAGGGAGGCCCAGATCTTTCTGCCGCAGGAGAAGCAAGAAAGTGCGCCTTGCTGGGGAGTAGGGGAGGCCCTTCTTCACTGGAATGGTTTTTACGGGGGAAAAGGCAGTTTTAGCGAAATGGGGGGAGGAACGAGGGACCCGTATAGCGGTAAAAACGGGTACAGGGTGGGGGACGGCATCTCCACAAACCTCGGGGATCTCACAGGGAAGGATCTGTGGAGGCCAGTGGTGCTGCAGGTGGAAGGAAATAATGGGATCGTGGACGTCTTCTTTAAAGGAGGTCTTTTTCTGGTACAGAAATTAGAAGTTACACCTCATTTGGTAGTTTCCCTCTCAGCCCTGTCTGCCATATTTCCCTGTGTCCTTTAAAATATGATAGAGTAACCGAGTTTACTGTAGTAGGTGCTAACTGCCAAGATTTAGAAACCGTTGCTGTCAATTAGGTTTTATGTCTAGAAATAGACACGAGATGGGGTTTTTCTCATTTTTTCTTTAGCAGCTTGCCTCCAAAAAGAATTTGGGGCTGACGAGTAGTTTAAGATAGAGTGACTAAATTATAGATGTTTTCCCTCAGACGTAAATACGCATTGAGTTTTGTACGTTTCTCCAAGTCGGCTGTCGAAAATTAATAGCCTGTATTAATTGTGCTTGCATGTTTTATAAGTGATGGTTTATTAGGCCATAAAAGAATTTAAAAGATTGATAAGTAACACTTTATCAAGAATCGTCTGAACATTTTTAAACGTAAGCTCTGAGAAACTTTTCTTTAAAAATTTTGTCCCCAGATTGACCTTTATGCTTTTTCTGAATCATAACAACAACAAAAATCTTAATTTGTTGTCTTTCCTACTTCTAAGCCAGTTTTGAGGTTAATGTGTAAAAAAAAAACACATTTCAGTAGTTATAATCTAATAGAATTATTTCTGCAATTTTTAAACAACATACAGATTGCTAAGGAGTAGGGTGGATCACAGAAAAGACCAAGGTCAGAATGCCTCAGGTGGGCCTCTCCTCATCCCGGAAGATCAAAGCTAGTTAAGTGCTAAATAAGGCCAATTGTTTCTTCCGAAACTGCAATGGGGGAAGAGCAGATAAACTCCAGAGTAAGATATCCTCCTAAAACTCACCTCTAGATATGGTCTTTTTATGTGCTTGAGCAGCTTTAGGGGATGTATGCTTTCTCCATCTCCCTACCATCATGAATATGTTAAACATAGTTTGGGAAGATTTATTCAGATATTCCAGAATTTATGAGTATTTAAAGAATGTGTGATGTTTGAAAAACCTGAAAATGCATTTCTGGAACAAATAGTGATTAAGAAATTGGAAATGCATTAGAAACATATTAATCACATTTTAAAAATTATTTTTAGATGGTCTAGTTAGCCCTTTGAAATCAGTCTCATATAGGCAAGATGAAGATGGCATATCTGAAGTAGAATTGAAAATTGAGGAAGAAAAAGAAGTTTTAAAAGAACCGCCTAGCATCTTGGAATCATCTGATTTAATAAGAGGTTTGCCTATTGACTTCTAGATTATTAGCGAGTTACAAAAAGATCGAGTGATTTTAAGTACAGATTGATATCTACTGTCTTGAACCAGAAAGTGACTTTAGAGATGTGCTTAGGCGTTTTCATGAATCTTTAGACAGATCTTTAGAGTTTTCTTCAGTAGTGGACTACAGGATTTTCAGTTTTCTAACTTACTGGGCCCCTTTCACTTACTCTGTACTACTTAGTAGTTAGAATGATTGCAATAAACACGTCGTTAGTAGTACTATGTATCTGGTTTGACACACACAGATCTTTGAAGTATGGAAGCCAGTGATTTCAAATTAAATAGGTTGGTTTGTACATATGTAATGAATGTACAGATTCATTGCCTGAATCTTACTGTCTGGGCCAGTAATTAAAAGTTTTCATCAAATGGGAAAACAGTTTATCTGTTTATAGAAAGTGCCTCATTGTAAGTCATTTGAACAATACCTGATATAAGAAATTAACCAATAGCATTTGTTGCTGTTTGTGTTTCTCATTTTGGAATTAGGTAAAATATATTTTAATAAATTTTAACAGGAATGTCTGATAGGGCTGAATTGAATTCCAAAATTTTGACTCAGTGTGCTACTGCACCCAAAAAGACTAATGATTTTTTTTTTTTTTTAAACCAGTGCCTGCTGTGTGCAGGTTACTGCACTAGGCATTTAACATAGCCCTTGGCTTCTTACTGCTTATTTGTAGATGAGACAAACAAGAATGTAGATTATATAGAAGAGAAACAAAGCAACTGGGAGTGAAGCTTGGAGAGAATAGGCAGGAAGACAGCAGTGTGGAGAAATTATATAATCTAATTATGTAATATTAAGCCTTGTGGTTTATCCCATTGACTCCTAACTCATTGGAAATCTTTTCCTATCAGTTACCATCTCTGAGTCATATATTCAGAATTCTACTTTGTTTTTTTTTTTTGTTTTTTTTAGAATTCTACTTTGTTAACATTTCTTTCCATAGGGCTACAATATTCAGGTCTCTCCATCCTTAAAGAAGCAAGTTAAAATCCCATCTCTTTTTTTTTTTTTAAATACTAGCAGATTTCTTGAAAAAAGTAATCTATGCTGATTTTCTGTACTTCATTTCTCTTTCCAGTTCTATTTGTACTCTAAAAACGCCTCACTGAACCTTCTTAAAGGTCTCCAGAAACTTACTAAATACTAAATCCAGTAGTCTTTTCTTGATCTCTACAACTATTTGTGATATTTACTGTTAAGCACTACTCTTTTACAGTCCCTTCTTTCCTGGCTTCTGCATTATCTTGATTCTCTATACCATTTTTTCTTTTTGAAGCTACCCTCTTGATTCCTTTTCCTCAACGTCTCCTATCCCTCCACACCTCACTTCAAAATTGTATCCATTTTTGTTAATCAGTGGTGGATTAAGCGGCATTGGGGAATGCATTCCACATGCTACTAATCAAGAATATGTTAAATATATTTTGGAATGATTTATTCATTTATTCCAAAATTTACAAATATGTAATTTGAAGAATGTGTAATATTTGAATAACCTGAAAATGTGTTATTGGGACTGAGTTTTGGCTTTTTTATCCTCAGTTTCAAAACATTTCCCCCTAGGCTTTCTTACTGATGCTCTTAGTTTCACCTAACATGCGTATTTATGAGTTGTATCTATTCAGCATCCCTCCTGACCTTCCACTACAATTCAACTGCCTACTGGACTTGCGTACCTAATTCCAGCAGTAATCAAACACACTGTGTAAAAACTGAATTCCCATTCTCCTTCCTCTTCCTTTCTGCCAAAACTGTTTTCCTCTTCCTTTTTATTGGTTAATAGTACTTGTATCAAAATCTCAATTGTTCTTTAATCTTCACCCTTTCACATCCCAAGTCCTCTGCTGCTTTTCTTTACCTTCTGTTTTCTAGTACCTTTCCATTACTAATTTCTCACCTCAATTATTGATCTTTGGTACTACAACTACAGATTCTGAAATGCATTCAAATCATATCATTTAAAAGATTTAACATTACCTAAAGAGTATAGTTCAAACTAACTTATATAAAATTTATGCCTCCCATGATCTGTACTACATTTTTGGCTGCATTATCTTTCTACCAGCTCTATCCCCCAAACGTACTACTTTCCAGCCAGGAGTGGTGGGGAAGTGGCTATATATTTTTACACCACATGCCTTTGTTTATTTCAGTTACAAGGTTATTTCAGTTTATAAGGCCAGACACCAAATCTCTACTTACTGAAAACCTGTTTATACCTTAAGTCTTGGTCAAACACCACTTCAGTGAAGGCTTCTTAGAGGCAGTTGTTGGAATGAGTTATTCCTCTGTAAACCCACATCATATTACCTTTACCCTTAAGTCTTCATTCATCTTGCCTGGTGTTACAGTTAGTAATTAACATGTTTATCTCTCACCCGATTGAAAGTTCTTTGAAAACAGGAAACCTGGCTTCAGTGTTTTATACAGACTAGAAACATTTTCTGTAAAACTATATTGAATAATAAGATAAAATTTGAAAGCTGTGAGGTTATGCAGTGGCAACTCTTTGACTTCTGAGACACACTTGTCATTTACAAACTGAGTTTTCTGCCTAGGTACTAAGGCACTGTGCTATAGGAAATGAAAGTGTAAAATTCTGTGTGACGTGATAAAATGAAATTGAAGATGGAATACATATTGTTAAAGCATAATTTCCTAACTCTTAAACTTTCCTTTCAGAGAGACACATCTCAATTCAAAGGCAGCTTGCTGATTTAGAGAAGTTAGCTTTCGTAACTGAAGGGGATTGTGACTCTGCCAATTCACTGAACTCAGATAATCTTGATGCAGGTATTTCCATCTTTGGAGGGTTTCTGGTTTTTTTTTTTTTTTGGTCAGTTTCTAATGATTTGTCATCTTTCTACTCATGAAAATTTTGGTAAGCATGAACTTGTTTATTTCCTCCAAGCTAGGGCAGAAGTAAGATAATGTTTTTTAACTTAGGAAATGGTACCCTTCTATATGTAAGGGCACTGTGAGGTAAGTTATTTCACAACCCCTCAAGGAAATTACAGTGTCATGGATATATAAGGGCTTTGTTAGGAATGAACGTTTTACTATGAGTAACAGAAATCCAAAAAATCGTATGGAGGCTTTTATTCTGTCACAAGAAAGAAATCTCAAGACTGGCAAAGTAGAGCTGGTACAGAGTTTCACAGTGTTGTTAGTGCCCTGAGCTCCTGTCGTTCTACTTTATCATCCTTAGTGCTTGGATTCCATCCTCAAGATCTCCTCATGGTTTTTTGAAGTAGAGAGTATATTTTAAAAATTGTGCTTATACTTGCTATGTGCTATATGTGAAAGATATTTGCTGGATTAAAAATTGAGTTATTGGGACTTACCTGGTGGTCCAGTGGCTAAGACTTTGTGTTTCTAATGCAGGGAGGCATGGGTTGGATTCCTGGTCAGGGAACTAAGATCCCACATGCCACACAGGATGATCAAAACAAAAACACCCTGGTATAGTCAAATAAATTTTTTAAAAATTGAGTTACTGTTTCTGTATATTTTATTGATTTAAACCTGGATTTGAGATTTATTTTTAGTACTATTAAAGTTATTATTAAGATACATTACATTTCTAATTAAATCAAACTTCTGTTTTGATGATCCATAATCTTTTTAATAATATGTTAATGAAGAAGGAAGAATTTAACAAATTCAGTAGTAGGATGTGTGCCGTGTGCTTAGTCAGTCATGTCTGACCTTTTGTGACCCCATGGACTGGAGCCTGCCAGGCTCCTCTGTCCAGGGGATTCTTCAGGCAAGAATATTGAAATGGGTTGCCAGGCCCTCCTCCAGGGAATCTTCCCGACCCAGGGATCAAACCCACAACTCCCACATTGCAGGTGGATTCTTCACCATCTAAGCCACCAGGGAAGCCCAAAGCCACTGTAATAGGATACAGAGTATTGCATCCAATCTGCCCCTTCCTTCTTTCATTTTTTTAATTCCACATGTTAACTGTTTTTGTTGCTGCTAGAGTAGAATACCAGAGCTGATACTTTTGTCTGTCTAGCTCCTATCCCTCTGTAAGTGTGACAACTCCTGCCTTTTCCCCTGCCCAAAGTGCAGAACGACATTCTTTCTGGAAGGCATTTTGCCTGGGGGGATATCATGTAGTTTATCATTTCCTCATCTTCTCCATACCCAGTGGTAACAGGGATATCAGCTCGCCACAGAGAGGAGAGTTTTAGGATGAAAATCAGTCACTGACAGTGTCCTAAAACAATTATTGTTAAGTACCTGCTGAGGCAAGAATGACTTCACCTTAATAAATATTAAGAAAGATGTTATCTGAGGAATGTGTGTGTGTGTGTGTGTTTTGAGAGGCAAGGATGAGAAAGGGTCCCCTGTTAACTTCTTTTGTAGGCAAATTTAAGCATGAAGAGCTGGTATATTCTCTGCTTTATTGGTTCTTTTTTCATTAACAGGAAACAAACAGGCTTGTCCATTGTGCCCCAAGGAGAAATTCAGAGCTTGTAATAGTCACAAGCTTCATCGTCACCTTCAGAATTTACACTGGAAAGTCTCCGTCGAATTTGAAGGTTTGTATTTTTGTACTTACTAAAAAGTGATGTAAATGAAATTCACGATTTTGTACTAGTTTTGGAATTTTACTGACAACATAATCAAGTATCTTCAGTTTAAAATTATGAAGGATATAATGCTCCTCTTTTAATGTATTTATTAATAAAGGACCACATAGTTCTCTAGGCAGTAGATATTTATGACACCAGTAGTTTAGTTTGACAAACTATTAAGTATCTGTTCTGTGTTGGGTACTTGGCTTGGCTCTGAAGGCCCACATTACTTAATGAACCATGTTTTCATAAGTTTTACTTTTCCTTTTTTTATTAGAACAACTACAGTTTTTAATTAACTACGATTAATATTAACTCCAGTAATAGTTTTGAAGGTATAATAAAAATAAAACAAGAAAATAATTGGTATGAATATTGGAAAAGAGAAGATAACATCTCTTTTTTTCCCTGCTGCTGACTTAAAAATGAACAGAGTTAATGAGAGTTTTTGGAACAGTCGTGAGATATAAGATAAATATTCAAACTCAGAGCCTTTCTCTACTCTTGATAAATGGAAATGAGGGGAAAAAAAAGTTACAACAGTGACAAAAACGGCACAATTTGAGGGAGTAAGTTTAACAAGAGGATTCAAATGAAGAATGAAGTTGAAGGACAAAAAGCACGATTTTACCAAGTTAAAAGACTTCCTAGGGAGAGTTATTGTTAGATTCTGAGGTAGTGAATTATGGATTATATGTGTTTAGTTACTCAGGCATGTCCGACTCTTTGTGACCCCATGGACTGTAGCCCGCCAGGCTCCTCAGTCCATGGGATTTCCCAGGCAAGAATACTGGAGTGGGTTGCCATTTCCTTCTCCAACGGATGATATATTACAGCCTTTTTTTAGAAAGAAATTTGGCAACATTTAAAAAATTTAAAATATTTTTCCTCCAGGCACTCCCTCTGCTAAGAGTAAAGGAAGCAATAGACAAAGATGTACAAGAATGTTCATTGCATCATGTGCTTAGAAACAAAAACTTGGAACTAAAAATCAAAGATGATTGAATAAATTATGGTACATACGGACCATGAAATATTATGCAGCCATTGAGAAGAGTGTATTAGATCTATATTAGCTTGCTTGGAAGGATTTTCATGGTAAACTATGAAAATAGTAGTGAAAGTGAAGCCGCTCAGTCGTGTCCGACTGTTTATGACCCCATGGATGGTAGCCTACCAGGCTCCACGGTCCATGGGATTCTCCAGGCAAGAATACTGGAGTGGGCTGCCACTTCCTTCTCCAGGGGATCTTCCCAACCTAGGGCTCGAACCCGGGTCTCCTGCATTGCAGACAGATGCTTTACCGTCTGAGCCACTAGGGAAGCCCGAAAATAGCAATATATATGATAAAAACAAAAATACTCCCCTCCCCCCAAAAAACCCTAAACATGTACATACTTAAATTTGTATATGATTATGCAAGTACACTGACTGTGAAATGTGGTTATCTGGAGTTTCAACCAGACTAAATGAAACAGTCATTATAAGACACTCCAAAAAGAAGGCAGAACTATTTTCTTATAGTATTGGTAAAAGGTTGTCACTAGTTACTTAGAGAAAAAGTGAATTAGAGACTAATTCAGAAGCCATAGTATCTTATGTTTAATTATTTATGAGAATGTGTAGTAAACCATATTGACTTCTTAACAAAAACGATCTCATTTTAATTACAAAGGTAATGAAGTAATTGCTTTATATAAGCCATTGTTTAATCTCTGGTCTCTCGCCTCCAGGTTATTCCCTTCTGTTTGATGGTTCATGGTATTCTTTACTGTCATGTTCTTTAGGCTGTTGCGTTCTTTCACATGATGGTGATCTGGTAGATGGGGAATATGATAGCTTTTGTCTTTGTGAACAGGCTTCAAAGTAGTTGGCAAATATGTTGAATAAGATCTGCTGAAGGAATAGAAATGAGATGAAGGACAAAATAAGAATGCCTTACCTAACTGGAGAAGACTGCATTAGACGTGAGAAAGAAGAACATGTCTTCAGATTTAGCCATACGGATGTTGAGATTCATCTAGTGGAGGGAGCCTGGAGGGCACATAAATCTGCAAAGGTTTGGGCTAGAGATACATATTTGGGAGTTGTCAGAATACAGATGGTATTTAAAGCTGAAAGTCTGGATGAAACGACCTTAAGAGTACATATAGGTACAAAGGAAATGGTCCAAGGTCTGGGTCCTAAGACACTTCAGGATACACAGCTAAGAAAAATGATTGGATGTAAAGTGAACTGAACTAGAAGTATGAGAAGAAGGAAGTTAGAGATAAGTTTACAGTTTTTGAGTTAGGAGTAACTGGAAGGCTTTATTATTCATTAAAAAAGTAAAAAAAGAAACCTGGTTCAAGAGTCAAGTGAAAAGTTTAGTCCTTGACAGTAGGTTTTGTTTTGTTTTTTAATGTTTTTTGGTTACACTGGGTCTTCATTGCTGTGCTCAGGGCCACTCTTTTTTGCAACGTGTGGGCTTCTTGGTGCCGTTCCGTGCCTTCTCTCGTTGTGGAGCCCAGGGTCTAGAAGCATGGGCTTCAGGAGTTGCGGCACCTGGGCTCTAGAGCTCAGGCTAAGAATTGTAGTGCACAGACTTAGTTGCTCCGCAGCATGTGAAATCTTACTGGGCCAGGGATTGAACCCGTTTCCCTTGCCTTCGCAGGCAGATTCTTATCCTTTGCATCAGCAGGGAAGTCCTTGACAATAGGTTTTGAAATAATCACTCACATGTCTTGAGTAGGCGATTGGAAGTAGAGATCTGGCCCTCAGGAATGAATTGATAATAGAGCTATAATTTGGAATTCCTTCTCATAGGGGAGATAGTCGCAATCATGAAAGGCATTCAAGTTAGTCAGGAAGTGAGAAAAAATTTATGTAGCAGATCCATCATACAGAAAATCTACATTTTAGAGTATAAGAGAGGGAAGAGGATCTGTAAAGATTAAGTAGGAAGTACGCAAAGAGAACTAAGTGCCATATCATTGATGAAGAAGAGGCTGTGTAATAGTAAATGCAGCATAAGGCAAGAAGATGAAGTTGAGAAAAAGTCAAGATGGCAAAAAGTAGATGAGAAAACTGAGTCCCAAAGAAGCTACATGACTAATGCAAAATAACAGATGTTTTTGGAACAACCAGATTCTGAACCTAGATCTCTTGTGTATGTTTTTATACCGTGTCATATATAACAAATGCATAAAACTAAGTTAGTCTCATTCAGATAAATTATGACATTACAGATATAAGAATAATCCCCATTATTCTTATAAATTTGGTAGTAATTTTAATAATAATTGAACTTTTGACGAGCAGTGATAAGACAAGCAGCAGTTCTTCCTTCTAGGTTACCGGATGTGCATCTGTCACTTACCTTGTCGACCGGTGAAACCAAACATTATTGGAGAACAGGTAATCACATGTTAGATTTGTTGTTTTTAGATTTAGCTATCTCTAAAGGAAGTACTTGCTTTTAGACTACTTGCTTTTAGACTTTTACTTGTTTTAAGACTAAAATGTGTATATTCAGCAATGAGATTTACTTTAAGATTTTGTTTTCAAGGGCTTTCAGATTACCATAGTAGGAAAAATAAGAAATGTATGAAAATTGTTGCTGTATTGAACTTTTCATTTTATAGTTTTTAATTTCAGTCAGATCACCTGCTATCATATGTTCGAAAGGAAAATTAACCCACATACTAATTTTGAAATGGAGAATTTAAGTAGAAAGCACTTTTCTTTCCAAATAAATTTTGGTCATAGAATAATAACTTTTAATTTCTGTGGTTTAGCAAGGGTCTTAATACGTGTTGATTCATACTCATCCTCCCTATGCTCTTCCTCTTAATTTGTCAAAGGACAGAATGAAGACACTACTGAAACCTCAGTAACTTTAAAAATTACATGTGTTTGTATTAGGATACATTTAACCTTTGGGGAATACAAATTATAAAATATTTTATAGTGACACTATCCTGAATGCATATTAGCTTAATAAATCATTATTAGTAAATTTTCCTTTTAGGCCACACAAAAAAAGTAAAGTATTGGGGGAGAAAAACATTCTTAAGTATACTTTGTCAGGATAATGCTTGGCCCATTAACCCTATCTAAGATATTTTGAGTATGATAATCACAATGCCATAAATTGTGGAATGTTCTTGACTGTTCTGTCCTTGCCCTGTGATCGCGAGTAAAGAGTAAGAAGGCATCATAAGCAGGGAAGAGCTATTGGAAGTCTTCTTGTTCTTAACTAAATAAGAAACTAAAAAGTGAGAACTTTTTGCTTGAAAAAATAGACTTTTTATTATGTCTTTAACACTTAGGAGTGTGCTAGCACTAGCTCCAGAGAAGGCAATGGCACCCCACTCCAGTACTCTTGCCTGGAGAATCCCATGGACGGAGGAGCCTGGTAGGCTGCAGTCCATGGGGTCGCTAAGAGTCGGACACGACTGAGCGACTTCACTTTCACTTTTCACTTTCATGCATTGGAGAAGGAAATGGCAACCCACTCCAGTGTTCTTGCCTGGAGAATCCCAGGGACGGAGGAGCCTATGGGGTCCCACAGAGTCGGACACGACTGAAGCGACTTAGCAGCAGCAGCAACAGCAGCAGCAGCACTAGCTCAGATTTCCAGAAATCTGGAGAGCCGGTTGTTAAATGTGGCCATCATCAAAAATTTAAAAATGTGAACTTAAAAGTAAATAAATTATATTAAAAACAAAAGTAATGAATACTCAACAACTCACTACTTCCCAGTTATTTTATATCTGTGCTCGTGTGTCATTTATATGTATGTACTGTGTCTGCATGGTGGCAGTGTTCTCTGCTGTGATACTGCACATCTCTTCCCTAATTCACATTCAGTGATGTCACATGGGTAGCTTGAAATGTCACATGTGGAGCTTGACATTGGCTATGGTAGAGTGTTTAGATCACAGACCTGCAGACACTACAAATGAGGGCCGTATTTTCCCGGAGAGCCAGTTATATGTCTGCCAACACACTGCTGCTATATCGTACCATTTATAAGTGTTGCTTATAGAAGATAAGAGTAGTTATTTGTTGATTAGAATGAATGGGAAAAAACTAACAAACTTGTGACCTATTGTAACATTAAAAAGCAGATGTAAATATAGGTAAGGAAATAAAGATCCTTTCAGAGTCACATGGCAAAATGAATACTATCTTCTAACATACTTAAATTCACAACCTTAAATAAACTTTTATTTCATTGTCTTAGTAAGTTTTTTATGTATTTAAATTAAATACTCTGTTTGATAGATATCCAGTAAAATGGGCGCCCATTATCATTGTATCATTTGTTCAGCAACAATCACCAGAAGGACAGATATGCTAGGACATGTCAGGCGCCATGTGAACAAAGGAGAGACTAAATCCAGGTATATTGCTGGTGAGTTGAGCAATCTCATTAACATGTTAATAAGTAGATCCTTAAACAGTGGTCTAATTATTATTTTTAGACATCAGACAGATAGAATACTGTGACTTAACCAAATCATTTAGTTAACTGCTAATCCATCCAGTGTTTTTTTTTTTTTTCTGTGAGACTCCCAACAGTATAAACTGGTCTCAATTTAACAGATGTATTTAATACATGAGTAGAAAAAAGCAGCTGATGCCCAGTAAATGTAGATATCCTAATGAAAGATAATAGGATTTTATTACTGATGGCTCCTGTACCAGTAACTATCTTAGACTTGTTGTTGAAAAACACTGGAAAAAGGAGGCAGAGTGATATATAAAGATTATTTATAGTCCTGAGTGAGATCAAGTTATTAGTAGCTTATTAATAGTGAGGTTGTTCCTTCTCAAGAATTAAGCCCTTCTGCCCTAAGGCATCCATTATATGTAATGAATACATCTAGAATGGTACTCTGGACCTTTCTTTTAAGTATTGAAAAAAGTAGTGAAATAATTATTTGAAGGGCTTAATTTTCTCACAGAACCTGGTTTGAGAAAGGCTTATCTTGTGAGATATGTGACTTGACACTTAGGTGAGTACAGAAAGATATATAACATAACAGTAGGAAAGATTACTTTTATGTGGCATTGTAGAAAGAGAAATATGGTTCTCAGTTAACATTCTGATTGTAATTTGATCAAGAAATCCAAACATAAATAATCTCAGTTATTCCCCTCCACATATTATTCTTTCTCCTTTCTTAAATAATTAAAATATATTCACACAAATATATCAATATTTCATTTGAGTTTATAGGAGAATGATTCTAATGTATATTAAAAGTAGAATAATTGTTTTATACATTAGCTTACAGCTGTTGGAATATAATTTGTGATTTAAAATCACAAAAATATTCTGAAGTCAAGCATGTTCAGGAAATAGAGTGACTCTTAGTCATCCATGCTAGCTAATGGAATGTTACCACACAGGTTAATTTTCTAACATTTAAACCATAATAAAATATGTGTTTAGCAACCAGCCTCTATAAACACAATATAGTGTTTGATGAGTAAAGGTTATTTTAGGATTTGGCACAGTCTTAGGGTAACTGTCCTTAATTAGGTGTACAGATACATTGATGTGCTAGACAGTTAAGATTTTAAGCTGATAAACTTTAATTCACCAAATACTTAATGGAATGCTGCTCTTTTCCATAGACAGGGCTATGTAGATCAATTTTGGGTGATTTTTTTTTTTGACATCTACTCAACTGATTTCATTAACGTGAAACTATTATAAAGGAAGGTTATTTTTTATGTTGTTCTTGATATTTATAATTATTTTCTATTTCACTGGAAATCTTTTTTTTTTTAATTTTAGCTTCTGCTGCTAAACCACCTAAAGAAATTTTGAAAGAGGCAGACACAGATGTACAAGTTTGTCCTAACTATACTGTACCTCAGAAAACAGATTCTTATTTTAATCCCAAAATGAAACTGAATCGGTAAGATAAATTTAAAAAAGAGTTATGGAATGCTTCAGATGCTTCAATTCGTTACAAATGTACCTTCTCTTAATCTTCTTGTTCTAATATATTGAAATTGAAAAGTAGGTATGGAATGAAAATCATTTATTTTGCATTTTCTCAGAACGATTGTTTTATTTTTCTGCCAAACCAATTTTTTTCTCGGAGTAAAGTAGGTCTAACTTTATATAAAATTAAAGGAACAGACTGATGGGCCTGTGCCAAGTTTTATTTATAAAATCATTGTTCATAGTAAATACTTGTTAATAGAACACAATTTGACTAATAGTTTAATTTCACAGGTTTTTAGTTCTTCTACTATTAAGTAAGGAATATGTTATTAGGTCTCTTTTCAAAGTAGTTTGCACAGTAAATAGGAACACTTTCTCACTGTTCTTAAAATCCACAATGATGAAACCATGGTACAGTAAAATTATTTCAGATTATTTTCCTTCTTCTAGGCAGCTGATATTCTGTACACTGGCTGCTCTGGCTAAGGAGCGAAAACCTTTGGAATGTCTAGATGCCTTTGGAGCAACTGGTAAGTGATGAAGCTTTTTTTGGAACCTCACTTTATCAAATCTGTACAGTATCTTTTCTTTCCCTTTATTTTTTCCTTGTTGTTGTTTAGCCACTTTGAGAACTAAGGGTTTGTTTATATCATGTGAACCTTAAGAGATTTTTTTCCCCAGTTTTATTGAGAAAGAATTGGCATACATTACTGTATGGGTGTACAAGTTTAATTAAGATGTAGAGCATGATGGTTTGATTTACATATACAATAGGTTCAGCTAACATCCATCATCTCTTATAGATAAGTAAGAAGAAAAAAAAGTTTCTCCTTGTGATGAGAACTCTTAGAATTTATCCTCTTAACTTTCCTCTATACAACTATTACCTATATTTAATCATCATGTTGTACGTTTCATCCCTAGTACTTATTTATCTTATAATTGGAAGTTTGTGCATGCTTGCTGAACTTCCTGTACAGTATCTTTTCTTAGGAAATGTATATGGATATCACATCAAGCAAAGTATTTTTATATTGAAAAAATGCAAGGCAAATTTTTTATTGTGGAAAATTTTCAAATATATACAAAACTAGAGTGTATAATAAGTGAATTCCTTTATATCCATCACTCAGTCTTCTATCTGTATTCCTGTGCACTTTCCTTTATAACTCATTGCCCTGTACTCTGTCTCCTTTATTTTGAAGCAAATAACAGATATGTCATTTCATCTGTAAATATTTCCATGGGATCTGTAAAGCATAGTGAAGTGAAAGTTGCTCAGTTATGTTCAACTCTTTGCGACCCCATGGACTGAGTCCATGGAATTCTCCAGGCCAGAATAATGGAGTGGGTAGCCTTACCCTTCTCCATGGGATCTTCCCAACCCAGGGGTAGAACCCAGGTCTCCTGCATTGTGGGCAGATTCTTTACCAGCTGAGCCATAAGGGAAGCCCAAGAATACTGGAGTGGGTAACCTATCCCTTCTCCAGTGGATCTTCCCAACCCAGGAATCAAACTGGGGTCTCCTGCATTGTAGGTGGATTGTTTACCAACTGAGCTATGAGGCAAGCCTGTAAAAGATAAGGACTTTTCAAAATTAAAACCGATATACCATATCACACCTAAAAAATTAAGAATAATTCTTTAATGTCATCAAATGTTTAGATAGACCTAATTATTTCAAATTTTTAAAAAATTTAAGTCAAAATCCAAAAACTATATATTTCAGTTGTTTGATAGGTCTCAAGTCCCTTTTTAATCTGTATTTCTTTTCATCATTTTGTGTGTATGTGTGATAATTTGTTGATATAAGAGGTCATTTGTCCTGTAGAGTTTCCCACAGCCTAGATTTTTGCTGATTGTATCATCATGGTTCATATAAGATATTCCTCTATTTCTGTATATTGGTAGTTGGATGTTCAGGTTTGGTCATATTCAGACAGGATTTTTTTTTTTTTGCAAGAATACTTGTTTGCAGCAGTCAGTAAGCACTTGGTGTTTGGTTGATTTTGTGTGTGTGTGTGTGTGTGTGTGTGTGTGTCTGTGTTGCAGTAAACATTGCCTACGTATTAGGCAATGAGATATTATGGTGAAATTTTAAAGACTGAGAACATTTTTCCCAAAAGGACATAACAGTATAGAAAAGATTGGAAAATGTAGAAAATTTCTGAAAAGCCACTTGTACCCTATCCTATAAAAGTTATAGGAGTGTATTCTTGGGAAGTTTGTACCAATAGAATGAAAGCACGACCTAGTTCGGCGTAAGTTCCTCACCTCAGAGAGAAGTAGTGGCTGGAAGCATGGACTGTGGAGTCAGACTGACTGCATTCAAACCCCAGCTTTATAACATGCCAGCGGTCTAACCCCAGGGAATTATGCTTTAATTTGCTTTATCTATCCAAAAGAAGGTACCTACCTTAAAATAATGTAAAGATTAAGGAAATTAATACATGTAAAGAAATTAGAACAGTATCTGGTATATAGCAAATGCTATAAAAGTATTCAGTATCATCATTATTATATTATTACTACTACTACTATCATCATCATTAGTAATGTCTCAGTGTAGAAATGGTAAAAGTGATGAAGTAATGATTCTAAGGTGATCATATCCTCTGAGCCGGTCAGATTTTAAATATGAATCATTTTTTTATTACTCCTTTTCCCACCACTATCCCCACACTCAACTATGGAACGGTTCTAAGTTTTCATTTGTATCGTGACTCATACTCTTTTTCATTCCATATCTGCCAATAGAGTGATTTTTAGCTATTATATCTGTCTTGCATGCTGTTGCTAAACAGCTTTTGCTCTCAAACACTGAATTGATCATGTTATTTTTCAGTCAAAAAAGTCATGCATCTTAATTGCCTAGAGTTCAGCTTCTCAGATTGCAATTTAATATCCTTCATAGTCTGATCACAGTCTACTTTTTCAGATTTATTTCCCACCATTTTCCCTCACACAGTCTTCCCCCACCCTTGTGTTTTACATTCAATAATGTTTATTAAATGTCTATCCCAGGTGGCTTTAGTGGTAAAGAACACACCTGCCAGTGCAAGAGACATAAGAGACGTGGGTTCAATTCCTGGGTCAGGAAGATCCCTTGGAGGAGAGATTTGAACCCACTCCAGTATTCTTGCCTGGAAAATCCCATGGACAGAGGAGCCTAGTGGGCTACAGTCCACAGAGTCTCATGGAGTCAGACATGACTGAAGTGACTTAGCATGCAGCAGCATACCTACACTGGATACTATATATGTCTCTTAACAGTGGAGTCATTTTCTTTTTTCCCCCCTCTAGTTTTGTTGAGATATAGTCAACATATATAACATTGTATATGCTTTAGGTATACAATATAATGATTAGCTATATGCATGTATTGTAAAATGATCAAAAAAGTTTAAATCCATCTCTTCACATGGTTATAGATTTTTTTTCCCCTTTCTGATGAGATCTGCTCGCTTAGTCAGTTTCAAATAAATAGTATTGTTAACTGTAATTTCCCTGCTGTACATTTTATCCCCAGAACATCTTTCTGTTATAACTGCAAGTTTGTCCCCTTTGACCACATTCACTCAATTCTCCCACGCCTCCAGTCTCCTCCTCTGGCAGCCTCAAATATGATCTCCATTTCTGTCGTTTGGGTGTTTTTTTTAGATTCCATGTTTAATTTAAATCATATGGTATTTGTCTTTCTCTGACTTATATTACTTAGTGTAGTACTTTCAAGGTCCGTCTGTGTTGTCTGAAATGGCAGGACTGCCTTCTGTTTATGGCCAAATAGTATTCTGTTGGGTATATGTATACCACATGTTCTTTATTCATTCATCCATCGATGGATACTTCAGTTGTGTCCATGTCTTGGCTCTTATAAATAATACTGCAATGAACTACTCCTCTTTTTTTTACCTGAAACATTAAAATTATTGTTTAGGAAGATCTTTTCTTTTTATGTGCCTTTGTAAACTTAAATAAAGCTCGTAGCAGTCATTTTGCTTGTTTCCCCATCTCTAAAATATAGATATTAGAACTTATTTCACAAGCTTATCTTAAG
This sequence comes from Bos mutus, assembly GCF_027580195.1. Taxonomy (NCBI): domain Eukaryota; kingdom Metazoa; phylum Chordata; class Mammalia; order Artiodactyla; family Bovidae; genus Bos; species Bos mutus. Next base: position 19,973,254 of record NC_091632.1, read on the forward strand.
AATAGGAAAATAAATGTAAATGGCACATAGTAGGTGTTAATTTTTTACATTAATGAGTCACATGTATGCATATGGTCAGTACTTCCAGTAAATTGGGGGTTTTCTACTTCGTATTGGCTAGGCTGGTGTCACCATCTCCCATTTTGCAGTGAATGTCCCTTATGACTCAAATCCAACAGGGATAGAAAACCTGTGAGAGGGCCCTCTTGGTCTCAATTCCTCTTGATCATTTGCTTACACATACAGAGTTGTTTTTCACTCACAGTGATGCTGTGGTGCAGTATTTGAAAAGCATTCATCCACGAAAGTTTTCTTATTTTCATGTATTAGAGTAAGCTTCAGCAGGATGAATTCCAGCTTCTCAACTTCTTTTCAAGTAGAGAAACCCCACTCTTACTCATATTGTATATTGGATTTCTCTGTAAGATTTTGTTTGAAAAAAAAAGTATTCCGTTGTAAGAAGAAAGGAAAAAAATATCCTATTAAACCCCAAATAAAGAATATACATAGGTATTTTATTTGAACATGGATTATAGAACAGTTTTTTAAGAATTATTAATGGAAATCTGCAGGATACATTTTCTTGTGGTAAATCTTCTTAAGAGGCATTTCAGTGAGAAAGTAGAATAAGAATTACTTTTGAAAATACTAAGATTTTGAAACATTTATTTCTGTTACTTACAAAATTATATTCTTTATTTTTATTACAGTTTTTATTCTTTATAATTTAAAAACCCATTTTTCTTCCAATTTCTCCTAAGGGATAATGGGATTACAATGGGCAAAACATCTTGGAAATGCAGTCAAGGTTACAATTAATGATTTGAATGAAAACTCTGTGACGTTGATTCAGGAGAACTGCCATTTAAACAAATTGAAAGTGGTTGTGGACAGTAAGGAAAAGGAAGAAAGGGAAGATATTCTGGAAGAAGGAGAGGAAAACCTTGGTAATATTAAGGTGACCAAAATGGATGCCAATGTACTAATGCATTTGAGATCTTTTGATTTCATGTAAGTGAAAAATTTTTTCTGTCACTTTCTAAACTGACTTGGATTTGAAGGGAGGTGGGGTAGAGAGGGGGCCGTTAAAAATTAAGGTAGTTTGTCATTGTTTATTTAAATTAATACAATATTTTGGCATCGGCTTAAGGAATGCCATAAGAGCATTTTCTAGCATTTGAAGTAATATGCCTGGGCATGATAACTTTTCTCTAAGCAGGTTTTATTTTCACGTGTTTAAGATATCATAAGATCCTTTTATTGCTTACTTTAAAAACATAGTTAATGTTTTTAAAATAGATTTATGAAGTACTTTTGAATCCATGGAACTTTATCATTAGAAATATGGCAATGGTATGATTTTGATTACTAATATGATTTTAAATATGTCCATATTCTTTCTGATTTTAGACACCTAGATCCTTTTGGAACATCTGTGAACTATCTTGATTCAGCATTCAGAAATATAAGAAACCTTGGCATAGTGTCAGTGACTTCTACAGATATCAGTTCTTTATATGCCAAGGCACAACACGTTGCCCGGCGTCACTACGGCTGTAATATTGTCCGAACTGAATATTACAAGGAGCTAGCTGCAAGAATTGTTGTAGCTGCAGTGGCAAGGTACCAAATGGCCAACCTTTGTATGTCTGAGTATATGATAGAAAGAAATAATATTGCAAGAAGTGCTTATTTCATTCTTCAAAATATGCACAAAATACAGATTCTGTATTTTGTATATGTGATCTTGATTTTTTTGGAAATCTTATGTTGTATGTTAGAATTTTATTTAAAAGCTTGTGCCTAAAATAGTTTGCTCTCCACTTTAAAATGTTATTTAAATAAAGTAGTAAGAAAGAAAAAATGAAAGTTAACTTCAAATCATTTTGTTTCAACAAACAGAGTAGATATAGGATGGTAGCACCACAAAAAGGGAAAGCAAAAATTGATCTTAGATTTAGAAATGATCATTATTTAATGTCCATTTCATCTTATCTTCTTTATTTATATAGTTTGAAAAAAATGATGGCTTATAAATTTGATTCTGTGAAATGATCTCACCTGTAAAAACAAAAAGTTCTGTTTCTCATTAGACTTTCTAAACAATTGAAGAAAGACTTTGAGCACCCATTTTATGCATAAAGTTATGCTCGAAGAATAGTAATAATACAATGTCAATGAATATTAAGATTACAGATCATTACAGCCGGCGCTGTCACTAACGCCAGCACCAGTTTCACAGCATTTAGACTGAAATCCTTACCTCAGCAAAAATACAGATTATTAGACTTCATAGACCTTCAGGATTATTCCTAAATAACTAAAACCTCTGATGTTCACTTGGTACATGCCAAGGACCTACTGTACATACTTTATTTTTTATTTTTTTATTTTTTTATATTCGCCTCCCTAGGCGCCCCCTAAGACCAGGTTCCTAGGCTCTGGGAACAGCTACCAGTGGCCTCCTCTGTACATACTTTAAAATGTTTATAATGTAACAGCAAATTCAAAGCAGTACATACAGACTAAGTTAGTGTACAACTGAAGAGGGAAAACTGAGTACATAAATGGTGTATCAAGTAGAATTTAATACAAAAGTATATAAACGTAATACTGGCAAGGACTTTGCTTATTCATTTTTTACCAGCTGGTCAGCAGCTAGCATACTTCCCTGCATGTATTTAGTACTCAGTAAGCATATATTGTTTGGAAGAAGCTTTTATAGAAAAAAGTAGGTAAAAATTTTAGAAAGAAAGATGGTTGTGATGACAAGAAACAAAGTGACATTAGAAACCAAAGAATATTGAGAAGATATCATAAAGGAACATGTGTAATTACCAAAAGCCTGCCAAGCACCCTATAATTCCCTGTGTTTCAGTTTGTGTAAAAGTTATAGTGTATAGTATGTATCTTTTATAGCCACTTTTTTATATGTCTTTTAAAACCACTGCTACAAAGAGTTAAATTTTTCTTATTTTCCCATAACCCTTCCATAGTATATGTACTGTCCAAGTTAATATAAGGTCAATATAATGCCAAGCAAAGGAAAATGATAAGCTCTCAAAACAACTTAAAAAATTTTTTTCCAGAGCTGCAGCCCGATGTAACAAAGGCATAGAAGTACTATTTGCAGTGGCTCTGGAACATTTTGTGTTGGTTGTTGTGAGAGTTTTGAGGGGGCCAACTTCTGCAGATGAGACAGCCAAGAAGATTCAGTACCTAATCCATTGTCAGTGGTGTGAAGAGAGAATTTTTCAGAAGGATGGTAATATGGTAGAAGGTAAATGCAAGTTTCTTTTGACTGAATATTGTGTTGAATTTATGTGTAAGCCTCCAATAAATAAGCATTTATCACATCCCTAATTTATACATATTGTTGTCCTTTGATTTTAAAGATTACAGTGCTAACTTTATTTCCTATACTGGATTTCCTTTCATCAACAGACAAGACATTCGTGTGAGTTCATTAAAGTCATTTACTCATTATAATTTATGCTCTCTAGCCATGCCTCCTGTCAAAACGCCTAGAAATAACTTAGTTTCCACTGTCACTAATTTTAGGAACATTAAGTCAGATTACTTCTTTGTTTGGGATGTTTCAAATCATTAATTTTATAAAAATAATGGTCATGTTTCTGACTGAATATAGAACCCATCAGTTGTAAAACTCATCCAGTAAATATTTATTGAGCCTCTACTATATGCCAGGCCTGGGGAATAGGAAAAAGATGTGGCATGTGCCCTCATCAGGCTGTTTCTAATTTGCTTTTCTGGGACATAGAAACAGTTGCCCGTTGTTTTCTGTTAGCTTCCTAGCACTTTTGAAATGTGGATTTTTAAGAACTCTTTATATAGTAGAATTTAACCCTCGGGGTATGATACGATAGTTGTAGATATTTTTTCTCATTTTGTCACTTGTGTTTGCATCTTTTATTCTTTCATGCAGACATTCTTCATTGTTTCTGTTGTAAAGTTATTCAGACGCTTAATGTACTCTGCATTTTGTCTGTAGTTGGGAAAAGCTTTGCAATCCTAAATTATTCAGAGAAGGTTGTTTTATTGACTAGGTCACCTCTTGTCCACTTATTTGAGAATACCATATTTACCTTATACTAAAATCCCACATAGATTTGAATTTGTTTTTAGAATTTCTATTCTGTTCCAGTGGTTGGATGTTCATGCATTCATTCACTTCTACTCCTTTTAGTGTTGTTTAATATCTGTTAAGGCAGTCACTTCTCAGAGCTCTATTTTCAGAGTGTTCTGACACTGGATCCTTTTTTTGCTTAATGAAAGATAAATAAATAAACCAGTTGGTAGTTTATCTTGACCACATTGAATTAAGGAGATGTGGTTTTGACGCTTCCTCAGAACCCACCATGCTTTTCTTCTGTCCAGGTACTTCTGTTAGCGTTAATCGATAGTAGGAATGGAGGGCATGCTGTCATATTCCTTTGTTTGAGTTCTCTCTGGTGCCTTCGGATTTGTGCATGAAGCTGAGATACCTATCATTTATCAGTCAAAGTACCAATCAGCACTTTGACTGTATCATTACAGTGCCTTTTGGCTTCTATTATTTCTGATTAAAAGTTAGTTGTATTGTTGTTCCCTTGTACTTGATACTTGGTGCTTTCAAGATTCTTTTTGCAGCTTTCAGCAGTTTGGTTATAATATGTCTGAGTGAGTCTCTTTGTGTTCATCCTCCTTGGAATTCAGAGCTTCTTAGGCCCAGAGGTAATTTTTTTTTTTTTTTTTAATCAAATTTGGGGCACTATTTTGCTTCTCCAACCTAAACCTTTATCACTTCAAACTGGATACAGATATCTTCTGTAACCTGCTAATCATGGATTAAAGGAGTAATCAGCTTTTTCAAGTACAGTTTTCTAACCAGTCCCTCTAACAGTTGTCCTAGAGCTACTCTAGTAGCATTCGTCTTTGCTTTTTAGGTTCATGTAGCCCCTAGGCTATTTCTGCCTTTAATACCTACTCCCTCCAGGATGGTTTTCTTCCAGTAGTACTCTCTCTCAGCTTACAAGCTTTCAGCAAGTACTGAATGATTGGGACGTATGATGACTTCTCTTCTTATTTTCTAGCAGTATTTAGGAATTATTCACAAAAATAAATTTTTCTGTCATTTCTAAAGATTTGGAATAAGAGAAGCCAACTCTAAATGCCCAGTCCACCATCCTGATCTTGGTTTAAATGCGACAGAGTCAGAAAGGTTATAGAATCCACTTGGCTTTTTAAAATATAAATTTCATAAATATCTTTGATGAAACTTGGGAAAGTTTTGGTCCTCCTAGATAAATGGTATAGTGCCCTGTGGTTTCTTTTCTATTTTTTCCTAATTTAATTTTCTTTTATGTAAGAAATAATACACATCTTCAGTGTTTAAAAGGATATCACTAATGTGAGTTTCACCTCAATTAGAAAAAAAAAACACCTCAGTGTTTCTTTTTACCTCGTACCCGTGTTACTGATGGTGTATTCCTACCTTTAAAATTATGAACCAGTTCTTAAATGGAGATTTTTATCCTTTCATTTCTCACCATAAGTGTTTTACAATATCATTGAGTAATTAAACTCAAATACACTCTGCTCACATTTGATCCTGAATCTGTAAAAACTTAACATCTTTCCTTCTCTTTCAGGAGTCCTTCATGTCGCTTTATAATTTTGGATTGTTACTACCGTGGGTTTTTTTTGAATTGTTTTAAAAATTGAAGAATGTTTGATTTACACTGTTGTGTTAATTTCTGTTGTACAGCAAAGTGGCTCAGTTATACATGTATATACACTCTTTTTCATCTTCTTTTCCATTGTGGTTTATCCCGGGAGACTTGATATAGTTCCTTGTGCTAAGCAGTAGGACCTTGTTTTCCATCCATTCTAAATGCAGTAGTTTATGTGTCCTAACCCAGACTCCCATCCACCCCTCTCCTGCCACAGGGCTCAGTGTCCGTGAGTCTGCTTGTTTTGTAGATAGGTTCATTTGTGCCGTGTTTTAGATTCCACATATAACTGATATTTTATGGAATCTGTCACTAGAATGTTTTTTTAATCTAACATTTTAAAGGATTTTTGACTTAATGAATTACTATTAAGCAATATGAATTGTTTTCTGCATTGTTGTAATCATATAGGACTTACGGAGTATAAATGAGTGTTTCTTTCCAAAAAGTCAGATCACTTAGAACTTTTTATCAATATGTAGTATATAATTTAAAAAATCAAATAGTTCTGCAACTTATTAGTAATGATATCTGCCCCACTCCCTAAAGTAACCAACTATTAATAAAAATCTTACAGCTGTTTCTTCTAATGTTTAAAGTCTCTAATGTTTGATGTCTTCCCTATTTCTAAGTTATATTGCCTATAACTTCCTTTCATGAAGACAACTATTCAGAATCTCAGACCAGCTCAGTCACATGCATGTACTTCTCCTCTCCAGTGTTGGCTTAATCAGTATTCCGTGTTCATATTTTTATAAATATAAAAACTTTGTTTACAAGTTGTATTAGTTATCTATCTGTGTGTAACAAATTACCTCAAAACTTGGTGGCTTAAGACATTATCATCTCAGTTTCTCTTGAGTCAAGAATCCGGGCATAGCTCAGCTGGGTCCACTAGCTAAGGGTCGCTCACAAGGCGGCCGTCAAGGTATTGGCTGGGGCTGCAGTCATCAAGGCCTGACTGGGGAAGGACCTGTTTACAAGCTCATTCACATGGTTATGACCTGGATGTAGGTTGTTAGACTGAAGACCTGAGCACTTGTTGGCTGCTAAGAGGTGTTCTCAGTTCATTGTCAAGTAGTCTTCTTCACAGAATAGCAGCTCACTTCATCAGAAAGAACCAGAGAGAGAAAGGGAGAGAGAAAAAGAGAATATTGCTATATTCTAGTCACTAGATATGAGTCTACAGATCCAGTGATCTCGCCTTCAAGAGGTGGAGATTAGAGAAGGGTATGAACACCAGGATACAGGGATCATTGCTGCCTTTCTTAGAAGGCTGCTCCACAGAGAGGAACCAGTTACAGTGCTGTAATAACTTTTTTATACACCTCTTCAATTACTCGAATTAATCATTACTATATATTTGTCACCTTTTGGGTGTGTATATACTTTTCAAAATCCATAATACAGTTTAGTGCTTCTGTGATTTTTGTTAAAAACAACCTTTGGGTTTCATTTAATTCCGCTGGAGACAGTCCTCCTCCTCTGGTTTGGGTTGTTTGTTTCTAAGTCTGCCAAAAGCTGTTGCCCTGGGTCTTCCTTTTAGACTCATAATGGAAATTTTCTTTGGCTTTCTCCTTGTGATGTACTTCCTATATCTTAAATCTTATGTATTTTGACCTTTCCTTCTTCACTTTCTCCTTTTGAAGCTACACTTTTTCCCTTAGGATTTCCTTAGAAGGATTGCAGGGGTAAATATAGAAGTCTAGGTTAGAAGTTGTTTTTCCTCAGAATGTTTAAGATGTTATTCCTTTGTCTTTTAACCTTCAATATTGACAAGTTTGCTGCTGTTCTTAGGAATAGTCCTTTGTGTTTTTTTCTCTGAGTGCTCTTAAAATCTCTCTTCTTAACCCACTATTCTAAAATAACTTCAGGATGTTTATGAATTCATCTTTTTTAATTCATTGTGCTGCAGTCTGTGAGCCCTTAAACCTGAGTTTTTCAGTTTTGATAAATTTTTTCTATTTTCTCTTTGATAATTTTTTTCTCTCAAATTATTTCTGTTCTGTCTTCCTAGAACTCATTTTAGTTATATGATGGATCTGCTGGATTAACCCTCTAATTTTTTTTACATCTCTATTTATTTCTTAGCATTTAGTTCTTCTTTATAAATTTCCTTGAGTTTTATTTTTCCAACTTTCCTGCTTAAATTTGTCATACTTCGTTCATTTCCAAGAGTTATTTCATATTTTTATTGTTCCCTTTTTAATAGTATCCTATTCTTGTCTCAGAGATGTGAAATCTAATCTTACCTCTATGATACTATTGACTGTAGTTGGGTATATTTTATATTTAGGGGAGGATAGGTTTTTCATTTTGCTTATTTTTGTATTGTTGCTATTATTTTGTTAGTTATTCTTTCCTAATTATTTCTGGTTTGCAATTCTGTTCTTGTCATAGTGTATCTCAAATGTCTAGTAGTCTTAGTTTTCCATGCTGACAGTTATATTGGAGTTCTTGGGGCAGGGCTTATAAACTGATAAGATTTTACTGTAATGAGAAGGCAGTCTGCCTTTTCATTACAAGAACTCCCAAAAGACAGTCAGCCAATCTGTATGTGTGTTTTTTCTCCTGGATTGGTAAATACTTATGCAGAGGAATCTTGCAGTCTTTTATCAGCTTTCTAGGAACCATGTTGGGGAAGGAGACTGGCAGGTCTTAGCATTTGTACAGACTTTTACTTAGTCCCTTTCTTTTCATATGCCTCCTCACTCTTAACTGTGACTAACACCCCTGGTTCCAGATCCCCTGTGGTTCAGCCTCACCCAAGATTAACTTCCTCTTTTGGATGGAGAAGACACAGAAGCCTAACTGTTGATCTTAGAGAAGATCTACAAGTCTTAAAATGTTTAAATGAAGTCTTTTTTTTTTCCCCCACATTACTACCCTATTTCCATCTTCAAAGTCAGTACTTTCATTCTCAAGCCTTTTCAGGCCCCACAATGCCAGTGGGCTTGCTGTTTATTGGTAGCCTGTCTACCCGTTTCAGGCTCGGGCTTTAGCTTTCTCTGACCTGCTAAATCAGTTACCCCTTTGTGTATCTGCTTCCCACTTCTAAAATTTTATTGACATTTCTCATCATCTTGTTATCTCTTCTCACATTTTATTTATCTTTGGGGTTTGAATTTTATTCCTTTGTTCTCATCTTAATAATGCTTTAAGAAACAGAAGAGATTAAAGTATGTGTTCAGTCCATTTCATTTAAAGTCTCTAAATAGTTTGAATTCCTCATCTGGAATTACCTTCGTGGCCTATTTACCAATGACATAGATATAGTAGTTCTTTCTTCATACCTTCATTTTTTTCTACTTCGTAACTTGAAATGATAACCCTGATCCCTGAAGATGCTGATGCTCATCAGGCACTAAGAAATCTTAGGCAAGGGTCTTCAAAAAAGACACAGGTTTATATGATGGGATCATTTTGCAAAATACATCAGGAAACAAACTGACAAATATTTGTGTGCTGCCTGCGGTAAGTTGGTACAACTGACAGAACCATAAATATAAATCACCTTACTTTGGGTAATTCTGCCTGTAGTACATGTAATTTAATTATTTAATGGTTTCAGGGAAGATGTCTTGAATATATTTGTACAGCATTTGAGCAGCATCATTCTCAACAAAGCTAACGTCAATGATAACCACACCTTTTAAGGCTGAAAGGTAGACCTAGGAACAAACAATGAAGGAGGCCGTTAAGTATATATACAACTGTGAATTATGCCACTTAACTGCATTAAATGACAGTGATATCAGATAGCAAGAAGCTATAGACCCATGTCCCTACTACCGTAATCCTGAGTTCTGGATATATCTAGGGCCCATTGATCAGATCAGGCCATTCCAAGAAAGTGAATGATCAACCCAGAAATGGCCTGGGGGAACTCAGTTGGAGAAAATCTGATTTAAAATGACTATAGGAAATGGCAACCCACTCCAGTACTCTTACCTGGAAAATCCCATGGATGAGGAGCCTGGTAGGCTACAGTCCATGCGGTCGCAAAGAGTCGGACACGACTGAGCGACTTCACTTCACTTCACTTCATTCTGAGTCTTAAGTGAACAGGAAAGTCCATGGTAGAATATCATGCCATTTTGGAAACTAAGACTAGGTCTTGTATCTCCCCAGTCATATTCTGATTACATCAGGGCCCTCATTGCTCTTTAAACTGAATTAGTTTCTTCTAGCCTACATGTCTGGGACTGAATATGCATCAAGCCTAGGGAATAGAGTAATTCATTTTCTCTTCCCAATTACAGAAGAGTTAACTTATGGGAAATGCCTTTATTTTGATGGATGTTGGTTATATGGGTATGTACATTTATTAAAGCTCATCAACCTTTTCACATAAAATGTATACATTTTACTGCATGTAAATTATACCCCAATCAGTTGATTTTAAAATATGGATAGCTTGTAGAATTTATAAGACTTTCTCCTGCTGAAATTATTTCAGGTAGTATAGTGACTTAAAACCATGCCTCTAATTTTGACATGGATTTCTATCTTTTTTAAGCTTTAATCATCTGATCTACATAACTGAGATCTTAATACCTGCTTCAGAGAGTTTTAAGGATTAAATTTTTTTTAATGCATATAAATGCACAATACCTGGCACATAGTAGATCCTCAGTGTATTGTAGCTGCAAATTATTACTTATATAACAATTACTACTGTTTACATTGTTATTTCTCCTTTGATTTCTTTTTATTACCTTTTCACAGAAAACCCATATAGACAGCTACCCTGTAATTGTCATGGAAGCATGCCTGGAAAGACAGCAATAGAACTTGGACCTCTATGGTATGTGCCTAAGCATAGTAATGTATTCAGAGTTTATGCATGTATTGATCTGATTGCTGACTTTTGATTACTGTGGTAGAAGACAAATTTAGTTTCAATTTTTAAAAAAATATAGGTAAATAATTATAATTCTTTTCCCTTATGAACCTGAGGTGTTTTCTTTTCACATTTTTCTATACCATTATTCTTAAAAGTTTGTGACAGAGTTAAGATGCAGTCGGATTAAAGAGAAGCCAAGCTGATCTGCAAACTAAATAATTCATTCATGCGTAGTAAGGATGAGGCTTTTTTCAGCTGATAATTATAGAACTAGGGTATGATTTTAAAGTGATCACTATAACTTTTTATAGACCAGTCAACTAATGTAAAAGTTTTTTGAGGAATTAATTTTAAGGAAGAAGGGCATGTTAAAGTGAATGTCTGCTTTTGTATTAGGTAAAGCTGTTTATATGTGACAGAGCTGCAAATATTTAATGTATGTGGGTGCTTTTTGCATCCTTGGTAACTAGTTATGTTTTTCATGTTTGAAAGTTGAATTGCTTTTACTCACAATCCTTCCCATAAGCTATTTGTTACTAGAGATTCTTGGAGAAATTTGAGATTGCTAATAGCATTGTAATAACAATCATGGCAAACTCCAGCCTCATTACTTTATAAGGCCAAGGTTTAGTCATTACTAAGTCTAAAAATTAACTTAATGGTAAACATATTTGTGCTGATGCCCATTATTTTATCTTCAAGTAAATACTTTTAGATTAAGAATGACCTGGCCAGCCTTACCTTCTAGTTCTCTCAATCACCTGCAGTATGTTGACCCTACCCACTCTTGGAACTGGGGAAGTTCAGAGTAACAGGTTGCTAGATCCAGAAAGATCTCCTAGCCCAACTCCTCCCTCATTTTACCAGATGAGAAAATGATGGCACAGTGTATTTTAAGTGTTGGATAAAACTGATCCCTCAGGATTTAGTTAGTCGCACACACAGAACAGAACCAGAACTCATTTTTTTTTTTACCTCCAAGACTGAGTTCTAAACAGTAACTTAAGGTTTTCTCACTTAAAGCCATTGTTCATGTCTTTACGCTCATTTAGTCTCTTCTCCCTTCCCTTCCTCTAGTTCAAATTCTGCATCCTTTTTGAAGTGTCACTCCTCAGTGCTTAAATCCAAAATAATCTTTGAATTGTCTTTTAGTAAAATCTTACACTGGTCACTTGTTTGACACTTAAAATCACATATCCTTTCATATATATTTGCTTACCCTAGTAATAGCTACTGTTTCTTGAGGATATACCTTGTACTAGGGATTGTAGGTGTATTATCTCATTTAATTCCTGTAAGTCTGTGAGAAGTTTTATTTTCCATATTATGATAAGGAATGTGAGACTCAAAACAATAGTTACTCAAGATTACATAGCTAGTAAGTGGTGGAAAGGTTTGTCTGACCTGGAATTCATATTCTGTCCATTATACTTGTGGCTCAAATTAAATGGGAAACTGAGCCCTGGGCCACTTTTTAACTGCATCACTACCAGCACATGTAATTCTTATGGATGTCACCCTGCCCCGCCACGTATGCCCTGGAACTAAGGATTACTGTTACTGATAGGAATATGCATTGTGAAAACCTCTGCATTACTGTGTGTCCCAGTCTAGATTCTGTCTACATTTATAGGCTTTCATAGGGTAAACAGTGAATTTTATACTTCACTCTATCTTACACCTCTATGTACGACAGGACTATACACCTTATGAGGGCTCAATAAATTGACCTATTGTGAATGAAATTTCCTTTACTAATCCCACTAGCTTAGAGAATTGACATGATAAAGTAGGCAAATTACTTAGTCATTGTTTAATTACGAAGACTTATTTTATTAAAGAAAACACTTCTTGAATCTAATTCTATATTCTTTTTTTCAGGTCAAGTTCCCTTTTCAATACTGGATTCCTCAAAAGAATGCTGTCTGAATCTCTTCACCATGGTTTAGATGACATTCAGACCCTAATAAAGACATTAATCTTTGAGTCAGAGTGTACTCCTCAGTTTTCAGTTCATGCACCTTCAAATCTCAACAAGCAAGGTGACTTAACACTAATTTACTAGGTTACAAATTGTTTATCAAAAATACATCTTTAATGTTATAATTAAAAGCAATATAAGTAGTATGCTTTAAGTAAATTCTCTGTAATGAGTCTCATCAGTAATCCAGTTAGCTTTTTTTTTTAATTGCATTGTTTTCTTCAAGTTTATATTAGGGGCCTGAAAGGAATGATGATTTTGTTTTATAGATGTATTTTTTAAACTTTAGTAGATTGAAAGAACTAAAAGTCTGTTCTGATTTTATCACCCTGTATTTGCTTTCTGGAAAGAGAAACTTTAGGTCATTCTGAGAATAGTGTGGCCAAAAATTTTGTAATATCCGTTGAGCCATGTAAGCTAGGTTTACACTTACCACTCAGAAAAGTTAAGTTTTTTCTACTTTGTTTTCTCTTTAGTATAAATAGGCTTGTGTAGTTTTATCTAGCTACTGATAGAAGGGTGGGCCTGTTAGGTATCATAGAGTGTCAAAAAATGAATTCTTGGAACCTGTTTTGGTCACAGAATCATATATTCATAAAAGCAGTGCATAGATTTAGTAAGCTTTTATGTAAACTTCAAATTGTTGCTTAATATCACCCTGTAAAATATTTTGTTTCCATTTGTTCTAATTTTAGAAGAATGCGGTGTATTTATTAAAACTACAGACGATACCACAACAGATAGTCACAGCGCACAAGGTACGTGTGCGTGTGTATGAACGCATCTGTGTATGAACGCATCTGTGTAAGAGCACGTAGCAGCAGGGTAACTGGAAGAGAAGAGATTGCTTTGGTAGCCTACTTCAAATTCATTTTCATCTTATTATACCAGCAACCAAATTACAGTAGACCTTATTTATCTGGCATTTGCATAGTTCAAAACTTCTATCAATATGTATTTTGTTCACATCTCTGGTATATGGTGATCCCCTTGCAAGAGCTATACAAGATGTTAAAAGAAATGTCACTGATTAACCAGAAGACCCTATACTCTGGCCATAAGAATTTTATTACATAGCCTTTCTTATAATTTGAGGTGGGTATATACTTTAAAATATACTTGTATTAGGCATTGTAAATTCATATCAAAGGATGTTAAGATTTGTAATGGTGGTGCTTAATGTCTAAGGTTTTTAGAAGGCAATGTTAGATTCTAAATCTGTTTTGTATACAGGCAAAAACAGTGCTGAGATTGAAAGAACCAAGGACTATACTTACAAGCTGTAATTTTGTATTAGTTGCTGAGCATTTTAGTGTTGATTTTCAAAGAGAAGAAAATTTCAACTCCTGCTAATAGCTTATGGTTTAATAACTACATACTGTTCCCAAGTCATGTTCATTTAGCATCTTCAACCAATTTGTTAGGATTCAAATCACTTAAAAATGATTTATTCTCCTTAATTTCTCTGTTGGAGGGAAGAGAAAGGCATTCCAGTATCCTGTAAAATACATTAAATTTACAAGTATCACCCTACTTCTTTGTGTCATTTGTTACATAACCTTAGCCAGGTCCCCCACCTTTAAGAGTTGTCATAAAACCTTTTTAGAATAAGGTAAAAACATAAGTTTTGAAGATATTTAAAATCTCTGAGCCTTTCTCATGTATAAATTAAGGGAGTTAGACTAATCTCTATGGATTCTTTTATAGCTCTAAAATTATGATTGTTCTAAACTAGTATAACAACATATAAAATCTTACATGATAGAAAATATCAGGCAAAAGAAATCTATATACTGCTGATGATAGTAATTGGAAGGTATTGGATTTTTAGTCTCAGCCTTTCCTAACTCTTGGGGTACATGTGCCTTCTTAGATTTAATGTGACAGTATAATCAGGTTTTAATTATCTGATTTAATGGGGGAAGCCATGAGTCAATACTTCAACAATATTTATCTTTGAATGCAGTTTATCATTCATTTTCATGCATCAAATTTGTCTTCTGAATATTTTTGCTTAAGTGAATGTTCATGAAAATTTTAAATTTGGCCATAATAACATCCATGTTGAACATTCAGAAAAAAATCTCCATATGATAACTTGAATATCTCAGTTGTCTTCCTTTTGTGATTTTTCAAGGGATAACTGCTAGAAACTTACTTGTTAGCTTCCTTTCACTGAAAATGTAAAGGCTAAGTACTGTGGTAAAAAGTAGGCAATGAGATCATACAGTGTACTCATAAATTCCTATATGCAAGCCGCTGAGACTGACTTTGTGTTCGTTTTGTGTTCAATGAAGACTACTGTATATCAAACACAGTTGACTCTTGAACAGCCCTGGGATTAATCCATGTGTAACTTAAAGTCAGTCCTTCATCCACAGATTCAACAAACTGTGGACCATGTGTTACTGTAGTTTCTCCCTGTTGAAAAATATCCATGTTGAAGTAGACCCACACAATTTAAAACCGCATTGTTCACAAGGGTCAATTCTATTGGCATTCAGTAGAGAATACAACTATAGAAATAAAGGACCTTATTCTCCAGGAACTTAGAATATAATTTGGGAAGGATTTATACACATTATAAAGACCTAAATACATGAAACAAGAAAACATATAATGACAGAACTTAATCAAACTCAGAGTAGTGTTGAGAGTAGTGAAATCTGTGGAATGACTGGCCCAGATTTCAAAAATGGCTTTCTACAGAAGATGGAGGTAGGCTTGAGGCTTACAACTGAAGAAGGTAGAAAGAAGTTCTGATTCAGCAAACAGTTAAACAGTAAAATTACATGAGTAAAGGATAGTGAAAATATAAATATTACAATAAAAGCTATGTTATTGTAAGAATTAAGATTGGATATATAGGTCAAAAGGTTGTGTCAAAGAATTTAGACTTGAAGAGATAGTATGTAGTTATTCAAGTATCTGGCTTGTGATTTTTAAGAGAATGCTAACTTTCTGTGTTAATATCTGTACGTTTCAGGAAAGAGAAAAAGTAATGAAACAACTGCAAATTTAGTCAAGAGGCAAAAGACTGATGTCAATACTGAACATCCTCCCTTTTATTACAACATCCACAGACACAGCATTAAAGGAATGAATATGCCAAAGTAAGACAGACAGTGAATGACAAAGTGTATATATTTACTATTTTAATGACATTATGAGTTAAAACAAGAACCTCATTTTTGCCTTTCCTTGTTGCAGGTTAAAAAAGTTTTTGTGCTATCTTTCTCAAGCAGGCTTTCGAGTAAGCCGAACTCATTTTGACCCAATGGGAGTTCGTACAGATGCACCTCTAATGCAGTTTAAATCCATCCTTTTGAAGTACAGCACCCCTACTTACACCGGAGGACAGTCAGAGGGCCATGTCCAACCAGCATCTGAAGACACAGTAGCCGACAGGGTTGAAATGTCAGTGAATGACAAAGCAGAAGCAGGTGGTTGCAGAAGATGGTAAATGTAAAGGAAAGTTTCTCAGATGTCTGTGTTGATGGCCACAATTATTATTCTCTGTAACAACTGTAGTGCTTTTTCTATTCTTTCAATTCAGTTGTGTAAAAATAAAAAACAGTGCTCTTTTCATTCAGAAAATTAGCAGTTTCTAATTTAGCTGGTTTGGGAGCTATGCTTTCCAAGTTTTTCTTATTTTAAAGAAAGCTTAAAATTTGAATGAAAACATTTCATATGAAGCCAAGTTTGTGACTGAGATCACCCTACTGTTTAATAACTCAGAAAATTTTCACATGCAGACTGTTTGGAATTTTATATGTTATGAAAATAACACATTACTTAATCTCAGCTCTACTTAAAGTGATTCACGATATTTATCTTTTCTGTTTGTAATGTGTAAGATGAATCCAGAATCCTTTTATTAAAGTGACCCTAAATAGGGGGAATAGTGTCCTTTCTGATTACTAATGTATTATTTCACAAATACAAGATAAAATATATTCCCAATTTCAAGAAATCTTATTTCTCCAACTAAATACTTATCAGAGATAGAAATACATTTTCTTGTAAGTTTAAAGTCCAGATGATTACACTTTAAGATTTTGTTAAAATAAATTGAGACTACTGTTCTAATATAATTGTTTACAAGCATGAGGAGAGATTTTGTTATGAATTAAACAAACTGGGTGATCTCAAGTGCCTCAGTTAATGCACGTACAATATTCATTTGCTTGGTTATGCTACCTCTCAGGAGTAAAACTTGTCACCTTATGAATTTATGAAGTGAGGATTTTCTTGCTTTTTGGGGTGTTTTTTGTTTGTTTGTTTTGCTTGTTTTTTTGGTTTGTGTATGTGCTAATTTTTTGCACAAGTAGCCCAGGCTAACATGACTACAAAAATTAGTTGAAAAAAAAAAATCTTGTTTCCATTAATAAATATGGTTCTTGCTTCATCCGAATATGAGTTTCTATGAAAACATATACCAAAAATTTAGATTTTTGTTTCAAGGATTTAATGCACATTTACCTAAGTGTTTCTTAGAAAAACTAACTTTTTTTTACAAGTATTAAGCTTGGGAAATGGAGGAAGAGAAATGACTGAAAGGTTTAATATATCATGTAAAAAAAACCACTCCCATGACATACACAGAAATTCAGGGAGTTGGGGCTGCATCAACCTAAGAGTATTAATTTAGAAGAAATAAAAGAAAAATTCTTTGTGTTATTACAGCATAATCTTAGCAGGATGCTTTTTCTTATCTCCAATTAATGGCATTTTAGTAAAATAAAGGAATAGATGAAGTACATGTTTAGTTTCTATGACCATTAAAAGAAAACCTTTATTATTCTTGCCAGTTAATTCACGAACACGAAAAGAAATAAAAGTTGTTATTTTTTTGTATAGTTAAGAAAAGTTTCTATAAATCCATGAGACAAACCAGCACTTGGACCATCTGATTATTTAAAATACATGTGTACGGGGAGAGGAAATAAGGTGAAGGAATAGGAGGATATAGAACCCACCTCCCCCTACAAACATATAAAAAATACATCTACATGTTGAACAATTCTCACTGAAAACTAACTAGAACCTGTCAGATGTACAACCAAGGCTGTATAAAAGGTCCACACAGAAACAGGTAAGGAAAAACAGGCAATCAGGTAGGGACCTGTGACCCTGGGAGGGAACTTGGAGGAAAAGGGAGACTACCCTCCCTGGAGGGCGAGTGGTTCAAGCCACACATTGGGTACCTCAGCCTGGGGTCCAACAAAGGGAAGATGAGGCCCTTGGTGGGTTGGAAGACCAGTGAGACTAACAGGAGGGCTCTGGGAAGGCTGTACTCCACTCATGACGAGCACTTGGATACTCACATGGCCTCACAGCTGGGTGGAAAGGGCGATTGAAATGGAAACCTCACAGACTGCTGACATTGCCCATGACCGCTCTCGTGTACCCCCCACTGCCCCCAGCCTGAGCTGAGCAGATGCTCCAGCACTGCGGGCCTTGCACTGCAGATTCACCGTGAAGCAAGGGTTGCCACAAGCGTGGAAAAAGCTCAGTTGGCTATGAGATGCTAAAGGCAGCTCAAACCCTACGTGCTGTCTTAGCAAGGTGGGGAGCAGCCGTTTCCAGTGATGGCACAGCAGAGACAGTCAGGAAGGTCACCTCAGCCCTCGCCTAATACCCACCGTGCACCTCTTGCCCCAGCACTGCTCCCCGCTGGTGTGAAGCTGAGTGCTGGGAGGAACAAGAGCACACACTGAAAGCTACCTGAGCCAGCCTGGACCTGACCCTCGGGGCTTCTGCTCCAGCAGCATGAGACCTGACCCCAACCCTGCGGGCAACTGAGAGGAGGGGAAGCCCTGCATCACACCGCCTCCAGCACCTCCACCTCCAACCCCGCCTCCCACCGAGTGACAGCTGCCAGCTCGCTCCTCTGAAGAAAGGTGTGACCCGTGTTCATGTCCGATCCAGCTCTCCCACCAAAGAACACGCAGACTACACAGGATACTCCCACTCAAGGACTCCTTCAAGGATGCCAGAGAGAACTGTTTCACCTGATTGCATAGGGACAGAGAAAAATAAGCCAAATAAGATGACAGAGGAATTTCAGTTCAAAGAGCAAGAGAAAATGGTTAGGGTGGGGGAACTAATGAAATATTTACCAGGTAAAAGAATTCAAAGCATTAGTAATGAGAATGCTACCTGAACTAGGAAAAGGACTAGATGAATACAGTGATAAAGTTTTAAAGGAACTAGAAAATATAAAAGAGAACCAGTCAAAACTGAACACAATAACTGAAATAACAAGCACTAGAAAGAATGACCAGCACACTGGGTGACACAGAACACATAAGTAACCTGGAAGACAGAACAATGGAAATTACCCAGTCACACAACAAAGAGAAAAATGTTTTTAATGTTAAGATCACACTTCTAGTGATCTCTGGGGTAACGTGTATCAACATTCACATTATAGGGGTCCCAGAAGAGAGATGGGGGTCAAAAATGTATTTAATGAACTTATGGCTCAAAGTGATGAAAGGGAAAAACATGCAACCTAGGATACTCTACCCAGCAAGATTATCATTTAGAATTGAAGGCAAGATAAAGAACTCAGATAAGCAAAAATGGAAAGTGTTCCTCAATACCAAGCCAACCCTAGAAGAAAATGTTAAAGGTTCTTCTGTAAGAGGAAAAGAAAAGGACCTAACAAGAAACTATAGGAAAGGACAATCCCACTAGTAAAGGCAAATATGTAGTAAAAGCCAAGTATCAACCACTCAAATATGCTAGTACAAAGGTTAAAAGACAAAAAATTTATAAATCAATTATAACTGTAATTACTAAGGGAATTGTCCTCTTCCATATGGTCTAATGGTTAGGATTCCTGGTTTTCACCCAGGTGGCCTGGGTTTGACTCCTGGTGTGGGAAGGCAAAGATTTTGGGTGGCTTCCCTAGTGGCTCAGATGGTAAAAAATCCACCTGCAATGTGGGAGACCCGGGTTCAGTGCCTGGGTTAGGAAGATCCCCTAGAGAAGGGAGAGGCTACCCACTCCAGTACACTGGCCTGGAGAATTCCATGGACAAAAGAGCCTGGCAGGCTACAGTCCATGGGGTCACAAAGAGTCGGACATGACTGAGTGACGTTCACTTTAGTAAAGGAATAAACACGAAGATGTAAAATATAACAAGAAATACCAAGTAGAGGAAAAGGTAGTAAAAACATAGATCCTTTCAGAATGTGTTTGAACCTAAAGGACTATCTGTTTAAAACAAATCAATACAGAACCGTGGAACCCCACGGTAACCAAACACCTACAATAGATACACAAAAACAAGGATGGACCACAAATACACCACAAAGGAAAACTGTCAAACCACAATGGAAGAAACAAAAGGGACAGGGAAGAACCACAAAATAAGCCCAAAACAAGTAATAAAACGGCAGTAAGTACACACCTATCAGAAATTAATGGCAATAGATTTTCAAGGTAGAAGATTAGGTTTTTAAGATGTGCTTTGTAAATATAAACATCAATAGCTATAATTTCACCATGACAAGGCAGTGATCCATGAATGGGGATTTTACTGTAACGGCAGAAAGCAAAGAGGAACTAAACAGCCTCTTAATAAGGGTGGGTGAAGGAGGAGAGTGAAAAAGCTGGCTTAATACTCAATATTAAAAAAAACTAACATCATGGCATCCAGTCCCATCACTTCATTGCAAATAGAAGGGAAAGAAAGCAGTGACAGATTTCCTCTTAGGCTCTAAAATCATCGCAGATGGTGACTGAAGCCATGAAATTAGAAGATTGCCTCTTGGCAGAAAAGCTATGACAAACGTAGACCGTGTGTTACAAAACAAAGACATCACTTTGCCGACAAAGATCTGTATAGTCAAGGCTATGAGGTCTTTCCAGCAGTCATGTATGGATGTGAGAGCTGGGCCATAAGGCAGGCAGAGACGGAAGAATTAATGTTTTCAAACTGTGGTGCTGGAGAAGGCTCTTGAGAGTCCCTTGGACAGCAAGGAGCTCAAACCAGTCAATCTTAAGGGAAATCAACCTTGAGTAGTGATCAAACCTGGGCCCCCTGCATTGGGAACATGGAGTCTTAGCCACTGGACAATCGAAAAGTCCCTACCGTGCTTCATGTTTCATTACGCAGTTAACTTTACCAGTGCTACTATTTATGTGGATTCAACTTACTATCTAACGTCCTTTCATTTCTTCCTGAAGGATTCTTCAGTATTTCCTATAGGGTAGGCAGGTCTGCTACTGACAAATTTGCTCTGTTTTTATGTGTGACCATCTTAATTTCTTTCATTTTTGAGGAGTAATTTTGCTGCATATAGAATTCTAGGTTGACTTTTTCTTGCAAAGCCTCTGGGCCTCCATGACTTTCCTATGAGAAGCAAGCTGTTAATCTTATTAGAGAGTCCTCATATGTGATCACTTTTATCTTGCTGTTTCTCAAACCCAGTCTTATTTAGCAGTAGTTAGGCTTCTCAGATGTGCATATTCTTTTCTGTAAATTCTGAAGTTTGGGGCAATTATTTCTCCAAATATACTGTAACCCCTTCTCTCCTTCTAGGACCTCCATTATGTTATTATACTTGATAGTGTCCCAGAGATCTCTGTAGTTTTCCCCCTTTATTCCTTTAAATTTATTTCATATTACAATATAGCTGATTTACAATACTATGTTTCTATTCCTTTTTTTCTGATTAGGCTACTCTCAAGTAATACCTCTGTTCAAATTTGTTGAATATTTCTAGCAGTTCAAATCTGCTTTTGAGGGACCCTACTCAATTTATTTCACCTGTTACAGTTTTCCAATCAGGATTTCTATTTGCTTCTTTTATCATAATTTATCTTTATTGTTATTCTCTATTTGGAGAAAGATTATTCTCAAATTTAGCTTTTAAGACATGGTTTCTTCTAGTTCTCTGAACAAGCTTTTAAAGGCTAACAAAATTTTACTTAAAAACTTCAACACCTGGGCTTTGTCCCAGACACTTTCTTTCCAAGTCTTGTAAATTTTTGTTGAGAACTAAACATTTAAAATAATATAACATGCCAACGCTGAACAAGGAATCCCTTCCCCTCCTCAGGTTTTGCTGCGTTAGAACTTCTTGGACTGACTCTGTAAAGTCTGCATTTTTTTGCTGTGTGTGACCATTATATTCTGTTTTGCTAGCTTAAATGTGAATGATATTTGCTCAGTTGTGTCCAACTCTGCGACCCCAAGGACAAAAGCCTGCCAGGCTCCTCTGTTCGTGAAATTCTCCAGGCAAGAAAACTGGAGTGGGTTGCCATTTCTTTCTCCATTTTGTTAGCTTAGAGGTCAGCTAATGATTGGACAGCAATGTTCTTTAATGCCTTTAAACAGTTAACTCTCCCAATCTTGAAGAAGTGCTCTTTGAAACTATTGGGCTATGCCTTCAACACTTCAACATGCAGTTTACAACTCTGCCTTAGCTTTCACTTCCTACTTACAGAGCCTCAAGTTCTGTCACAGGTTAGATTAATGCTTTTTCTTTTGGGTATGCATACATCTTATACATGCAGCCTTCTAGATTCCCAGGAATTATGCTGGAACTTTTCAAAGCCCTCTACAGACATGACATTTTTTTGTTTTTGTTTTTGGTCAGCATCTGTTTAGCCTCAATTGTTATCACAGCCTCAAGTAGCTTCTATGGTAAACAGGGTAAAGATACAGATCTTTGCAGAGTGAGTGGAGTCAGGTCAAATAAAGACAGAACTCTTTAGAATACAGAGCTTTTCAGTGAGGTACCAGACAGGTCAAATAGTGACAATTCTCTAGAGTGGGCTTTTTGTGGTGCTTCAAGTTCCCTCCAGTGGTAGTACTAGGCTGCTGGTTTTAACAGTTGCAAGGTTGCTTGTTGTCAAAGCTGACCTAGAACTGAGGAAATATGGACAGGGAAATTTAAAATGTTACAAACCATTTTGTTACAGTTTCTGTTGAATAAATGCTTTTTAGACTACTGGAAGCTTTTAGTTGTTTTTTTTTTTTTAGAGTTCTGACAAAGTTGATTTTGACAACTTTTAGTGTTATCATTGTTTTTATGGAACAACAGATTTTCAGCGGTCCTTACTCCATTAATTCAGAAAAGTTATCAAGGAAGCCATTTTTATAGTTACAACAATGGAACACTAATTACTTTTCCTTTCTAATAATTATGTTTCTAAGACTTAGTAAACTAAGTTTTCTAAGTAGAAATGTGGTGGGAATTTACGAGAGATCTTTTCTCATTTGGCATTTCAATTATTTCATGTTTGGTTCTCCAAGTTGAGAGTCCTGAGACTCAATTTTCTCAAAGGTACAAGTGAAATATTGTCGTTCCCAGGGTTCAGAAGACTTAAAACGATAATGTAAAACTAATTACAAAGGTACAGGAATCAAAACAGAGTGGTACTGGCAAAAGAAAAGTCATACAGACCAATGGGATACAAGCCCATACATAAACCATCCTATATGTACGGTCAATTGATTTTCATTAACTGAAAATTAATTAAGGCTGCCAAGACAATTCAGTGGAGAAAGGGCAATCTTTTCAACAAATGGTGCTGGGGAAACTTCATATCCAAATGCTAACAAAGCTGATTTCTTATCTTTTGCCATATACAAAACTCAAGATGGAAAAAAAGACCTAAAAAAAGACTCTTGGAGGAAAATCTTCATGATATTAGATTTGGCAATGCATTCTTGTACATGACACCAGAAGCACAGGCAACAAATAGAAAAATTGGAACTTATCAAAATTAAAAACTTTTGTGTATCACAGGACACTTCTGAAAGAGTGAAAAGCCAGCCCACAGAATGGGAGAAAATACATGAGTAAATCATATATCTGATGACAGATTAATATCCAGAATATATTAAGAACTTCTACAATACACACAAACAATCCAATTAAAAATGGGCAAAAGACTTAAATGGGTATTTCTCCACAGAGGATATACAAATGGCCAGTAAGCACGTGAAAATATGCTTAGCATCACAAGCCATTAGGGAAATACAACTCCAAAACACAATGAAATAACACTTTATACCCATAAATACAGCTACTGAAAACAAAAACAGCAAGTGTTAGTGAAGAAGTAGAGAGAGTGGAATCCTTCTGTATTGCTGGGGGGATTGTAAAATGGTGCAGCCATTGTGGCAAAGTCTGAGGTTCCTCAAAAAATTAAATATAGAATTGACATGTGATTCAGCAACTTCACTCTTAAGTGTATACCCAAAAGAACTTAAAGAACTCTCACAGATACTTGTACAAAAATGGTCATAGCAGCATGATTCACAATAGCAAAAGGTTTCCATTAATCTAAGTACCCATCAACAATGAATGGATACAGTGGAATATTATTCAGACATAAAAAGGAATGGAATTCTGATATATGCTACAACTTGGATGAACCTTAAAACCATTATGCTACAAGACATTAAGACACAACGTACAAATGCTGCACGATTCCACATATATAATATGCCTAAAATAGTCAAATTCAAAGAAAAATAGAGTTTACCTGGGGTATATCACATATCAGGTACAGTTTCTGATTGGGATGATAGTTCTAGAAATAACAGATAGCGGTGATGGCTAAAAAACACTCTGAATGTATCTTAATGTCATTCAATTGTATGGTTAAAGTGATAAATTAGGTTATATATATTTTAGCATAATATTAATAAATTTAAAATGATAATGTATAATCCAAAGGCCCTATTTAGTGAGTCTTTCATTTCTCAGTTGAGAAGGTGGTCATAGAAGTTACTTGGATAATACTTTATGAAACACTCATAGTTAATAGTATGTTTAACAGTACCCACCCTCCAGCACACACAAACATACACACACACACACACACACACACACAACACTATACACTCAGTGCTCTATCAAACACCTGTAATTATATTTTGCAAAGGATTACACATCCAGTACATTCACTAATGATGCAAAGAATTTATATCCTCCCATACTGATGGATAAAAACACATACATTCTCTAAGCACAAAGCTTATATTCACAAATAACTTTTTGCTTAAAGACAAATGTCAATTAATAATCACAATGGAATTTAGTTGTTTAATGCAACCACTAATCTAATATCACCAATAAAATCTAAGCAGTTATATCACAAAACCAGGGTTATATTCAGTGGACATGCATTAATAATCTATACAATTTAACATTACACCAGAAAAGGAACTGAATACAAAATTTTCCTTGATATTTGGTGGTTTTCAAACTTCATGGCACAGATTACCAAAAAAAAAAAAAAATTGTAAAAACAGATTTTAAATATTTTCAATAGAATGGTAAAAAATTGAACAAGCCTTTAAATTTTCATATTGGGGTGAATATTTAAAACATCAAGCTGGCCCCGATCTGTCAAAAATGACAGGTAAATATTTACAACGACTAGACAGGCTTTCAGTTACAATGGTATTGGAGGGTAACTTTCCCCTGGTAAAAACCTTTTATGGTTAATTTCCCAATGCAAATATGTTTTCATAAATACTGTGATAATTTAAACTTGGAAACATACCTGAAATCAGGACAGGGACAAAAAAAAACAACACAAGTCAATCTTATTTCTGACCTGTTATCATAAAGCCTTTTTGGGTCCAGACACCACACACTGTCCTTCATTATAAAACTAAATTAAGAAGAGTAGAATGACTTTACCATTCTGGCTGACATTCTTCTACAGAGTTATCTTTCACTACACATCAAGGCAGGGTTCAAGCTCCATTAGCTTGCTTCTCTAGATACAGTGTAATTAGCAGAGCACCAAATTTATAAACTGATATGGCAACCCAAAATGCTAAACACACTTTTCAAACAGAAGCAAATTTTCCCTATTGTTAGTTCTATGTGCCATGTTATTTTTGAAACTTATGCAGCTATGAATAAGAAAAGAATTAGGGAAGCTTTGAACATATCTTGTACTTTTCATCCAGGCTAAAGTGCAAAATATCTCCATGTCTCTGGTATTTTAATAGGAAAAAAACATACACATAATAAAGGAAATGAGGTGACAATAAAATACAAAGAAAAAGACTTTTTAAAATACACACTTGAAAACTACATAAGAACAATTTAATTTTTCTTTCTTCAATGAAATCTGTGAATGAACCAAGTTCTCACAGAACTTGGGATCTTGTTTGGTTCTCTTTCCCAGGATCAGAAATTCCAAATTTAGAGGGACAAAAATGGAAGAAAATAACATTGCATGACAATGGACACTAAGTTCATAAAGAACTTTTCTTTAAAAATGAGATATTATGGAAGAAAATACCATGAAAATAATAATCCTATGAGAATTGTTTTTTAAGCACAGTAAATTTGAGCCTTGGTCTTCATGAAGATACTACAGCTTATATAGAAAACTATAAATATACAAGACTCCAGGAAAAAAAGTCAAAATACATATTTAACATTCTGTAGGCCTAAAAAACTTCTGAGGGGAGGGAGAAAGATGGCCAACTAAATCTTCGCTTAAGAATACAGAACTATGAAAAATTCCTGGGTCAAAAGCTCCAAGATGCTCCAAATGGAACCACACTCTGTGAAAACATACAATTTAGATATACTTTTTAAAGGAAAAATAAAGTACTGAATAATTGCAGTTCCTTCCAAAAAGGAGATCTTAAATTAAGGGGAAAAGATTCTAATAGTGTAAACGAATCTGGCTCAGAAAGAAAACTGAATAACATATCCAAAGTTCTGTCCATAAAAGTAATGACGGTACATCTTTAATATTAAAGAAATAGGCTATAAAAAAGTTCATTCTCAGAACTGGTTTTAGTAAAATCTCATTTGTGCTCCTTTGTGGGTGCATAATAAAGTTCCATGGGTTTGTTCACCTTCCAGTATTTCTCACTGACCAATTCCAAAGAAAAAGAGCCATTTAACACCTAAAACAAAAAAGAAACAATTATGAAAACTACTCAAAGCACAAAATAGTGAGATGGAACTACATTAAAGTCCATCTGAAAAAAAAAAACAGGATAAACTTGTTGTCACTTATACCATTCATAAAAGAAAAATGGATATATCAAGTTAACTACCCTGCTGCAATTTCTCTTCAGTGTATGCACCGTTTTATTAGGCCCCACCCCACAACTTGCCACTCTCAGATGTTCAATGTGCCCCCAATATCAACAGCCTATTATTTTAAATACTTACAGTGAACTGGCCACTGGCTGTTGCTATGTAAATGGTATACTGCTTCTCACTGGCCGTATCAAGGTTCATCTGGTTTGATTCTCCTTTGCTTCGAAGTTCTTCTAAAGCTAACCTCACAGCCAGATACTTGGATAAGTGATCAACAGTGGCATTACCTGAAGTCTTTATGTATCTGGAAAAACAAATCATTAAAACCTTAATTTCTAGATTAATGATAAAAATGTATGTAAGTTATAAAACATTTCCAAAAAGCCATACCAAATGCAAATATCTCAAATGTTGACAAAATAATATCAGAAATTTATTCCTCTATTATCTAAAAATTTCTTATTGAAAGGTACAGAAGAGAGAAAAGTACAAGCTCACATCCACCAGGCCATGAAAGCTCTACCTACCTTACCATCCATAATATATGACATAAAATAACAAAAATCAAATACACACTGTACTAAGAGGAAAAACAGAACATATCGCTCAACCCCAACAATCAGTTCTGAATCTATAGCAGCAAGAATACTGCTAAGAATAAAAGCAAATTTCTTCTTGTCTTTTTTAGGTTTTTCAGAATGAGCGTAAGTGCTAATTTTCATGTTTTTTTTTAAAGCATGGTGTATCATTCAATCACTCACTCAACCTGATGCGTATCTGCACTTGATGGCAGGTAGTGTGCTCTTTGGAGAGATGTAATAAAGCAGCCATGCTGGCCAGCCAAAAATTTTAGAGCATTACTGTAAAGACATTTAAATGATTCTTTCTCCTCCTCTGCCTAGGAGGGTCATTCCTTTCAGATATGCATGTGTAGACGGCAAGCACATGAGGAATAAAGAAAACAAAATGCAGGCAGCTAAACTATCCAGCTGGCCTCTGGCAACAATAGGATGACAAATATCACCCTTAATTCTTACCTGAAATTGCTTTCTAACTCCAAAGTAACCATTCTAAATTCAGACAATCTGAAACTAACCCACACTTACCTTGTCTGTGCACTGTCATCTTTTTCCATAAGTGTGGGATGAGGCCTGAATACTAATTCAATTTCACTAGCGCCATCCATTACTGGGTCAATTGCCACTGTTGCATTATTATTATCAAGCTCAAGCCCGGAATCATCAGATGTTTTGGTCCGTTTGTTACTAGGTCCTGCTTCCTGATTGCTATGCGTGGATGCATTACTACAGTGAGAACTGTCTCCATTGTCTTCTGCTCCGCTACCATTTTCAATCTGTTGTTTCTTACCTCGCTGTAATCTAGTTAAGAGGAAAATAACACAAAAACAGGTTGCATGAAATTTACATGTAGGCCTTCTTAATGCATCAAGTTAGAAGTACATTCATTGAAGTTATTAAATTCTAAGTTCCCTGGTAGCCTAGAGGTTAGGGTTCCAGACTTTTATTGCTGTGGCCTGGGTTCAACCCTTGGTTGGGGAATTGAGATCTTGAAGCCACTTTAGTGTGGACAAAAAAAAACCTAAATTCTAAAAACATGTTAATAACTGAATTTGCTCCAAGTTGAATAACGGCATCTATTTCCCACATGTCCCTGAAAAGTTTAGGGAAACACACACAGGCAAACATTCGAACAAATTTAACAAATATTTACATTCACTGAAAAAATTTCTTTTTTGATTATGGGGACTACTGGCAAATACTTATTTACATTTGGAGACTTTTCTTATGAGATTTTAAATCGAAACAAAGGTATAATTCAGATATGTCAGCACTCTCTGCCTGCTGACCTCACCCAAAGTCGGCTAATGCAATGCAAAATTATTCTAAAGCAAAAGATGAGATATCTAAATACAGAGCATGAATACAGAAGCATCTCTCTAACAAGCTCAAATACTATAAACCGGTAACTGGGCAAGGCGCTTCGTGCACACATCTTATTTATTCATCAAAACAACCGTCAAGGCAGTTAACAATACCATCACTTTATAACTGGGGTGGAAAATGGAAACTTAGCAGACACTTGAAAAAATAGTGTATGCCATGCAGATTATCTAGAAGAGGTTCCTGAAAGACAGAACAGTAAGTATAAAGGCACCAAGGCATAAACAAGCTTGCTAAGTCTGAAAAACACCGAAGAAGCTTTAATAATGTTGTTAACAACTGAACAAAGCTTCTGTCACATACTCCCACCACTAGAAATGTTCAAGCAAAATCAAAAGTCTATCTATAAAGGATTTCACAAAGGGGATTCTTTCTCTGGGTAGATGACTGAAAGTCTGCATTTCAGAATCACTTCTAGAACCTTTAAATATGAATGCATATTCCCCAGTCAAAGATTTTGATTTACTTAGCCTGGAGTGATAACTTTGAGGCTCTAGGATTCAAAAACTTCCCAAGTGATTCTGATGTTCAGCCAAAGTGAAAGCCGCGAGACTGGGATGTGGCTTTGGAAAGTCCTGACTCCCCCTGAGGCCTAAACATATAAGGAGATGTCAGAGCAGAAAAAAGAGTGGGGTGAAGAAAGTGCTCAGATTATGTAGGGCTTTGGAAGCTACCATTAAGGTCTTTTAGCCTGAATATGAAGAGAAGATATTAGAGGCCTCAAAGCAAAGGAGAATTTGGACCTGACTTTCACCTTATCATTCTGGCTGCTGTGCTTTGAACAGATGGTATGGCAGTAAGCATGGAAAGTAGAAAGACAAATCAGGAGGCTACTTCAATACTTCAAATGAAAGACAGTGGCTGCTTATACCAACTTGGATGTATTATGGGAAAAGCTAAAAATATATTTACTTGCAGACTGGTATACAGGCTGGGGAAAAAAGGAGAGAGATTAAAAGTAACCCCAAAATTTTTGGCTAAAGCAAGTGTGATGATGGTTTTGCCATCAACTGAAACAAGCAAGAAAGAAGAGAAGTAGGGGGTAAAAACTGACAATTCAGTACTGAACATGTTAAGTTTGGAGACAAGAAACAGCTAATGACATACAAAGGGAATCAGGAGAATATGATCTCTTGAAAGACAGGTAAAGAAAACCAATCAAAGAGAAATTAACTGTGTAAAATATTAAGTAAGATTAGATCTCAGAATCAGTGACTAGATTTTTCCATGTGGAGGTCAATGATAACTTTGACAAGGGTGATATGAGGAGTCAGGGTGAAGCCTGACTGGGGGAGTTCAAAATGGGAAGAAATCGGAGCTGGTGAGCACAGACAACTCTTATGAAGAGAAGAAGAGAAGTACAGTGGTGAGTGGAGACAGAAGTGGGTATATGAGAGGTTTCTGTTTTGTTTTTAAGATTCTATTACTTTAAAGGAATCCCCTATTACCCCAGGAAACATATATTATACCTGCATGAAAAACTAATTACAGAGAACTACTGTTGGTTACTGCATTTTATCTTTTCAAAATGGAAGGCGGTAAGTAAATTCAGTCTTTAATAAAACACTAAGAAAAGCGGCCACCGTCTCTGCCTCTCGCCCCTACCTGTTCATAGCCTGAATCTTCAGTCCCTCCTCAATGCTGTGGCTGAGTGCCTGCTGATTATTGTGCTTGTTGATCCTGGCTAATACTCTTTCTTGATGAGCTTCATACTCATCACGACTCGGATAAATTTTGCTGATGAGTGCATCGAAGTTTGGGTCTGGTCTTAGTGATCTTTTGGAAACTAGCTTTTTCCGACAGGTAGGGCATTCTTTATTGCTAAATAAAAAGAGGGAAAAGAAATGTAAGTAATGCTAGTATCTTTGGGCTGAAGACAAAAATAGCCAGCTTCCAGATTATTATCATCTTTTCCCCAATACCTTTACTAAGTCACAGAAAGTTAAACTGATTACCTGACTTTCCGTGAATATCTGACTAGTGGCTATAAGCACGATCTCTGAAAACTGAGATACTCTCTACTACTTGCCAATAGAGAAAAATCTAAATACTTCCTTGTGATAATTTATATATAACCATTTAGAAATGAAAATCTAGTTTTTCCTAATATAAAGTTCCCCTTTCTGATATCCATGCCATATAAGGAAAAAGTATCCATTAATATATATTCATGTTATCAATTATTTTATTAAAATAGCTTTCATCAGGGTATTATTTTACATACCTAAGAAGTGGAAAAGCCATGGTTTCAAGCTTTGTAGTTTCCTCAAAATAAAAACTCATCCTGAAAAGCTTCTAAAATTATATAAAACCAACTGTTTCAAAACAAAGATTCTCCAACAATTACAACCTGGACTTTAGATAAAGCACTAGAATACCGTCCTCACATAATTTAAATACCTAGGTGTCACTCATTTTAACATACCCACTTCTGAGGGCTGTGATAATGCAGTCTGCACAAAAACGATGTAAGCACTCTTTTGTAGTCATGGTGTTCTTCAACATATCCAAACAAATTGGGCACATTAATTCACTGTGTAGACTTCGAGGTGAAACCACAATTTCTAAGCCATCTGTTATTGCCTCCTGTAAAAACATCACTTTAAAATTAAATGCTACCTTTTTAAAAAAAAGTTATGGACAAGTTCAAACATATAAGAATACAGAAGCGACAAAAATGAACACCTGTGCAGCCATCATCCAGTCACCATCACTGTCAATTCACAACCAATCTTGTTTTATCTATAATCTCCTTCAACTTCCCTCAGCCCCAGCACCAAAGCATTATATAAATCTGTTATCATAATGTTAAAGATAGCATATCATATATTTAAAAGACAACTAATGGTAAGTTAGCCTGGTATAATTTTAAAATAGCACTGAATATGGAGTCAGATGGCTTAGGTTCTAGTTCAACAACTAGCTCTGCAACTCTAAATATTTTAACATTGTCTTCTTACCTGAAAAATGAGGAAGTTAAGGCTAAAGGAACCCTAAAAATTCTTCCATCTGCAAAAGTGCACCACTATGATAATAAACTATATATTTCATGCCATCCATTAAGATTTTAAAATATGAATTTAAATATTCTCTAAGGACTGATGCTAAAGCTGAAACTCCAGTACTTTGGCCACCTCACGTGAAGAGTTGACTCATTGGAAAAGACTCTGATGCTGGGAGGGATTGGGGGCAGGAGGAGAAGGGGACTTCCCGACAAGAGGATGAGATGGCTGGATGGCATCATCAACTCAATGGACGTGAGTCTGAGTGAACTCTGGGAGATGGTGATGGACAGGGAGGCTTGGCATGCTGCAATTCATGGGGTCACAAAGAGTCGGACATGACTGAGTGACTGAACTAAACTGATGCACAGTTTAACAGGATTTTGTTTTAAAATCACTTTTTAAACCTTAAACATTCTTGATCCACAGAGCAGTTTTATACCAAGTGGTCAGGTTCTCAGGCTAATCTACAAACTGATTTAAACTACAGCACGTCTGTCTGAAGTAACAAGTATTAGTATTTCTAACTGTCATGACTAAAACTGTTGTCAGTGAGAAATGCACTTGGAGTTGCAATGTAGAATTCAGGCCGCATCTCCCAGAGGCACAGATCAGCAACTCCTACTTTTGGCCTCACTACCACAACCTACCCTTCCCACAAGGCAGCACTGAGAACAAAGGCACCAATACTCCTGTGGATTGAGGGGAGAGGTCTAGTTAGTGGCCATGAAAAGGAAGATGCAGGTAGAAATGAGGGCTTCCAACAGGCTTACTGACACTTCCTATTTCCACTGGCTCTCCATCATACTTGTGTTTTCTCTATAGGGTCAAAGATTGATGACTCCACAAAAAAAGACAATGAAACTGTGGATACTGTCCCTTATCAAGTTA
This sequence comes from Bos mutus, assembly GCF_027580195.1. Classification (NCBI taxonomy): domain Eukaryota; kingdom Metazoa; phylum Chordata; class Mammalia; order Artiodactyla; family Bovidae; genus Bos; species Bos mutus. Next base: position 20,005,715 of record NC_091632.1, read on the forward strand.
TCTCTTATATTTCAACCTTTCTATATAAAGCACTTTCTGCATTTTACTTAGTTTAATATGCACACAAACTTTTGACTTAGGAATTATAACCTCCATTTTATGAATCACACAGGGTATGATGATGACCCAGCTAGTAATCAAGCCTGTCCCCCTCGGCCTCTTGAAAACTTGCCTAGCAAAATCCCAAGCCTGGAAAACCATCCATCTGGGTTTGCATTCCTGTCCCTGTGCATCTGTGTAGCACTGCAGAGGGGAAAGGGGGAGGGATCACACACCAGACTGGTGTCAGTAAAACTCACTTTTCTTTTCACTACAGCGTTTTCACACCTTTTCTTCTATCTGCAGACCTTCTACCATGTAAACGTTAAGCAGATTACCTTACTTCATTAAAAGGAGCTCTCATTTTCTCTCTACCTGATCTTTATTAGGTATCTTCCTCATTCTTATTATAAGGAGAAAGCACACCACTTCCTATCAAATGTACGTTCCTTTCTACCTTCTCAAGCATGCTCCCCTTTCAATTATTCTGTCTGCTCTCAGACTTCAGCAATCTCTCCCTCCTCACTAAATCAATCTGGATTAACATAGGATTGCTGCAGTGAAACGTGAACCTTAGAGCTGTGTCCAGAGGGAGCTGGGGTTCCTGATTCTAAGTTCCCCTCAAGTTTTCATTCATTTTGCATCTCTGCACAGCCAAACTTCTCTAAAGCGTTACCTATCCATCTTCACCTCCCCTCCTCCCTCTTTAACACAGCACAGTCTACTCAAGTGAATCTATTCTTCTCAAGGGTTACCAACTTTATACTGCCAACTCGAATGTTCACTTTTGTAATCCTCATCTTACTCATCCTCCCAGTAGTACTGAACACAGTAGCTGCATCCTCCTTGAAACACTCTGTCCTCTTTTTTTTATCTCCTCTCATCTCCCACTTTTCCTTCCATTTCTCTGGCTGTTCCTTCTCAGCCTCCTTTCCTATTACTTAATTTCTAAATGCTGAAGCTCCTGTGGATGAAGTTCTGAGCCTTCTGCTCATCTCTCTAGGTAATCTGGCATTCCTGTGCTCCAAATGCACTGACAAGTCCTGAAACTTTATATTTAGCCCAGACCCCTAGGTAGCATTTCTGCTTGTCTTACAGGCATTTCAAACTTTCAGACTTCAGTTTTAAGAATGTTTATCTCCTTCAAACTTGTTCCTTTCCCAGTCTTTCCCGTCTTCACCTTCTCAAAATAGTCTTCCCTAGTTACCCTGTTATTATTACAGCATCGAGGAACTTACCTATGTACAGCTTCTCATATGTGTAATTTACCTGCTTGGTGTCTAAACTCCCTGAGCTGATGCCACATCTGTTTTATTCACCACTTTACCTAGTCCCTAATTTAGGACCTGGTACACAATAGGCACTCAAATTATTTCTTCAATGAATGGTCAACCAACATACACAAAAATTAGGACTATTTTGTATATAAATGTATTATTATGGTTATGTTCTTTCAAATTTTCATTTTCTAAAAATATATTCCGGTTTACATATGTCTCATATTTTCCCTAAATTATCTTGGTCTACATTACCTGAGGTGTTCGTTGTAGTTCATATAAACTGAGTTCCCATGTTTTGCTTAATGGCTGAGTTCCATTTGTCTGCACAGCCTGAGACATTGCTAGGAATAAAGAGGAGAGAAAAACAATTTTAGTATCTGAAAGGGAAGTAAATCTCAAAACTAATTTTTGGACATTGTAAATCCTGAGAATAATAGTAAAAAAAAAAAAAAAAAGTTACACACTGGTTCAAGAATGGAAATGAAGAAAAGCTCGAGAATATTTCCATTTATAAATACAAGCTACTTGACAGCAAGAGGCTATCACTGATCTCTGAACACCTAACAGCCCGCATACAGAGAATGCTTCATTACTAACGTACAGAAAATCCTCTTCAACCAAGATAGCAAGTTATCTTTCTGAAACTAGTGGTCATGGAATTTAGAACTAAGTCAGGAAAATGTCAGACTTTTCAGCATGGCCACCTGGTTTTTCCCGGAAACACAGAATCTACCGTCTAAGCACTTTAAGCCACCAGCTATCCCGCCTCTACTTTCACAGCTCCACTCATGAAAACTCCTGTCTACTAAGTCAGCTTAGAATTCAGAAAGCTCCTCCTAATGGTGAGTCCAAAACTGCTACCTATCCACCCATAGCTTGCCCTCTGGAGGCAAGCTGATTTAAGCCAAACCATTTTTCTACACAACAGTCTTTCAAATATTTGGACACGGTTATCACATCCCACCTGATTTTTCTTTACTTCTGGCTGAATGTCTTAGTTCCTCCTAGTACTGACCATTTGATACAATTTCAAGGTCTCCTTGAGTTCTAGTTATTTAATGGAGCACTAAGGGAGGGAGAGTGGTCCAGTAGACAGTGAGAAGGAAAAACATCACACTTGCCTAAAGACACAGCTTGCACGATCACAGAATGTCATATACTCTACACTGGCACATAAACAACGAAGGACATGATCCATCTGTATCCAGGATGGTGAATTTCCCACTTTTAGCAGATACCATTTTAAAATACCTGCTCAAGACTCCACCTAATGAGCAATTAACTCAACTTTGCTTTTATAAGTAAAAGCACTTTACTGAACTTTAACCTAAATTCTAGTCCCCTCTAAAATTCAACACACATTGTTTCATTGACAGAAAGCTACATTTTCACATGAAGTTTCTCCTTTGTCCAAGCAAAAATGTGAAATGTTCAAATTTTTCAAATTTGAATGAATCATGGATTTTGTTTATAATTTTCAGGCTGTCCACTGAGTCTACTCTAAAGACTTGTTCATTTTGCTTACTGGAACTAGTGACTCCCAAACAAGCAAACATTCCTTAAGCCTTTTGTCCTTGAACTAAAATTATCATTCAGGTCCTGTATGATCCCTGATCAGTGTCCCCAACGGTAATCTGGAATCTCAGCAATTTTTCTCAGCTATTATAGCTGAGTTGCACAGTCACTAGACTAGCTGAGTTTGTTAATTCTACGATTAGTATCCTGTGGTTCTTTGAGTATCTCCCTGAATGCTTTAACTCCATTCTCTGAGAATCATAAATTGAAAGAATTTTGTGAAAGAAACTTCTTGATGAAATACTGTCTTTTCTGTATCATTCAATCTTCAGAAGATCAAATGATGGCACAGGCTCTACTAACTGCTATGTAGTTAAACTTTAGCAGCCAACAGATAAGAGACCCAAGAGACCAGTGTCTGGTCTCTGGAGCAACAAACTTTGCCATAAGCCTCTCTAAAATCTTCAATAGGAGATATCTAAAAGAGACATCACTTTGTTTAATGGAGAAGGCCATTCTTCATTTTTGTACTCGGGGACTAAGGTTAACATTTCTGTACTTTAGGGACTAAATCATGGTTTCTAGCCACCACGTTATGGGCTTCCCAGGCGGCTCAGTGGTAAAGAATCCGCTTGTCAACGCAAGAGACACAGGTTTGTTCCCTGGGTCGGGAAGAACCTCTGGAGAAGAAAATGGCAGCCCACTCCGGTATTCTTGCCTGGGAAGTCCCATGGACAGAGAGGCCTGGTGGGCTACAGTCCACAGCGTCGCCAAGAGGGGGACATGACTTAGCAACTAAACAAGAAGCCACCACTTTATGAGCGTTGCTTGATCCTACTGTCTGCAGTGTGTGTTATCAATACAACTAAAACAAGCTCTAGAAAAGAAAGGAGAAAAAGTACCAAATATACGCTGGCCAGTCTTTCTGACTGGCATGCTGAAGCCTTAAACTTGGAGTTCAAAGCAGCGTATATTTAAAGACTCTCTAGCAAAGAAAAATGCATTCAGATTATCTGAAACCTGCCCTCCTTATGTACCCAACATTATGTTTTGGCATCACCACCTTTTATACTCTGTTCCCCTTTACTGCCTCCCCTGAAATTCCAAATGAACTATCTTTTTCTCAAGGTCTTCCCCAAGAAAACAACAAATGGCCCAGACCCACTTAAGACTGCTACAATGGTAGATAAACCAATGGAAACTAAAGTAAGGTACAGTTCAGGTTAACAGTCATAATAAAAAACTTTCCAAAACCATAAGGCAGAGAGACTAATGGCCGCTATTGGATTTCATTCTGTTAAGACACTGTCCAGGAATCCCAGGCTTATATTAATGACTCCATTTACTTGTAGCCTCTCAGATGAGTAAAACTGAAAACTGGCTGGAAAAACAGAAAAAAAGAAAGTACAAAACACTTCACAGGAGACTAGGGAATGCAAGGGACTAGAAAAAGCAAGAAAACAAGAGTGATACACAGGCCTTTTCTGATGCCTTTCCTTTAAAAGTCAGACTAAAACTCAAGGCTGAAAGCAAGGAATGGAACAATAAATAGGAAACATAAGAAACTGGCATCAAGGTGTGCAACCTGTATTGTGGGACAGGCCCAACAGATAATGTAAAAAGAACCTGTCCTTCTTTTTCTTAACAGGCTCACATCTAAAATACAGGATTAAAAAAAAAAAAAAAAAAAGGATCGGAAATTTGCAAATTTGGATAATTTCCAACACAGCAGTTGAAAATGTGAGAAGACCTTTAGAAAACTGACAAAGTACAAAGTAAAACAAACATATGATACTTCAGATTAAAAAACCAAAGATCCTTTAGCCTCTAAGTTTCAAGGACCTATTCGTAAAGATACTGACCGATACAGCAATCAGAAAAAATTAGTGGAAGAGGCACTGCCCCATAATAGCAAATAAAGGGTATATGTGGGGTGGGGTCAGGTGGGATGTGTGTGTGTAAAGAACAATGGCCTCAAACCTACAAAGGATGCAGCTCTGAAGCTGACTCTGGCATTCACTGAACTCAAGGTAAACTACCTTTAAATACAGCTTCCCTGTAAACACATGTGCCACTTTTCTACCATAAACTCTGTACTAACAAAATTAATCTATTAGAAACTAAAACTACTAAGACAGGAGGAATTTCTCAGAACTCTAAATCCTAACCCATGTCCCCACACTGTTACCCTGGGGTCAACTATAAACAGAACACGCCTTTCATCTGTCTAAAACGCTCCCCCAGCAAATAATAGGAACTGTCAAATAAAATGTTCTCCTAAGGCCTTGTTTCTAGAGATATCAATTCTGCTGAACATAGCCAAATTTTATCTGATTTGGGTATTGGTATACCTGTGGCAACTAAGATTTAGAAAGTAAACCACAAGTTAGTTGTAGTTCCAAAACATCACAGTATCATTTGGAAAACTAGGATCAATATGACTTTTGAAAATTTTCCAGTCTTTCTGTTTGAATCTGTATTACAATCAATCATAAGTTCCCTGGTAACTAGTCTTTAATGCTACTGCATGGATGCCATCTTACCAGATAACACAGCAGGTGTTACAAAAAAAGAAAAAGAAAAGGATACAATGTTGCTGATTACCAAAACCACTATCTCATTTTTTTTCTTCTTTCTTTTTTAAATTATGAAAGTATGATAACACAATTACAGGAGATCTGGAAAATACAGAACAAGGTTACATATAGTTCCACTATATATTATTTTTTAAGTAGATTAAGATTTTTTAGTTGGAGTTTCAACATCAAACTCTCAAAATTAACAGAATGAATATAAAGAGAAATAGAAGAATACAGTAGACCTGAAAATCACTATGAGAACCAATTCAACATAATTAAGACTTCTACAGTTTTCACACAACAGTGGGATACAAGTTCTGTTCAAGTTCCCAGACAATAAACTAGGAAACAGTGGAAGATACCCATGGACATAAAACAAAGTGCAAAAATTCCATGGTCTAAAGGTACTGAAATAGAGTCTGTTTGTTCTCTTATCACTGTGGAATTATGTTAGAAATCAGTATCGAAAGATATTTGAAAATAACCCACATATTTCCAAGTGCGATGTGACACTTACCAAGAGAGATCTTTGACTTTGCCATTGAAAGCCTCAATAAAGTTAGAAGTCTAAGAAAACACAGAGGGTGTATCTCAATTTTTGAGAACATGTCAGCAGTGCAGATATCAACAATGTTTAGTAACATCTCCTGTGATCTGGCCAAGGAGGGTCAAAAGGGGATCTGAGATGAAAACTTCCATTTTTTGACTCAAGACAATCCACATATATAGAGGGAGCTATAAATTCTACTTTGGCCTAAAGCACGTGAACTGCATGTATTCAGGAAGCTCACACTTCCACTCTGGCAGTTACCAAACAGATAAGCGCCCCAGAACTAGTTCCTCTTTGCTTTTAGGTCAATATATATTTTTTCACTTAAATTTAACCTAAATTCTATCCTTCCCCCAAATCATATACAAACTTTCCCCTTCTTTGGTTTAGTGACAAGCTGCATTTCTGTCTGCAGCTCATTCCTGCCCAAGCCAAGAACATGAAAGACATTTAGCTTGTTTTTCAGGTGAGAACGAATTGACTTTGATGACTGGTATTTGGGAGTCATCTAGATATTCATACTACTGACATATACATAGAGCAAAGAAAGAGAAAAGGAGTAAGAATAGATAGCCTAGATAAAAACTACAATCTGAAAGGCTGGAAAGTAGAGCTGAAGCCCGTGAAGGAGGGAAATGAAGTGTCAGACAAAGTAGATTCTTTCTAGTAACAGGAGTTGACTACTGTCTCAAGATCCTTGCCACAAAACAGAAGATCTGGGTCTACCCATGGCCCAACCCCCACCTAGATGACACTTCTGAATAAGAAAAGAGATACCCAACAAAACAGAAATGTTTCTTGCACAAAGTAGACACTCAAAGTTGTGAAGTGAATATTAGCATTACAGTTCAGACAAGATAATTTTAGTAGCAGTGACAGAAACAAAATAAATCCTGAGAAAAGATCTAGTCACAGTTAAATGTTGAGAGTTCACAGTTTCAATAACCAAAGGGAAAATATCAATAGTATATTCAGAACATTCTTTGAAGGACCATAAATATCTGGCTTTCATGCTGACTTTCCACATTGTCACATACGGCAAATCACAAAGTCCTTCTGTGGATACTCAATGTGGTTTCAAAAGCTTTTTCAATACAACAACCTCAAAATGATTGGATGGCATCACGAACTCCACACACAAGAGTTTGAGCAAACTCTGGTAGATGGAGAAGGACAAGTGTGCTGCAGTCCATGGGGTGGCAAAGAGTTGGACACAGCCGAGCGACTGAACAACTGAACGCCACCACTCAACAAGTTCAGTTCAGTTCAGTCGCTCAATCGTGTCCGACTCTTTGTGACCCCATGGACTGCAGCACAGCAGGCTTCCCTGTCCTTCACCGAGTCCCGGAGCTTGCTCAAACTCACATCCATCAGGTCGGTGATGCCATCCAACCATCTCATCCTCTGTCGTCCCCTTTTCCTCCCACCTTCAATCTTTCCCAGCATCAGAGTCTTTTCAAATGAGTCAGTTCTTCGCACCAGGTGGCCCAAGTATTGGGAGTTTCAGCTTCAGCATCAGTCCTTCCAATGAATATTCAGGACTGATCTCCTTTAGGATGGACTGGTTGGATCTCCTTGCAGTCCAAGGGACTCTCAAGAGTCTTCTCCAACACCACAGTTCAAAGGCATGAATTCTTTAGCGCTCAGCTTTCTTTATAGTCCAATTCTCACATCCATACACGACTACTGGAAAAACCATAGCTTTGACTAGATGGACCTCTGTCAGTAACATCTCTGTTTTTTAATACGCTGTCTAGGTTGGTCATAGCTTTTCTTCCAAGGAGCAAGCATCTTTAATTTCACGGCTGCAGCCACCATCTGCAGTGATTCTGGAGCCCAAGCAAATAAAGTCTGTCACTGTTCCACTGTTTCCCCATCTATTTGCCATAAAGTCATGGGACTGGATGCCATGATCTTAGTTTTTTTGCATGTTGAGTTTTTCTCAACAGTAGTACTAAAAGTAGTTTTTCTCAGAGGCCACTACTACTAAATGCCTTTTTGTAACAAGTGACTACCCATAAAGAGAAGGGCAGAGAAGGGAAAGAGATGAAAACTCCTACGCATTCTACACAAAGAGGTTTACTAGCTTATCTTTCTCTTTTCAAAAAAAAAAATAAGAAAAAAGATTAAGACTTTCATTTCCAGTTCTGCATGTAAAGCTGAACAGACTGAAAAATGGACTACTCTTCCAGGATCCATAAGTGAGGGGAGGACAAAAGCATAGTGACTGTCCCCAAACTGGAGAGACAGAAACTGGGAATCTCAACACCGCAACTGCAGGAGGAACCAGTGTCAGGGGGGAGACTCTACACTGTACCTGAAAAAGTCTTGGAGTATGCTGAGTGTGGACAAGGCTGAGAGTTAGAAACTCCAGGAGGACCCAGTCACAGAGAGGGGAGGCCCCAAAATACCGTCACATTTACCTCCAGAACCCCAAACATTCCCACAGCAAGTATCAGAGAAAAATCCCTTGATGCTTCCAGCAGAGAGAGAGGGAAAGGAAACCATTTTAAAATACGCCAGAGCACTCTAGTTCTTAACAAAGCCTGCCCTTAGAGAAAACTAGGTAACCAAACCTAACCTGCTGGGATATTATCAGAACCTAGGTGACCTGGGGAAGGGAAATAAACAACTCCAGTCCATTCTAGTCATCCTGTCCCACCTAAAAGGGGTTAAAAAAAAAAAAAAAAAACTAACAGCCACTAGTGAAGTTCACAGCCCAGAGGAATAGATTGTGAGACCAATTAAAAGAGTACGGAACCATCACTTTCCCCCAACACCTCACCAACACACTACTAAAGGCCTTTTTGCAACAGTTGCTTTTACCCAGTACAACACATCAGCATGCTGGCAATAGAAAAAATTACAAGGCATATCAAACAACAAAAACATAATCTGAGAAACAAAGCATCAGAACCAGACAATAGGGATAAAATTATCAGACCAGAAAAGAAAGACATAAGAAAATTTAAAGATAAACCAATTGACAAAGAGAAAATTCAAACAACAAAAACATAATCTGAGAAACAAAGCATCAGAACCAGACATGGCAGGGATACTGGAATTATCAGACCAGAAAAGAAAGACGTAAGAAAATTTAAAGATAAGCCAATTGACAAAGAGAAAATACTTGCAACATACATAATAAACAAAGGTCAAAATCCATAATATATAATAGATCCTGCCCTAAGTCAATTTAAAAGACAACTCAATATAGGCTAAATGATAAATGGGTAATTAATGGGAATTACGAGTGGCCAACAAAATCAAATCATGCTTAACTTCACTACAAATCACTAAACTGCAAATCAATGTTATCTATATATGTTCTATTTTTTGGCTGTGATGCTGACAAAAATTAAGATGACTGATAGCTGGGTGTGTGTTTAGGGGGTGGGGGTGGGGCCAAAAAGGACCCAATGATGGCAGGCAAGATAAAAGGCCAAGAGGGAGACGTCAGATTACAGCCACGGATTTCTACCGATTTCAAGTTTTCTTTAGATGACAGAAAATAACTTTTCATTGAAGAAGATAGAAATTAGCGTTTCAGAAGCAGAAAAGCGAACTGGAAGAAATGCCATGAACATGCAGGAAACAGAAGCAACTGACAAACAACTAATCTCAAAAATATACAAGCAACTCCTACAGCTCAACTCCAGAAAAATAAATGACCTAATCAAAAAATGGGCCAAAGAACTAAATAGACATTTCTCCAAAGAAGACATACAGATGGCTAACAAACACATGAAAAGATGCTCAACATCACTCATTATCAGAGAAATGCAAATCAAAACCACTATGAGGTACCATTTCACGCCAGTCAGAATGGCTGCCATCCAAAAGTCTACAAGCAATAAATGCTGGAGAGGGTGTGGAGAAAAGGGAACCCTCTTACACTGTTGGTGGGAATGCAAACTAGTACAGCCACTACGGAGAACAGTGTGGAGATTCCTTAAAAATTTGCTCTTTATTTTCAGAGATTTTCAGTCCCCTGTTGTTTTCACTTCTTTCATTAGGTAGCTTCTGTTCTATGGTCCAGCATTTCTAGCATCCTCCTGTCAATATATTTAAAGTCTTTCTGTATTTCCAAAAAAAAAAAAGAACTGCCTTATGATCCAGCAATCCCACTGCTGGGCATACACACTGAGGAAATCAGAATTGAAAGAGACACGTGTACCCCAATGTTCATCGCAGCATTGTTTATAATAGCCAGGACATGGAAGCAACCTAGATGTCCATCAGCAGATGAATGGATAAGAAAGCTGTGGTACATATTCACAAGGGAGTATTACTCAGCCATTAAAAAGAATACATTTGAATCAGTTCTAATGAGGTAGATGAAACTGGAGCCTATTATAGAGTGAAGTAAGCCAGAAAGAAAAACACCAATACAGTATACTAACGCATATATATGGAATTTAGAAAGATGGTAACAATAACCCTGTGTACGAGACAGCAAAAGAGACACTGATGTACAGAACAGTCTTATGGACTCTGTGGGAGAGGGAGAGGGTGGGAAGATTTGGGAGAATGGCATTGAAACATGTATAATATCATGTATGAAACAAGTTGCCAGTCCAGATTCGATGCATGATACTGGATGCTTGGGGCTGGTGCAGTGGGACGACCCAGAAGGATGGTATGGGGAGGGAGGAGGGAGGAGGGTTCAGGATGGGGAACACATGGATACCCGTGGCGGATTCATTTTGATATTTGGCAAAATACAATATTTTAAAGTTTAAAAATAAAATTAAAAAAATAATAATAAATTTAAAAAAAAAAGGAAATAAGATGACTGATAATACTGTTAGAAAAGGTGTACAGAAACAGGAGTTCTCAAATCACTGGAAGTGTACAGTGGCATGGTTTCGAGGACAGAATAATCTGGCTATTAAATTTTTATCATTCTGACACAAAGAATTTGGTTGCTAAAACATGTCTTGCAATTCAGGCTTTAGGAAAAGTGACAATTTTTTTAAATGAATACAAAAATTAGTTTTCAGGACAAAAGTATATTAATCCCCAACTTAGAAATTAAAATTACCACTTAAAGTTTTTTTTCCATTAAAAATATATTATACTTAAATTATGTGTCTATATTACTGGAAAATGTGTACTTGTGTACTAATTCAATTACATTATGGATTCATCTTTCGGAGACTCATCCAGGGACTTGAGACGCTAATCATAACATTGTTGGGCTTCCCTGGTAGCTCAGTGGTAAAGAATTCACCTGCGATGCAGGAGATGTGGGTTCGATCCCTGGGTCAGGAAGATCCCCTGGAGGAGCAAACAGCAAGCCACTCCACTATTCTTGCCTGGGAAATCCCATGGACAGAGGAGCCTGGCAGGCTACAGTCCATGGGGTCGCAAAGAGTCAGACATGACTTGAGCAACTAAATACACACGAACACACATAACATGGCTGCACATAAATATTCACTTAGTAGTACCTGGCAAAGTACTGCAAAGGCTCTCCAAAGTGTCTTTTTATTCCACCCCGATCTCTAACCCTCAAATTGGTTGAGGGGAGTATTAAAAAACCATATAGACATTGTTATTGTTGTTGTTTAGTCGCTGAGTCATTTCCTACTCTTTTATAGCCCATGGACTGTAGCCGGCCAGGTTCTCTTCCATGGGATTTCCTAGGCAAGAAATACTGGAGTGGGTTGCCATTTTTCTCCTCCAGAGGATCTTCCTGACCCAGGGACTGTACCCACATTCCCTGCATCTCCAGCATTGCAGGTGGATTCTTTACCACTGAGCCACCTGGGAAGCCCCTATAGACACTAAATGTGGCAAAGAGCAGGTTTCATATGAAAAAAAAAAAAAAAAAAGAGGACAATACTAATACAGGTTCCATTCAACTCTTTGAGACCTCCAAAACCCTCAAATTCCTTGACTAGGTTATATTATATATTTGCTCCCAAGATCATTCTCTGGCTCCCCTAGAAGGAAAAACAAATCCACTAAACCAAAAATTCCTCAAGCATAAAGTCAGCAAACTTCATACTTTAGGGATAGCCTTGTTATAGTAAAATACATGAGACACCTAGAAAGCACAGAGTTCTTTGGAACTGGATCAGCTTGAGTTCCCATCCTAACGCTAGCAGTTACTGGCTATGGATCCATGAACAAACACTCAAGGCTTTATCTTTTAATCTGCAAAGTGACAAATCTTTTCAGGGTCATTGATAAAGCTGAATGAGATGGTCATAATAAAATGTGTGGCATTTTATAAATGATAAGCCATAAAACTGAAGAGATAATTTTCTCTGTTTCAACAAATAGGAACTATTATTTCTTAGGCTCCCAACAGGTGAAGTACAAGGGGAAAAAATGATTTAGACACTCTCTAACATTAACCCCCTTTTAAAAATAATAATTTTATTATTTTCGAAAAGACATGTTCATGGGGTTCTCATTCCCATCACTTCATGGCAAATAGAAAGGGAAAAAGTGGAAGCAGTGATAGATTTTATTTTCTTGGGCTCCAAAATCACTGTGGATGGTGACTGCAGCCACAAAATTAAAAAGACACGCCTTGGAAGGAAAGCTATGACTAACCTAGACAGTGTATTAAGAAGCAGAGATGTCACTTTGTTGACAATGGTCCACAGAGTCAAAGCTACGGTTTTTCCATTAGTCATGTACAAATATGAGAGCTGGACCATAAAAAAGGCTGGGCACCAAAGAACTGACGCTTTTGAACTGTGGTGCTGGAGAAGACTACTGAGAGTCCCTTCGGACTGCAAGGAGATCAAACCAGTCAATCCCAAAGGAAATCAATCAACCTTGAATATTCATTGGAAGGACTGATGCTGAAGCTCCAATACCTTGGCCACCTGATGCAAAAAGCTAACTTGTTGGGAAAGACCTGGATGCTGGGAAAGCTAGAAAGCAAAGGAGAAGGGGGCGGCAGAGGATGAGATGACTAGAAAGCATCACTGATTCAATGGACATGAATTTTGAGCAAACTGGAAGACGGTGAAGGACAGGGGAGCCTGGCGTTCTGCAGTCCATGGGGTCACAAAGAGTCGGACACAACTTAGCAACTGAATAACAACAACAAAGGAACATAAGAATGCTTCAGCATGTGCCTTGTGTGATTAAAAAAAAATTTTTAATCAAACTGACAGGCTTATTTGCTCTTAAGAATTTAAGGCTTTTTCTATAACAAACAAAAGTTACCAAAAAGGGCTGATGTGTCATCGTCTATTGCTAGAAACCTGTATGTAGATGAATACTAAGAGTAGTTTCTGGAAGCTTAATGGAAAAAAAGAAGTTATCAGAAACATTTCTGGCTCAAATCCCACTAGAAACTTGTGGATTTTTTTATAGAAGGGGGCACTAGATGGCATAAAAAAAAGAGCATCTTAAACCACAGCTTTGAATAACATATACAGACATTCAAATGCATGTTTCCTGAATTATCCTTCTCTTTCCCCAAACACATATATAATCTTTGAGAAGGTGAAGATACTATAGGCCAGGTACACTGGTGTCTGATCATTAATGATATGGGGCTAAAGTGCAGAGAACCGATACAATCTTTACGCTTGGGCAGACTCCCAGTAAACCAGTCTCAAGTCTTGAAGACTCCCTGGCAGAAGCCTGGGTCATCAGATCAGATCAGATCAGATCAGTCGCTCAGTCGTGTCTGACTCTTTGCGACCCCATGAATCATAGCACGCCAGGCCTCCCTGTCCATCACCAACTCCCGGAGTTCACTCAGACTCACGTCCATCGAGTCAGTGATGCCATCCAGCCATCTCATCCTCTGTCGTCCCCTTCTCCTCCTGCCCCCAATCCCTCCCAGCATCAGAGTCTTTCCCAATGAGTCAACTCTTCGCATGAGGTGGCCAAAGTACTGGAGTTTCAGCTTCGGCATCAGTCCTTCTAATGAACCCCCAGGACTGATCTCCTTCAGGATGGACTGGTTGGATCTCCTTGCAGTCCAAGGGACTCTCAAGGGTCTTCTCCAACACCACAGTTCAAAAGCATCAATTCTTCGGCCCTCAGCCTTCTTCACAGTCCAACTCTCACATCCATACACGACCACAGGAAAAACCATAGCCTTGACTAGACGAACCTTTGTTGGCAAAGTAATGTCTCTGCTTTTGAATATGCTATCTAGGTTGGTCATAACTTTCCTTCCAAGGAGTAAGCGTCTTTTAATTTCATGGCTGCAGTCACCATCTGCAGTGATTTTGGAGCCCCCCAAAATAAAGTCTGACACTGTTTCCACCGTTTCCCCATCTATTTCCCATGAAGTGGTGGGACCGGATGCCATGATCTTCATTTTCTGAATGTTGAGCTTTAAGCCAACTTTTTCACTCTCCACTTTCACTTTCATCAAGAGGCTTTTGAGTTCCTCTTCACTTTCTGCCATAAGGGCGGTGTCATCTGCATATCTGAGGTTATTGATATTTCTCCCGGCAATCTTGATTCCAGCTTGTGCTTCTTCCAGTCCAGCATTTCTCATGACGTACTCTGCATATAAGTTAAATAAGCAGGGTGACAATATACAGCCTTGACGTACTCCTTTTCCTATTTGGAACCAGTCTGTTGTTCCATGTCCAGTTCTAACTGTTGCTTCCTGACCTGCATACAAATTTCTCAAGAGGCAGGTCAGGTGGTCTGGTATTCCCATCTCTTTCAGAATTTTCCACAGTTGATTGTGATCCACACGGTCAAAGGCTTTGGCATAGTCAATAAAGCACAAATAGATGCTTTTCTGGAACAATCTTGCTTTTTCCATGATCCAGCGGATGTTGGCAATTTGATCTCTGGTTCCTCTGCCTTTTCTAAAAACAGCTTGAACATCAGGAAGTTCACGGTTCACATATTGCTGAAGCCTGGCTTGGAGAATTTTGGGCATTACTTTACTAGCGTGTGAGATGAGTGCAATTGTGTGGTAGTTCGAGCATTCTTTGGCATTGCCTTTCTTTGGGATTGGAATGAAAACTGACCTTTTGCAGTCCTGTGGCCACTGCTGAGTTTTCCAAATTTGCTGGCATATTGAGTGCAGCACTTTCACAGCATCATCTTTCAGGATTTGGAATAGCTCAACTGGAATTCCATCAACTCCACTAGCTTTGTTCATAGTGATGCTTTCTAAGGCCCACTTAACTTCACATTCCAGGATGTCTGGCTCTAGGTCAGTGATCACACCATCGTAATTATCTGGGTCGTGAAGCTCTTTTTTGTACAGTTCTTCTGTGTATTCTTGCCATCTCTTCTTAATATCTTCTGCTTCTGTTAGGTCCATACCATTTCTGTCCTTTATCGAGCCCATCTTTGCATGAAATGTTCCTTTGGTATCTCTGATTTTCTTGAAGAGATCTCTAGTCTTTCCCATTCTGTTGTTTTCCTCTCTTTCTTTGCATTGATTGCTGAAGAAGGCTTTCTTACCTCTTCTTGCTATTCTTTGGAACTCTGCCTTCAGATGTTTATATCTTTCCTTTTCTCCTTTGCTTTTTGCCTCTCTTCTTTTCACAGCTATTTGTAAGGCCTCCCCAGACAGCTGGGTCATAAAAACTCCTAACTCCATTCTCAATAAGAGTCTCAAGTGCACCTTTTCTGTAGTATGGGTAAAAGGATTCTTATTAAATAGCAGATGCACAGGCAAAACAGCTGACATTGTGTTGTAAAATTTTAGGAGTCTAAAGTGTACTCTTACCAAAGTGGAGCTACAGAACAGCCACCAGGGAGATTCCAGAATGAATAAAAACTCTTCTCCCCAAAAGGAGGTTCAAATATAACATGTTTTGAGCTAAACCTCAGAGTTCTGTGCCTAAAAATGCTTACCAGTTGCTTTAATCATAAAAATTGCCTGGTCTTTTCAGAGTATCTGAAATAGAACTAGTCTAAGGAGTTTGAGCTATAAGTATACCCCCCCCAAAAGGATGAAGAGTTAAAGTATATGGAGTATATTATACTTTAACTCTTCATCCTTTTGGGGGGGTATACTTATATGGAGTTATTTATACTCCATATACTTTATATTTATATGTATAGGGAATTCATTTATACTCTGAAGAATGATTGATGTATTAGTTTCCTGTGACTGCTGTAACAAATTATCACGTTTGGTGGTTTAAAACAACAGAAATTTCTCTCTCTCAGTCCTGGAGGCCACAAATCCTAAACTGGTATCACAGGGCCAAAATGAAAGGTGTTGGCAGGCTGCGCTTCTTTCAGAGATTTTATGAAAGATTCTGCTCCTTGCCTCTTCCAGCTTGGAGTAACTGCTGGCGTTTCTTGACCTGCGGCCACATGATTCCAATCTTTGCCTCTGTGGTCATACTGCCTCCTCTTCTAAATGTAAACTCTCTCTGTTGCTCTTTTATAAAGACACACGTAATTAACATTTAGAACCCACTCAGACAACCTAGGGTAATCTCCTTGTATCAAAATCTTTAACTTAATGACATCTACAAAGACTCCTCCCCTCTAAAAAAGTAACATTACAGATTTCAGGGGTTTGGATGTGGATATCTTTGGGGGGGGGGGCGGGCAGGGGTCCACTTTTTAGCCTACGAGGACTGCTAAAGGTAAAAGTTATTATATAATCAACCCCTCACAGCCAACACTTATGTCTTTATTCTGTATATGATTTACAGTTTTTTTAAAAAAAACTGTGAACCATATATTGGAAAACACAATCACTTTTAAAGTACTTACATTATCCCATTTTCCTAGAAAGCATCTTTCTTCATTTGCTTGAGATCCCTACCACTATGAAACCCAACTATGAAACTTTTTCCCCCTATATTAAGAAACTTATCTTTTTCTTCCATGGTTATTGCCATCTTTGAACATAAAGTAAATAAAGGTCACATCAAAATTAACTCTCCCAATCTTTAACATTTTTATTTTCCTCTTGTATTTCATTATACAACATGGGAATGAGCAAACAATTTGTTCCTTAATTAAAACACTGCTTGCTCAAAGGATACAGGTGTTAAAAGAGTTTAGAAATTTATTCAAGACTAGGCAAACCATGGAGCAATAATAAATTCTGAGTAAGCAATCCAACTGCCATCATAACACTGCCTGCAGTAAGCATCACCTCATAAAAACCACTCACAGCAGTTTAATCTAAAGCTACAGCTGTAAGACAGATACTGATTTCTGTAAGCTTCTAAAAATGCAAAGAAAGTGTTCTTTATTGGAAAAGTTGTTTTTGGATTCAACATCTGGAATAAAAAGCTAAATTACTTCCAGTAACCCAACAGCTTTATTTAAAAAGAAAAAATAATCAATTCCTATTTGGATTATATCTTTTCACACTATGGAACATAGAGCAGGAACCTTTCAAAGGTGATTTACCAAATCTTCATTATCCAGTCTTAATTAAGTTTTTGACTACTGTTGGTAACAGATGTAACATTTTTTGGTCTCTATGTAAAATTAACTTATTGTCACAGGAAAAATAAATGCTTTAAGATATTTTTAAAGCATTTAAAATGCAGATCTAGATAATTTAGTGTAAACTGTACCCTCCTATAATACTTCTCATTACTATCTCACCTCCTCTAACATTACTACTTCAGTTCCCAAGCCCCTACGGATACTTTCTTAATAGCCCAAGTCAGTCTTTCCCCCAGACTTCAGAATGCATCAAGGGTTATTATCAGCCTTGTTTTCATTCTGTCCCTTTGTGTATCCATCTGGGACGTTTTGAGCTGTGATACTAGAGAAAACACCTGGGAATCCCATCAACAGCAAGGAGATCAAACCTGTCAATTCTAAAGGAAATCAACCCTGAATATTCATTGGAAGGACTGATGCTGAAGCTCCAATACGTTGGCCACCTGATGCAAAGAGCCAATTCGTTGGAAAAGACACTGATGGTAGGAAAGACTGAAGGCAGGAGAAGGGGAAGACAGATGAGATGGTTGGATGGCATCACCGACTCAATGGACATGAGTGTGAGTAAGCTCCGGGAGTTGGTGATGGACAGGGAAGTCTGGCGTGCTGCAGTAAATGGGGTCACTAAGAGTCGAACACAACTCAGCAACTGAACTGAACTAATCACTGAACTGAACTAATCACAGGGGTGGGCAGTAGAGTCCACATGCCAATGTAAGAGACACAGATTCGATCCCTAAGTCAGGAGGATCCCCTGGAGAAGGCAATGGCAACTCACTCCCGTATTCTTGTCTGGGAAATCCCATGGACAGAAGAGCCTGGTGGTACAGTCCATAGAGTCATAAAAGAGTGAGACACAACTGAACACCTAAACAAGAATCAGAAGGGTCCTTAAAAAAAGAGAAGGCAATATGATGGAAGCAGAGATATAAATCAAAGAAAGAAATCTGAAGATGCTATACTGCTGGCTTGACAACGGAGGAAGAATTTGTGAGCCCAAGGGCTGTAGGTATAGCAGCCTCTAGAAGCTAAAGAAGAAAAGGAACGTGAATTCTCCCCTAAAGCCTCCAGAAGGAACACAGCCCTGTCAACACCTTGATTCCGCAAGATCCACTGTGAACTTCTGGCTGTCGGAACTGTAAGATAACAAACTTGTGTTATTTTTTAAGCCATCATATTGCGGTAATTGATCATCGCAGCAATAGCAAAGAAATATACCACCTGAACCCAAATTATCAAGAGAAAGCCAAAGGGAGAGTGGGACAAAGTGAAAAAAATATGAATTTCAGTTAACTTGTCCAGTAGTCTTATCTTCTGCCAGAAGAAAATTAATGCACTCACAGGAAAAATAATCTTAATCTAGAGATGTAGTTCTCAAATTTGGCTCCATACAGGAACCACCCGGAGAGCTTTAACACAATTCTGATACCAAGGTTCCATTCCAGACTACCTGAATTATCATCTCTGGGGCTCTTGGTACGGTTAGAAAGACAACCACAAGGTTGGTGATGGACAGGGAAGCCTGGCGTGCTGCAGTCCGTGGGGTCACAAAGAGTTGAACACAACTCAGCAACTGAACTGAACTAATCACTGAACTGAACTAATCACAGGGGTGATTCCATGATTCATTTATCCATGAAAACATGCATAGCCAGGGTGGAGAACCCACTGTTCTAGCTAAAGATTAGTTTTTAGTGATCCAAGGAAACTTCTGAGATTCCCAATTGGTACAAGTTTCTGAAACTGTCCCCCATAAAGATGTGGTTCACCATTCATCAAATGTATGTTTTGTTGACTTTATATTTTACAGTAAGAAGTTGCCTAGGCAAATTCCTAAAGGCAAAATGACTGGCTCAAATGGCAGGTAACTATTTTTATTCAGACAAATACTGCTAAATTGCTAGACCACTGTACCCTTCTACCAATTAAGAATCAGCAACACTTTGTTTAAAAGCCTGCCTGATTTGCCAGATGGAAAATAATATTTCATTGTTGTTTTCATTTGCAAGCTTCAACCATGAGTGAAACTGAGTAAATTTTCATAGCTTTACTGGCCATTTTGGGGGCTCTGTCAATTACTTATTCATATTCATTTCTATTAGTTTTTTAAAAGATAATTTGTAAGAACCTCTTCTGCTAAGGAAATCAACCTTTTGCCTGTCATGACTGTTAAATATTTCCCCCGTTTGTTGTCTTTTGCCTTCGGCTTCTTTAAGCCACAGATTTTATTTTTTATATATCTTTAATGTATCTTTCCCTCTATGGCTTCTTTGGAAAGCTAATCCATACTCTAAGATTATAAACAACATCAACCATACACCCATACTTTATTCTAATATTTCCAGAATTTCATATTTTACAAAGGTTGGGACCTTTTCCCCTCCACCCGCCCCTCATTGTCCAAGTATCATTTACCGTTTAGTTCATCTCTTCTCCGTAACGTCCATTGACAGAAGTTATCATGCTTTTAACTTAAAACAAAGATGGAAAAAGAGGGGGAAAAATGTATATATGTGTGTGCGCGCACACACACACATATCCTTATGTAATATGTATGTGTGTGTACATGAAAAACTCTGAAGTAAAAGCTTAACACACTTTTTACATAGTCAACAATAAATATAACACCTAATTCAGGTATAAAGAGTTTACAAATTCCCATAAGGTTATGGAAAATTAAAGTAAGCATTAGGCACATTGTCTCTTCCTCTCCCCTCTCCAAAGCAACACAACTGTCAGCAGGCTGACTTCCTCACAAGCAGTGAGGAATAAAGGCCCCCAGCGGTTTTTTCCTACAGTTGTCCTCATTCTTGCAAAATACTTGTTGCCACTAGGTGGAGACAATTTTATAACAGGAAGATGAGTTACTGAAAGCGGAGTAGCCACAAATTTTCTACAAATATATACAAATAGTAAAGAAGGTCTGCTTTCAATTTTTGGGTAAACTAAGGCTGCTGCTGCTAAGTCGCTTCAGTCGTGTCTGATTCTGTGCAACCCCATAGAGGGCAGCCCACCAGGCTCCCCCGTCCCTGGGATTCTCCAGGCAAGAACACTGGAGTGGGTTGCCATTTCCTTCTCCAGTGCATGGAAGTGAAAAGTGAAAGTGAAGTCGCTCAGTCGTGTCCGACTCCTAGCGACCCCATGGACTGCAGCCCACCAGGCTCCTCTGTCCATGGGATTTTCCAGGCAAGAGTACTGGAGCGGGGTGCCAATGCCTTCTCCTAGTCATTTTAATTGAGGATCCAGTTTCCTTATTTGTAAATTTAAGAATTTATATTAAGTAATACCAAGAGCCCCCTTAGCCCTAATATTTTATAGATCAAAAGGCTTTCCAAATGTCCTTTCCCTAATGGCTCAGCAGTAAAGAATCTGCCTGCCTATGCAGGAGACACAGGAGACGCAGGTTCAATCCCTGAGTCAGGAAGATCCCCTGGAGGAGGAAATGGCAACCCATCCAGTATTCTTGCCTAGGAAATCCCATGGACAGAGAAGCCTGGCAGGCTACAGTCCAAAGGGCTGCAAACAGTCAGACTCAACTGAGCAACTAAGTATGTCCTCTTGGGCTAAGAAGGTATTCTACTTCCAGCAACTTCTTTCAACTTGAAAACTTCACCAACCAAAACCAGTCATTTCCTCCAATCTTTTTTTTCAAAGCTGATCAAAAAGAGGTGTGTTGTGTATTAAAGTTCACACATCTAACACTCCAGGTCACATACAAGGCTTTCTGCACTTCCTTATATATACTTCTCCACATCCATCTGGCATGTGTGCACACATATTTTAAACAATGAGCTAGCTATATAGATTTTCCTCTGACCTGGTATCTCTGTGCTAGAAGTTGTACATCTGGAGGGGTTTCTTTGCTTTTTCCCTTGTATTTTTTTTCTTCTTTGCTCCATTTGGTCAGAACCTTCCATTTTTGTTGATTTCCTGAATTCTTAGTTGTCTGCACTCTGATAAGACATTCCCTGCACTTGCACTTAAGCTCCTGGTTCTCATCTGCCGGTCTAGATTTTGTAACCCTTCTAAAATTTTATCAACCTCTGCTTGCCTAAGGGGTTCCCAGTCAGCTGCTTCATCCAATTATTGAATCTAGTGAACTACTGGCAAACTACTGATTTACTTAGCTCTCAAACTCAGGCACAATCTAGGTTCTCAGCCCCGAACATGCACCAACTCTACCACAAACTAACCACATTCTTAGAGAAGGATTAATTTTCATTCTCCCCATGCTTCAAGATCAAGAGACACACCGTACACTGTTAATTTCCTGAGCAGAGCAGAAAAATTCTGAGTTCTTAAGCTGAGCAAGAGGAGCTACCAACTTCATTTCACATCCCTACCCAGATTACAAGAAACTGTAAACAGGGCAACATATTGATGTGTGTAAACAGCTTACTACTGACTGTGGACTACTGCTCTATGCCGTCAGCATACATGGTTGGCTCCCAATAAAAATCTGCAGATTTAATGGCAGAAACAGATCAGTATTTCTATCTCTGAGAGGAAGATGTGAAACACAAGGAAAGCATAAAGCAAAGCTTGAAGATTTACATATGCTTATCAATAATGGCAAAGCTAAAAAGAGACTTCTAACAACTAATGACTTTTAGTCCAAAATCCCACGTGCCAGAATAGACGTTTAACAACTTTGGAAAAGTGGTACACCTCCCGTTCTTGGGAGGAGAAATGCCCATCAAGTGCAGATTCCTGCTGGAAGGAGCAGAAATGCTGCTGAACACACGTCAGCAAGTGACAACACACGAGGTAACAGCAACATTCCCTACGTCACAGAAAATAGACCCACAGGGTCTACATTTCTCACAAGGGCATACTTCGTTGAAAAATTAAGCTGCAGAAAGGGACGGACAGAGAAATTTAAAAATCACATTAGGAAAGATAAGAGAGAAAGCTGAAGGCTGATGTCTCCACATTCTCTCAACAACAACTGGAATAAGCCTTTCAGAAAACAGCTAGGCAATTCATTTCCAGAGATACAAACATTCATAATCTTTCACCCAGTAATCCCAGTCTAAGGAAATAACACTATTAATAACAACAGATAACATTTATATTTATCACTTTATATGAAATCTTTCTTAATCCTAACAACCCTATGAAACATGTACTATTAATTTCCTTCATTTAATAAATCAAGCCAAAATATAAATAACTAAATAAACAAGCAAGCAACTAGCTTAAAGTTTGCAGTGTCAGAGTAAAGACTCAAAACTCAGGTTTGCCTGACTAAGAAGGCCATGCCCTTAACTATCACACCAATTATTACTCCTACTACAACAGTAAAAATGCTGTCAGCACGGACACGTCTGCTGCATCATCAACAATCGGAAATTTTTTCAATCATTAAAAATAACAATTAGTCATACTATAGGAAATGATTAGTAACACTTATAAGGCAGAGAGAGGAAAGGAACGACTAAGTTGTAGTTGTGCTACAATTTGTTGTTGTTGAGTTGATCAGTCGTGTCTGACTTTTTTTGCAACCCCACAGACTAGACCGCCAGGCTTCTCTGTCCATGGGATTTTCCAGGCAAGAATACTGGAGTGGGTTGCCATTTCCTTCTCCAGGGGACCTTCCCAACCCAGGGATGGAACCCGGGTCTCCTGCATCTCCTGTAATGGCAGGCAGATTCTTTACTACTTCGCCATCAGGGAAGCCCCGTGCTACAATTACAGCTACGTAAAAGTTAACATTTTAGAAGGCAGCATGGAGTTGTCAGGAGTCTGTGGAGAGGGTTTCCCTCATTTTCCAACTCCTACTACTATTATGACCAAAATACAACAGGCACAGGTTTGAACAGTTTTAAAACAATAGATTACAGGAGTAAAGAATGTGTTTCTGGTGTCACTTTGGCACACGGGGTAGATTTTCTCTTGCAGAAAAGCAACTATTATGGAAAACAGCGGCAGCCAGACTGGGATTTAGGAGACCTCAATTCTCATTGTGGGTTCTTGATACTTCAAAAATGTAAACTGATTTCTCTTCTACCCTTATCTCCTGGTTTTTGCAACTTGCATCAAAAAACAAAGTTTAAAACTGGCAAAAAGCAGAGCCTGCAGTTTCAAAGGCTGGAGTCTTAGAAGAAAAATGAAACCAGAAATTTTTAGAAAGCTGTGTTACAGCTCTAATAAATCTAAAGATTAGCATAATCCCTAGATTCATGAAAGCAGCAAAAATTTGGCATAGCTCAAATATACCAGAAATCAACATGACTTTGAACAAGTCAATATACAGCTTTTAATTTATCTATAAAATGAGCATGCTTTAGGAAATACATACTTATTTTCAATGTCCATTAGGGCAGAGTTTCTTATTAGCAATTAAAAAATATATTTAAATGTGTATATATTAAAAATGTATAGATACATATGTCTACTAGGGTAAAGTTACTTATTACCAATTAGCTTTCAAAAATCTTTATGTGGGTTCTTCAAATAACCAATATTAAGAAGAGAAAACCATAATAATACTATAAAAAAGAAGAACTTAAGTAGCTAAAGCAGCAAAACTCATTGTCTCCTAAGGAAAATTTATCCTATATTAAATAATAAATGGAAAGGAAAACTAACATTAATTTGATACAACAGACACTGTTTTCGGGCACTTTTTATAAATAGCTTTCCCTCTACCTCTACTTTTTAAACAAAATCCTATAAGTTCATGGCCCTTGCTTAATTTTTCTAAGTCTATATGCCCCTTGAGAATCTGATGAAAGCTAGGAATTCTTATCTTGGGGGAGGGAATACAAAGATAAAAAAAACACAAAAGAACACACATACAAAATTTCAGAGTATTCATGGATCCCTAAGAGATACCTGGACTGAAGGCCAAGAACACTTGCTCCACACAAAGAGTTCCAGATCTGCAACAAGGAAACAGAAGTTACCTTCTCTCTGTTTTCTTCAGCTGTACTACACAACAAGCTGTTGCCAACAATGATGCATTTATTCTAAGCAAAAATAAACAAACAGGACCTAATCACACTTACAAGCTTTTGCACAGCAAAAGAAACCATAAACAAAATGAAAAGACAATCTACAGAATAGCAGAAAATATTTCCAAATGATGTGACTGACAAGGGATTAAATTCCAAAACATACAAATAGCTCATACAGCTAAACCACAACAACAAAAACCAAACAACCCAATTGAAAAATAGGAAAATTACTGAAATAGACATTTCTCCAAAAAAGATATACAGATGGCCAACAACCATATAAAAAGATGTTCAACATCACAAATTATTAGAGAAACGCAAATCAAAACTATGTAAGGCACTGTCTTACTCCAGCCAGAATGGCCATGATCAAAGTAAACAAATAACAAATGTTGAAGAGGATGTAGAGAAAAGGGAACTTTCCTACACTCTTGGTGAGAATGCAAGCTGGTGCAGCCATTATGGAGAACGGTATGGCAGTTCCTCAAAAAACTTAAAATTGAGTTGCCATTTGATCCAGCAATCCCAATTCTGGGCACATATCCAGACAAAACTATAATTTGAAACGATACATGCACCCCTAAATTCACAGCAGCACTGCTTACAATAGCCAAGACATGGAAGCAAACTAAGTGTCTATAACAGATGAATGGATAAAGAAGATGTGGTACATATATACAGTTGAATACCACTCAGCCATAAAAAGGACTTAACGCCATTTGCAGCAACATGGATAGACCTAGAGACTCGTACTAAACGAAGTCAAGTCAGAACGACAAAGACGGATCCACACAATATCACTTAGATGTGTAATCTACAGTGGGACACAAACGCACCTACGGATAACACAGAAACAGATGTGACAGACAGACCTGTGGTTGCCAAGGGGGCGGGGTATGAGGGAGGGAAGGACTAGGAATTTGGGATTAGCTCATGTAAACTAGCATATATAGCACGGATAAACAACAAGAAACTATATTCAATATCCCGGGATAAACCACATGGTAAGGAATGTATGCACACAGCTGAATCACTTTGTTGTACAGTAGAAAATAACACAACACTGTAAATCAACTCTGTGTTGCTGTGTGCTGTACTCAGTTGCTCAGTCGTGTCCAGTTTTTTGCGAACCCATGGACTGTAGCCAGCCAGGCTCTTCTGTCCATGGAATTCTTCAAGCAAGTATACTGGAGTGGGTTCACACTTCCTACTCCAGGGGATCTTCCTGACCCAGGGATCGAACCTGTGTCTCCTGGGTCTCCTGCACTGGCAGGCAAATTCTTTACCACTGCACTACCAGGAAAGCCCTTAATCAACTATACTTCAATTAAAAAAAAAAGACAGATTTGTTCTTACAAAGATAAACTACGGAGACAATAGGTGCTACTTGTTAAATACTTCCATCTGGCTGCCACAATGAACGCTGTAGGTCCCTACCATCAACATCAGTACAAAGATAAAAGGAACCTTAGAATCCAACCATAAGGAAATGGATAAATACACCATGATACATCCACTTGAAATATCACACAATCATCAAAAATGTTATCAAGTTGATTATGGAATAGAAAATGTTAGTAATATCAAAAGTTAGATTTTAAAATACACATAAATTTAGACTTATATAAAAAACACAGTTAAAACTATGCTTTAAAAAGCCTAAGTCAGTCAGATCAGTTAGTTCAGTAGCTCAGTTGTGTCCGACTCTTTGCGACCTCATGAATCAGAGCACCCAGGCCTCCCTGTCCATCACCAACTCCCGGAGTTCACTCAGACTCATGTCCATCAAGTCAGTGATGCCATCCAGCCATCTCATCCTCTGTCGTCCCCCTTTCCTCCGGCCCCCAATCCCTCCCAGCATCAGGGTCTTCTCCAATGAGTCAACTCATCACATCAGGTGGCAAAGTATTGAAGTTTCAGCTTCAACATCAGTCCTTCCAATGAACACACAGGACTCATCTCCTTTAGAATGGACTGGTTGGATCTCCTTGCAGTCCAAGGGACTCTCAAGAGTCTTCTCCAACACCACAGTTCAAAAGCATCAATTCTTCGGCCCTCAGCTTTCTTCACAGTCCAACTCTCACATCCATACATGACCACAGGAAAAACCATAGCCTTGACTGGATGGACCTCTGTTGGCAAAGTAATGTCTCTGCTTTTGAATATGCTATCTAGGTTGGTCATAACTTTCCTTCCAAGGGGTAAGTGTCTTTTAATTTCATGGCTGCAATCACCATCTGCAGTGATTTTGGAGCCCCCCAAAATAAAGTCTGACACTGTTTCTCCATCTATTTGCCATGAAGTGATGGGACCAGATGCCATGATCTTCGTTTTCTGAATGTTGAGCTTTACGCCAACTTTTTTACTCTCCACTTTTACTTTCATCAAGAGGCTTTTGAGTTCCTCTTCACTTTCTGTCATAAGGGTGGTGTCGTCTGCATATCTGAGGTTATTGATATTTCTCCCAGCAATCTTGATTCCAGCTTGTGCTTCTTCCAGTCCAGCGTTTCTCATGATGTACTCTGCATAGAAGTTAAATAAGCAGGGTGACAATATACAGCCTTAATATACTCCTTTTCCTATTTGGAACCAGTCTGTTGTTCCATGTCCAGTTCTAACTGTTGCTTCCTGGCCTGCATATAGGTTTCTCAAGAGGCAGGTCAGATGGTCTGGTATTCCCATCTATTTCAGAATTTTCCAGAGTTTGTTGTGATCCACACAGTCAAAGGCGTTGGCATAGTCAATAAAGCACAAATAGATGTTTTTCTGGAACTCTCTTGTTTTTTTGATGTTCCAATAAATGTTGGCATTTGATCTCTGGTTCCTCTGCCTTTTCTAAAACCAGCTTGAACATCAGGAAGTTCATGGTTCACGTATTGCTGAAGCCTGGCTTGGAAAATTTTGAGCATCACTTTACTAGCGTGTGAGATGAGTGCAATTGTGCAGTAGCTTGAGCATTCTTTGGCATTGCCTTTCTTTGGAATTGGAATGAAACTGACCTTTTCCAGTCCTGTGGCCACTGCTGAATTTTCCAAATCTGCTGGCATATTGAGCGCAGCACATTCACAGCATCATCATTTAGGATTTGAAATAGCTCAACTGGAATTCCATCACCCCCACTAGCTTTGTTCATAGTGATGCTTCCTAAGGCCCACTTGACCTCACATTCCAGGATGTCTGGCTCTAGGTGAGTGATCACACCATCGTGATTATCTGGGGCATGAAGATCTTTTTTGTACAGTTCTTCTGTGTATTCTTGCCACCTCTTTTTAATATCTTCTGCTTCTGTTTGGTCCATACCATTTCTGTCCTTTATCGAGCCCATCTGTGCATGAAATGTTCCCTTGGTATCTCTAATTTTCTTGAAGAGATCTCTAGCCTTTCCCATTCTGCTGTTTTCCTCTATTTCTTTGCACTGATAGATGAGGAAGGCTTTCTTATCTCTCCTTGCTATTCTTTGGAACTCTGCATTCAGATGCTTATATCTTTCCTTTTCTCCTTTGCTTTTCACTTCTCTGCTTTGTGCAGAAGCGCAGTGGCCAAGAGGAGCTACCCCATGCCCAAGGTCAGGGGCAGCGACCGAGACGAACTACCCCAAGTCCGAGGTCAGGGGCGGCAGCCGAGAGGAGCAACCCCATGTCCAAGGCGGCGGCTGCGCGGGCGCAGGAGGGCTGAGAGGAGCTACTCCACGTTCAAGGTCAGGAGGGGCGACCTCGTCCAAGGTAAGGAGCAGCGGCTACACTTTGCTGGAACAGCTGTGAAGAGATACCCCACGTCCAAGGTAAGAGAAACCCAAGTAAGATGGTAGGTGTTGCGAGAGGGCATCAGAGGGCAGACTGAAACACTGAAACCATAATCACAGAAAACTAGTAAATCTAATCACGTGGACCACAGCCTTGTCTAAATCAATGAAACTAAAGCCATGCCCTGTGGAGCCACCCAAGACGGACGGGTCATGGTGGAGAGGTCTGACAGAATGTGGTCCACTGGAGAAGGGAATGGCAAACCACTTCAGTATTCTTGCCTTGAGAACCCCAGGAACAGTATGAAAAGGCAAAATGACAGGATACTGAAAAGAGGAACTCCCCAGGTCAGTAAGTGCCAAATATGCTACTGGAGATCAGTGGAGAAATAACTCCAGAAAGAATGAAGGGATGGAGCCAAAGCAAAAACAACACCCATTTGTGAATGGGACTGGTGATGGAAGCAGGGTTCAATGCTGTAAGAGCAATATTGCATGGGAACCTGGAATGTCAGGTCCATGAATCAGGGCAAACTGGAAGTGGTCAAACAGAAGATGGCAAGAGTGAACATTGATATTTTAGGAATCAGTGAACTAAAATGGACTGGAATGGGTGAATTTAATTCAGATGACCATTATATCTACTACTGTGGGCAGGAATCCCTTAGAAGAAATGGAGTAGCCATCATGGTCAACAAGAGAGTCTGAAATGCAGTACTTGGATGCAATCTCAAAAACGACAGAATGAACTCTGTTCATTTCCAAGGCAAACCATTCAATATCACGGTGATCCAAGCCTATGCCCCAACCAGTAACGCTGAAGAAGCTGAAGTTGAACAGTTCTATGAAGACCTACAAGACCTTTTAGAACTAACACCCAAAAAAGATGTCCTTTTCATTATAGGGGACTGGAATGCAAAAGTAGGAAGTCAAGAAACACCTGGGGTAACAGGCAAATTTGGCCTTGGAGTACAGAATGAAGCAGGTCAAAGGCTAATAGAGTTTTGCCAAGAGAACATACTGGTCATAGCAAACACCCTCTTCCAGCAACACAACAGAAGACTCTACACATGGACATCACCAGATGGTCAACACCGAAATCAGACTGATTATATTCTTTGCAGCCACAGGTGGAGAAGCTCTACACAGTCAGCAAAAACAAGACTGGGAGCTGACTGTGGCTCAGACCATGAACTCCTTATTGCCAAATTCAGACTTAAATTGAAGAAAGTAGGGAAAACCACTAGACCATTCAGGTATGACCTAAATCAAATCCCTTATGATTATACAGTGGAAGTGAGAAGTAGATTTAAGGGACTAGATCTGATAGACAAAGTGCCTGATGAACTATGGACGGAGGTTCCTGACATTGTACAAGACACAGGGATCAAGACCATCCCCGAGGAAAAGAAATGCAAAAAAGCAAAATGGCTGTCTGAGGAGGCCTTACTGTGAAAAGAAGAAAAGCAAAAAAGCCCAAAGCTAAAATTTATTTCCAAAGGGAAATACATCAAAATTTAACAGCAATTAAAACTGAATACTGAAAGCATGATTTTTCCAGTTCTTAAATTATCCAATATTAAAAAAAAATTTTTAATAAACTGACAACTGAAAATTATTGTATTGGTTAAAAAGACAACTTAATAACATCGATTTTCCCCCATTCTTAGCTCTTAATTACTTTTAAAAGGACTGAGCAACATATTGCACATAGGAATTAAAACTAAAAACAATCCATTTAAGAAGTGAATGACAGCTTATGTACTCTGTGAAACTTCATGTTTCAGAATAAAATTAATTGACATTAAAAATCATGTTACTTAAATTATACAAAACCGTAACATTAGTTTTTCAAAAGTTACAGAGACTTTTGTGGAAAAAAATATTTCAGGAGACTAAACTATGGTTTCCATGGTGGCTCAGATGGTAAAGCATCTGCATGCAATGCAGGAGACCCAGGTTCAATCCCTGGATTAGGAAGATCACCTGGAGAAGGAAATGGCAACCCACTCCACTGCTCTTGTCTGAAAATTTCCATGGACAGAGGGGCCTGGTGGGCTACAGTCCATGGGATCGAAAAAGTCAGACACGACTGAGTGACTTCGCTTTTTTTTAAACTATGATAAATTATCACTAGTTAACTCAAATTAGTAAATGAGACCCACCTCTGAAGACAAACGAAATCGATTACAACATTAGTAAAAGAGAAATTTAGTCTTGACATTTTAGACAATACTCAACTATCAATATCCTAGAGTCTTCAACGTGTTACCATTACTTTACAATTTGGAAGGAAATATTCCTAGAGGACAGCACCTCACAAAAAATAAAAAAGCTATAAAAAAATCTTTCCACTAATTCAACAAGGCATGTTTTCTTCACAAATATGTCAATTAAAACTTTTAAGATCAAGGATAAGAGGGTAAGTTCATTAAAACTAAACAACAGATACAATTTCTAATCCTGCTAAATGTATTTTTAAAAGTACAGAGATTTTTCTCTAAGTGATATTATAAAACAGCATAAATAAAAATAGGTAGTTTCCAGTAAAAATAGTAATAGCATCTACTTCTACTCCCTCAGGCCCGTCATTTAAACAATCTGTGAAGTGGTAGTTTTGGTCCTAGGTGTGTAAATTTCAGGTATCGTCTCCTAAGATATTTAGTCCTGGAGAAAAGAAATTAATGAAGCACATCGACCTTAACAGTTACTTGAGGAGATTGAGAATACTACACAATCGACCAGACTTGGGGAAAGTAGGGTTACAGGACATCCACAATTCCTCCTACACCCCATATTTTCACTCTAACAACCTTCTTTTAAATATGAAGACTCAAAAACTTGGAAGTAGACACACAACTATTCCCAAGATCTCTTTCAAGATCCATGCCACAGATAAATCTCTGTCTCTTTCTTAACATACATCTTCTTATATTTACAATGCTCTTTGCTGTTTACCTCTTTTTACCTACATTACCTCTTATATCTTTACAAATAACCTCCAAGTTCAATGGGGATGCAACTTTTTTATTATTATTTTTATAGAAAAGAAAATAGACAGGCCAAGAAGCTTGCTAGTAGTGGAACCAGGCCTAGAAACCAAGTCTCCTGCCTTGAATTCTAAAGTGCCTTCTTCCATGCACAACACTACCCCTCTGTAATACAGGAAAGCCTTCCATAAAACATTTGGCTGGCTTCCAAGACAGCCGTCCCAGGCTGAATTAAACTCTATATAGTAAATAGTATAAATAGTGAGGGTTTAATGCAATTACTGGCATAGAGGCATACATCTTTTTATAAGTGAAAAATCAGTTGGTTTTAAGTTAAATCAACATAGTCTGTGTATGGTGGGGGAAACAAGTAGAATAATTCTAAAAACAAGTCAAAATGAAGTATACAGATCTGCACATCTTACAATAGCTAACAGAGCCAGCATAATCAACACAGGGAGTAGATAAAAACAGTGGACAACTAAGAAGAATAATGTAAAAAGAAACTGCATGATGCTTTTATTTTTAGAAAATAAAATGAGGAGCTTGTCTTTTCTTCCTCCCTCCATCCCGAAATAATGGAAATTTTAGAACATATATTAGGCTATAAAATAGTAAGAGAAGTAGAAGAGGATTTTATTTAATAGCCATCAAACGAAATCCCTACCAAAATGGCTGGCTCTGGACTATAACACATCAAAAATCCAAAGTCCTATTTCTAGTTCAGTTACTGGTAGTATACAGCTTACATGAACCAATTACTTTCAGCTTTCAATTCTCACATCTATTAAATCATAACACTCTAGCCAAACTATTTGCTCATGACCCTGGAAGGAGGAAACAATGTCTACAAAGGTAATGAGCAATACTTTAATCCCCATTATCCACTGCAAAAATAACTATTTCTCAAACATCTTCTAGGTGTGAAGTACTAAGCTAGGCTAAAAGTGCAGAGAAAACGATGGTCTTTATAATCTAAAAAAATAAAGCAAAGAGAAATACTTAACTAAAGACAATAACTGCATGATAAAATTAAGGCATCTCAGAGGAATGGCTTTCATAGGACATCAAACGGAATGAACTTGGGTTTGATCAAAACACCAAACAAAAATAGTGGTCATTAGGTTTAGCTGGGAAAAGAGGCAAGTAGGCTGCTTGTCCTCTGGATTCCCAAAGCACATCATTTATGTATTATTGCATTTAACACTCTGTACAGAAGTTTGTCATCTCCGCTTAGATTGTAAATTCCTCAAGAACAGAGACTTTATTCAATTCACTTTTATATTCCTAATTCCTAGCAGAGGATCTGGCACACAGAAGATAATCAGTAAATGTTTTTTTAAGCAGGCGAGGTAAGGACAGGATTCCCTATCTAAATTATTTTAATCTGTATTACTTGTACAGGTCATTTACTCCTCGTCTCTACTCCAAAATCACCACTCGAGACTGCTCTGTGGTGCTGGGCTGAGACTGTGCAATTGCATTTCACCAACTCTTCTGCCAGGGGAGGTCCGTGTTAGGCTTTGCCAATGGAGGTAAGAAAGCAGTAGAAGGGCTGAGAGGACCTCCTTCTAGTCACTGGCAGCAACAATTGGTTCCAGCCTCCAGCTTCTTTCAGTATTCCCCAGAACTAGCCTCAACAGCAGCTCAACAAGGCTGACCTCAAAAGTTCAGAACTAGGCCAATAGAACCTCTTCTCCGAGCTCTTTGACTGATTACTATAATGTTCTCTTTCTGCTCTTACATTCATCTAACCATCTCCCTGTATTCTGTTCAAACTCCTATTGAACTTTCTATTTTGTCTATTGGACACTAATACCCTGTTCTAACTGCTCTCCTCTGAGATAGATATCTTGTTGCTTTATTTAAGGGGAAAGTAAAGGAACTTTGAAATTATTCCTACAGATAAAACATATTTTAGAAAGAATAATGCCAAGCCCTTTAAATTTGTGTGTTACATTGTAACACAAATATCACTTAACTTTTGCAATTTAAACTATCCAGCATGCAAAGAAACACACAAAAAAGAGAGAGGAAATGAGAAATATTTAAACAGTTCAGGCTATTCCAAGCACACCCGCCACGTTCTCTCAGAACACAGGCATCCTAGAAAAAATGAGAGTACAGCCGATCTGCGACTCCGACTCCTCGGTGGTCTCAGTTCCCATAAGCCTCTCCTAGAATGAGCATGACGACATGCTGAATGTGATTCTTAAGTTTAAGGATTTTCTTTTTATTTGCTGTGTTCAACATGGCCCATAGTGCAGGCTGACTACTTCATCTAGTGTTCAGCAAAAGAAACAGCATTCTTCCAAAACTAAAGCTGAACTGAACTTACTGGTATGTTTTTCCCATCCTGAGAGATTTCAAGCATAATTTTTTTTATTATATGTGATTTTCATTTTACACATTGACTTTAGAAGCAAACTTCTTCATAAAATACAACTCCATGCTACAGCAGAGACACAGAAAGAAATCCGTCCTGCAGGAGCCCCAAATCAATACAACTGGTGAAAACAAATGACCAAAATATTTTGATATTTTTATATGGTTTGTTACTTCATTTAATAAGATGTCCTCACTAGACAATTTAATCTGAGGTTAATTTCGAAAATAATTTTTCATTATTGTACTTAATAAACTGAATTTTTAAAATTACGACAAAATGGCAGATAGTAGAGAAAAGGCAAACTCAAGCAATAAGAATCTTTCTCAGAATTCTTAGTAATGTATTTATATAGCTCCTGAGCATCCAAAAAAAGTATCACTAGGCCCAGATATATTAGTCCACCTCTGCTGCCTATTAACCATAAGACAAAAGAGAAGTGAAAAAAATTTTAAACTTGAAAGTTCCACTGGAATTCCTCCACACAGCATAAAAACGGAGAGTGGGCCACCTGCTCGCTTAGCACCTATAAAGTCGGGGACTCATCACCTAGTTCCTGCCTATGGACATAATAACACTAGTTGCTACTTAACTGCCAAAAGTTTTGTTACCACAGTCAGTATATCTATGTAAAATCAACCAAGCTCTATGCCTAACAAGGGACACCAGAGGACCTGTTTGACACATGAGGTAGAAAAAATGAAAAATCTGATGGGGGAACAGACAGGATATCTCAACCTACAGAGAATGGACAGGGTAAATTTTACTGTACCTCTGTACTCAAATTATACCAGGATCTACTCATTTCAATGCAAACAATCATTCAATACGTTGCTATAATAACTTGTTGATATAAGGTTTCAGAGATGAAAAAAATCAGGAAATTAAATAACTAGTGTCTGACGACAATGTCTTCCACAACATGTCTAACAAACAACACTAATTAAAAATCAAGTGTAGATCTGTACACCAGCAGTCTATATAATCTTACAGTGCTTTCCCTTTTTTAAAAACTGTAAACTGTGATGCATTGTCTAGTTTCCCCAGATTTAACAAGCCAGTGAATACAAAATTCTGAATGCTTTAAATCATATCAGAAACACAGCCATGATTTTAATAAAGTGCTTTTTAATGTTAGCTCACTTCTCTCGCTGGAAGGAATTATGCTTCTGTGCTAATGTATAGAAATGAAACTGTCACTGAAACATCTGGTTATATATTATTCATTAGACATATATCACCTTTACTCCAAAGACTGCATAATATAAACACAAACCACAAATAAATCAAGTTAAAGAGATAGACCTGACACCACATGCTGAAGGTCAGTGATAGACAAATGAAATTCCAAAGATGTTTGCTGACCTGCTCCATATTTCTCTCCTCACAAACCTGGGAGCTAGCAGTCTGAGAGTTCCAACAGGCAGAGGAAAAACTCAAAATTCTCAGTATGCTGAATGTCTGCATTGTCTACATTATGTTAATGGTTCTAATTTAAAATTTTTCTATGCAGCACATTTGAGAACCATCAGCATATTTTTCTAATACTCAAGCCCACTAGCCTATTCTGGCAGTTGTCCTTCATAAATTCTTCACTTCACTCTCACACCTACTATAATGAACCTCAAATGTGTATTCCACAAAGGTACCTGAAGAAATATCACCAACCCTTAGAAAAAGTAAGGGGCCATATTTGCTGCGCTAGCCTTGGAAAATGAAGTCTTACATACCCATTGTTTTATTAAAAATTACGTTAAACGTACAAACAAGATTTTTTAAAAATACCTGTTGATTGTGACAAGTAGAAATTTTAGGGGGAAAGGCAATAACTAAGAGTCATATTGCTGCCATTTAAATTCTTGATAAATCAAAGAATGAAATAACCACTTTAAAAACACAAGTTCTACTACCAATCTGAGTTATTAAAATATTCAAAAACTACACTCTTTTGCAAGTGAGGAAAGTAAATTCTCTGCCAATTATACTAAGTATTCTAGCCGATCATCGTGGAACTACAAAAAGGAGATAATGCAATGCAAATCACACATAATTAGTTTTCAACATAATTCTCAGTCTGAAACACTGAAATCATGTCTCAGTTTTTTTAATTTTTAAAAGAAATAAAGCATACTACGAAAAGGCCGAATGCAAACCTATCCTGTTCACCGCAAACCAATCTTTACACACCTCCGAGGAACCTGACATTCTCAAACCATTTAACCACGTTAAAGGCACACATTCTCTAAAACTTGGGAGACCCAGGCAGTAGAAACCCAAAAAAGGTTTCAAGGAGATAAGCCTGTAAGTGGTCTTCGGGTCCCCCAAAATAATCGCAATGAACCTCAAAGTTTTAGCTCAATTTTTTTTTTTTTTTTTTACTAACAGTAGCTCTGAGAGCAGGGAGACGGCTTCACTAGGAGGGAAACGATCCTGACAACCCGGACGAGGGCTCCCCGGCGACACTCGGGGCCAAAGCTCTCGCGTGCAAGACGGGGTTCAAAACGCGAAGCTTCCATCAGGAACAAACCCAGACGCCCCCTCCCCCCTCGACTCCTCCGGGGCACCCTCGCGGGTTTGAGAGCGCAGCAACAGATACTCCCGAGCAGGCAGGCGGCACTCCAGGAATGTTTTCACCAGGAGGGGTCTCCCCGCCGCCTACAGGGAACCCCGACGCCAAGGAGCGCCTCGACACGCCAACCCCGACTCCAGCACCCCGGGGGGAGAGCGGGCTCGGCACACAAAGCGCCCCTACCCCACCCTCACAGCGCGGACACACACACCACACACACACCCCCGGCCGCGAGGGGGAAGCCCGAGGGGGAAAACCCTGCATTCCACGCGGTTCGTCTCCGGAGAGGGGCCGCGGAGAGGCTGGGGGCCCCGCCGGCCCAGGGAGCCGATGGGGTGCCGCAGCGTAGCCCCGGCCTCCGCGCAGAGCTAGCGGCGGGCGGTTCGCACGAAGGAAGGAATCCCCGAGCTTCGCCCACGGGGGGTCCTCCTCAAGCCGGACTCCCACCCCCGCCAAGACCCTCGAAGAAACGCAAACAATGAGAAGCCGCCTTCCCCCGCCATCCCCGCCCCGACAGCGGCCGGGGGCGGCGGCGCCATCTCCCCTCACACCCCCGCGGATACACACACCCGCCCCCCCCTCAGCTCCGGCCCCGGCGCGGCCGTCAGCGGCCCGCAGCCCCGCCGAGCTGACGCGCGGCCGAAAGCGCCGCGCCCGCGCCCCCTCGCCTCCCCGCGCGTCCCTCGCCTCACCGGCTCCTGCCCCAACCCGGGGCTCCGCGGGCCGCGGCCGGAGCGAGACTCGGGCACAAGCCGCCGGCGCCGCCGCACAATATGGCGAGCCTCGGCTTCCGCAATGGAGCTCGGGAAATACAACAGGGGCCGCTCAATATTCATGAGAGACCGAGGGGAAGCCGGCTTGGCCGGCGCGGCGGGGAGGGCGGGAAGGAGCGGGCGGGCGGGCGAGGGGGCGGAGGCGCGGGACGGGGACGTGCGCGGCGCGGGGAGGCCCGCGGCGCGAGGGGAGGGGGCGCCGCCGCGTGCTGCCGGGAGCGCCCGAGCCGCCGCCCCGCCCCGGGCCGCCCGGCCCCGCCCCTCGGCGCCCTCCGCGGGGCGACGCGGCCCCCGGGCAACGCCCGGATGACGGCGGCGCCACCTCGTTCTCGGCGCTCTCTCTCCTTGAGCTCTCCTGACCCTGCCTGCGCCCCTCACTGCGCCTCCCTGGCCCGCTGCTGGGGTTCGCGCTCGCACTCCTGCTCTCGCCCGAGACTGCCTCCTGTTCTTACACCCATCCCACTCGGTAGACGTCCTCGTCAGGCTTTCACCTCTAGAACTTCACCTGAACTTCGGCACTCTGCCTTCCCCACCCCACAGCAACGCTTACACACACTTTCCGTCCTTGCAGAGTGAACCAGCAAGACCCAATTCCAGGGGAAGCGACCTTCAATGCTAAGCGTGTATTCTTGGACGTCTGTAAGCGTTCTCCTGGTTCTCATCGGTTTACTTACCTTGCGGCTGTTTGAATCCTTCCTCAGCCCCTCCCAGTATTATCTTCTGAGTTTGAGAATAAGTGATAGATGTAACAGATGTAGTCGTTACCTAAAACACAACCAATTAGTCTATCACCAAGTATATAAAATGTGAATAGATTACGCTACAAACTGAAATAAAGAGTTCCTGATCGCAAGATGTACTATTGGTGAGATGATCTGTTCTCTTGAAAAATAACCAACAATTTCAGGTAGTAAACTGAAGTCACTTGGAACAGGAAGGAAGGGAGTGCACTGAGAATTGGGCAAACTAGGTTTATAGCCTCCAATGTGTCTCTTAACTGTGTGACTTAACTAAAGAACATAATTGTTCTGGACTTTACTTTCCTCAGTTGCAGAATGAGAGGATTGTGTTGAATGATTCTTAGGTCCTTTCCAGCTTTTGAACTCTCTAAACTCTCTACAAGCAATGCCAAATAAATGGTATGAATTTACATAAGATTTGGGGAAAGAAAAGGATCAATTCTAGCTGGTGTGTTAGCGAAGATTTCCTGAGGAGCTCGGAGCTGAGTAGGACTGTGAGGGATAGCTTTGGATAAGTAGAAAGAAAACAGGCGTTAAAATATTTAAGACAATGCATCATTTGCCCTACCTAACAATCCATTAAGATAAACAAGAGCAAAACCAGAGACTTAAAACTTCCACTTACTATCTAAGGCTTTAAATAAGAAATGACAATTCTCAGACTCTACAAGCCCTTCAAGGTTAAGCTGTTTTTCCAATGTGGAACAAAAAAAAAAAGAAAAAATCAGGAATGCTCCTGCCTCTCCCTTCCTGTAAGGGTCCACTTTCTAGAGAGAATGCAGTTGCAGAAGTGTCTCCCTTCTTTGTTCACAACTGCATGTGTCATCGCATTAATGCTGTTCATAATTCAGAACATTTTACTCTAGTGAAAATATATGCAAATAATACGTGGTGAGGTTATGATTTTGAGAATGAACTTTGTAAAAAAAAAAAAGCACAGGAATTTTATGGATAAAAGCTAAAATAGTACTTTAAAAAGATTGACTAGAGAATTAGTAGAAAAATGGAAAAGTTATGGGATGTCTGGATTAAATGTGATTAACAAGCTAGACCTCAGGCTGGCATCCTTAATTTGAAAGACACTACTGACAGATTAATGGAGCTCGTATTATCTATTTTATCTCTTCCTCAAAAACTTGGACTGAGAGTGTTATGGAAGTCCCCTGACTACATTAATCAGGAAAGGCTATATTATGGTACAGTAGCAGACACCTCATCTCCCAAATCTTCATGCCTTAGCACACCAGAAGTTTATTGCTTGTTCATGATTCTTGTGAATCGGGCTTATTCTATTCCAGTCACTCCAGGAACCAGATTGGCAGAGAGGTCACCCAGAACACAGCAACTGAGTCTCTGTGACAGAGGAAGAAAGTGACTGAAGAATCCCTATGAACTTTTCACATCCTTAGGTTTGGAAGCAAAGGTCATGGCCAAAACTAGTTACGTAGCCTCCTCCATCTTCACAGGGACTGAGTCCCTAAACTGAGGCTGAACGGAGTTCAGGAGAGGTGGTGATACCTGTGGACAACACTAATGTCAGTCACCCTGAGCCCACCAGTTCATTTCTAGATATTATGGAAAAGCTCTACGTTTTATTTCGTAACACTGGCTCTCTTGAATGCCTTCAAGAAAGGTATGTTTTCAAAAAAAGAAAAAAACCTCACTGTACTTGTTAAGAGTTGACTATCATATAAACAGAATGCACTTTTCATCTTTCTTCCGCCTTTTAAAATTGTATTGTACATTAAATCAATGTCAAGTCCATAGTCAGTCTATCAATAGTGGTTTGACATATCCAGCCTAATTCTTTTTGCTATTTTTTGACCCGACGTAAAGGTCACCACTTTCTAAAACATTTCCTATTAACACTCTCCCCTCTTGTTAAAGTAGTAATTATGTTTTAATCAGGAAGACACTAAATTAATACTATATAATACAAGTATTTTAGGTGGATGACTAGATGATTTCTAGTTAGAAAGTTCCTTTTCCCTCAAAACTTTAAAAGTAGTACCCTGTTAATCACATGCTGAATTGGGTAGACATCTCTGATCACAAAAATCACCTCTTCCCTGGTTTTCTGTTACGGTGATACTGCAAACTGAGATTAGTTCAGCTTGGTCAACTTTTGTTGACCAAAAGTATTAGCACATAGTAGATGTGCTAATACTTTTGCACAGGTAGCACAAGTAGATTCCAAGTGCTTGAAATAAAGATGTTAATATTAACTAGGATACAAGTTCCTTGGGAGCAGAAATCTTGTTTATAAGAAAAAAAGTGTATATCTAGCACGATGTTTGGCATATAGTAGATGCTGAATAAATAGGCATTAAGAGAATGAAAGACTGGGAATCTTTGATCCCAGTGTGTATATGAAGTAGAATAGTTCATATGATCTTGGTATGTCTCACTTTACTGCATAAGAGCAGATATTTTTTATCAGAATTGCATTTAGTCCCCTAGAGGCTTTCTCTACTTAGACAGTTTGTCTTAAATGGAAATTCTTGCCTGCCTATTCTATATCCACCCCATGGATTTTTTTTTTTCAGCTGTGCTCCAGATATCTAATTGTTACCTGCTAATCTGAGATGAAGATTGCAGTCCATCAGCATTTAATGATTTAATTATCAGTCCCTATGCTTTTGAACTGTGGTGTTGGAGAAGACTCTTGAGAGTCCCTTGGACTGCAAGGAGATCCAACCAGTCCATTCTGAAGGAGATCAGCCCTGGGATTTCTTTGGAAGGAATGATGCTAAAGCTGAAACTCCAGTACTTTGGCCACCTCATGCAAAGAGTTGACTCATTGGAAAAGACTCTGATGCTGGGAGGGATTGGGGGCAGGAGGAGAAGAGGATGACAGAGGATGAGATGGCTGGATGGCATCACTGACTCAATGGACATGAGTCTGAGTGAACTCCTGGAGTTGGTGATGGACAGGGAGGCCTGGCGTGCTGTGATTCATGGGGTCGCAAAGAGTTGGACACGACTGAGCGACTGATCTGATCTGAAGAAGCTATAGGGACTTCCTTGGTGGTCCAGTGGTTAAGAATACACCTTGCATTGCAGGAGATGTGGGTTCAATCCCTGGTCAGGGAACTAAGATTCCACATGCCGCAGAGCAACTAAGCCCCTGAGCTGCGATACTGAGCCCAGGTGCCACAACTAGAGTCCGAATGCAACAAAGATCCCACATGGCACAACAAAGACCTAACATATCTAGATAATAAATTTAAAAAAAATATATGTGCTTGATTGCACATATTTTTTAAAAGAGGATTATATATATAAGCTGTAATATATATATATATATATCACAGTTTATCAAACACTTTTACAGTCATTATTTCACTGACTCTTCAGAACAGTTCTCCAAGGTATTATTCCTACTTCACGGAAGAGGAAAATGTCACTTCTGTGGGTAACTAACTGTCCCAAACATTGAGCTCATAGCAGAGCTGAGACTCAAAGCTGGGCATCTGACTCCAAGTCCAGGCTACACTCCATGATGCCACCTATGCCTTCCCTCTCTGTGCTACATACGCAGCTCCAGCATTTTTCTTCTTTCTAATGGGTAAGCAGGCTGAGACAAACACCTCCACAGAGGTGCTCTCAACACTAGTGTTTATTCCAAGCATTTAATCATCAGTGTGGTTCATTTTAAAGAAGCTAGAGACAATGCTATATATAATAGATGCTATATATAATAGTATATGAAGCTGACCTGTTGACAGAAAATCATCAGGTTTTGTTTTTGTTTTCTTAGAAAAGTTACATAAGAAAACAAAACTGAAAGGTAGGTTAAAGGACTGGAATATATTGAGATTTAATCACTATAAGAAAACAAAAACAAAACCTGAATCTGCTTGCCAGTGCAGGAGATACAAGAGATACTGCTTGGATTCCTGGGTCAGGAAGATCCCCTGGAGGAGGGCATGGCAACCCACTCCAGTATTCTTACCTGAAGAATCCCATGGACAGAGGACCCTGGCAGACAACAGTCCTACTGCTGCTGCTGCTAAGTTGCTTCAGTCGTGTTCGACTCTGTGGGACCCCATAGATGGCAGCCCACCAGGCTCCCCTGTCCCTGGGATTCTCCAGGCAAGAATACTGGAGTGGGTCGCCATTTCCTTTTCCAGTGCATGGAAGTGAAAAGTGAAAGTGAAGTCTCTCAGTCATGTCCAATTCTTCGTGACCCCATGGACTGTAGCCTACCAAGCTCCTCCATCCATGGAATTCTCCTGGCAAGAGTACTGCAGTGGGTTGCCATTTCCTTCTCCCGGCAATAGTCCATGGGGCACAGAGACTCAGACACAACTGAGCAACTGGGTGCACACACACATACACATTTATAATATAATTTTCAAGGGATTCCCTGGTGGCTTAGAAGTAAAGAATTCGCCTGCTAATGCAAGAGACGCCTGTTCAGTCCCTGAGTTGGTTAGATCCCCTGGAGAAGGAAATGGCAACGCCCTCCAGTATTCTTGGCTGAGAAATCCCATGGACACCACCACCACCACCACCATAATTGTCAAACTACATCTACCAGCATCTTTATTTGCCATCTTTTAGATTTGTTGTGCTTTCTTTGAAAGGGTGAAATTAAGTAGGAACGTTGTAGGAAGGCCTAAAGAGACCTGTAATTCAAGGTGGCTTCAGGAAGCAGGCAACTCGAGATTTACTACCTCTTCAGCTGAAAAAATATAGCTCTAGCCACAAGCTTTAGTGAAGTTTTATTTGTATTTCAACATAGTGCGTTTCTTTTTGTGACACTTCCCTTGGTGTTT
Organism: Bos mutus; assembly: GCF_027580195.1. Lineage (NCBI taxonomy): Eukaryota > Metazoa > Chordata > Mammalia > Artiodactyla > Bovidae > Bos > Bos mutus. The sequence goes on from NC_091632.1 coordinate 20,047,994, forward strand.
TAGTTCATTGTTCCTTTTTATATTCCCAAGACAATCAAAATAATTGGTGCTACTCTTAACTGTTCAGCTTAGAGTTAAACAGATTAAATGAGATGGGCTAGTTAAGCTTTGGGGGAGAACTAAATACTATTGCTATTTCCCTCCTATGGAGACTTGGAATGGTATTTTATATGTCGCAGATGTGGCCACATTCTGCCTAACATCTGTTAGTGCATTTTATTAAAATAATGAACTAGCATGTGTTTGAAAAGTCAAAAGAATGAATAAAAGTTTTCATTCTGATGCAGCCTGACTAGCCAACTGTTTCTTTGTAGTTAATAATGGAGGGTACTATTGTGATATCCAACTTGATATATAAAATAAAGTGTGATTTAATAATTACTGGCTTTAGTTTTCTAATATAAAGTAAGTTTATTCTATTCAAACAAACTTTGTAAGTTTTTTTCCTTTCAAAATGTTTACTGCAAGCGGTGAGAACTGTGCCTTGACGTTGATCTAGGAACACCAAGAATAATCCTGGAAACTAACAAGGAATAGATAATTAAGATCAAAACTTAGAACTAAAATGGATATTTCTCTAGAAAAGAAGGCTGAAAGAGCCCCAGGGAAAAAGTACAGATGAAAAGTGTGAAATATTTAAATCAAGTTACAGCTTGTTCAAACTGCCCGTGTGGACATTTTAATTTTTCCCACGTAAAACAAGCCACGGAAGAATAGTTTTTGTGGGGTGAGAGAGTGGAGGGTAAAGACCCCTCTTATCTAACACATTTCTTGGAAATGTTTTTTAGTAAAGAATTTAAAAGAACTGCTAAATCCCAAGCAGACAAAGAAAATGTCTTTTTATTTTAGACTACATCAAGATGTAGAAAACTCTGCAGTATCCATCTGCTGAATCATTAGCATTTTATACTCCACAAAAGTAAACCATTTACATATGCATCAAAGAACATACTGAAGTAGGTTATAATTCAGGTAAATATGAAAACCATTCTGGTCAACCAAGAATACCAAGGTTTTATGTGTTACATCCAGGAAGATATATTTTCTAAAGATTTTAGTCTGTAGAAAAATATTTGTTTTACGTTTCAGTGTAAACAGTGTATTGAAGAACCATTAACTTATAGTATTATTTTCGTTTCAGGTGTACAACTTGGTGTTCTGATGTTTTTATAGACTGCATACCATAAATATTATGAAATATTGACTGTATTCCCTGTGTTGTACAATGCATCTCTGTGACTTATTTATAGCTACTAGTTTGTACCTCTTAATTCTTTTACTTGTTCTGCCCATTCCTCACCCGCACCTCTCTGGAAACGCCTCGTTCGCTCTATCTGTGAGTCTGTTTCTATTTTATCATATTTGTTAGCTCGTCTTGTTTTTTAGATTCACCGAGGAACCAGAGATCAAATTACCAACATCCTTTGGATCATTGAGAAAGCAAGAGAGTTCCAGAAAAACATCTACTTCTACTTTATTGACTGTACCAAAGCCTTTGACTGTGTGGACCACAACAAACTCTGCAAAATTCTGAAAGAGATGAGAATACCAGACCACCTGACCTGCCTCTTGAGAAATCTGTATGAAGGTCAGGAAGCAACAGTTAGAACTGGAAGTGGAAAAACAGACTGGTTCCAAATAGGAAAAGGAGTACATCAAGGCTGTGTATTGTCACCCTGCTTATTTAAGTTATATGCAGAGTACATCATGAGAAATGCTGGGCTGGAGGAAGCACAAGCTGGAATCAAGATTGCCTGAGAAATATCAACAACCTCAGACATGCAGATGACACCACCCTTATGGCTGAAAACGAAGAAGAACTGAAGAGCCTCTTGATGAAAGTGAAAGCGAAGAGTGAAAAAATTGGCTTAAAACTCAACATTCAGAAAACGAAGATCATGGCATCTGGTCCCATCACTTCACAGCAAATAGATGGGAAACCAGTGGAAACAGTGACAGACTATTTTGGGGGGCTCCAAAATCACTGCAGATGGTGACTGCAGCCATGAAATTAAAAGTTGCTTACTCCTTGGAAGAAAAACCATGACCAACCTAGACAGCATACGAAAAAGCAGAGACATTACTTTGCCAACAAAGGCTCATCTAGTCAAGGCTGTGGTTTTTCCAAGAAAGCTGAGCGCTGAAAAATTAATGCTTTTGAACTGTGGTGTTGGAGAAGACTCTTGAGAGTCCCCTGGACTACAAGGAGATCCAACCAGTCCATCCTAAAGGAAATCAGTCCTGAATATTCATTGGAAGGACTGATGCTGAAGCTGAAACTCCAATTCTTTGGCCACCTGATGCGAAGAGTTGACTCATTTGAAAAGAGTCAAGTGAGTGATGTTGGGAAAGATTGAAAGCAGGAAGAGGAGAGGACGATAGAGGATGAGATGATTGGACGACATCACCGACTCAATGGACATGAGTTTGAGTAAACTCCAGGAGTTGGTGATGGACAGGGAGGCCTGGCGTTCTGCAGTCCATGGGGTTGCAGAGTCAGACACGACTGAGTGACTGAACTGAACTGAACTGAAAGGAAAATACACAGTATTTGTTTTTCTTTGTCTGACTTATTTCACTAAGCATAACACCTTCCAGGTCCATCCATGTTGTTGCAAATAGCAATATTTCATCTTTTTATGGCTAATATTCAATTGTGTATATTGTTTCATCATTTTTAAATAGACACACTTCATAAGTAATGCTTATAAGATCAGAATTGACTGTGATTCCTTAAGAATTTTAAGTTCTGCCACATATGGGGTAAGATAAAATAAAGGTAGCTGCAAAAGAATCTTTTTGTTATAGTATCTTGTAAAGAACATATGAGTGGCCTAACCCACCTAGTTCTGTCTCTCCCCAATACTCATTCATCCTCTGATCTAATTATGTTTTGTTCTAGAACAGTATTGATGTTCGAAGTTAGTGGATTTCTAATTCCTTGACCTCTTGATCCTTAGTCTCCTGTTTCACTTTTTTTTTTTTTAATGGTATTATCCTATGGATCCTTTCTTGTTTTTTACTTTTTCACTCAACATTGTTTTTATTTATTTATTTATTTTTGACCATGCTGGGTCTTCACTGCTGCACACGGGCTTTCTCTAGTTGTGGCAGGCAGGGGCCACCCTCCAGTTGTGGGGCATGGGCTTCTCACTGTGGTGGCTTCTCACTGTTGTGGGGCACAGGCTCTAGGTTTGTGAGCTCAGCAGTTGTGGCGCACAGGCTTAGTTGTCCTGTGGCATATGGGATCTTCCTGGACCAGGGATTGAACCCGTGTCCCATGCATTGGCAGGACGATTCTTTACCATCTGAGCCACAGGTGAAGCCAGGCAGGATGATTCTTAACCACTGGACCACTGTTTCACTTTTGGACTGTATCACATTAGCTTCCCTGATTTGACTCTCCCTTTCCTAAATTTGAAACACTACTCTGGGCCTGAGCTCAAAGGACAGCTCAAAGGACAGCTGTCCTTTCTTCTACATGATCTAGTTCCTAGCTATATGTCAGCCTATTCATTTCTTGACTTGTCTCTTTAGTTAGACTTGGCTATATTCTCATCCCAGCCCTTAATGTGGCTTGACACATAGTGATTACAAATGACATTACAGGAAGATGTCACAAATATAGCCTACAGACACCATGTCATTCATAGTATGGAAAAAAGGCCATCTCTGTCAACAGATACAGAAGATAGAGAGCTCTTTAGTGGAAAAGAACAGAGAAGCAATGAGTTTTCTATCTTTGGAACTGAATACCCCAGGAATGGTCTTGAGTAGGAATGTCATATGATATTGTTGCAGCTATTCAAAGAAAAGTTATGGCCAACAGGAAAGTTAGTTATCGGTGGCCTTTCAAGTCAAACTGCATTAGGATGTAGATTTTAAAGCCTTGTCAAAACACAGTAACATTCCATACCAAAAGTAGAAGTTTAAAATGCTATATTTAATCCTAAATTCCCACTGGAACGTGAAGTTTGCTGTTCTATTCAGTCACTAAGTCATGTCCAAATCTTTGCAACCCCATGGACTGCAGCATGCCAGGCTTCCCTGTCCTTCACTATCTCCCAGAGTTTGCTCAAATTCAAGTCCATCGAGTCAGGGATGCCATCCAACCATCTCGTCCTCTGTCGTCCCCTTCTCCTCCTGCCCTCAATCTTTCCCAGCATCAGGGTCTTTTCCAATGAGTCGGCTCTTCGCATCAGGTGGCCAAAGTATTGGAAGTTTGTGAAGTTTGACTAGTTCTCAGACCACATTTAGTGTCTCTCTCTCCCATACTTAGATTAGCAGTGTGCACGTATGTCCTCTCCCACACTGCAGAGTGAAAGCAGCAGGGGGCAAAATGTCATTGTTCACCTTTCAGCACCAGTCGTCATTCACACTTGACACAGTGTAATATATATATTGTGCTCATGCGCGGTCACTCAGTCATGTCCGACTCTTTGTGACCCCATGGACCGTAACCCGCCAGCCTCCTCTGTCCATGGGATTCCCCAGGAAAGAGTACTGGAGTGTGTAGCTGTTCTTTTTTTTCTCCAGGGGATCTTCCCGACCCAGGGATTGAACCCTGGTATCCTGCATTTCCTTCTCCCAGAATAAGGAAATGGCAACCCACTCCCCAGTATTCTTACCTGGAGAATCTCATGGACAGAGGAGCCTGGTGGGCTACAGTCCACGGGGTCGCAAAGAGTTGGACATGACTGAGCAACTAACACTCACTCACTCCTGCATTGCTGCCAGATTCTTTAGCATCTGAGCCACCAGGAAGCAATGAGGTAAAAAAAATAATTGCTCTAGATCAGGCATCATCAACAAACAGGAAAACAGAACTTGGAAATTCTTTACTTTGTTTCTAGAGATCTAGTAGTATCAGTCTCAGTCATGTCTGATTCTTTTGCGACCCCTGTGGACTGTAGCCACTAGCCTCCTCTGTCCATGGATTCCCCAAGCAAGAAAACTGGAGTGAGTTGCCATTTCCTTCTCCAGGGGATCTTCCCTACGCAGGGATTGAACCTGCATCTCCTGCATTGGCAGACAGATTCTTTATCACTCTGCCACCTGGAAAGTCCCATCTAGTAGTACAGAAGCCTTGAAACTCGGGGTTTCAAATGGCTTATTACTACACCTCAGTCTCTAGTTCCTTAAATATGCCTAACCCTTCCTGGTAATAATTTAAGCTAAACAGAGACCAATCAATGCTTATAGAGCCCTCAAATAGCAACTCTTTAAAAGAGTTCTAGGACCTGATTATCTTGGGATTCTCTTCTCCTCCTGCTAAATTATATCCCATGGTCTCTAGGTCAAATATCAGGTGTTGTTTGCTAATTAGACTCTGTAGTGCCCCCTTAAGAAATTCCTACTGATTTAGCATGTGATTTCAGGAAGCAATTACAAATTATAAGCTGAAAATCAAATATTTGAATTTTCCATCTCGTGCATCTCTATTCTGGGAAAATTTCGCCCCAAACTCTTTGTGCTGTGCTAAGTTACTTCAGTCGTGTCTGACTCTTTGTGACCCCATGGACCATAGCCTGCATGGACCATAGTTAGTAGGATTCTCCAGGCAAGAATACTGGAGTGGGTTGCCATTTCCTTCTCCTTCAGACTCTGTAAGATCACCCTATAGTAAAAAGTCTGGACAGTATGTTAGGGTGGGTTCAGGAGACTTGACCTTCCTCCAACTATGGCTCAGATGACCCAAGAGGTCATAGCAAAAATTCTAGCCACTGAAGTTGGGGTAAAATGCAGATGGGGTTGTGCAGAAACAGAAGGACTCAGAGACAGACTGGAATCACAGGTTTCTCCAAAGTGGCTGAATGCCCAGAACTGGAGCAAGAAATAGTACTCAAGAAGGAAGAAGTCCAGGAAAGCAGGGCTTAGGATAAGTTTAAAGGGATACAAGGCACCCATCTGAAAGTTGAGTCACACGGTCTGAATTCAAGAACGTCAAGAATAGCTATCTTTTTGTCTCTTTCAGTGGAGAAGATGACAAGTGAGGTGAGGAATAAGGGCAGTGTACAACATGGCTTACATGAGACTGAGGCTGCAAAGGGACACCCTGACCCCATGTCCTCAAGTTGAAAGTGGGTCTCTGAAGACACATGCAAAACAGAGAATCATTGAGTAAGGGTCATGAGAAGCAGAGGGGCGGTTAGGAAATTTAGACATGTGGATCCAAACAGTGCACTGAAATTGGAAAAACCTCATGAGATAGATGAGAAGCATCAGAGAGTGAGTTGAAAAGAGCCAGGGACAATGAGAGCTGAGCATATGATGATTGATTTTCTCTGTGTTCTGACCCTCTCTAGATCAGTCTTTCTTGTGGCTTCTAATCATCACCCCAAACTAAGTTTTGGAATGTCCCAGGCTTTAGTCTTAGGACCTTGTTTCCTGTTAATTTGTATCCCCTCCCTGGGTGATTCCTATTCAGTCATATGACTCTAAGTAGTACCCATACTGACAATTCCCAGTTTTCTCCAAACTTATAATTTCTGTAAGTTTCCAGAAATTAAGGAACCTCTCCAAGTTCATGTCCATCCCTGTCCCCACTTCAGACTCTCCACTTGGATGTCTAATGGTCATCTCAACTATAAAACAGCTGAACTGTGACTTCATCTTTGAAATTGTATACAAAGAAAAACACGTGATTGTTAACTGTCCATTTTTTTGTAGCTGTAATGTCTGTATTGCTCTACTAGACTCAGTTAAAAGAAATTCTTCTCTCTAGTTACTTAAAATCATCTAAATAACTCAAATTTAAAATGAATGTTTCCAGTATATGTACACATATGTTCATTTATACATTCCTTTAGCAATAGCCTACAGTTAACCAGACTCAGTAATTCTAAGAGACATGAGACATAGACCCTATCCTCAAAGAACCTAGCATCTAGTGGGGGAGATGGACACATACCAAACGTGGTGAGACTGATAAAAGCCACAGAAAATATTCTTCCCTGACAGTCATTATTAATTACACACTATGGAACAGCATGTCTCATAAGGCTCCACTCTTGGCAATGTTAGCTTTAGTTCTAGAAATTAGAAGACGTGTAGGTAAAGTCACAACTGTGCTAATATACAACAACCTCATAAAATTTGTACGTGTTAGATACTGTGCTAGGGCTTCCCTTGTGGCTCAGCTGATAAAGAATTCACTTGCAATGCGGGACACCTGAGTTTGATCCCTGGGTTGGGAAGATCCCCCGGAGAAGGGAAAGGCTACCCACAACAGTATTCTGGCCTCTTTGACACTGATTCTTTGTGTGAAAGAGTCAGACACAACTGAGTGACTTTCACACTCAGACACACTAGAGCTTCCCAGGTGGCTCTAGTGGTAAAGAATCCCACCTGTCAATACAGGAAAGGCAAGAGATGCGAGTCTGATCCCTGGGTCAGGAAGATCTCCTGAAGCAGAAGGTGACAACCCACTCTAGTATTCTTGCCTGGAAAATTCTATGGAAAGAGGAGCCTAGCCGGCCACAGTCCATGGGGCTTCAAAGAGTCGGATGCAACTGAGCATATAATAATAATAGATAGTGTGCTAAGTAAGGTGGCTCAGCAGTAAAGAATCCTCCTGTAATGCAGGAGTCAGGGGTTTGACACCTGGGTCTGGAAGATACCCTGGAAGAGGGTATGGCAACCCGCTCCAGTATTCTTACCTGGAGAATCCCATGGATCAAGGAGTCTAGGGGACTACAGTCCATGGGGTCACAAAGAGTCCGACACAACTGAGGTGATTTAGCATGCATGCACAGTGCTAAGCATTTTATAAGCATCATCTCAGTTAATCTTTACAACAACCCTAGGAGGAAGTTACTGCCATCGTTACTACCATTTTATGGATTAGAAAATAGAAATTTAGGAAGTTCTCTTGTGGCTTAGGTTCCAGGCTGTCACCGCCATGGCCCAGGTTCAATCCTTGGTCAGGGAACTAAAATCCTGCAAATGACACAGCATGGCAAAAGAAAAAAAAAAGAAAATAGAAGTTAAAGCATTTTAATACTTGCCTAAGTCATCTTAAGCAATACGGTGGGCAAATTCATGCCCTTAACCACTATTTAAAACTGCCGTGTCACAACGGGTAGTCCTGCTTTAACTGATAAAAATGGGGATACTTTTTAAAAAAAATTTTGTATTAAAATAAGAGAATAGATGCATGAATAATCCAAACAGTGAATATCCATTACACTTTAGTAGTAATCCTGAATTACTAAATGGTATTGGATAAAAAGGACTATAGCATAGGAAGTTGTGAAAGGGTGGGTTCAGTTTTTCAAAGCTCATAAAGACACAGCAGCAGCAATGATGGCTCATTTCAAGTTTTCCACTGATTGCATTTGGAGACAAGTTCTTAGTTCTAAAGCACATTCTGTATGAGCTAAGAATGGAAAAATCATCAGACTTGCAAACGCTAAGAGAATAGAAGCCAAAGCCCTATGGGAATACAATCTTCCAAATTTATTATCTGTTAGGCATTGATTTATCACATATGGCAGGAATTTAAACCAGATGTGTACTTCATGGAGGAGGCCATCCCATGACGGACAGGGGAGAGGAATGTGACCTCAGCGTAAAAGTAAAGAATCAGAACTTATAGGTGATTCAGAAGTTTCCTTTTAAGCTAGTCATATAATAGACTAAAAGCTCTCCAATCATCTTTTCAAATTAACTGCGACTTCACTTCTTAATCTGGAAGTTGTTGAAAGTTCTGGCTTTTGAAATTCAGTTATTTTCATTGAAATGCAATTATATTTGAAAAATATTTCAAAGATCTAAGATTTTCTGAGTAACTTTTACTTAATCTAAAGCAAAACATCCTTGAAAAATACAGCTCTGGTATGTAAATATGATATTTACTGATCCCCATTGTTTCTTTTTCCATCTTAAATTTCAGATATCACATTTCAATAGCTAGAATTCAATAACACATCTTTGTCTGACATCTGCTTTTTTTAACTGAAGTTATAAAAAAAAGTCTATTCTTTCAAGTCACATTCAAGTACTGAAAGTAATTTCATTTTAAGGATCTGTATCTAAGGAAAAAAGATTATTTTCTACATTAGCGTAACATATTTAAAAAGTTATACAATCTTTCCATTTTTCAAAACTTTAAAATTATTAGTAAAGAAAAGATTTCTCATAATAAGTGTTTGAATTTGGAAACAGTCTTAGAACAAAAAAATACTTAATAGAAAATAATTTTGTAGTCATTGCTCTAGTGTGAGGGGAAATTATCTTGAAAATCATGAGTTAAGCAAAGTGCTTTTCTCAAAAATACTTGTGATTTAGTTTTCAGTTTATTTTTACTATTCATTTAGGTGATCAGATAAAAGTTTTAAAAGTAATTAATCAATTTAGAATGTAATTTCTATCACAGGAGAAAAACTCAAGACAATTGCTCACACTGGGGAGACAGCCACACATGCACCTCATACATTTATATTGACCACTAACGAGAGTTAATTTGCTCAAAGTTAGAGTGCTCATTGAGAGTTGAAGAAAAGCAGAGAAGGAAGGTCCCTGTCTCTGTGAAGAGTTATGGTAGGAAACCAGACACATGCCTAGAAGAAGCTACTTGAATGTCTAATTGCATGGCTATAAACTTTTAAAACAATTTCTTCATTTAACTTTCCTCACATGTGTACTAAGCCTTCACTGCATTCTGTATACTCTTCTAGGGGAAAGAAAATGAAAAAGATGTGTATATGATATGTCTTGCTTAACAAGCTTAAGGTCACATTTCTTTCTTAAGGAGGTAAAAGTGACAGACAATGAAATGCAATATTCGTTAAGTGTACAACTGGGTGAGTTTTAACAAATGTATATACTCATGTAGGTGGTGGGGGTGGTTTAGTTGCTAAGTCTATAAAGAAAGCTTAGCGTAGAAGAATTGATGCTTTTGAACTGTGGTGTTGGAGAAGACTCTTGAGAGTCCGCTGGACTACAAGGAGATCCAACCAGTCCATCCTAAAGGAGATCAGTCCTGGGTGTTCATTGCAAGGACTGATGTTGAAGCTGAAACTCCAATACTTTGGCCACGAAGACCCGACTCATTTGAAAAGACCCTGATGGTGGGAAAGATTGAGGGCAGGAGAAGGGAATGACAGAGGATGAGATGGTTGGATGGTATCACCGACTCAATGGACATCTGGGTGAACTCCGGGAGTTGGTGATGGACAGGGAGGCCTGGCATGCTGCAGTTCATGGGGTCACAAAGAGTCGGACACGACTGAGTGACTGAATTGAATTGAACATGTCCAACTCTTGCGACCCCATGGACCGTAGCCCGAGAGGTTCCGCTGTCCACAGGATTCTCCAGGCAAGAGTACGGGAGTGGGTTGCCATTTCCTTCTCCAGGGGATCTTCTCAACCCAGGGATTGAACCAAGGTCTCTGCATTGCAGACAGATTCTTTACTATCTGACCTATGAGGGAGCTTAACCAACACTCAAATCAAGTTATAAGATAATTTCATTGCCCCTAAAAAATTCCTTTATGTCCTCCTTCTATCAATTTCCCTTCCGAAATAAACAATCATATTCTCATTTCTTGGAGAAGGAAATGGCAACCCACTCCAGTATTCTTGCCTAGAGAATCCTGTGGACAGAAGCCTGGTGGGCTGCTGTCCATACGGTCGCATAGAGTTGGACACGACTGAAGCAACTTAGCATATGCATGCATTGGAGAGGGAAATGGCAACCCACTCCAGTATTGTTACCTGGAGAATCCCAGGGACAGGGGCTGCTGTCTATGGGGTCGCACAGAGTCAGACACAAGTGAAGCGACTTAGCAGCAGCAGCATTCTCATTTCTATCACCATGCTTTTAAAGTCACATAAATGGAATTACACATCACACCCACTAAAATAAAGAATTATACAATATGTATTCTTTTGGGGCATCCCTGGTGGCTCAGCTGGTAAAGAATCTGCCTGCAATTCAGGACACCTGGGTTCAATCCCTGGGTTGGGAAGATCCCCTGGAGAAGAGAATGGCTGCTGCTGCTGCTACTGCTGCTAAGTCACTTCAGTTGTGTCCGACTCTGTGTGACCCCATAGACGGCAGCCCACAAGGCTCCCCCATCCCTGGGATTCTCCAGGCAAGAACACTGGAGTGGGTTGCCATTTCCTTCTCCAATGCATGAAAGTGAAAAGTGAAAGTGAAGTTGCTCAGTCGTGTCTGACTCTTAGCAACTCTATGGGCTGCAGCCTACCAGGCTCCTCCGTCCATGGGATTTTCCAGGCAGGAGTACTGGAGTGGGGTGCCATTGCCTTCTCTGAGAGAATGGCTACCCACTCCAAATCCGGACTGGAGAATTCAGTCCATGGGGTTGCAAAGAGTCAGACACAACTAAGCTACTTTCATTTCACTTCACTGATTCTTTTACTCTGTGCAGTGTTTTAGAGATTTATCCATGTTGTTGTTAGTAGTTCATTTCCATTTTATTACTGAATAATATTCCTGTATACAAATATAAAACATCTTTTCAAAACTTGATAATCCTGTTGATGGACATTTGTATATGCTTTCAGTTTTTGGAATAAAGCTGTTTTTAACACTCTTGGCAGGTTTTTGTGAATTGATAATATCCTTCTTTTTGGATAAACTAGGGTTGGAATTGCTGGGTCATTAGGTAAGTGTACAGTTTTATAAGATCCCAAACATTTTTCTGTGTGGATCACAATAAACTGTGAAAAATTCTGAAAGAGATGGGAATACCAGACCACCTGACCTGCCTCTTGAAAACCCTGTATGCAGATCAGGAAGCAACAGTTAGAACTGGAACAACAGACTGGTTCCAAATAGGAAAAGGAGTACGTCAAGGCTGTATATTGTCACCCTGCTTATTTAACTTATATGTAGAGTACACCATGAGAAAAGCTGGGCTGGAGGAAGCACAAGCTGGAATCAAGATTGCCGGGAGAAATATCAATAACCTCAGATATGCAGATGACACCACCCTTATGGCATAAAGTGAAGAGGAACTCAAAAGCCTCTTGATGAAAGTGAAAGTGGAGAGTGAAAAAGTTGGCTTAAAGCTCAACATTCAGAAAACTAAGATCATGGCATCTGGTCCCATCACTTCATGGCAAATAGATGGGGAAACAGTGGAAACAGTGTCAGACTTTTTTTTGGGGGGGGGGCTCCAAAATCACTGCAGATGGTGATTGCAGCCATGAAATTAAAAGACACTTACTCCTTGGAAGGAAAGCTATGACCAACCTAGACAGCATATTCAAAAGCAGAGACATTACTTTGCCAACAAAGGTCCGTCTAGTCAAGACTATGGTTTTTCCAGTAGTACTGTATGGATGTGAGAGTTGGACTATAAAGAAAGCTGAGTGCTGAAGAAATTGATGCTTTTGAACTGTGGTGTTGGAGAAGACTCTTCAGAGTCCCTTGGACTGCAAGGAGATCCAACCAGTTCATCCTAAAGCAGATCAGTCCTGGGTGTTCTTTGGAAGGAGTGATGCTAAAGCTGAAACTCCAATACTTTGGCCACCTGATGCGAAGAGCTGACTTACTGGAAAAGACTCTGATGCTGGGAGGGCTTGGGCGCAGAAAGAGAAGGGGACGACAGAGGATGAGATGGATGAATGGCATCACCGACTCGATGGACATGGGTTTGGATGGACTCCAGGAGTTGGTGATGGACAAGGAGGCCTCGAATGCTGTGGTTCATGGGATTGCAAAGAGTTGGACACTACTGAGCGACTGAACTGAACTGAACTGAAACAGTTTTCCAAAGAAGCTGTATCACTTTATACTCCTTTGAGTAGCGTATGAGAGTTACACTTCTACCACACACTTGGCAACAATTGGTGTTGTCAGTCTTTAGATTTAGCCATTTTAGTGGGTGTGATGTAGAATTTCAATGTAATTTTAATTAACATTTCCCTGATGATTAATGATATTAGGTATCTTTTCACAAGCTTACTGGCCACTTGTATGCCTACTTTTGTGAAATGTCTGTTCAAGTCTTTTGCCCATTTTAAATTGGGTTTTTTAATCCTTTTTTTTGTTTGTTTGTAGGAGGCCTTTACATATAATGGTATAATTATATAAATTCTTTATTGGATATATGTATAAGAATATTCTCTAAGACTATTTTTTAGAACAGTTTCGATTAGAAACAAAACTGAGCAGAAAGTGCAGAGAATTATACCTCATGTTGCTACATATGCACGGCCTCCCTCACTATCAACATTCTGCGCCCCAAGTCCGTGGTTTACTTTAGGGTTTTCTCTTGGTTTTGTACATTCAAGGGGTTTAGACATGCAGCCACTGCTATGTCTTACAGAGTAGTTTCAAATCCCTAAAACTCCTCTATGCTCTGCCTATTCATCCCTCTCTCCCCTGAATCCCTGACAACCACTGATCTTTCTACTGCTTTTGTAGTTTTGGCTTTTCCAGAATGTCATATAGTTGGAATCATTTAGTATGTAGCCTTTCCAGATTGGCTACTTTCACTTAGTAATATGCATTTAAGATTCCTCTGTGTCTTTTCATGGCTTGAAAGCTCATATTTTTAGTGCTGAGTAATATTGCACAGTTTATCCATTCATCTACCAAAGGACATCTTTGTTGCCTCCAAGTTTTGGCAATTATGAATAAAGCTTCTATAAACATCCATATACATAACTTTTGTTGAAAAGTTTGGGTGAACAGCAAGGAGTGCAATTGTTGGATCACACGATAAAAATATATTTGGGCGGGTACTTGCATGCTCAGTCTTATCCAGCTCTTTGCAACACTATAGCCTGCCGCCCATCAGTCTCCATGTCCGTGGAATTTTCCGGGCAAGAATACTGGAGTGGGTTGCCATTTCCCCCTCCAGGATCTTCCTGACCCAGGGTTTGAACCCACATCTTCTGTGTCTCCAGCATTGGCAGGCAGATTCTTTAGTACTGAGCCACCTGAGAAGATATGTTTAGTTTCATGAGAATCTGCCAAACTGTCTTCCAAAGTCTGCATCATTTTGTATTCCCATCAACACTGAATAAGAGTTTCTGTTGCTCCACATGCTCACCAGCCTTTGGTTGCTGTTAGTGTGTTATGTTTGGGCCATTCTTTTTTTTTTTTTTAATTGGAGGATAATTGCTTTACAATGTTGTGGTGGTTTGTTGGGCCATTCTAATGGGTATGTAGTGATATCTCATTGTTGTTTTAATTTGTAGTTGGCTAATAACATATACTCCAGGAGTTGGTGATGGACAGGGAGGCCTGGTGTGTTGCAGTCCATGGGGTCACGAAAAGTTGGACACAATTGAGTGACTGAACTGAATGATGTATAATATTGATCATATTTTTCATATGCTTATTTGGCATGTGTATATCTTCTTGGATGAAGTAGTGGTCAGTTTAGATTTTTGTCCATTATTTAATTAGATTGTTCTAATTAAATTTGGTATATGTATGTACACATTGTGAATAAATTAACACTATCAAGCTAATTAACATATCTATCACTTACTGTTTTTTGTGTGTGTGGTAAGAATACTTAAAAGCAACTGTCTTAAAAATATGGACACATTATCCTTGTGTGAAGGCTGTGCTAGTCTTCTCTGTATCATTCTCATTTCAGTATACAAGACGCTGAAATGCGTGCTCAAGATTTCTTTTTTTCCATACATTTTTTCCAAGTGTTGTAACACTATTTGTTTAACAAACTTTCCTATCCCATTGAATTGACTTGGCACCATTGTAAATATTCAATTAAATGTATATGTGTGGCTCTATTTTTTATTTCACTATACTGTTTTATACACAGACACACACATTTTATGACTGTGTTGTGTAATCCAGGCTGAATTTCTTATTATATTTGTATTATAATTTACCCAATTTTAAAATTCAAATTTAAAAAAAAACCTGAAACAAAAACATTTTAATGGGCCCATAAAAGCACTGGGGGCCTTGGGCACTGTGTACTGTGCCTGAGAATAATTGGCTGTGGTGGGGATAAAGCTAGCACCTGTAGCCATGCCAGGAATGAAGCACAGGGGCCTATGAAATTTTTCTGTGAGCACAGGCTGGGTTTGCAGGCCCTGAACGCATCCGTTTTCTCGTAGCCTGTGATACGTTACTTTTAATACAGTATTTTCCTCATGGTATCCCTGACCCTTCAGTAAAGTCTTTTAAATATTGAGATCCTGACTTAGTTGTTCTATGGGGAATGAAGGAAAATGTCTTTATCGGTCAGGGTTCTTGGTTGTAAGCAACAGAAGCTGACTTTGGCTGACTGAGTGGAAAAGGAATTTTGTGAAAAGGTATGATGTAGTTCACAGAATAGTTGGAATGGTTGGAACATTAGACTCAAGGCTAAACTTTTAGGAAGAATGCCCAAACCCACATTCCATGAGCAGGTCTAATGAAGAAAATATTGCCACCACTAAGCACTATAAGTTATAGTTTACCCCACTGGAATTCTATGCCAGGAAGGCAGTTATCCTGCTATTGCTCTAGTTATTAGCCCCAGTGTATTATTTGTGCCAAGAATTCAATCTTGCAGTCCCTGTACTGCTAGTACAGAGAGGTTGAATGTTTCATCAATAATTATGTAAAAACACTTTGTCACATATAAGACCAACCAAAATGTCTGAAAAGCAGCAAGTGAGAATAGGGAATTTTCCATTTCTTGAGAAGTCCTCAAGAAAACAAAAATATTGCATAATACATGTACTCAAGGAGCTCACAGTTTTATGAAAAACATATTCACAGCTACTAGGAAAGCCATTCTCTTTAATACAAATGAAATGCTGTGGGAGAAGAGAGGAAAAGACAATTTCAAACAAGGAGTGTTTGAGCCTTAGATCTTGAAAAAGAAGCAGGATTTTGGTTAGCAGAAAATGACACATTCTAGGATGCTAAGTCACTTCAGTCGTGTGTGTGATCCCGTAGACGGCAGCCCACCAGGCTCCCCTGTCCCTGGGATTCTCCAGGCAAGAACACTGGAGTGGGTTGCCATTTCCTTCTCCAATGCATGAAAGTGAAAAGTGATAGTGAAGTCGCTCAGTCGTGTCCGACTCTTAGCAACCCCATGGACTGCAGCCTACCAGGCTCCTCCGTCCATGGGATTTTCCAGGCAAGAGTACTGGAGTAGGGTGCCATTGCCTTCTCCGCACATTCTAGGATAGAGGGAACCAAAATAAGCTGAGTTCAACTACACGGTGTATTTGAGAAACTCTGTGAAAGTGAAAGTCATTCAGTCCTGTCTGACTCTTTGCGACCCCATGCAATATACAGTCCATGGAATTCTCCAGGCCAGAATACTGGAGTGGGGTAGCCGTTCCCTTCACCAGGGGATCTTCCCAACCCAGGGATCGAACCCAGGTCTCCCACATTGCAGGCAGATACTTTACCAGCTGAGCCACAGGGGAAGCCCAAGGACCTCTTACGTGTTTACCATGAGTGGTGGAGAGGCTGTGTGGTGAGATGGGAGGCTGAAGAGGTAGATGACAATTATAGCCTGTGAGCCTTACTTGAATATGAGCTCCAGAGTTCAATTTTTACTCTGGAAACCCATTGGAAGGTTTTGAAAAACAAGAAGTAATATGGTACTCAACTTAATCACTGTGCTTGAGATGGATTTATTATCCTAGATTAGAGGAGCACTATGGAGGAGCCTGGTGGGCTGCCGTCTATGGGCTCACACAGAGTCGGACACGACTGAAGTGACTTAGCAGCAGCAGCAGCAGCAGCAGAGGAGCACTAAGAGACTCTGGGGAAGTGATTCAAGAGTAATGTGGACTTTGGACTAGCTTACTCCAAGGTGCTTTCTGACCACAGGACTTGATCACTGGAGACAGAAAGGCAAGAAGATAGCAAAGAGTGACCAAAAGTACTTCAGGAATAAGGTAATAAGAACCTGGACCTGGTGGTAATAGAGGGAGTGGAAAAGAATACAGACATTTGAGAGGCATATTAGAGAAAGAAAACCTGTGTTAGTGTCACACTGAACATGAGAGTGAGAGAAAGGAGTCCAGAAATTCTCTAGGATACTTGAATACCACAGAATCCTCAAAGCTCAGGAAGAGCTGTGGTCCTGAAGACACTGGATTCACTTGCATACTTCTGAAAAGAAAATCTATTGAGCTCTGTTTTATTAAAACAGCTTAAAAAAAAAAAAAAAAACTAGTGGGGAAATGGGGAATTATTTAATCTGCCAGGAAGCTTGTCTTTCTTCAACAGATAGAGCTGTAAAGCTTGAACTTGGTCTGGGGCAACCCTCTTCTATAGCAATTAAACCGAGCAAGACGCATAACCATAAACTTGACTTGAACCAGGAATGTAATCCTTAAGTTCCGTGTGTGAGCAATCAGTCATGTCTGACTCTTTGTGGTCCCATGGACTGTAGCCTGCCAGACTCCACTGCCCATGGAATTTTCCAGGCAAGAATACTGGAGTGGGTAGCCATTTCCTCCTCCAGGGGATTTTCCCAAACTAGGGATCAAACACACATCTCTTCTGCCCTCTGCATTGGCAGGCCGGTTCTTTACCCATAGCACCACTTGGGAGCCCTAGTGTTTAGTTTTGTTCCCCCAGGAGATTCTACTCTAGATATGTTGATTTTGTCCTTAAAATCACCAATTCTCTTTTTTTATAAGGCTACCATTTTTCACGTCTTCAGCCCGGAGGAATACTAGTATCAAAAAGTGAAGGTCAGAGGGGGTACTAATTTGTGAAAAAAGATCAAGAATTTTATCTCAGATGAGTTGAGTGTGAATTAAAGGCAAGAAAACTAAGTGCAAATTTCCAGCAGTAGGTAAAAAACACAGATCTGAGCTCAAAATGGAAATTGGAAATAGAGGTACAGATAGAAAGCCCTGGTCAAGAGCTGAGAGTTAAAGTTTCTGAAAGTTCCAATGGGGAGTGGATATACTGAGAGCCAGAGGGCTCTGCTCTGTAACTTGGAGCTGGGTCACTTTCATGCAGTGCGGAGAGGAAGGAAGAGTGAACGGATCCAAGAGCAAAAGAGGAGGTGAAGACAGATGAAAGAACATCCAGGAGACTGTGGGTTCAATCCCTGGTTGGGAAGATCTCCTGGAGAAGGGCATGACAACCCATTCCAGTATTCTTGCCTGGAGAAACCTGGACAGAGAAACCTGGTGGGCTACAGTTCATAGGGTGGGCAAAGGGTTGGACATGACAGAAGCAACTTAGCACAATGCATGTAGCCTCATGAAAGCAAGGGAAACAATTTCCAAAAAAAGAGGGTGACCGTCTATATTGGTTATAGTTTTTTTAAGTTTAAAGGGTTTGTCTAAAGGGAGGCCAAAAGAAAAACAAAAAAATAGTATAGAATTTAATTAGGCAGGAAGGAGATTCTTACCAGGTCACAGTAACAATTAAGGTGATTGCTTGTTTGAAAGAAAAAAGGGTCTGAAGGCATATCCTCTGTCTGCTGGGATCTTCAGCAACTCTAACTTTCAGTGTCTGACCAAGACTTTCCAATCTGTATTTCTTTTTCTAGCTTCCTTTCTGACTTCACTCTGTTTTCTGTCTACTTACTAGGTTGGAAGAAGATGGGCAGACAGGAGAATACCCATCACCACAATAAAGGGTTCAGAAAATGGTCGTACATTAATTATCTCTGATAGACCTAAGTCTATAGTTTTCTTGCTGTAACACAGGTGAGGACCTTGGCATTTCAGTATTATATTGAGACAGAACCTCTTTATTGTGGATTGTCT
Organism: Bos mutus; assembly: GCF_027580195.1. Classification (NCBI taxonomy): domain Eukaryota; kingdom Metazoa; phylum Chordata; class Mammalia; order Artiodactyla; family Bovidae; genus Bos; species Bos mutus. Next base: position 20,066,684 of record NC_091632.1, read on the forward strand.
TGAGCATTATAGGAAATAACATAATCATATGACACGGGGCCTGCCCTCAAAATGCTTATCATCTAGTGGGAGAGAAGAGATTGATATTCTTCAAACAATGCATGTCACTTGTAAGATTGTAGATGATTGATTTGACTTAAAATTCCATGAAACCAAAGTAAAAATGGTGGGTAATAGGCAGCATCTAGTGATCAGCCATTGTTTTCTTGTGTTCCATCACAAGTTCAGTTCAGTTCAGTCACTTAGTCGTGTCCGACTCTTTGCAACCCCATGAACCGCAGCATGCCAGGCCTCCCTGTCCATCACCAACTCCCGGAGTTCACCCAAACCCATGTCCATTGAGTCGGTGATGCCATCCAGCCATCTCATCCTCTGTCGTCCCCTTCTTCTCCTGCCCCCAATCCCTCCCAGCATCAGGGTCTTTTCCAATTCGTCAACTCTTCACATTAGGTGGCCAAAGTATTGGAGTTTCAGCTTCAACATCAGTCCTTCCAATGAACACCCAGAACTGATCTGCTTTAGGATGAACTGGTTGGATCTCCTTGCAGTCCAAGGGACTCTCAAGAGTCTTCTCCAACACCACAGTTCAAAAGCATCAATTTATTCGGCGCTCAGCTTTCTTTATAGTCCAACTCTCACATCCATACACGACTACTGGAAAAACCATAGCCTTGACTAGATGGACCTTTGTTGACAAAGTAGGTGTATTTTTTTTCTTTTTTTGACCCACACCACTCATCTACTTCTGCTTTATTGACTATGCCAAAGCCTTTAACTGTGTGGATCACAATAAACTGTGGAAAATTCTGAAAGAGATGGGAATACCAGACCACCTGACCTGCCTCTTGAGAAACCTGTATGCAGGTCAGCAAGCAACAGTTAGAACTGGACATGGAACAACAGATTGGTTCCAAATAGGAAAAGGAGTATATCAAGGCTGTATATTGTCACCCTGCTTATTTAACTTCTATGCAGAATACATCATGAGAAACGCTGGGCTGGAAGAAGCACAAGCTGGAATCAAGATTGCCAGGAGAAATATCAATAACCTCAGATATGCAGATGACACCCTTACAGCAGAAAGTGAAGAAGAACTAAAAAGCCTCTTGATGAAAGTGAAAGAGGAGAGCGAAAAAGTTGGCTTAAAGCTTAACATTCAGAAAACGAAGATCATGGCATCTGGTCCCATCACTTCATGGCAAATAGATGGGGAAACAGGGGAAACAGTGTCAGACTTTATTTTTTGGGGCTCCAAAATCACTACAGATGGTGATTGCAGCCATGAAATTAAAAGACACTTACTCCTTGGAAGGAACATGATGACCAACCTAGACAGCATATTCAAAAGCAGAGACATTACTTTGCCAACAAAGGTCCGTCTAGTCAAGGCTATGGTTTTTCCAGTAGTCATGTATGGATGTGAGAGTTGGACTGTGAAGAAAGCTGAGTGCTGAAGAATTGATGCTTTTGAACTGTGGTGTTGGAGAAGAATCTTGAGAGTCCCTTGGACTACAAGGAGATCCAACCAGTCCATTCTAAAGGAGATCAGCCCTGGGTGTTTTTTGGAAGGAATGATGCTAAAGCTGAAACTCCAGTACTTTGGCCACCTCATGCGAAGAGTTGACTCATTGGAAAAGTCTCTGATGCTGGGAGGGATTGGGGGCAGGAGGATAAGGGGACGACAAAGGATGAGATGGCTGGATGGCATCACCGACATGATGGACAGGAGTTTGAGTGAACTCCTGGAGTTGGTGATGGACAGGGAGGCCTGGCGTGCTGCGATTCATGGGGTCGCAAAGAGTCAGACACGACTGAGCAACTGAACTGAACTGAACTGAACTTGGCATGTGGGGTCATAGTTCCCGACCAGAGAAGCCCCCTGCAGTGGGAGCACATAGTTTCACCCACTGGACCACCAGAGCAGTCCATCATGAGTATGTAGTATGGTTTCAGATTCCCTAGAGAATTCTGTCAGCAAAAGTGCTGTCTTGAAATTGTGTTGTAAAGTAGTCAGACCCATTTCAAATGTAATGCATGGTATTATTGCTGTGATTACACGCCTACAAGCTCCTGACCACCACCACTCCCATTCCAAATTTCCTCTTTGGAAAGAGCAGCTCTGGTAATAATTATCACTTGGCCAGTAACCATTTCTGTACCTTTTCTTTCACCTTTAAATAGGTTTCGGCTTGTTGTTTGAATATTGTTAACAATCTATGAAACAAACCCTGCTTTAATTTTGACTCTTAAATCATGCTGTAATGTGATTTTAATTTAACCAGTACCTGCTTTTCAGTCTAGATACACGTTTACCTCACAATACTAGGTGATATCATCTCTTCATAGGCATATGCTCTTATTAAAGTTCTCTGTTGTTGAAAGTACCATCTTTTTGTGGGAAACGATGTAGCAACAGCTCGGCTTGTGTTTGGGGGTGATGAAGGGAATGATATAGTTCCTCCTTAGCTTATTATAATTAGAGATATTTGTGTGAAAATAGAATCTCTGTTGCCTAAGTGTTGCTCAGCTCCTGCTGATCAGTTCTCACTCATAGGCATCTTCCTTTGTGGTATAATAGTTAGTTGCTGTGGAGATGATTATCCTGTCATAGAGAAAAGAGACTTATGAATTTAAATGAAGAACAAGCAGCAGGAGCAAAAGAACTCTGCCAAAAGCTAGCATTTCATCCAATTTAATTTTCTCTTGCCTTTTAAATATATATTATATCATAAAGTTGGAGGTATCAACTTAAATACTACAGTTTCAGGATTAATTATGAATAATGACAGAAGAAAAATGTAAAAGAAAGGCAAAATATAATGCTGACATCTTACACAGAGGCTAGAAGGTGTTCAAGTTAAAGCAAACTTGAAATAATAAACATATACTATTGGGCTTCCCAAGTGGTAAAGAATCCTCCTGCCAATGCATGAGACGCAGAAGACGTGGTTTTGATCCCTGGGTCAGGAAGATCCCCTGGAGGAGAAAATGGCAACCACTCCAGCATTCTTGCTTGGAGAATCCCATGGACAGAGGAGCCTAGCGGGCTATAGTCCATAGGGTTGCAAAGAGTTGGACGACTGAGCACATGAACACCACGGTTTAGATAAACTATTTGGACGGTTCTATTGCAGCATCACGGAGAAGGCACTGGCACCCTACTCCAGTACTCCTGCCTGGAAACTCCTGTGGACGGGGGAGCCTGCTGGGCTGCAGTTTGTGGGGTCGCTAGGAGTCCGACATGACTGGGCGACTTCCCTTTCATTTTCCACTTTCATGCATTGGAGAAGGAAATGGTAACCTACTCCAGTATTCTTGCCTGGAGAGTCCCGGGGACGGGGGAGCCTGATGGGCTGCCGTCTATGGGGTCGCACAGAGTAGGACATGACTGAAGCGACTTAGCAGCAGTAGCAGCATTGCAGCATCAAAAACCACTTTTCATGAGTTGCTGAAATAATTTACACATCATTTAACAAGTAGGAAGCAGAATGTTGAAACAGAAAGAGAACAGACTTTGTATGAAGAAGGCCTGGATGGACTGATTTTTGGTAGGCCACTTGACCTTCTTTGAACTTTATCTATTTAAGCAACTGGGATAAGTTTGTAGAGTTACTTTCTAGGCTGTTCATCTGGTGTGGACTCATATAGCCATACCAGCTGTGTACACCCAATGTCTGTTCTGATTGGTCATTACATTCATTCTGATAGTCAGGGCCCATTCTGTACTAATATTTAATTAGTTATTAAATATCTTGAATGTCGTCTATGTTAGTCAGGACAGGGAAGACTATGCTGCAGCTGCAAATTTTTAAATCTAAGTAGTTTAACACAATTAAATTATATTTTTTGCTCTCATTGATTCCACTATGGATGTGGCAGCCCTCCCTCTTATGACTAACAGCTTTCAATCCAAGAGTTTTATAGCAGAAGAGGAATGGAGGAGGTGTACTGGCTTTTAACTTTGTTGGCCCTAAAGAGACATATGTTTTTTCTACTTAGTGCGTGGGCCAGAACTAGTCACGTGGCCCTAACCTATCTGCAAGGGAGGATGCGAAATGCAAAGGCTACGGAATCATTGGTGAGCACTGTCTTTGCCACATCACCCTGTTCTGTGAGGATTAGATGAGATAATGTATATAAAGGATTTACAATTGTACCTGAAGAGGCAGGTCAGACCACACAGGCTGATTCAGGTTTAAAGCTTGGTTTGAATGACGAGTGGGTTCAGATTATTTTCATTTTCACCTGTAACCAACAAAGAAGCAGAAAAAAGGATACACTAGAAATTGATCAAGAATAGAGGATAGCACATGTTGAATGCAGCATGCCAGTGCCTCCTTGTTCCTTATGAAAGCATGTCTCACATTCAGCTCATGTCTCAGCAGCCCGGGTTGGGGAGGAATTTGCCAGGTCACTGTTTTAGGATGGGCTGGACTGTGGTGATGTGAGGAGTGTTGGGAGAAGTTAACAAGTAAAGGTCCACTCTGTTAGCACAGAGGGATTTAATACTGAGTTATAGTTGCCTATTACATAGTTTATTCCCTACTGTATCTTTGAGATTGCATTAATCAAAATTTTCCAAGTTCATACTTTGTCTAAGGTAGAATTATAGTGGATGTTATGGGGGGATGCTAAAGAAAAAGAAATCTAGTCTCTTCTCATAAGGAATTTATAAGCTAGGAGATTAAATCACTATCAGTAAAAAAAAATAAAGTCAACTCAATAAAAGGCAAAACTATACCTATGGAAGAAAGACAATTTTCAGATAGGGCAACATAAGACTCAAAGATATAGAGAGCAAACTAGTGGTTACCACTGGGGAGAGGGAAGCAGGAGAAAGAGAAAGAGAAGGGTCAATGTAGGGCTGGAGGACTTTTTAAAAAAGGGTTATTATGGGATTATATGAAATCATGTGTATGAAACTTTTGAAGATTGGAAAGCACTATAGAATTTAAATAATTTTTCACTAAAAATATTTTAGAAATAAAAATAGGGCAGCATATAGTAAGATTGATTTAGAGGTACAAATGACAAAAAAGGAGAGAATAATTACTAGGAAAGTTAGTAGAAGTCAGGCAGCATTAATTCTTCATGGACAATTAAAGAATATTTCAGTTTAAGTTCAGGTACCAAAGCCAGGATGTACAAAGAATTTCATCACATTTAATTACAAAACTGGCCTTGGAGGCTGAGGAAATTCCAGCCCAGTTGCTGTGGACTAGATTACACCAGAAGTAGCTTGTACATTGTGGGAATGTAATGTACATGTGATATACCCTGAAGCTTCCTAGAAATCCCGATGAGGACTGGGGAGACAGAGCTGAGGTCTCGCCTAGAGAGGGGCTAGTGAGAAAAAAAGTTGCACATTAATATAGCATATCAATAGATTATAGCAATATTTAGATTATAGTACAATTGCAATCATTTTCTGCATATAGTTCAAATTTTAATATTATGTTGTAAGCATTTCGCCATATTCTGAAATAATACTTTAAATATTTGTAATGAACAGGAAAAATATTTCTCAAGTGTTAGATAATGTGCTGGAGAAGGCAATGGCACCCCACTCCAGTACTCTTGCCTGGAAAATCCCATGGATGGAGGAGCCTGGAAGGCTGCAGTCCATGGGGTTGCTGAGGGTCAGACACGACTGAGCGACTTCCCTTTCACTTTTCACTTTCATGCATTGGAGAAGGAAATGGCAACCCACTCCAGTGTTCTTGCCTGGAGAATCCCAGGGACGAGGGAGCCTGGTGGGCTGCGGTCTATAGGGTCGCACAGAGTCGGACACGACTGAAGTGACTTAGCAGCAGCAGATAATGTGCTGTTTAGAAGCATACATTCTTTCACTTAATTTTTATATCTAGATGTGCTGTGCTGTGCTTAGTCAGTCATGTCCGACTCTTTGTGACCCCGTGGACTGTAGCCTACCAGGCTCCTCTGTCCATGGGGATTCTCCAGGCAAGAATACTGGAGTGGGTTGCCATGTCCTCCTTCAGATCTTCCCAACCTAGGGATCAAACCCAGGTTTCCTGCATTGCAGGCAGATTCTTTACCCTGTCAGCCACTGAGGAAGCCCACTTTATCACTACTTAACAGATGAAAAATATGAGGCTATAGGATATAAAAGTCACACAGCAAGTATCTGCTGGAGTCACCATCAAATCTTAGTATGACTCATCTGAAAACCTACCCTCTAACTAGCATATTATACTGCCTTTTCTACTGTTAATGTGCCATCAGTGAATAAATAAATCCCTTTTTAAACTTCAACGCATGCATGCTAAGTTGCTTCAGCTGTGTCCAATTCTTCACGAGCTTGGAACAGGAAGCTCAAACCCAGGTTTCCTGCACTGCAGGCAGATTCTTTATCATCTGAGCTACCAGGGAAGCCCAAGAATACTGAAGTGGGTAGTCTATCTCTTCTCCAGGGAATCTTCCCAACCCAGGAATTGAACGGGGCGCCTCCTGCATTACAGGCGGAATCTTTAGCAGCTGAGCTACCAGGGAAGCCCCCTAGGTCCTTCCATGTTGTCTCAAATGGTAACAATTCATTGTTTTTTTAATGGGTGAGTAATATTCCATCATAGACTTCCCAGGTGGCTCAGTGGGTAAAGAATCTGCCTGCAATGCAGGAGACGTGGGAGACGCGAGTTCGATTCCTGAGTGGGTAAGTGAGTGAAGTTAGTGAAGTCGCTCAGTCGTGTCCGATTCTTTGCGACCTCGTGGACTGTAGCCTACCAGGCTCCTCCGTCCATGGGATTCTCCAGGCAAGAATACTGGAGTGGGTTGCCATTTCCTTAAGATTCCCTGGAAAAGGGCATGGCAACCCACTCCAGTATTCTTGCCTGGAGAATCCCATGGATAGCGGAGCCTGATGGGCTACAGACCATGGGGTCGCAAAGAGCCACATACTACTGAAGCAACCGAGTATGCACGCACCCACAGTATTCCTCCGTATATGTATATACCACATCTTCTTTATTCATCTACTGATGGGCACTTAGGTTGCTTCTATCCTCTGTATATGTATATACCACATCTCCTTTATTCATCTACTGATGGGCACTTGGGTTGCTTCCACATCTTGGCTGTGGTAAATGAGACTGTAATAAACATAAGGATGCATATATCTTTTTGAATTAATGTTTTCATTTTCTTTGGAAAAACCTAGGAGCAGAATTGTTGGATTTTATGGTAGTTCTATTTTTAATTTTTTGAGGAAACTACGTATTGTTTTCCACAGTGGCCGCACCAGTTTACAGGGCACACCAACAATGCACAAGGGTTCCCCTTTTTTTCACCTTCTTGCCAACACTTTTAATTTATTTATTACTCTTTGATAAGAGCCATTCTGACAGGTGAGAGGGAGCATCTCACCATGGTTTTGATTTGCATTTTCCTGGTGGTTAGTGATGTGAAGCATTTTTTCACGTGCCTGTTGGCCATTTGTGTGTCTGTTTTTGGAAAAATGTCTATTCGCATCTTCTGCTTACTTTTTTTTAAAGCAATGATATATCACTTTTATTTATTAAAAAACTTTTATTGGAGTAGAGGTGATTTATGATATTGTGTTTGTTACAGCTGTAAAGTGAATCAATTATACATATACACATATCCACTCACCCATAGAGCTCTGCCTACTTTTTAATGGAGTCGTTTGTTTTCCTGATGTTGAGTTGTATGACTCTTTGTATATTTTGGAAATTAATCCCATATCAGATACATTATTTGCAAATATATTCTCCCATTGAGTAGATGGCCTTTCCATTTTGTTGACAGTTTGTTTTTGCAAAAGCCTTTTAGTTTAATGTAATCCCATTTGTTTATTTTTGCTTTTGTTTTTCTTGCCTAAGGAGACATATCCCCTCAAATATATTTTTCCCCCAAATATTATTAAGATATTAAGACCAATATCAGATTGTACTATTTTTTATTTTAGGAGTTTTATGCTTTAAGGTCTTACATTTAAGTCTTTAATCCATTTTAATTTATTTCTGTGCATGACGTGAGAGAGTAGTCCACTTCGATTATTTTGCATATAGCTGTCACATTTCCCCAACACTATTTATTGAAGAGACTACCTTTTCCTCACTGTATATTCTTGCCCCCTTTGTTATAAATTGCCCATATAAATGTGGGTACATTTCTGGGCTCTCTGTCCTATTCCACTGATCTTTGTGTCTGTTTTTGTGACAATATCATACTGTTTTGGTGACTAGTTTTGTACTATAGCTTGATGTAAAGAAGCCTGATACCTCCAGCTTTGTTCTCCTTTCGTGTTTGTTTTGGCTATTCAGGTCTTTTGTGTTTCCATACAAATTTTAGAGTTATTTGTTCTAGTTCTGTGAAAAGTTTCATTGGTGTTTGGACAGATTTTGCATTGAACCTGTAGATTTCTTTGGGTAATATGGTCTTTTTAACAATATTAGTTCTTCTAATCCAAGAGCATGGAAATGTTCTCTCCAACTATTTGCTTCATCTTAAATTTCCTTCATCAGTGTCTTATAGTTTTATATAAAATACAAAAAAAATAGTTTTTATATTTTACCTTTTCAGTTAGGTTTATTCCTAGGTATTTTATTGTTTTTAATGAGACTGTACATGGAATTTTTTAATGTAAACTGACTCTTTTGCATATTTATTTATTTAAAATTCTTTTTCCCCCAGTTTTATTGATAAATCATTGACATACATCACTGTATAAGTTTAAGGTACTCAGCAGGATGGTTCTATTTATATATATAATGAGATAATTACCACAATAGAGTCAGCTAACATTCATCTTCTCGTACAGATACAATAAAAAGGAAAGAAAGAATGAAAAAAATGAAAAGGAAAAAAGTTTCTCTTTGTGACAAGAATTCGTAGAATTACTCTCTTGACAATGTTCCTTCATAACATACAGCAGTGCTAGAGATAGTTGTCATGGTCACGTTGTACATTACATCCCTTGTACTTATTTATCTTATGAACTGGAGTTTTTACCCTTTGACCACCTTCTGCCAGTCTCCCCTCCCCTCACCCCCTGCCTCTGGTAAACAGTGTTTTAGGTATCAGTTCAGTTCAGTTCAGTTCAGTCGCTCAGTCGTGTCCGACTCTTTGCGACCCCATGAATCGCAGCACGCCAGGCCTCCCTGTCCATCACCAACTCCCGGAGTTCACTCAGACTCACGTCCATCAAGTCAGTGATGCCATCCAGCCATCTCATCCTCTGTCGTCCCCTTCTCCTCCTGCCCCTAATCCCTCCCAGCATCAGAGTCTTTTCCAATGAGTCAACTCTTCGCATGAGGTGGCCAAAGGACTGGAGTTTCAGCTTCAGCATCATTCCCTCCAAAGAAATCCCAGGGCTGATCTTCAGAATGGACTGGTTGGATCTCCTTGCAGTCCAAGGGACTCTCAAGGGTCTTCTCCAACACCACAGTTCAAAAGCATCAATTCTTTGGCGCTCAGCCTTCTTCACAGTCCAATTCTCACATCCATACATGACCACAGGAAAAACCATAGCCTTGACTAGACGGACCTTTGTTGGCAAAGTAATGTCTCTGCTTTTGAATATGCTATCTAGGTTGGTCATAACTTTCCTTCCAAGGAGTAAGCGTCTTTTAATTTCATGGCTGCAATCACCATCTGCAGTGATTTTGGAGCCCCCAAAAATAAAGTCTGACACTGTTTCCACTGTTTCCCCATCTATTTGCCATGAAGTGATGGGACCGGATGCCATGATCTTTGTTTTCTGAATGTTGAGCTTTAAGCCAACTTTTTCACTCTCCACTTTTACTTTCATCAAGAGGCTTTTGAGTTCCTCTTCACTTTCTGCCATAAGGGTGGTGTCATCTGCATATCTGAGGTTATTGATATTTCTCCCTGCAATCTTGATTCCATCTTGTGCTTCATCCAGCCCAGCACTGCACATGATGTACTCTGCATATAAGTTAAATAAGCAGGGTGACAATATACAGCCTTGACGTACTCCTTTTCCTATTTGGAACCAGTCTGCTGTTCCATGTCCAGTTTTAACTGTTGCTTCCTGACCTGCATACAGATTTCTCAAGAGGCAGGTCAGGTGGTCTGGTATTCCCATCTCTTTCAGAATTTTCCACAGTTTATTGTGATCCACATAGTCAAAGGCTTTGACATAGTCAATAAAGCAGAAATCGATGTTTTTCTGGAACTCTCTTGCTTTTTCCATGATCCAGCGGATGTGGGCAATTTGATCTCTGGTTCCTCTGCCTTTTCTAAAACCAGCTTGAACATCAGGAAGTTCATGGTTCACATATTGCTGAAGCCTGGCTTGGAGAGTTTTGAGCATTACTTTGCTAGCATGTGAGATGAGTGCAATTGTGCGGTAGTTTGAGCGTTCTTTGGCATTGCCTTTCTTTGGGACTGGAATGAAAACTGACCTTTTGCAGTCCTGTGGCCACTGCTGAGTTTTCCAAATTTGCTGGCATACTGAGTGCAGCACTTTCACAGCATCATCTTTCAGGATTTGAAATAGCTCAACTGGAATTCCATCACCTCCACTAGCTTTGTTCGTAGTGATGCTTTCTAAGGCCCACTTGACTTCACAGTCCAGGATATCTGGCTCTAGGTGAGTGATCACACCATCATGATTATCTGAGTTGTGAAGCTCTTTTTTGTACAGTTCTCCTGTATACAACAAAGCAATTCAGCCAAAAATTGAAAATCCACTATACTTCCAAAAACGTGATTTTTCTTAATAATAATTGTTAATAAATAAAATTTTAAAAATATTTTGTGTGTTTATATATGGTTTCAGAGAAATAAAAACCTGCCAGGATTTAGTAAATAATGTCTAGAAAATATATATAGCTCACAAGAAAGAAGTAAGTTTATTAGGTGAAAAGCAATTTAAATGTTTCTTGGATGTATTAACATTACTTGAAACTAGTGGCACTTTTTTGGTTACTAGTGCAATGCTACCTTAACTGTATCTGTTCAACATACTGAGGCCCAGTATCTACGAGAGAGCCACCTGAATTCCTAATTTCGGATAAAAGTACGCAGAGAACAAATGTATGTAGAATGTGAAAATTAGTAGCACTGACAAAATTTTATTATATTAAGGGCATAGGTTTTGGAGTCAGAAAAAAAATATTGAATTTATAACAAGTTCTGTCACTTCCTAGCTGTTTAATTTGAGGGTGAGGGGGCAGTTGCTTAACCTCCTTTAGTGTCATTTCCTAAATTATAAAATAGGGATGCTTATATTCACCTGCCACTGGATCATAAGACGTAAAGGAAAATCTGCATCTAAAATGACTACACATAATACAGAGCTGATAAGTGTTACCTACTTTATCATCCAGCATGTTCTTGATAGATAGACTAGTCATTCCAGACTCATCATAATTTGCTTACTTACAACAAGTTGTCGTTCTCACTGAGGGTACTGATTAGGTGTGAAGTAAACAATCTGTAGTTTGTGGTTTTCAGCTAATAGTAATACAAGCTGGTTTCCAGAGAAGAAAAAAGAAAACGGAGACTAAAGGTGAAGGCAGTAGAATGGGCTGTAGAATAAAAAGTAACTTTTAGAGAATTTTGAGGAAATTAATTGTTTCAAGGTTGACATTTAGATACGGGCAGGGAATTTGGTGCTTTGGGTGGACACGGTTTAGCACTAAACCCTTTAATGTATTTTAGTAGCCTCATAATCTGTTAAATAGCTATATGATTTTTATTTTTACATATTTTATGCAGCAAAATAAATCGCCATTTAAGTGCTTTTTGATGTGTGAAGTAATGGACTCTTTAATTGCCACTAGTAAGTGTCCTTAATTTAGTGAAATCTCTCCCCTGTCTGCTCTTTTACTCTTTGATAAGGCAAAGAATATTTATTTGCTTGCTGGTAATCATCTTTTATAAGCATGGTGATAAGGGATTCAGGAATGACATGTACATAGATATATATGGAGATTTATATGAGCTGTATCAGGTAAAAAATTCTCTTTATAAGTGGCACTTGAATTTATCTTATGGAGGGAATTGTCTTACTTTAAGAAATACTTCAATCAACTGCTAAGGGTAAAACATGAGACTCTCAGCAGAGTCAGCAGCAGACATGAGAACAAAAGAGGTACAATACTGCTTAGTATGGGAAAGGAACGATGTCCAGAGAAGCTAGGAGAAGACAGGCTGAGGCATCTGTTTGCTAAGTGATGCTTATTGAACTTGGGCTCCTACCCTCCAGAGACTGGGGTTGTATCTTTTCTGATGACTACATTTCAGAGAGATGGCTCCCAGGTCCATGAAAGACACATTCTTGAGTATAGAAGACAGATCTCAAAGAGACAGGGAAAGAATTTACAATTGCAAGTCTTTTTAAAAAGTAAATGCTCTATGGCAGAAATCACAACATTGTAAAAATGGAAAAAAAAAAAAGTAAAAAGAGCCCACGCATTGGAGAAGACCTTGATGCTGGGAAAGATTGAAGGCAGGAGGAGAAGGGGATGACAGAGAACGATGGGTGGCATCACCAACTCCATGGACATGAGTTTGAGCAAGCTCCAGGAGATGGTGGAGGACAGGAAAGCCTGGAGTGCTGCAGTCTGTGGGGCCGCAAAGAGTAGGACACGACTGAGCGACTGAAGAGCAACAACTGGTGGCTCAGTGGTAAAGAATCCACCTGCCATGCAGGAGACTTGCATTTGCTCCCTGGCTCAGGAATATCCCTTGAAGAAGGAGTAGTTACCCACTCCACTGTTCTTGCCTGGGAAATCCCATGGACAGAGAAGCCCTGCAGGCTACAGTCCACGGGGTCGTAAAAGAGTTGAACAGGACTTAGTGACTGAACAATAACAACAATCCCTATTTCGGTGGGCAGAATGACCCTAGCTGACATATCCTATGTATGTAAAGCATTCCTAGTTTTGATTAAACTTAATAGTTAACACTTCAGCATATTTGAAGAAGCATATTTATTGGGAGAAAGAATCCTCTTAAATTAGTATGCTTACACAATTAAATTTTGCCTTAATTCTCTGCAGTATTTTATGAATTTGCCCATGTCTTTTAAACTTTCAAATTTTTGGCATAAAGTTCTTCATAATATTATCTTATTAATTTTTATTATTTAAAATTCACAATTGGCCTTTATTTCACAAAGTTCATATCCTTTAGAAGAGTTTTTTGTACAATTTTTGCTATATGATGCTATTTAAAGAGAAAATAGACAAATGCACAAATTATGTCCTTTAAGCTACTTCTTTAACGTTGAGGAAATGTAAAGGTAGAAAAGTATTAGTTCCAGAGCCTGAGGAGTACATTTACTTATGTGTGTATTTATTAAATACTTATTTATTTGGCTGTGCCAGGTCTTCGTTGTGGCATGTGGAAATCTTATGTCTTCGTTGTAGCTTGCAGGTTCTTTTAGTTGTAGCGGGTGGGATCTAGTTCTCCAACCAGGGATTGAACCTGGGACCCTTGCATTGGGAGTGCAGAGTCTTAGCCTTCCGACCACCAGGGAAGTCCCAAGAGTACACTTATATTGCCTGAACTTGGATTTTCCCATTTAGTTAGATACATACTACACCAAAGTGAGTTTCTGAATTATCTGTTGCCTTGCTCTGGTACAATACTTTTATTAACTTTCTAATGTCTGTAGTAACCATAATTGTGTCTGCTTTTCCATCCTGATATGCTTATTTGTTCTTTCTTAACCCATATCAATAGATGTGTATCAATTTTTAATTTTTTTCAAACAAATATCTGGCTTTGTTGATACTATTATATTTTATTTTGTATTTCCTTATTTTTTTCCTTATTATTTACTTTATTATGTTCTCCCTTCTCCTGTTTGGGTTTATTTTGCTGTAATTTTTTCCAACATCTTGAGAAGTCTGCTTAGCTCCTACATTTTCAGCAATTTAAGTTTATAATTTTTGCAATTAAATCTGTAAATTTTCTTTTGGAAACTTAGAAGTATCCTCTAAGTTTTGATTCATGGCATTTAAAATTTTCCATATCTATTCCATATCTATGTCTTTTTTGACCCATGAGTTATTTAGAAGTATATTTCTTAATTGCTAGTTATCATTTTTAAATTATTGATTTCTAGCATAGCCATATATGATTTCAGTCTTTTGAAATTCATGATGACTTACTTTATGGCCTATACAGAGAATATTTGTAAATGTTTCTTGTGTCTTAGAAAAATTTTGGGTTAGCCTAAAAGTGTGTTCAGGCTTTTCACCATAGCATCGTATGGAAAAACCTGAACACACTTTTTGGCGAACCCAGTAACAGGTAGTCGACGGTTGTTGGGTCCAGCGTTCTGTACATGACGATTACATTTTATTTGTTAATATTCAGATCTTCCATCAGTTCAGTTCAGTTGCTCAGTCATGTCCAACTCTTTGAGACCCCATGGACTGCAGCAAGCCAGGCTTCCGTGTCCACCACCAACTCCTGGAGTTTACTCAAACTCACGTCCATTGAGTTGGTGATGCCATCCAACCATCTCATCCTCTGTCGTCCCCTTCTCCTCCCGCCTTCAATCTTTCCCAGCATCAGGGTCTTTTCCAATGAGTCAGTTCTTTGCATCAGATGGACAAAGTATTGGAGTTTTAGCTTCAGCATCAGTCCTTCCAGTGAATATTCAGGACTCATTTCCTTTAGGATTGACTGGTTGGATCTCCTTGCCGTCCAAGGGCCCATCAAGAGTCTTCTTCAACACCACAGTTCAAAAGCATCAATTCTTCAGTGCTCAGCTTTCTTTACAGTCCGACTCTCACATCCATACATGGCTACTGGAAAAACCATAGCCTGGACTAGATGGACCTTGGTTGGCAAAGTAATGTCTCTGCTTTTGAATATGCTGTCTAGGTTGGTCATAACTTTTCTTCCAAGGAGTAAGCGTCTTTTAATTTCATGGCTGCAGTCACCATCTGAAGTGATTTTGGAGCCCCCAAAAATAAAGTCCGTTACTGTTTTCACTGTTTCCCCATCTATTTCCCATGAAGTGATGGGACCAGATGCCATGATCTTCGTTTTCTGAATGTTGAGTTTTAAGCCAACTTTTTCACTCTCCTCTTTCACTTTCATCAGGAGGCTCTTTAGCTCTTCTTCACTTTCTGCCATAAGGGTGTGTCATCTGCATATGTGAGGCTGTTGATATTTCTGGCAATCTTGATTCCAGCTTGTGCTTCTTCCAGCCCAGCGTTTCTCGTGATGTACTCTGCATATAAGTTAAATGAGCAGGGTGACAATATACAGCCTTGACGTACTCCTTCCCCTATTTGGAACTAGTCTGTTGTTCCATGTCCAGTTCTAACTGTTGCTTCTTGACCTGAATACAGATTTCTCAAGAGGCAGGTCAGGTGGTCTGGTATTTCCATCTATTTCAGAATTTTCCAGAGTTTGTTGTGATCCACACAGTCAAAGGCTTTGGCATAGTCAATAAAGCAGAAATTGATGTTTTTCTGGAACTCTCTTGCTTCTTCCATGATCCAGCGGATGTTGGCAATTTGATCTCTGATTCCTCTGCCTTTTCTAAAACCAGCTTGAACATCAGGAAGTTCACGATTCACATACTGTTAAAGCCTGGCTTGGAGAGTTTTGATCATTACTTTGCTAGCGTGTGAGATGAGTGCAATTGTGCAGTTGTTTGAGCATTCTTTGGCCTTGCCTTTCTTTGGGATTGGAATGAAACTGACCTTTTCCAGTCCTGTGGCCACTGCTGAGTTTTCTAAGTTTGTTGGCATATTGAGTGCAGCACTTTCACAGCATCATTATTTAGGATTTGAAACTGCTCAACTGGAATTCCATCACCTGCACTAACTTTGTTTGTAGTGATGCTTCCTAAGGCCTGCTTGACTTCACATTCCAGGTTGTCTGGCTCTAGGTGAGTGATCACGCCATTATGGTTATCTGGGTCGTCAAGATCTTCTTGCCACCTCTTTTTAATATCTTCTGCTTCTGTTAGGTCCATAGCATTGCTGACCTTTATTGAGCCCATCTTTGCATGAAATGTTCCCTTGGTATCTCTAATTTTCTTGAAGAGATCGCTAGTCTTTCCTATTATATTGTTTTCCTCTATTTCTTTGCAATGATCACTGAGGAATGCTTTCATATCTCTCCTTAATATTCTTTGGAATTCTGCATTCAAATAAGTGTATATTTCCTTTTCTACTTTGCCTTTAGCTTCCCTTCTTTTCTCAGCTATTTGTAAGGCCTTCTCAGACAACCATTTTGCCTTTTTGCATTTCTTTTTCTTGGGGATGGTCTTGATCACTGCCTCCTGTACATTGTCGCAAAACCTCTGTCCATAGTTTTTCAGGCACTCTGTCTATCAGATCTAATCCCTTGAATCTATTTTTCACTTCCACTGTATAATCATAAGGGATTTGATTTAGGTCATACCTGAATGGTCTAGTGGTCTTCCCTACTTTCTTCAATTTAAGTCTGAATTTGGAAATAAGGAGTTCATGATCTGAGCCACAGTCAGCTCCCGGTCTTGTTTTTGCTGACTGTGTAGAGCTTCTCCACCTGTGGCTGCAAAGAATATAATCAGTCTGATTTCGGTGTTGACCATCTGGTGATGTCCATGTGTAGAGTCTTCTGTTGTGTTGCTGGAAGAGGGTGTTTGCTATGACCAGTATGTTCTCTTGGCAAAACTCTATTAGCCTTTGACCTGCTTCATTCTGTACTCCAAGGCCAAATTTGCCTGTTACCCCAGGTGTTTCTTGACTTCCTACTTTTGCATTCCAGTCCCCTATAATGAAAAGGACATCTTTTTTGGGTGTTAGTTCTAAAAGGTCTTGTAGGTCTTCATAGAACTGTTCAACTTCAGCTTCTTCAGCGTTACTGGTTGGGGCATAGGCTTGGATCACCGTGATATTGAATGGTTTGCCTTGGAAATGAACAGAGTTCATTCTGTCGTTTTTGAGATTGCATCCAAGTACTGCATTTCGGACTCTCTTGTTGACCATGATGGCTACTCCATTTCTTCTAAGGGATTCCTGCCCACAGTAGTAGACATAATGGTCATCTGAATTAAATTCACTCATTCCAGTCCATTTTAGTTCACTGATTCCTAGAACGTCAATGTTCACTCTTGCCATCTCCTGTTTGACCACTTCCAATTTGCTTTGATTCATGGACCTAACATTCCAGGTTCCTATTCAATATTGCTCTTTACAGCATCGGACCTTGCTTCCATCACCAGTCACATCCACAACTGGGTGTTGTTTTTGGTTTGGCTCCATCTGTTCATTCTTTCTGGAGTTCTTTCTCCACTGATCTCCAATAGCATATTGGGCAACTACTGACCCGGGGAGTTCATCTTTCAGTGTCATATCTTTTTGCTTTTTCATACTGTTCATGGGGTTCTCAAGGCAAGAATACTGGAGTGGTTTGCCATTCCCTTCCCCAGTGGATCACATTTTGTCAGAACTCTCCACCATGACCTGTCCGTCTTGGGTGGCCCTACATGGCATGGCTCATAGTTTCAGTGAATTAGACAAGGCTGTGGTCCATGTGATTAGACTGGTTAGTTTTCTGTGATGGTGGTTTTCAGCCTGTCTCCCCTCTGATGGAGAAGGTTAAGATGTTATGGAAGCTTCCTGTTGGGAGAGACTGACTGAGGGGCAAACTGGTTCTTGTTCCCATGGGTGGGGCCATGTTCAGTAAATCTTTAACCCAATTTTCTGTCCATGGGTGGGGCTGTGTTCCCTCCCTGCTATTTACATGGGGCCAAACTATGGTGGAGGTAATGAAAATAATGGCGACCTCCTTCAAAAGAATCCATGCGTGTACTGCTACACTCAGTGCCCCCAGCCCTGCAGCAGGCCACCACCGACCCATGCCTCCACTGGAGACTCCCGGACACTCACAGGCAAGTCTGGGTCAGTCCTATGAAAGTGAAAGTGAAGTCGCTCAGTCGTGTTCGACTCTTTGCGACACCATGGACTATAGCCTACCAGGTTCTTCCATCCAAGGGATTTTCCAGGCAAGAATACTGGAGTGGGTTGCCATTTCCTTCCTCAGGCGATCTTCCCAACCCAGGGATTGAACCTGCATCTCCTGCATTGTAGGCAGAGGCTTCACCATCTGAGCCACCAGGGATGGTAGTCCTTCTATAGTCTACTATAATTCTTTGGCTTCATTTTCCAGAAAAATTTGTAAATTTGTGGATTCAGAAGCCCAGTGATCACATTTGCTATGTGACAAAGTTACGTTATTTGACATAAATGTTATATAAGAAGAAATTTAACTTCTCAACCAATAATGTAATGAGTGATGAAATATTTATAATGTTCATCTATAAGAATTAAAAGCATTCAGGATAACTTTTTTGGAGCGTTAGAAATTGCACTGTTATCTTTTAAGCTTTGGGGGCAAAAATATTAACAGAGGGGCAACCACCAGTGATACATAGGTACCCTAATTATCTGGCATAGATATTTGGAGAGTATGGCCCTGTATACTCTGATTCTTTTTTCTCCAATTATTTATTTCATTTGAATTCACTCTCTTTGTGTCTTTCCAGTCTTAGCACTTTTCAATGAAGCTGCCCGACTCATACAAAGCTTCTGTTAATAGAACTTAGCCTCTGATGTTAGCTTCTGAGTATTTCACTCATTCTATCTGCATATTCCTCTTTCACCTGGCTTGAGCTGCCCTTCAGCTCCCCTCTCTCTCTGCTTGATGACCTGTTTTTTTGATGTGCTTCTCTGACTCATGCACTTTGCTTTTCTTCAGATAGTAACTGTGAGTCACAGCCCCCACCCAACCCCTTACCCCCTTCACCCAGGGCCTGTGGAACTGTTCAGACAGAACTAATTCCCACCAGGCCTTCCCATCAGAAGAGGGGAATATTGTGTTGGGTTCACGCATCAGTCCAGACACACTTTTCTCCCTGGTTCTCGGATGACGATTTCCCCAGCAACCTCCAACTCCCAGATGTCTGTCTGCTCTACCACAGAGTTCATAGTTCATCATAGTTTTTGCACTTGACTTTCAGTTCTGGCCTCTCAGTTGATTTATCTCCTCTCTTTCTCCCTCTGGCAAGTCCCAGTGGGTAAGCCTTAATAATAACCCTAGTATACCCTTAATGACTATTCTCTCTGCTTCTATTTCCTGATTTTTAAAAAGGCACAACATATAAAATGGCTCAGTGGGTAAAGAATCTGCTCCTCTGATGCAGGAGACACAGGAGACACAGGTTCGATTCCTGGATCAGGAATACCCCCTGGAGAAGGAAATGGCAACCCACTCCAGTATTCTTGCATGGAAAATCCCATGGACAGAGGAGCCTGGTGGGCTAAAGAGTCAGACATAAGTGCGCATATAAACTCAAAATATATAAAAAGGAATGAAGCATGAATGAAACTTGAAGAGACAATGCTAAGTGAAATAAGTAAGACACAAAGGGACAATATTGTATGATTCCACTTATACGTGGTACACAGAGCAGTTCAGTTCATAGAGACAGAAAGGTGTTTAGAAGTTACCAGGGGCTTGGGTTAGGGGCAATGGAGAATTATTGCATAAAGGCTATAGGGTTTCTGTTTGGAGTAATGAAAAAGTTTCAGAAATAGTTGTAATGGTTTGTGCCGTGTGGTAGATGTAATTCATGCCACTAAATTTTGCACTTAACAGTGGTTAAAATGGTGTGTTCGGTGTCATATATAATTTGCCACATTAAAACAAAACAGCACAATAATAGCTCCTTGACCTTTTGCAGCATCCTCCAGGGCTGTTCTTTTCGTCTGCCTCTTAAATATTAGGATTCAGCAGTTTTGGTCCTTGGTTCTCTCCTTTCATCATCCTGCCCTCTTCCTCTGGGGACTCTCATTTAGTTTGCTAATGAGGACTAAACCTATATTTTTAGCCTAATCCCTCTCCCAAGTGGCAGACCTGGGTTATTGTGATTACTTGAGATTTCCACCTGGATATTCCAATAGCTCTTCAATCTCTTCATTCCCCTACTCAGCTCATCTTCTTCCTTCCAAAGCAGTTCGTCCTGTCTGTCTCCAGCCTTCTGTTTTCCACAGCCATGTTTCCCAAACCAAACATTCAGGCGTTTTTCCCCTTTCCCCCATTTCCAGGCTCTCGGTAAGTCCTATCTTTCTTACTTTACCTTGCGCAATGCCCCACCACATACCCTACAGCAAAGTCAGGCTGCTAGTCTGGCCCTAACTCGAATTCTGTGTCTTTGGAAATCTCCTGCCTGGAGAGATTTGATCCTTTTTCTCTGCACTCTCAAATGACCCGCTCTGTCTACCTCAAGACCCAGGTGAAAGTTCACCTTCTTTGGAAGGCTGTCTCTCACCTTCTCTTTGCAATCTCTCTTTCTTTAGAGCAGTCATCCTTCTGTCCTTCCTGCCTGGGGAAAGTTTTCTCCCAAATCAGCATAAATGAAATCATTTTGCAAAGCATGTTGCAATTCATTGCAATTGTTTGTTTACATGTCTGACAGTCTCCTCCACTAGACTCTAATGTTTGTCGAGGGGGGAGCTGTGTCCAACTCCCAGCCAGGACTCTGGTCCATGGTAGGTGCTCCTTAAAGACCTACGTTGCCTCCCTATATAAACTTGAGAAAATTAGACATTTTTTCTTTTACTTTTCAACATGCTTTTGTTAAAAAAAAATCTTTCAATATGGACCATTCTTAAAGCATCCACTGAATTTGCCATAACACCACTTCACCCCATGCCTTGACTCCTTGGCTTCAAGGCTCATGGGACCACAGCTCCCCAACCAGGAACTGAACCTACAGTCCCCACACCGGAAGACGAAGTCCCAACCGTCGAACTGCCAGGGAAGTCCCATAGGCATGTTTTCAACACTTGAGATTCAAACACTTTTCAGAAAAGTCAGCTCACTTTGTGCTTCATTCTCTCTTTTCTGTTCCGTATTGCTAAGTGATTGTCCCCTAATTACTCAGAGCATTATGGTATTTTCCTCCAATTTTTTTTTTTTTTTGGTGTGTGTGGCTGCTCCAGTTACTTTCCTGATAGTTCTTATTTCATATTTTAGTGATTTTAAAATTAGTAAAGTTTAAAAGTTTAGGGGCACATCTAAAGATGGATATGGTAATACAACCTGGATAAAACCTAAGGAGTGAAAGAAAAATCCTATGGGATCCCTAAAAGTAGTGCTTCAGAGTGTTTAAATAAATCACATGTGTTTTAAAAATTAAAATGACCTGCAATTAATTTTACTTTTTAAAAATGATGGGTCTTTTTGTACTATAATTAGAGACTGTAGGACTTCAAAGCAGATTTGGAATTAACGTTTCTGAATAAATGTTAGTCAGTAAGAGACTCAGACTCCTCATTATTTCAGTCTTCTTAATACTAGTTTATTTTTGATCTGTTGCAAATAGCATAGCTTCTATATCAGTCACCGTTCTCCAGAGAAACACAACTTATAAATATATATTAGAACTTGAAATGAATTATTGTATATTAAAACCCATATGTTTTTCTAGTAGTCATGTATGGATGTGAGAATTGGACTATAAAGAAAGCTGAGCACTGAAGAATTGATGCTTTTGAACTGTGGTGCTGGAGAAGACTCTTGAGAGTCCCTTGGACAGCAAAGAGGTCCAACCAGTCCACCCTAAAGGAGATCAGTCCTGAGTGTTCATTGGAAGGACTGAAGTTGAAGCTGAAACTCCAAAACTTTGGCCACCTGATGCGAAGAGCTGACTCATTTGAAAAGACCCTGATGTTGGGAAAGATTGACGGCAGGAGGAGAAGGGGATGACAGAGGATGAGATGAGTTTGAGCAAGCTCTGGGAGCTGGTGATGAACAGGGAAGCCTGGCGTGCTGCAGTCCATGGGGTTGCAAAGAGTTGAACAAGACTAAGCAACTGAACTGAACTGATCTACCTGGAGATAGAATCAGATTCTGCAGGCTAGGGGCTCAGTCTGACAAGACTGTTTGTCCCCACCCCCTGGTTTAGATGCCCATCTCAAGTCTAGGTTGTTACCTGTACTTCTGACCAACTGGCTGAAGATCAAAGGTTCCCTCTACTCTCTTCTTGGGTTGAATTAGTTTGCCAGAGTGTCTCACAGAAACAATTTACTTACTAGATCATTGGTACATGATAAAAGGATACCAATCAGGAATAGCCAGAAGGCAGGCATGTGGTAAGGGCACAAATCTTCCATACCCTGTCCGAGCACCAGTCTTCCAACCCCTGCAAACTCTCTGAACCCGGTCTATTTGGGTTTTCATGGAAACTTCATTACATAGGAATGGCTAATTAAATCGTTGGCCAATGACAACTGGTTCAACCTCCAGCCCCTCTCCCCTTGTGGTTGGCTTTCCCTGGCAACCAACCCCCCTTGCCTCACACCCTCTCCTCCTTCATTAACCTAGGGCTTTACAAAAGTCACTCATTAACATAAAAAAGACATTTTTATCGTTCTCACATTTATGAAATTTCAGGGGTTTTAGGAGCTCGGTACCAGAAATGGGGATGAAGACCAAAGATATATTTCTTATTATAATTCACAATGCCACAGCCCCCATCTGAATATTTACTCCCAAAGCTTAAAAGATATCAGTATAACTTCTGATTAAACAGAAAGTATTTAGGGAATTCCCTGGCTGTCCAGTGGTTAGGACTTGGTGCTTTTACTACATGGTCAGGATTTAATCCCTGGTTGGGGAACTAAAATCCTGCAAGCCTCATGGTGCTGCTAAAAAAGCAAATAAACAAATTTTTGAATGTTTTGATTCTTACAGCTGAGCATTATGAATGCTCTTCTCCCAAATTATTTTACATATATGTAAATAAATATAAAGAGATTTAATTTTAAGGAATTGATTGTGGGGACTGGTATGTCTAAACCTCATAGGGCAGGCCAGCAGCTTGGTAACCCAGAAAAGATTTCTATATTATTCTTGACTCAGAATTTCTTTCCAGAAATCCTTAATTTTTGCTGTTAAGGCTTTTAGTTAATTGAATGAGGCCCATCCACTTCATTGAGGGTAATCTCCTTTCCTTTATCCCTGGGTGGGGAAGATCTGCTGGAGGAGGGCATGGCAACCCACTCCAGTATTCTTGCCTGGAGAATCCCATGGACAGGGAATCCTGGCGGGCTACAGTCCACAGAGTCACAAAGAGCTGGACACGAGTGAAGCAACTTACATGAATGCATGCACTGATTATAGATGTTAATTACATTTACAGAATACCTCCACAGCAATATTTAGACCATTTGACCAAACAGCTGGATACCATAGCCTAGCCAAATTGACACTTAAAATTTAATCATCAGCTACCCTAGTGGTTATATTCATCAGCAAGGGATGATAAAAAGCAATAGTATAATCATTCACTGTGTCTTAATTTCCCCCACAAAATGTCTGGATAGTAAGTCAAAGAGAAATCTACCAAGCTAAGTCCTAGTGGAATTCCAGACTACTTTGTTGCAAGTACCTTTTGAGCAGCTATCTTAGAGCTATATATTTTTACTTTAAAAGTGATCAGAAATATGTATAGAGGTATTGCTGTATTATTTTTATCTTACCCTACAGCTTGGCTTCCAAGTTAGAACATTTGCTTGAGAAAGATACTGTAGCTAATTTTGAAATTAGATAGGCAGAGTTCAGGCTATTGAGCTATAGATGGAATGTTTTAGGATTGGCTGATTTCTATCATTGAATAGTTTGTGTACCTCCTTTAGAAGATAACCCCTTTCTTATCTACGAAGTAGGAATAACATTTATCTCTTATTATTGTTGAGAGGTTTAAACAATGTATTGACGTGTCTAATGCAGTACCTCATACACAGTAGGTATTCCATAAATGTTTTCTTCACTTGTCCTACAATAGTTTTCAGAACTGCAACCAGAGAGAACCTCTAAGCAATGTGAACTCATTGAGCTCATGAACTGGATAAGAAGATGAAACCTTTTTCTTTGTTGTTGAACTTTCCATGAACCTTAGCATCTCATTTGTTTTCTTTTGACTGTGCAAGGCTACAGAAGTAGAAAGAGGATTACTTTCCCTCCATTTTCTCTCACGAACTCAAGTATGCATTCATTTATTTGTCCATTCATTCAACAACTCTTTACCGAATGCCTTTATGCTCCAGGCATCGTGGCAGGTACCAGGGATATGACAGTGATCACTCATTGTGGTCTTTGTTCTTCAGGGGCTCACAGGAGATGATAGGGTGACCAGAACTACTGACACACACACAAAAAAGCATGGAAAGAGGTAGGTTCAGGTTCTACTGATGGTTTCATATTTGCTTGTGGAAAAGATAATGATGTTGTCAGCAAGCATTTTGTAAATAATATTTTACAGCTTAAGAAAAATACAACATACTGAAAGAGAAAAAACGAGAACAATAGATGATGAAAAAAGGTCTTAATGAGAAAATATTTGCCAGCTATTAGTGTTGGCATTTTTATTATCCATCCATCATGTTCCATTTGTTAAATGGACCAGTTTAAATTACTTACATTTCACAGAATAACAAAATTAAGACTTAGGAGAACAGCTTTTGCTTTAAAATTTCTGCTGCTTTGATATTCACAGCAAATTAGAAATGATGCTCATTACCCTTTGGTGTGGCCTTACTCTGGGTCCAGCATTGGGCTAAGCAGTTCAAGAATCCTGAGCTTCAGTTCTCAAAGTGATCCCCATCTTGGAAAATAGGAAAGCTAAAGCACAGAGAAGTTAAGTAGATTACTTAAGGTTGCTGGTGGAATCAGAGTTTGAACCCAGAAAGCCTGACTTCAGAGCTCTCTGAACTACCTATCTTATAGGGAATCAAAAAAAAAAAAAAAAAAAGTCCTAAAATGCTGAGACATTACTATGAATATACATGGAGTCATATTTTATTTTATTAAAAAAGTAGGCAATACTCTTACATGATTAAAAAATTTAAAGGCATAAAAGGATATCAAGTATTTTCTCATGGTCTTTCTTTTTGTCTCATGGGACTCCTATGATTCGAATGTTGTGGCGTTTAATATTGTCCTGGAGGTCTCTGAGATTGTCCTCATTTCTTTTAATTTGTTTTTCTTTTCCCCTCTCTGATTCATTTATTTCTACCATTCTATCTTCTATTTCACTAATCCTATCTTCTGCCTCCGTTATTCTACTATTTGTTGCCTCCAGAGTGTTTTTTATCTCATTTATTGCATTATTCATTATATATTGACTCTTTTTTATTTCTTCTAGGTCCTTGTTAAACTTTTCTTGCATTTTCTCAATCCTTACCTCCAGGCTATTTATCTGTGATTCCATTTTTATTTCAAGATTTTGGATCATTTTCACTATGATTATTTGGAATTCTTTATCAGGTAGATTCCCTATCTCTTCCTCTTTTGTTTAGTTTGGTGAAAAGAGCCTTCAGAATGGGAGAAAATAATAGCAAATGAAGCAACTGATAAACGACTAATCTCAAAAATATACAAGCAACTCCTGCAGTTCAATTCCAGAAAAATAAATGACCCAATCAAAAAATGGGCCAAAGAACTAAACAGACATTTCTCCAAAGAAGACATACAAATGGCTGACAAACACATGAAAAGATGCTCAGCATGACTCATTATCAGAGAAATGCAAATCAAAACCACAATGAGGTACCATTTCACACCAGTCAGAATGGCTGTGATCCAAAAGTCTACAAGTAATAAATGCTGGAGAGGGTGTGGAGAAAAGGGAACCCTGTTGGTGGGAATGCACTCCATACATAGTATGGAGAACAGTGTGGAGATTCCTTAAAAAAAACTGGAAATAGAACTGCCTTATGATCCAGCAATCCCACTGCTGGGCATACACACCGAGGAAACCAAAATTGAAAGAGACACGTGTACCCCAATGTTCATCGCAGCACTGTTTATAATAGCCAGGACATGGAAGCAACCTAGATGTCCATTAGCAGATGAATGGATAAGAAAGCTGTGGTACATATACACAATGGAGTATTACTCAGCCATTAAAAAGAATACATTTGAATCAGTTCTAATGAGGTGGATGAAACTGGAGCCTATTATACAGAGTGAAGTAAGCTAGAAAGAAAAACACCAATACAGTATACTAATGCATATATATGGAATTTAGAAAGATGGTAATGACAACCCTGTATGCGAGACAGCAAAAGAGACACAGATGTATAGAACAGTCTTTTGGACTCTGTGGGAGAGGGAGGGGGTGGATAATTTGGGAGAATTGCATTAAAACATGTATAATATCATATAAGAAACGAATTGCCAGTCCAGGTTCGATGCAGGATACAGGAAGCTTGGGGCTGGTGCACTGGGATGACCCAGAGGGATGGTATGGGAGGGAGGTGGGAGGGGGGTTCAGGATGGGGAACATGGGTACACCCGTGGCGGATGCATGTTGATGTATGGCAAAACCAATACAATATTGTAAAGTAAAAATAATAATAAAAATAAATAAATAAAAGGATATCAAAAAGCAGAGACATTACTTTGCCAACCAAGGTCCGTCTAGTCAAGGCTATGGTTTTTCCAATAGTCATGTATGGATGTGAGAGTTGGACTACAAAGAGAGCTGAGTGCTAAAGAATTGATGCTTTTGAACTGTGGTGTTGGAGAAAACTCTTGCGAGTTCCTTGGATGGCAAGGAGATTCAACCAGTCCATCCTAAAGGGAATCAGTCCTAAATATTCATTGGAAGGACTGATGTTGAAGCTGAAACTCCAATACTTTGGCCACCTGATGCAAAGAACTGACTCATTTGAAAAGACCCTGATGCTGGGAAAGATTGAGAGCAGGAGGAGAAGGGGATGACAGAGGATGAGATGGTTGGATGGCATCACTGACTCGATGGACATGAGTTTGAGTAAACTCTGGGAGCTGGTGATGGACAGGGAGGCCTGGCATGCTGCAGTCCATGGGCTTGCAAAGAGTTGGACAAGACTGAGTGGCTGAACTGAACTGAACTGAAAAGGATATGTAGTAAAAAAGCTCTCTCCAGATCTCATCTGCCAACTACCTACTCCCCCTGTCCTGAAAGACAACAAATAAGCTTGTATATATTATCGGTTTCTCTCTCTTTTTACATAAATGGTAGGCTACCTTGTGACCCATTGCATATCTTTCTTTCCCCCCTTAAAAATGTATCCTAGACATCTTTCTCTTTTTTTAAACATAAATTGCTTTCTATTTCTCTTTTAACCTTTGCCTAGTTTTCTATGGCATAAATGTCCCATGTGAGCTCATGTGTGTTCAGTCACTAAGTTGTGTCTGACTCTTTGCAACCCTATGGACTGTAGACCGCCAGGCTCCTCTGTCTGATGCTTTGTCCAGTACTTTTAAAATTACATTTTATTTTGTGTGAAATTGATTTTGCATAAAGTTTGAGCTTTATTTTATTTTTTCCAGATGGCTCCCTGTTGCTCCAATAAAATACTAAAAAACATCTGCATCAGTCAGTACACTTACCAGCTCACACAACAAGAAATCTGAGGTAGGGCTGTTTCCAGAGTTGACTATTTCAGTAGTTCAACGTGATTTCTAGGACCCAGATTCCCTTCACATTTTCCATGTATTGACTGACTTTCCTCCTTTATTCAAACAAAAAATTGAGGGCTTTGTCTCTTCTACATGTCCTCAAGACAAGCTTAGTGCTACAAGAATTCCATTTAATTAGATAAAAGACATTTTTGTACAACTGAACATAACAGATTTGCAGAATATTTTCCACGCTTCAAATTAACTGAAGTAGGAATCACCTCTATCAACAGTTTCAGCTATTGTGTCCAATACAAGAAATATGACATTATTTTCTATTGGAGGCTATGTGGTTATACTCCAGAATGGGATTTGAGAAAATTGAATACAACTCTGATAGAACTGGCCAAGAACTGCCTCAACTCCTTACCAAATCCTGCAGCCCACCGGCATCTGAACCTCAGCATCTGTGTTTCCCTTGAGTCATAGTGGGTAAAGCATCCTTGCCCCAGTCAAGGGCAAAGGCCAGTTCTTTCACACAGCTGTGTATCTTCAGTTATCCCCTTGCGCTTTTGTATCATCAGATTCTTTCTATTGCATTGCCTCCACTAGCAGTCTAATATCTCTCTCTCTGTCCTCCACCCGCCACCAATCACCACTCCATTTCTCGTCCCTACTCAACAGAAAAATTTCTGAAAGCCATGTTTAGCTTGCTGCCTTTTTGTCCTGCCTCTCATTCTTGCCATAATGCACTTCAGTCAGGCTTTCATTCCTCCATTCTCCCAACCCCACATCGATAAGAGATAGTTCCTGTTAAGGTTGCTTGTGTAGATGTCCGTGAAGCCAAACTCATCTGATTTTCCCCTAACTGGCCTGAGAGCTCTTTCTTAGCATCTTTTCTGGCTCCTCCTCCTCCAGCAGACCTCTTGCAAGCCTCTGTGTTTTCAACCTGCACTCTGTACTTCCCTACTGCCATGGCTTTAAGTATCATCTATTCACAGATGACTTCAAATCCATACCTCTTTTCCTGACCTCTATCCTGAGTTCTAGACTTATTTATCCAACTACCTTTCAGAATTTCCTTATAAGTGTTTAATAAAAATGTCAAACTTAATATGTATGTTCATTGTTCAGTCGTGTCTGATTCTTTGCGACCCCATGGACTGTAGCCTGCCAGGCTCCTCTGTCCATGAAATTTTCCAGGCAAGAATACTAGAGTGGGTTGCCATTTCCTACTCCAGGTGATCTTCCAGACCCAGGGATTGAACCCACATCTCCTGGGTCTCCTGCATTGCAGGCATATTCTTTATGCAGAACTAATTATTTCTCCCTTCCTCCCAGTTTACTCTTCCCAGGGTCTTCCCCATCATGGTAAATGGTATCTTCATTTGTCCAACTGCCCACAAGCAATTATCAACAAGTCCTGTAGTGCTTACGAAGTATGTCTTGAGTCTGGCTACTGCTCCCGTCTTCACTGACACACCCTAGGCCAGGTGACCACCATCTAGCCTGAACTACTAAGACCATCTTCCAATCAGTCCAGATTCCTGTCTTTTTCAGTCTGATCCTTTCTCCATATAGTAGTCTCAGTGATTTTTCTTTTTTTCATTAATCTTATTTTTTCCTTCAACTTTTGTTTTTTAAATTTTAATTAATTTTTAAAAATTGGAGTCTAGTTGCTTTACAATGTTTCTTTAGTTTCTATTGTACAGCAAAGTGAATCACCTGTACAGATACATATATCTCCTCATATTTGGATTTCCTTTTCATTTAGGTCACCACAAAGCACTGAGTAGAGTTCCCTGAGCTATACAGCAGGTTCTCATGAGTTATCTACTTTATACACAGTCTCAATAGTGTATATAAGTCAATCCCAACCTCTCAGTTCACCCCCCTAGTTGTCCATACATTTGTTCTCTATGTCTGTGACTCTATTTGTGCTTTACAAACAGGTTCATCTACACCATTTTTCTAGATTCTGCATATATATATGTTAATATACAGTATTTGTTTTTCTCTTTCTGACAAACTTCACTCCGTATGACAATGTCTAGGTTCCATCCACATAGCTGCAAATGGCTAAAATGAAAATTAGATTTTGTGACTTCTTTCCTCAAAACTTATATTGGGGTCTCATCACCCTCTGTAATAAAACCAAAACTTCTCTTCCTGATACACAGGGTTCTACAGGGTGTGGCATTTGCCCACCAAACCTCATCTCTGTTCATTTCCTCCCCTTTTCATTCCAGCAGAAGCACTATGGCTGTTTTTCTTTCCATCAAGCACACCAAGCTTGTTTCCATGTTAGAACCTTTGCACCTGCGCTTGGAATACTCTTCCTCTATATTTGCATAGATGTGTCCTCATCACTCACGGCTTGGCTCAAATGAGAGTTCTTAGAGATTCTGTGCTGAGTAACCTACTAAATCAGCTGTGTCTTTCCCCGTGTTCTGTCATTCTCCACCACAATTCTATACTAGCATTTTGTAGCATCATTTATAAGGAATGGAAATCTCATTTACTCACTGACCACTCAGTCATCACTCTGAATGTAAACTCTTGATGTCAGAGCCTCCGGCTGTCTTATGCTCTGCTGTATTCCCATTATCTGAAACAGTTCCAAATATTCATCAGCAGTGAATACTCCTTAAATGTTTGTTAACTGATTAATTACTCCATGTTTGTTCTGAACATTTACCTCTTCTGATCTCAGTTCCTTCAGTATTAAAATGAGGAAGCCTGGAGAAGAGAATACCTGAAATTCCTTCTGGATCAGTCTGATAACCTACAGTAATTACAGGAAAAATCTTGTTGCATCAGAGATTTGTATCTACTAAAGAACATTCATTCATTCATTCAACAAGCTCTTTCTGAGTGCTGACCAAAAGCCTGGGACTGTTCTAGGCATCGGAGGCCAAGTCATAGCCATCAAGGTTCTAGCACATAAGTCTCAACAGACAAACAGAAAACCTATAAAGTTAATGTGATCCTTGTTTTCCATCTGCTTTTCTACTGATACTTTCACAACAGTTTTCTCGATACTGCTTAGTTTATCAACACTGGGCTCCCTCTTACCATGGTTAATTTCCAAGACTTCTAGGATTAAGGGACATAATTTATGTGGCTATAACTTTAATAGCACCATGTAAAACATAGCCATTAAGGCTGCAGAATTCCTGCCAATTTGATTTAGCTCTAATCCAAACTCTGCCATACTTCCAAATTTAATTGCAGCCTGACTTACACTAAAATTTTAAATTTTATGAATCTAATTTTTTAAAAAATGAGATCAGTAAGGAACTAAAATTGTAAACATTCAGGTAGTAACACGTACAGGACTGCTAATTCTCTTGCCAAAATTTGAGACAGATGACTTTAAATTTGAATTGGAATTAGTGTACATAGAGAGCCAATCATTAATCAAGTGTCTAGAATGAAAATAAATCACTTTTAAACATGACTGTAGAGAATGAAAAATGATTACGAAAAGTAAAGCAAATTATTATATATTGTGCTAACTGCCATTTGTTGGCATAGGCTACAAATCACTCATAGAAAGCAATGTCTATTTATATTTGCTTTAATCATTTATATAAAGAGATTTAGTATAGCTACAGAATGTTTTAATCTTGCATATAAGTACTATATTTCAAGCAATATATATTGGTCAAAATGTTTTTGGTTGGAAAGGAAGACAGAAACCCAATTCAAACTTAACCAAAAAAAAGGCGGGGGGAGGGAACTATTTATTGTTTCATGTAACTGGGAAAGCCAGAACTCAACTAATAGAATGTCATCAGAGAACTCTTTTGTTTCAGTCAGAGGCTCTCCTTTTGGTGAACAAATGTTCACTAGCTGCTTTATTGACTATGCCAAAGCCTTTGACTGTGTGGATCACAACAAACTCTGGAAAATACTGAAAGAGATGGGAGTACCAGATCACCTGACCTGTCTCTTGAGAAACCTGTATGCAGGTCATCAAGCAACAGTTAGAACTGGACATGGAACAACAGACTGGTTCCAAATAGGAAAAGGAGTACGTCAAGGCTGTATATTGTCACCCTACTTATTTAACTTATATGCAGAGTACATCATGAGAAATGCTGGGCTGGAAGAAGCACAAGCTGGAATCAAGATTGCCGGGAGAAATATCAATAACCTCAGATATGCAGATGACACCACCCTTACGGCAGAAAGTGAAGAAGAGCTAAAGAGCCTCTTGATGAAAGTAAAAGAGAAGAGTGAAAAAGTTGGCTTAAAGCTCCACATTCAGAAAATTAAAATGGCACCTGGTCCCATCACTTCATGGGAAATAGATGGGGAAACAGTGGAAACAGTGGCTGACTTTATTTTTCTGGGCTTCAAAATCACTGCAGATGGTGATTGCAGCCATGAAATTAAAAGACGCTTACTCCTTGGAAGTAAGGTTGGTCATGACCAACCTAGACAGCATATTCAAAACCAGAGACATTACTTTGCCAACAAAGGTCCGTCTAGTCAAGGCTATGGTTTTTCCTGTGGTCATGTATGGATGTGAGAGTTGGACTATAAAGAAAGCTGAGTGCTGAAGAATTGATGCTTTTGAACTGTTGGTGTTGGAGAAGACTCTTGAGAGTCCCTTGGACTACAAGGAGATCCAGCCAGTCCATCCTAAAGGAGATCAGTCCTGGGTGTTCATTGGAAGGACTGATGCTGAAGCTGAAACTCCAATACTTTGGCCACCTGATGCAAAGAGCTGACTCATTTGAAAAGACCCTGATTCTGGGAAAGATTGAGGGCAGGAGGAGAAGGGGATGACAGAGGATGAGATGGTTGAATGGCATCACCAACTTGATGGACATGGGTTTGGGTGGAGTCTGGGAGTTGGTGATGGACAGGGAGGCCTGGCATGCTGCGGTTCATGGGGTTGCAAAGAGTCGGACACGACTGAGCGACTGAACTGAACTGAACTGAACTGAGCAGCTCAAGATTCATGACTTACCAGTTTATCAGCCCAAGGGGAAAGGGAGCAGTTGTTTTCCTTTAAAAAATTGTTATTAATTTATTGGCTCTTCGTTGCTGCCTGGGCTTTTCTCTAGTTGCGTTGCGTGGGTTTCTATAGCTTCTCTTGTTGCAGAGCACAGGCTCTAGGGCATGTAGACTTTAGCAGCGGCAGCTCCTGGGCTCTAAGGTCCAGGCTCAATGTTTGTGCTGCATGAGCTTAGTTGCTCCACAGAACGTTGGATCTTCCTGGATCAGGGATCAAACCCGTCTCTCCTGCACTGGCAGGTGGATTCTACACCACTGAGCCACCGGGGCAGCCCAACAGTTCTTTTTCAGTAGCTACAATAGAGAAATCCTGGGCAAGATTCTAACTGGCCCAGTTTGGAAACAGACTAACAAAATGTATTCCAAAGGCCCTAACACGCTTTCTTCTTCAGAACTGTTATTCTTGCAGTGAGCTAATTAATGTTGGCTAAATTTTAGGAGAATATAATCTGATTAAATTGATCCACCTTAAGGTGTTTAAAAGTGATAGATTTATCATTTACAACTTAAATAAAATGATAATTTGGTGCAATGTCAAAATAAGAAAAGAAATTTAAGGCAGTGTGGATGAAGACAGTTTTAATTGGGTTCAATAAATTATGCCAATGTGTAAGGATACCTTCTTTCAAACATAAGGCATAGAAATCTGGACATGTCTGTCCTACTCACACTATTTGTGAGTGCAAAGAGTATTGGGAAGATGCTGTGAGAAGGGTCTGTCCTTGGTTCAGGCAATAAAGGATACATTGTCTGTAGAGAACAAAAAGCAATAATAAAACTAAGTCAGCTCCTTTTCGTGCCTAGTGCCTAGCGCAGCCACAGCTTGTGGTCCCGAGAAGCACCTGAAGCCCATAGCAGCTCCAAAGCTTTGGATAAACTGACTGGTGTGTTTGCTCCTCGTCCATCTACCAGCCCCACAAACTAGGGAATGTTTGCCCCTAATCATTTTCCTAAGGAACAGACTCAACTATGCCCCAATAGGAGACGAAATAGAGATCTATATGCAGAATTTCATTAAGAGTGATAGCAAGGTCTGCCCCAACATAACTTACCCTGCTGGTTTTATGGATGTCATCAGCACTGATAAAACTGGAGAGAGTTTTCATCTGATCTATGACACCAGTGGTTGCTTTGCTGTTCGTTGTATTACACCTGAGGAGGCAAGGTACAAGCTGGGCAAAGTGGGAAAGATCTTTGTGGGACAAAAGGAATCCTTCATCTGGTGACCCACGATACTCGCATCATCCGCTACCCTTGATTCCCTCATCACGGTGAATGACACCATTCAAATTGACTTGGAGACTGGAAAGAGTACTGATTTAATCAAATTTGACACTGGTGCATGGTGACTGGAGGTGCTAACCTGAGAAGAACTGGTGTGGTCACCAATCAGGAGAGATATCCTGGTTCTTTCGATGTAGTTCATGTGAAAGATGCCAATGGCCACAGCTTTGCCACATGGCTCTCAAAAGTTTTCATTATTGGCAAAGGCAACAAACCATGGAACTCCCTTCCCTATGGAATGGGTATCCGCCTTACCATTGCTGAGGAGAGAGGCAAGAGCCTAGAAGCCAAATAGAGCAGTGGATAAAATGATTCCTGGGTGACATGATTGGAAAAGTCTTTGTACTTAGTTAAAGATAATACCACATTAAAAAAAAAATGGCTAAGTCATTTTGGTCTTCCCTGGTGGCTCAGACAGTAAAGAATCTGCCTGTAATGCAGAAGACCTGGGTTTGATCCCTGGGTGGGGAAGATCCCCTGGAGGAGGGCATGCAACCCACTATTCTTGCCTGGATAATCCCATGGACAGAGGAGCCTGGCAGGCTACAGTCCATGGGGTTGCAAACAGTGGGACATGACTGAGTGACTAAGTCAGCTTGCATTTTCTTATTATCATGTATAGGAATTCTAAACAATTTCAGTGATGTGATATCCATCCCCAACTTGATGGACCAGCCCCACTGTTACTGCATCTCCCTGGAGTTGCTTGTCAATACCTCCTCTCATCTCCCGATTCAAGCACGCTGCAGTAGAAGTCAGAGCGCTGGCATATTACTTTTCACAACTATTGCTACCCGACTAGGAGAATTAATGCATTATATAGAAAAGAGGGAACTGAGACTGCAAAAGGAAATAATCAAGAGATTATGCTTTACAAAATGGATTATAATTAATGTCAAACTGTGCGTTATAAGCAGTTAGTATAAGCTCGTAATATAAAATAATTGAATTAGTCCCCCAAATAAATCCAACAGAAAAGTCTGTTCTGGAAGAGTAATTCATTTGTCAGCTGAGCAAAAGAAGCTTATAAGGAATAGCTGAATAATGCCAAACGACTGTTAAACTAATTTAAAGGCAAGCATGTGAATTTGATTTGGACCAGAGTCTGTGTCATTTCCTTCATTTTCATGTAGCCCCAGCCCAGCACGGAGTATCACAGCTCGTCCAGCAGGTGGCACTCTTCTCTTTGTGCACTTGTACTAAACTAACCACTTGTCCAAGTACAAGGTAATCTTGACTTCAGAAGAACTCTATAATCTGTTTATTTATGGCAATAATACAGTCATAGATTTTTGCAAGAGTAACTATGCTGGTCTATTCTTTGTCAGTTTTCTTTCTTAAATCAATCTGCTCTTCCCCAGTAGCATATTAGACACCTTCTAACCTGGGGAGCTCATCTTTCAATGTCATACCTTTTTACCTTTGCAAACTGTTCATGGCATTGTCACAGAAAGAATACTGGATTGGTTTGCCATTCCCTCCTCCAGTGGCTCGTGCTTTGTCAGAACTCTTCATTATGACCTCTTCATCTCTGGTGACCCTGCCCAGCATGGCTCATAGCTTCACTGAGTTATGCAAGTCCCTTCAACCACAACAAGGCTGTGATCCATGAAGGGGCTTAAGTCAAAGACTTGTTTTACCATACTACGTGGACTGGGACTGATGGGAGAGGGTGGATATAGCGGGCAACACTGCCCTGATTAGCATCGTATGTCCATCCTGATAGCCATGAATGTGCTAAAGCTGCCACCACACTGCATCATGGTTTTCCTGAAACCACCCATCAGCTCCTGACCCCATATACTGGCCCTGAGAAGGGAAAAAGATGCTGAAGAGCACCCCAACCACCATGCCCACAGCTCAACCCATCACAAAACCCATCTTCACGAGGTGGAAGTAACATGGCTGGAACTATGCTCAGGGATCCGAGGCCACCAGCATCTCACTTGCGGCCTTGGTTGCTTTTCGTCTTTGTTAGATTTGAAGACTGGTACATACACGTCTAATTGCCCTCTTGGGTCTAGAGTTTGTCATCCCTAGTTTCAAGCCTTTGTCAGTTTCTGTTAAAATACTTGGACTTCTACTCTATGTCTAAGGTCTTACACTGTGCTGGAGATCTACATACAATTGAGATGATTCATATTTGAAAAGCACATTGAACTGAAGCAATCTTTATAAACTTAAAAAAAGACTTTTTCTAATAAAAATTCCACACATCCTTGGACCTTTTGAAACTTCCCCTCAAGACTCACTGATGAGCAGAAGTTGAATTCCATCTTCTACATATTCTCTCTATTTCAACCAGCTTCATTTTCTAGAGTTTGTAACAAGAAAACATTTTTTTTCAGATATACAACTAAAATATAATAGGCACATTGCTTTCCCTTTCAAAATTTGTCCTGATGCCCTGCCTCCTGGAAAGTGTGATTTGTTGTACACAAATCAAAGTACTATAATAAGCACAAGAATAAAAAGAATTAACATTATTACGTTAATAAAGCACATTTTCATTTATTACCTTTTTTCATGCTTGCTTCATTTAGAGATTGTGAGATATATGCTGGACGTATTAGTATGTATTATGTGTATTATATATGTAGTCTTATCTCATTTAATTTTCACAGATACTCATTTTGAAGAAAATAAATACAAAGAGAAAATTTAAGTTATTTCCCCAAATCATGAGGCAATGTCAGAATGGTGACTGGAGATTCTAAACCTTGTACCTCTGAAAAAGATAGACCATATTAGAGTATTGAAACAATCTTGCTAGTAAGTGTAGGAGCTTCATTTAAAAAAAGAAACAAAAAACTGTTCATAAAGTGACTTTCAATAGTTAACTCTATTTTGTGCAACAACCTATGAGAGTTTTGTTGATAAAGTTAGGCATTCTTTAGAAATTGTACAAAGAGAAGAGGAGAAAAGAGTGCTAAGGAAAGATGGGAGAGGTTCAGAGACAAATTTAATTAATTTTACAGTTTGCCTACAGTTAGCACAACCTTCAAAGATTATTCAAGGGAGAATATAAGGAAATGTGTTTTACTGTGGGCAAGAATCCCTTAGAAGAAATGGAATAGCCATCATATTCAACAAAAGAGTCTGAAATGCAGTACTTGGATGCAATCTCAAAAACTACAGAATGATCTCTGTTCATTTCCAAGGCAAACCATTCAATACCACAGTAATCCAGGTCTATGCCCTGACCAGTAGTGCTGAAGAAGCTGAAGTTGAACAGTTCTATGAAGACCTACAAGACCTTCTAGAAGTAACACTCAAAAAAGATGATGTCCTCTTCATTATAGGGGACTGGAATGTAAAAGTAGAAGTCAAGAGATACCTGGAATAACAGGCAAGTTTGGCCTTGGAGTACAGAATGAAGCAGGTCAAAGGCTAATAGAGTTTTGCCAAGAGAACACACTGGTCATAGCAAACATCCTCTTCCAACAACAAAAGGGAAGACTCTACACATGGCTGTCACCAGATGGTCAACACCGAAATCAGACTGATTATATTCATTGCAGCCAATGATGGAGAAGCTCTATACAGTCAGCAAACACAAGACCAGGAGCTGACTGTGGCTCAGATCATGAACTCCTTATTGCCAAATTCAGACTTATATTGAAGAAAGTAGGGAAAACCACTAGAACATTCAGGTATGACCTAAATAAAATCCCTTATGATTATACAGTGGAAGTGAGAAATAGATTTAAGGGACTAGATCTGATAGAGCGCCTGAAGAACTATGGATGGAGGTTCATGACGTTGTACAGGAGACAGGGATCAAGACCATCCCCAAGAAAAAGAAGTGCAAAAAGGCAAAATGGTTGTCTGAGGAGGCCTTACAAATAGCTGAGAAAAGAAGGGAAGATAAAGGAAACGGAGAAGAGCAAATATATACCTATTTGAATGCAGAATTCCAAGGAATATCAAGGAGAGATAAGAAACCCTTCCTCCGTGATCATTGCAAAGAAATAGAGGAAAACAATAGAATGGGAAAGACTAGAGATCTCTTCAAGAAAATTAGAGATACCAAGGGAACTTTTCATGCAAAGATGGGCTTGATAAAGAACAGAAATGCTATGGACCTAATAGAAGCAGAAGATATTAAGAAGAGGTAGCAAGAATACACAGAAGAACTATACAAAAAAGGATCTTCATGACCCAGATAATCACGATGGTGTGATCACTCACCTAGAGCCAGACATCCTGGAATGTGAAGTCAAGTGGGCCTTAGGTAGCATCAGTATGAACAAAGTTAGTGGAGGTGATGGAATTCCAGTTGAGCTATTTCAAATCCTAAAAGATGATGCTGTGAATGTGCTGCACTCAATATGCCAGCAAATTTGGAAAACTTAGCAGTGGCCACAGGACTGGAAAAGAAAGGCAATGCCAAAGAATGCTCAAACTACCACACAATTGCACTCATCTCACACGCTAGCAAAGTAATGCTCAAATTCTCTAAGCCAGGCTTCAACAGTACATGAACCGTGAACTTCCAGATGTTCAAGCTAGTTTTAGAAAAGGCAGAGGAATCAGAGATCAAATTGCCAACATCTGCTGTATCATCAAAAAAGCAAGAGAGTTCCAGAAAGACATCGGCTTTTGTTTTATTGTGGAGAAGGAAATGGCAACCCATTCCAGTACTCTTGCCTGGAGAATCCCATGGACAGAAGAGCCTGGTAGGTTACAGTCCATGGGGTTTCAAAGAGTTGGAAACGACTGAGCGTCTTCACTTTCTGCTTTATTGACTATGCCAAAGCCTTTGACTGTATGGGTCACAACAAACTGGAAAATTCTTACAGAGATGGGAATACCAGACCACTTTACCTGCCTCCTGAGAAATCTGTATGCAGGTCAAGAAGCAACCGTTGGAACTGGACGTGGAACAGCAGACTGGTTCCAAACAGGGAAAGGAGTACCTCAAAGCTGTATATTGTCACCCTGCTTATATAACTTATATGCAGAATGCTGCTGCTGCTACTGCTGCTAAGTGGCTTCAGTTGTGTCCAACTCTGTGTGACCCCTAGACAGCAGCCCACCAGGCTTCCCTGTCCCTGGGATTCTCCAGGCAAGAACACTGGAGTGGGTTGCCATTTCCTTCTCCAATGCGTGAAAGTGAAAAGTGAAAGTGAAGTCGTTCAGTCGTGTCTAACTTATAGCGACCCCATGAATTACAGCCTACCAGGCTCCTCCATCCATGGGATTATCCAGGCAAGAGTACTGGAGTGGGCTGCCATTGCCTTCTCCTATATGCAGAATATATCATGCAAATGCTGGGCTGGATGAAGCACAGGCTGGAATGAAGATTGCCAGGAGAGATATCAATAACCTCAGATATGCAGATGACACCACTCTTATGGCTGAAAGTGAAGAATTAAAAAGCCTCTTGATGAAAGTGAAACAGGAGAGTGAAAAGGTTGGTTTAAAACTCAACATTCAGAAACTTAAGATAATGGCATCTGGTCCCATCACTTCATGGCAAATAGATGGGGAAACAATGGAAACAATGACAGACTTTATTTTTTGGGCTCCAAAATCACTGCAGATGGTGTCTGTAACCATGAAATTAAAAGATGCTTGCTCCTTGGAAGAAAAGCTATGACCAACCTAGACACTATATAAAAAGCAGAAACATTACTTTGCCAACAAAGGTACATCTGGTCAAAGCTATGGTTTTTCCAGTAGTCGTATGCATGTGAGACTATATGGACTATACAGAAAGCTTAGAGCTGAAGAATTGATGCTTCTGAACTGTGGTGTTGGAGAAGACTCTTGAGAGTCCCTTGGACTGCAAGGAGATTCAACCAGTCCATCGTAAAGGAAATCAGTCCTGAATATTCATTGGAAGGACTGATGCTGAAGCTGAAACTCCCAATACTTGATGTGAAGTATTGATGTGAAGAACTGACTCATTTGAAAAGATCCTGATGCTGGGAAAGATTGAAGGTGGGAGGAGAAGGGGACGAGAGGATGAGATGGTTGGATAGCATAACCGACTTGATGGGCATGAGTTTGAGCAAGCTCTGGGAGTTGGTGATGGACAGGGAAGCCTGGCATGCTGCAGTCCATGGGGTCTCAAAGAGTGAGAGAACTGAACTGAACTGCTGAAGCAAAATGAATTTAATATGCAGTGTATGTTACAGTATATAGGTCAAATGAGAATGTGACAAACAAGAGGTTCATAATTCTATGACATGCAAAGGAATCCCAAAACATGCACACGTTTTCAAGGTGCGAAATGTCTATTAAACTAATTGCTCCTTTAAAAAAAGATACTTTGAGTGAATTATATCTCAATAAAGATGTCAAAAAAGGTAACCATTTTTAGTATGTGAAATTTACTTGAAAGAATTGGTCTTTAAGAGTATTTTAAGCCCCCAAATATCGATGCAGTACAAAAACTAATATTTCAAAGGAAATTTCCTAAACTAGCTGATTTGAATCACATGAAATTGAATCTGGTTCAAAAAGCTATCGAATTGCTTGGAGACTCATTTTTAGTGTGTGATTAATAAAATGATTCCCACTTAGGATTTGCAAATATTAAATACTATGACTAAAATAATGAATTCCTTAATTTTTTCTGTAAACCAATTAGGGAAAAAGAGCTTTATTTGTTTGGGGAAAAAAGGGAGCAGAAGTTCTTGCTTAATATAACATCAATGATTTTCAAGGTCCAATTAAAATCCACTTTCTCTAGAAAATTGCCTCTCTGACCACTGTTGTCCTTACTAATAATAAAAATCCTAATTTCCATTTACTGAACACTTACTGTGTTCCTACGGATAGGTTAAGTGGTTCGCAAACCCAATAAAATTTAATTTTGTCTACACTATGAGGTAAGTGTTATTAACTCTGTTTAACAAATAAGGAGACTAAGACAGGTAAGTTAAGAAACTTGACCAGGTCACACGTTCAGGTCAGGTTCCAGGCTGGAACTGTCTGGTTATAAATCTTAATAACTACACCATACAAAATCCTTCCGTGTACCTTGTTCATTCTGTGAATGCTACAAGTGAGCAAAGAATGATAAATCAGTATAATCAGTCTTTTCTCAGTGTATTCCCAAACAAGAGGTGACAAGCTAAAACTCTACTCTGACAGGAGATCCAAACTAGTTCTCTTTAATAAGAATAACAGCATTCTGAGGTATAATTATACCAATTTGTATAATGAAAGGAATTACTTTTCTGAGAAGAATGATATGATATGATACATTTAATGTGTATCATATGATACATTTAAAGTGTATCACGCTGCTGCTGCTGCTAAGTTGCTTCAGTCGTGTCCGACTCTGTGCGACCTCATAGACGGCAGCCCACCAGGCTTCCCCGTCCCTGGGATTCTCCTGGCAAGAACACTGGAGTGGGTTGCCATTTCCTTCTCCAATGCATGAAAGTGAAAAGTGAAAGTGAAGTCACTCAGTCGTGTCCGACTCCTAGCGACCCCATGGACTGCAGCCCACCAGGCTCCTCTGTCCATGGGATTTTCCAGGCAAGAGTACTTTATGATACCCTTAATACTAAGAGCTGACTAGAATATTGAGAAAAGAGTTGAAGACTGAATAGCTCAAATCACTGAATAGCTGGAAATGCTCTTGATCCACTGTGATCACAGCTTCCATTGATTGCAGATTCTTATATCTCATTCCTTCACTTATTCAAGAGTTATCTATGAGCACCTACTATGTGCTAGGTGCTGTTTTAGGCATCGAACATATTATCAGAGAACATAAAAATCCCTGCCCTTAAGAAAGAAAAAACAGCAACAACAGCATCAACAAAGACAATCTCTGACCTCATGGAATTTCCATTTCAGTGGGGAGAGCCAAAAAGAAACATATGTCAGATGATGCTGGTGATATGAATAGGGTTAGAGGCAGAGGAATGAAGCCTGGTGTTTAAACAGGGGGTTAAGGAAAGCATCTCTGATATATCTGCATTTAAGTAGAGATTGAATGAAGTGAGACAGTTGGAAAGGAAACCATGTGAATTATCTGAGGGAAGAGAAAGCTAGGTGAAGAGCGAGCACGTGCAAAAAAAAGCCCTGAGCTTGGTGTGCTCTAGCAGAGCAAAAAGGCCAGCAGGGCTGGAAGGGGAGGGAGAGTGGGTGATAGGTGAGGGCAGAGAGGAAGTCGGGGCTTGTGTCAGTGACAGACTTTGTGGCTTTTCTCTGAAGGAGGCAGACCAGTTAGGAGGCATGTGTAATTATCCAGGTGAGAAATGATGGGGTTGATAGCTGTGGAGAGGATGAGAAATGGCTGAACACTGACTATATTTTGAAAGTCAATTTGAAAGAATTTACTGACGGCCTGGAACATAAGATGTGAGAGGCTGGGGGTGAGGAATGAGAAATCTTTGTGTTAGAAGGCTAGATAAGTAACTTTGGAGAGAAAAACGTCCCCCTCAGGCCTCGTTCTTGTGTGAACAGATCATTTGACCTTGAAGGTTAAGTCAGCAGGAGTCACTAAAATCTGACTGCTAAGAATAGGGAGAGATGAGTGGTGACCCTTCTACCAAGCTGGTTCTTGTTTGGGAGGAGCTGCCAAGCTAAACAGTGGTTGTGGGAAAAGAACAAGTGCCCTTTCTAATGAACTATTTCTAGTTTGTCAAGGAAAGGAAGGGAATCTGAAGTTGCAAGAGCAGATTTTGATCAAATCTCAAGAAGTTGCTGGACTGTGAGTCTATTGTAGGATCCAAACTTAGGTTCTCCCTATTTTTTTTTTCTTTCTATTTCTCTCTCTTTTCCCTTCATCCTCCACTCCCTCCTTGGCTCAACTTCTTTTTTTAAAATTTTTATTGGCCATATAGTTGATTTACAATGTTGTGTTAGTTTCAGGTGTACAATAAAGTGTATCCGTTATACAGGTACATGTATTCACTCTTCTTTATAGATTCTTTTCCCGTATAGAGTATTGAGTAGAGTTCCCTGTGCTATACAGTAGGTTCTTGTCAGTTACCTTTTTAATACATAGTCGTATGTATGTGTCAGTGCCAATCTCCCAACACCCTCCCCCCATCCATCCACTGTGTGCGTGGGTGTGTGAGAGTGAAAGTCGCTCGGTTGTGTCTGACTCTTTGCAGCCCCATGGACTCTACAGTCCATGGAATTCTCCAGGCCAGAATACTGGAGTGGGTAACCTTTCCCTTCTCCGGAGATCTTTCCCTGGATCCATCCCCTGAAAGGATCCATCCCCTATCCCGTGGTAACCTTAAGTTTGTTGTCTTCATCTGGGATTCTACTTCTGTTTTGTAAATACGTTCATATAAACCCTTTAAATTGAATTAGCTGCCTCCTAGATTTGGCATTTCTAACAAGTTCTTAGGTGATGCTCCAAAAGAACTATTGCTTCTGGTACCAAAGGGCAGGGCGTGCAAAGCAAAGGGCCCTTGACCTCCACCTCCTGAGAGGTGAGGAGGAAGGTTCCAGCTTCAGAGGTGTCCGGTCACCAGGGAAACTGTCCTCTGACCCCAAGGTGAAAATAAGAAGCCAGCGAAGAGAAGAAAAGTCCTTCCAGACCCGACATCCCCTCGAGCTCACCCGTGGAGCGAGGGCGGGAAGACAGCTCCGGGCCGGCCCACAGATCCTCAGAGGGCGCGGACCCGGAGGAGGCGCCCCGGCAGGCCGCGCCTCTCGGAGGAAGTTTGCCCTTTAATTGCACAGCCCAGATCGCCGTCGCACCAACTTCCAGGAGCTGGCAGCGGGCGCCGACGGGAGTGTCCGTCTCTCCCGCCCGGGCAGCCGCGGCGCTCCGCATCCTCCGGCACCGTCACCATGGGCGGCTCGGCCTCCAGCCAGCTGGACGAGAGCAAGTGCACCTACATCCGAGGTACGCCCGCCGGGGGTTTCCCGGGAGCGCGACGGGTCCGCCCGGAGCCTGGGGCCAGGCTGGGCGCCCGGGCACAGGTCCGGGAGCGGGTAACCCGCGCGGTACCTGCCGCGCTCCCGCCCTCCACGGCCGGCTCAAGAGCTGCGGGCGCGGGGATGACCCGGGCGCACAGCCCCTCCCCAGCCAGGGGGGTCCCCCCGCCGGAGGCAGCTCGCCGGAGCGCCCTGGTCGGGGTGGGATGCGCGGGTCCAGGGCGCATAGGCTCGGGATGCTTCCGACGCGCCGCCGGACAGTTGGGAAACGCAGGTGCCGGCTGCGGAGAGGGGGACCACCCCCAGCCCCCCGCCCCCCCCCGTTTCCTCCGCTCTGTGGTTTTCCGTGTCTGTTCTGCACACCCCAACCCCCGTCCCCCGCGCAGCAACACCTCGCCCCCCTGTACCTGGCATGGCACACAGTTCTGAGCCCTTTCTGAACTTGCCGAAAAGAGAACTGGGGGGATATCCCTCGCTTCTAGAGATTTCCCTGGGGATTCCCGGCCTCTTGCGCTGAATTCCCCTCCTGGTGATATTGGCCAGGTTTTGCAAAACGCAGCGTCGGCCACAGCTTCCCTTGAACTTCATAATGTCACTTGCGGGATGGTTTCATCAGAGGCAGCAAGGCCAGTGTCATTCCTCTCCCAGGTTGTTCCCTTCGCGGAGGGGACGCGAGGGGCCGGGGGGCAGGCAGGCAAAAGAGGAACACGCGTGTTGTGTAACAGTGGCTGAAGTTGTAGACGGAGAGAAACTCACTTGAGCGACTTTCAGGGAAACAGTGATACATTAGAGTGTGAGGCAGAAGAAAACAAAACCCAAACTGAGCTGAAACTGCAGGAAATCATGACTCTCTATCTCCTGGGTGAAATTGGCCTCTTTCTCTTCCCTCCCCCACAAATCTTGCCAACAACCACTACCTAACAGTTGGTTAGCTCGTGAATTTGTGTTTTCTGGCTTTAGAAATACCTGCTAAACTAGTATTATACTCTAGGCTTTATCCTAATTCTGTTTAAAAAAAAATTAAGTTCTTTCTGATACCTCTTTCTGGCCCCTGAACCATTTCCTAAGAGGAAAGGATTTAGTTAGTGTGCTTATTCCGTATTTCCTTGCAGTTACCACAACGTTGAAAACCACTTAAAACGGATATCAAATCAGGGCACGTGAGAGCAACTTAATTGATTTTCCAGACTTCTGCTCTGCTGATCACCAACAGCCCATACTGTCAGGGAGCAAAATTTGGTCAAGTATTCCTTTGCTGTTTATTTAACATGTGGGAAAAGATGGATGATTTATTTATATTAGAAAACAAAGCTAAACTAAGTGTGCCTTAGTCTTACAAATTTGGCTA
Organism: Bos mutus; assembly: GCF_027580195.1. Classification (NCBI taxonomy): domain Eukaryota; kingdom Metazoa; phylum Chordata; class Mammalia; order Artiodactyla; family Bovidae; genus Bos; species Bos mutus. Next base: position 20,111,619 of record NC_091632.1, read on the forward strand.
CAGGCTTATTGTCGATATCAGTGTGTAGGGGACTGGAAGAACAATGTAATAGAACATTGTGAGAAGGGGCTTGCATTTAGTTATTAGCAAAATAGGTTTATGGCATTTATTTTATAAAACCGTATTTCATTGAAAAGCTTAGAAACACATAAAGTTGTAGCATGGCCATCTACAGTAATCGTTGGAAGTCCAGCCATATGAGGGGTTAACTTGCTTGAAGACTTCATGGTTATCACAGTTATTGCTGCTGATGTACTCATATGATAAGAAAATGTGTTACCTTTTTCATTCTGAAATCAAATTATTACACATACAAAAATATGAGATAACTAGTGCACAGGAAGGGTTGGTAATAAATGTGTTCTGAATGCATTAAAACTATAACAGATTGTGTGACAGTCATTATATCCTCTAGTCTTGTTCTCTTATGTCTCCTCATTATTTGTTTGGGAGGGCACTTTCAAAATATGTAGGGGTGGAGGCAAGAAAAGAGTTAAAGTTAGAATACCTCCAGAGAAAATGAGAAGTCTCCTCATTTGAGAATACTGGTCTTGCCAAAAAGAGAAAACAGCACTGGAAAAATGCATGGTGTTGTGAATTGTTAGTGCATGACCAAAAGAAGGTCATGAGGCTGTGATTTCCTGACAGTTTTTAAGCCCCAGATCCCTGAAAAAAAACCATAACCCTGTCTTCACTGCTTTGCCCATCCTTCAGCCCATAAATATTCTCAGGCTTTTATTTAATCATAAGCAGAACAATTGAAAATATGACGGTAAAGTTTAAACACAATTTTATGACCTGTTTCTCATAAAGTAGCTGCCAGTGAAATGGTATGGATTTGAAAGCTCCTGTAGCTGAGACAATAACTTGTCTTCAAGCTTAATAAACTTTGCCAACATGGAGGACAACTAGTCAATATATTTGCAGTGAATTTTGTTAACTTAATCTTGTACGTGTTGAGAGCAGCTGTATTTTAGTAGGCTGATGATTCTGAATCAGCACTGGCTTTTCGGCCAATCATTTAACAGCTGCCATCTGGTTCGTGTGCCTCAAAACTTTGTGTTAATAGTGATCTCTGTCACACGGATATTTCAAAAGTAATTTCTTTCTTAGGATTTAGTCAATCTCTAGGTAGTGATGTCAGAAGTGTTAAAGGTATTACTTTGTCTCTAAAGATGTTAGTTTTGAAAATCACTGACTGGCTCATGTTTCTTAAGGACAGAATACATTTTGAGGATAGGGTCTAAAAGTCTTTGAGTAACGTCCCTTGATAAAATGATGCAATTCATAAATAATACTAAGATCAGTTTGTAATCACATGGGTGGTGTCATCTGTTAGCCTTCAGAAATGCTTTTTAGTAGTGACCTAAAAGGATTTTTCTTTAAGGAAAAAGAAAGCTCATATAATGCAGGCATCAGTGGTCATTTTAGGGCACTTTTTTCTTTTTCTGACTTGTTTTCTTTTCCTTTCAAGCTTTTAGTATGCCTAGAAGTGAACTACAGCTCCAAAAACAGTGTTTTCCTGTTAAGGCAATAATTTTGTTTCCTTAAAAAAAGTGCCGTTGAATTGTTAATGGATCAAAAGAAAACAAACTTGAAAACTCTCCCACATATGTCCCGTGGAGGGCCAGAAAAGCACTGGAAATTCAGTGCTGTAGCTGAGAATTGACGGCTACGTGGGTTCTTGGTGGGGGTGGGAGAATACTGGAGGACACTTCCAGGCCTGGCAGCAGCAGTCAGGAAAACTGCTTTTCCTAGACTTACTATTGCATCGTCAGCCACACTGAACCTGTAAAGTGGCTTCTTCTGAAACGCTCATAAGGGATCTGATGCTTATAAAGTAAGAAGCAAGTTTCAACTTAAAAACAACATGTATTTCTCTCAGGAAAATTTTCTCCTATTTATACCATAAGGGCTAACTCAGCTGAAATGGGAAATTCATGCTGATTGTAGTGTCTGGAGTAAAAAGTCTGCCTAGACCAGGTGCATGGACACTAGGAAGTTTGTGGTCTACGCAACCTAGATGTGTAGTTATTAGTCTACACACTGCTTTTTCTTCACTTGTAATTTGTTGGTAGGAGATGGGTATGAGAACTGGTCTGATTTTAGAGATAAGTTTATCTCTAGTAATAGTACAGCTGACCCTTGAACAACATGAAGGTTAAGGGTGCAGACCCTCTGTGCTGTTGAAAATCTGCATATAACTTATGCTGCTGCTGCTAAGTCGCTTAAGTCGTGTCCGATCTGTGCGAACTGCAGCCTTCCAGGCTCCTCCATCCATGGGATTTTCCAGGCAAGAGTACTGGAGTGGGGTGCCATTGCCTTCTCCAGCGTATAACTTATAGTAGGTCCTTAATAACTGCGGTTCCTCACTGAGCATGGGTCCACATCCCTAGATTCAGTCAACTGTGGATTGTGTGGTGCTATAGTATTTACTATTGAAAAAGATAAGTGGACCCACAGAGTTCAAACCTGTGTTGTTCAAAGGTCAACTGTATGGAACTTTAGGATACAGAGTGTGGTAGACACTGTTAGATGCCACCCCAACATCCTTTCCCCATTCCTCTTTAATAACAGAGCCCCAATTTTGTTAGGGTACTGAACCTCTGTGCAGCCCTCTGTTTCAGAGAGGTTAGCCCCACTTATGGCTTCTGAGAGGTGGGTGCTGATGGGTCCCTGCCTATCATGGTGGTGTCTTCTTGTCAGTGACTGCAGTTGACCCTTGAACAACATGGGTTTGAACTCATGGGTAAGATATGTTTTCCATAGTAAATGCTACAGTACTACATGATTCACAGTTGGTTGAATCTGAACATGTGGAACCAGAGATATGGAGGAACTGCTGTTACCAAGGAATGCATATATGCAGGGCCAACTGTGTGGAGGGTGGGTACCACTCACACCCATCCCCCCGACCACCATGATGTTCAAGGGTCAGCTGTGTACAAAGCATGGGATTGTGATGAAATCTGGCCACTGAGATTTGAAGGGAACTTTGCCAGCTGCTTCTAAGAAAATTTTCTTCCCTTTTCAAAAGGGGACAGAGGGAAGAGATACATCCTTCCTCCTCTTCTTTTGGATTTTGTTGCATCTGAAATATGATGCCTAGAACTGCTGTTTTTGTCTTGAGGAGCAGGAAGGGAGCTAGCTTAAGACAGAGGCGACACATGGAGCTGTGCCAGGCCGAGGCAGCCTCAGAGAGGAGAAGTTGGAGCCCAACAAACCTCACTGACTGCCTGCCCTACTTTTGGGTACTTCTTGTTATGAGAGATACAAGTTGGGCTGGTAGAGACTGCTAGTTATCCCCTAATATAATACTCTCTTGCTTTTTAAAATGATGGAAGCTCCAAGTATTAGCTGGCCACATGAACTCCTAGAATAAAGACACCTAGTAGGAGTCTCCTTTGCAACTAGATAGGGTCGTGTAGCTGAGTTCTGGCTAATGGGATGTAGATAGAAGTGTTGTATGTCATCTCCAGAAAGTGATCTTAAAAGTAAAGGGTGTGCCTTTCTTTCTGTTGTCCTCCATACTGCTGGCTAGATTGTGAACACAACTGGAGAAGCCATCTTGGACTATGGGGTGTTCTTTAAGAAGGAATTCATGCAAAATGAAGTGGACAAAAGGAGCCCAGGTCCTGAGGATTTCATGTAGTAGAACTTCCATACCAGCCTTGGACTACTTACCTCTGGACCGTAATAAGGAAGAGAGAAACTTCTGTTTTACTTAAGCCAGTGTTCCCTGTGCCATTACTGTTACTCACAGTCAAACTCTAACTAATGTAACTGTTTTCTGTTATGGCCCAAAGCATATTAGCCAGTACACTAAGTGTAGCGCTTTCCTAGATCCCCTGTAAGAAAAATTAATCCGAATAAAGTAGGAAGTGGGTAAGAATTATTGCATAAGTATTTGTCTCAGTCCTAATTTGTAGAAATCAATGAGTTCGCCTAAGAAGTGAGGAATTGCAGTGCCTCAGGTGGAAATAGCAGGGATGGGAGAAAAGAAGAAGATCCAGTATAAATAATGCAAAAATGTATATTGATTATATACATCTAAATTATATCTTAATTTTAAAAATACCAGTCTACTAATGAGGTGACTGAACTGAATGAAGCTAGCAGGAGTTTTGCATTAGGAAAACTATTGCAGATTGGGAATTTCTGGTGGCAACTATTACTTTCTGCTACCTTTAGTCTTTGTGAATGGAAATCAAGACTTTAAGAATTTAATGTGAATTGAGTTTCCTAATCTAATAAATCTCATTAAAAATAAGGACACTTGGCTCAGACAAACCAACATTTTCTCCTGTACTTGTGGAAGAAAGAGTGGTCTTCCCTCTTGAGTCCCAGTTCATGCTTTGAGGAATTCATAGAGTCAGATGCTAAATCAAGATCTGGTCTTGATGAAACACATTTTTCTCCTGTGGACATTTGCTACGAGAGAACCACTTCCTCAAGAGTGCTTTAGTAATAGAAACTCCTAGAATGACGATAATGATTTTAAAATTTTATTTATTTATTTATTTTTTATAATAGTAACTCCTACGATGCCCATAGTGATTTTCATTTATTTATCTTGCTGTGAACTATTGAACTGATTGTGGTTGTACTCTGTTATTCTTTGGGGTTATTATCTGAACTGGATTCCCAGATAAGAAGTGCAATGGCAGGAGCGCGATTTGTGACAGTAGTTTCTAATTCAATCAAAGTAAATGGACTGTGAACGTTTTACAAAATACGTGCTGTATGACAGTGAATTTTGATCCCTTAACCAGAAATTTTATTTTATTTTCTTTTGTCAGTGAAGCTAGCTAACACCATTTTAAGAAAAAAGATACCTACAACAATTTGCCTTGTGAAATGGAAAATGAAGTCAGAGGTGACGATAATAATGAAAAGGAAGACAAGAGAACAAAAGAGCACAATTCATCTGCTACAATCTGTTTTAAAGCACTTTAGTAAAATGTGACACGAGGGCTAAAATTCTAACAGTTCCAAACTAAAACACACACACACACACACACACACACACACAATCCCAAATGTAATACACATTTTCTCCTTTGAAGCTGGAAAACTCATTTTAAAAAGAGACCAGCAAGTTGCTGCCAGTAAGAAAATGCAAGCCAGTTTATAAAAGTGCCTCTTTTTTTTGTACTATATGTTTTTTCTCACAGGAGTGAAGAAAAGATTTATATATGAAAGAAATTAATTCGGTTTTACAAATCGCAAGATCTAAGATCCAAAGAAGTTTATATTTCTCTGCTTGATGTGTTTGGATGTTGCTGTGGATAGATTAGAATAAATCAAAAGTTTTAAACTAGAAGCCTTGAGTGCTTTTAAAAAAGTCCATAGTCTAAAAATAAATAAATAAAAAGTCCACAGTCCAAAGGAATTTTGGAAGAGGAATAAAGGTCTCTATGCCAAACCATGGGGATTTTTTTTCTTTTTCTTAAAACCATTTTAATTTAAAAATAAAACATAGGCTCCAAAACCATGTAAACAAATGCATAGCTTAGAGCATCATTACAAGGTGAATATCCTGTAGCCATCACCCAGGTTAAGAAATGGAAAGAGCTTCAGTAGGCATCCCAGAAGCCTCCCCTCTGTAATCTCAAAAAAAACCCAAAAAAACAAAAAAACAAAAAACTACTCCCAGAGATTGTTGTTCAGCCCTAAAGATACTGGTCTCGCCAACAGGGTCCTGAATTTTAAAACGCTAGGTCAGTATGTAAAATAGATAGCTAGTGGGAAGCTGGTGTATAACACAGGGAGCCCAGCCTGGTGCTCTGTGACGACCTAGAGGGATAGGACGGGGTGGGGAGGAGGGAGGCTCAAGAGTGAGGGAATATATGTGTATAGTTATGACTGATTCATGTTGTTGTACAGCAGAAACCAACACAACGTGACTCTGTACAGCAATTATCTTCAAATTAAAAAGAAAAATGAAGTCATTCCCCATGGTCAGATTCTCCATCCTAATTACAGCTGCCTCATGGATTGACAGCTGACTGTTGACAGCACAGTTCCTTCAACAGAAGAAAAATCAAGATTGATTTTTGAGGAGGGTAGACAAAATTGTTTTATTATTATTATTATTTTTTATGTTACTCATCTGAGAGACAAATGAAAATAATAGATCTCGTGATTGAAAATACTATTTAAAAGTTTCCAAATTGTGGAACAGAGAATTATTCTCCTTTATGGTCTAAGGATATATTCTGCCCCTAGTGCCAAATAAAATTGAACAGAACTAGCTAGTTTTTCTTTACTAAAAAAATAAAGTACTAGGTCAGAGTTTGCATGAAAGCAAAGACAAGAGCTTATTATGGCTTAGCCTTGGAACAGCACAGTATTACTCTGCCATATTCTATTGGTTAAAGCAAATCTCAGGGCCAGTTCAGATGTAAGAGGAAGGAACTCCACAAAGTCATGAATACCATGAGTTGTGATTCCTTAGGGGCTGCCAATATAACAAACGACCATACTAGGCATCCTAGATTGTATAGTAATGACTTCCTGACATTTCCTATGGTTTTATCACCCAACAATGTATTTTTAAACACTATAGTTTAGTCTTGCCCATTACAAAAATCTGTCTTTAATCTACAGGTTTCCCTTACGTCTCTAATTTTTACTTGCAAATAATGTATTGACAGATCTGGACTATTGGACATGTACTTTTCCCACAGTCTGGAAATTGTTCATGGTGCCGTTCCACACATTTCTCCTATATTTTCTGCAGATTGACAGAGGGATATTGAGATGTGATCAGGTTGAGAATTAATACTTTTGTCAAGGCTATAGGTGGTGCTGTGTTCTTCATTTGGAGGCGCCTAACATTTGGTTGTCTCTTTTGGTGATGTTAGCAGACTCAGCTGGTAAAGAATCTGCCTGCAGTGCAGGAGACCCTGGTTCGATTCTTGGGTCAGGAAGATCTGCTGGAGAAGGGAAAGGCTACCCACTCCGGTGTTCTTGGACTTCTCTTCTGGTTCAGTGGGTAAAGAATCTACCCGCAATGCGGGAGACCTGTGTTTGATCCCTGGGTTGGGAAGATCCCCTGGAGAAGGGAAAGGCTACCCCCTGCAGTATTCTGGCCTGGAGAATTCCATGGACTGTATAGTCCATGGGGTTGAACACAACTAAGTCACTTTCATTTTCACTTGGCAGTTATTGATGCTCATTGCTGAGACCCATTGATATCTCTGGAATCAAAGAATGGTGATATTCTAATTATGTCATTTTGTTTTCATTTATTAGATTGACCAACTTTATGTAGTGCTACTTTCCTTATTTACTATTTGGTGACCTCAAATGATAGTTCACATAGGAAAGGCAGAATAAAAAACTTTACCATTTCATTTTATTTAACAGTTTTCAAAATAATTTTAGGTTTCCTATCGTCCTCTGAAGATTATTAATTAATTTTAAAAATATTATTAACTCATGAGCTTGTTGTAATTCTTATGCTTACTAAAAATTCTTATCCTTATTGAAAATTCCCATCATGGACAATGAAAGCCTTTTCAAGTTGGCTCCTGAGTCCTTTTGAAATTACCCTCCTAGTGTTTGATAGCTTTCTTCTGGTAGGTCAAAATGTCCTTGGTTCATCATGTATATTTCCTATCCCATACTTGCAATAAGCAATGTCTAAAAGAATCCCTGATTTCTCTTAGTGGAAAGTGGTATTTAAGAAGACAGTTGGGCCTAGGGAGGCCAGCTGGGTTACCCGTTGCTTCTGGACCATTTTAATAGAACAATGAAAAAAACTTTGTATGTCCTACATTATATTTTTGTCTCCTTTTTCTTGGTTCTCAAAGTCACAATAGATAATGGAATTAAATACCTTCAAATTCTGCATTATCCCACTTAATACATGCAACTGTATGAAACAATGATGTGACTATTACCACCATCAATTATTGCAGAAAACTGTTGAACAAATGTTTTAAGAATTCATAGGGAGGCACAAGAGGGAGGTGATAGATGTATAATTACGGCTGATTTGCATTGTGTATGGCAGAAACCAACACAACCTTGTAAAGCAATTTTTCTCCAATTAAAAAATAAATTGAAAAGAAGAATTAGTAAGTTTTATACATGCCATCACAATTCTCCAATTTTATTTTATGATTTTGCTGTGTCAGAACATATAACCATTACATTATATTCTTTTTTTCTTATTTACTTCTTGTTTTCCAAGTAAATGTTACTTAATTCATCACTCCTTATGCTGATGTCTCTTTGGTATTTGAAGCTCATTATCTAGTAGATTTCTCAAGTAGAGCTCACTGGAATGTAAAGAAGCATGAAGATAGGAATAATTTAGTGGCTCTGTGATATCATCAAAAGTCAGCTTATTTTTGTCTTTCTGCTCTCTGTGGGTTAGCACTCCTACTGTTGAAAGATGACTAGAGTAGCGAGAGATACCACATTCTTAAGTAAAGCAATGTCCCAGAGGCAGAGAATAGGACTATCTATTCTTTTAGTCTCTTTATAAGAGCAAACTTTCTCCAGCTTCTCATAGCAGACTTCCCTTGACATGTGACCCACTGATCAGAATTGGGTCACACATTCTTTCCTAAGCCATCACTAGCAATAGTATGGAATTATCATGATTTTGTTAGACTGATCCAGAATCACCCCTGGCTTCGGCCAGGCCCTGTCTTCTCTGAAGCCCGTGGCTATCACGACACCTGAACAAAATCAGGCTCACTTGGCAAGGAAGAAGCATGAATGGCTATTATGTGGTAAGTAAGCAACATTACAAGTTTTTATAAATGTTATGAATGGAATAGAAAGTGTAGTGAGATTGGAAAACTGATGGTAGGGCAAGGAGATGAGATACTCTGAAGATACAGTGCTCAGCAGGATAAGGAAGAATATTTTAAGCATAGAAAACAGTGTATAGAAAGGGAAGGAGAAAAAGAAACTTGAGCAAACTGAAGAAAGAGTGGCAGGGGTGGAGTGTAGTGAGCAAGTGAGAGAGTGTTTGGTGGGGGATCCTCATTACCAACCAACATTTTAATAAAATGTGTTTGCTAGTTTTTTAATGCCTATCACCGACTTTCACCTTCATGAGAGCAAGGTCTTTGTTTTGAGAGATCAGTGTCTGATAAATGGTTTGTTACCAATAAATATTTGCTTAATAAATGAATGAAAGGAGAAAAAAATTTAAGCTATAGTGAATATCCTAAAAAATAAGAGAAGTATCGAGTTTGGAAAACAAGTTCAGGTTGCAAGACAATGCAAGAAATGATGATAGTAGAATAAGAAAAATCTTTGGAAATTAAAAATCTAATGATCAAGAAATTTAGAAATCCAGTTGTTGCTTTGGAAAACGAAGTTGAGAAAGTCTTGTAAAAATAGAGCAAAAAGATCAAAAGATAGGAAATAGAAGAGGCAATGTTAAAAAATATTTAAAAATTAAGGAGTCAATTCAAAAATTTCAATGTCTGACTCTGAAGTTCTCGGAAATAGAGAACAAAGAAAATGAAGAGAAAATTAGCAGAGAAGTAATATAAGATCATTTTCTAGAACAGACGATCACGTGTATCTGATTTTATAGAGTCAAACAGTTCCTGGAGGTCATCCAGAGCTAGAAATAGTTTACATCCCCATCATCCCAAATAGAAGGACATTAGAAAAACAACAACAGCAACAAAATATAAGAGAAAGATCTTGTAATACATAGAGCATTGTGTGGAGTCCTCAGTAGTGTGTGTGTGTGTGTGTGTGTGTGTTAGTCGCTTAGTCGTGTCCGACTTTCTGTGACCCCCATGAACTATAGCCCACCAGGATCCTCTGCCCATGGGAATTCTCCAGGCAAGAATACTGGAGTGGGTTGCCATTTCCTTCTCCAAGTCGTAAGTAGTAGTGAACAGAAATTAACTTTAAACTCTAACACTGGTCTGAACCTGCTCTAATAAAAAAAAATGTGAAAGCAAACCTCAAAAGGATCAAACTGATCCTATGTAACTTAACTGCATGCCCGAACAAAGTCCAATATTCCTTATAGGAATACAGTAAAATATATATTCAACAATGTAAAATTCATAATACCCAGCATCTGATAAAAAAATTACCAGGCAAATGAAAAAACAGGAAAAGATCATAACTCAAAGGGGAAAAAAATTATCAATAGAAACAGATTTAGGAATTACAGACATGATGAAATCAGCAGACAATGGTGTTAAGACAGTTTTTTATAAATATGTTCCATGTGCTAAAGTAGAGGAAAATATGAACACAATGAGGAGAGAAATGGAACACAGAAATAATTCTTGTCTCCAGGTCTCTAGGAAAGAGCAATATGAATACTGCGTTTTTGGGTCTGTTGGAACAGCAGTTGGAGAATGTAGTTGTACTACCTGCTACCAACATTCTCAGTAGGTTTGGGAGAGGAGTGGAGCAGATCTTCATGAAGAATTGCTGAGATGGGGCTGGTCTGGGGCCAGGACAGATGAGCAGGATTGACTGAGAAATGAAAGGAAACTGTGGATGTTCTTTCAAAAAGGCCATAGTTAGTGCTGTCTTGTGCCATTACCTTGGGGGATCACACCGGACAACTGACAGTTTCTAGGATTAGCTTAAGAATTCAGAAGTTTTCCCAATTTGGATTGAAGATGCTTGTTTTTAAAATTATTTCCTATGCAGGTCATGCTGAGTGAGTTAGATAGGTATGTCTGAATGATTTGTCTGTGCTCAGTTGCTTCATTTGTGTCCGAATCTTTGCAACTCCACGACTGTAGCCTCTGTCCATGGGATTCTCCAGGCAAGAATGCTGGAGTGGGTTGCCATTGCCTCCTCCAGGGGATCTTCCCAACCCAGGGATCGAATCTGCATCTCCTGTGTCTCCTGCCTTGCAAGTGGATTCTTTTACTGCTGAGCCACGGGGGAAGCCTGAATAATGGTCTAAACAAAACAGACATAGTTAGAATAAAGGTAAATTTCACTCACAACGTTAATAATATTGTGCAATATCTGGAGTAAGTGATCACACTAGTCAATCCTAAAGGAAATTGGTCCTTAATATTCATTGGAAGGACTGATACTGAAGCTGAAGCTTCAATACTTTGGCCACCTGATGAGAAGAACTGACTCTTGGAAAAGATCCTGATGCTGGGAAAGATTGAAGGCAGGAGAAGGGGACAGAGGATGAGATGGTTGGATGACATCACCAACTTAATGGACATGAGTTTGAGCAAGTTTCGGGAGTTGGTGATGGACAGGGAAGCCTGATGTGCTACAGTCCACGGGGTCACAAAGAGTGGGACACGATTGAGGGACTGAATTGAATATCTGGAGTATAAATATTTCCAACTGTTTCATTGTAAAGAGGGATTAAATTAGTCATTAATTGAAATGTACTCGGTGGTAAAGAATCTGTCTGCCAATGTAGGAGATGCAGGTTTGATCCCTAGCTCAGGAAGATCCCTTGGAGAAGGACATGGCAACCCACTCCAGTAATTTTGCCTGGGAGATCCCATGGACAGAGGAGCCTGGCGGGCTACAGTCTATGGAGATGCAAAGAGCTGGACATGACTGAGCGACTAACCAACAACAACAATTTAGATTTAAAGCAGCTAAGAATTTTGGAGCATAAATAAGACCTGTGCATTCAATTGGGATATCAATTCTTAACTAAAAATGATAACTCCTGGCCTGAGGAGTGATAATAATGATAACAGCAACATTAAACACTAATGTGTATTGAGTGTCTACTCTTTGACAGGCAAGTGAATTTCTCAGAGAATAAGCATCAGAATATCAAATGTTCTTCTAGAAACTGCAGTCCTGGTCCACATAGCTTTTTCTTGTCCACATAGCTCCTTTCTGATGAAAAGGAGCATGAGCTTGAACAGTGAGTTATTCACTTTATTTATTTATGGTTTTATTTTTATTTAGTTGTTTATTTTTGATTGTGCTGGGTCTTCATTGCTGTGCAGACTTTTCTCTGATTGTGGTGATAGGGGGCTACTCTCTGGTTATGGTGCAAGGGCTTCTCATTGTGGTGGCTTCTCCTGTTGCAGAGCTCAGGCTCTAGGACTCTTGGGCTTCAGCAGTTGTAGTACTTAGGCTCAGTAGTTAATGCCTCCCAGGCTCTAGAGCACAGGCTCAGTGATCGTGGCACACGGGCTTAGTTACTCTTCAGCAAGTGGGATCTTCCTGGACCAGGGATTGAACCCGTGTCTCCTTCACTGGCAGGTGGCTTCTACCACTGAGCCACCAAGGAAGCCCAACTTATTTATTTTAAAATGAGATCGAAACATTTACTAAACTCTTGATTCCATAGCTTAATTCTAAATGATTTGACTATATTTTGAAGTGAATATTTTCAGTAGATGAGATTTTACGTAGCTTAATCCAGAAAGTAAAATCTGTCTGCATGTTAGCAGACATAATAGGGAATTTATAAATAAGCGAAAGCAGCATAGTAGGTCACTTTAACTTTAATAAAATGGTCCCTTTAAACAGCTTCTTCATTATAAAATAAAATATATTTGGAAAATAAGACAAAAAAGACTCATAAAAGAAGATTTTAAATTAGAAAAACAAGCATGATAATCTCCTGAGGATTTGCGGAGTCTGAGGCTGGATTCTCTGTGCGTTTTGGGTCTGATAACTGGCTGAGCTCCGTTCCTCGGGTGTAAAATGGGGACAGCAGTAATGCTCAGTGAAATAAAAGGAGTTCAGACACGAAGTTCATGTAATTCTGGGATTTCCCTGTCCAACTGTCAATTTGTTTTAACTATCAGAAACAGTATCAGGCTTTCCCAGAGTAAATAATTGGCTTCCAGACACTGCTGAATAATACCTATCTCACACATTTGTTCTGTAGACTAATTAATGTTTCAGAGTGTTTAAACACAATGCCTCTACAGAAGCAATGGCATTATAATTTGTTGGGACACTCTAGTATTGTAATTAGTACTAATTAGATTCTTTTCAACAGCTTGTGGAATGTACAAATTGCTGCACCTAAGGTATTCTGCTTTATTTATTCATTATGAAAAAGTCAGACACGATGGTTTAAATAGGAGCCTTCCAGCAATTATTCTCAAGATTCTGCATACATCCTTCCCCTCCAGCCAGGGGATGTCAATAGCAAGACACCTTTCTAGGAACTGTTAGGGGGAGAGCAGTTCCAACGACAGGCCAGGAGTCAGTTCACACTGGCTCAAGCCCAAGTCCAGGCAACCCTTCTAATTCAGAGTTCAGTGCCATTGTATTGGTAGTTGAAAATCAGCCATGGTAGGTCTTTTTTTTTGTTTTTTTTTGAGACTCAGTTTACCAGCACATCATTGCCAGTGCCTGTCTCTTCAGTGCATGGAATCTGGTTGCAGTTGTAACCAACTGGCATTGGCCTGAAGCCACATTTCAATGTACACTACAGTGGGCTAATTGCTGAGTTCTCCTCACATATCAGTGACTTGACATGATAATGATTTATTTCTCACTCATTACACAATCCAATATGATTCAGTGTGGGATAGAGAAGGGTGTTAGGGTCATTCAAGGACCCAGACTCTCTCCCTTTAGTGTGTTGCCCATGGAGTCTTTTGGCAGTCTGTTGAAATCTGTGGACCTCCTTCTCATAGTAACATTTTTAAATTTAAAAAAAATACATAGGCTTACAAGAGAAACCAATTTTATTGAAACACAGATACCAAAATATATTAAAAACCTGTGACATAATAATATATGTGTCTCTTTATTAATGCATTCAATGATAAGGTCCCGAGGAGGGTCTGATAACCACTGTCACATTGATGAAGTGCTATTGTATGATGTGCAGTTAATGAAATGCGCCGGGAAGAATGTGTGATCTCTGGCGAGGGTGAGGTCACAAGCTCTGTTAAATTCTACTGTGGTTTGCCTACATTCATAATTGAAGGAAATGATGAATTCGTGTTGGAAGTTAATAAAAGTAAAGATGTTATTTCCCCCCATTCCACTTTTGGACTCCCTGAATTCTATCCGAAGATCCCATAAAGATCCATAGACCCCAGATTAGGAACCCCTGATCTAGTGACTTCTCTATTCTTATGACCACAGAGACCTTAACTAAACACACTGCGTATGTCTGTATATAAAAGAGACGGTGTTGAATTAGGGGCAAACATTTTATTGACTAGGCCTGGAGGTGGCATACATCATTTCTGTCCAACCCCTGAATTTCCACGTGACACAGCTTCCTTCTGTATCCTTCCATTTGTCAGTTACCATAAAAACTCCTATCACTTTGTTGATCATCCCTTCCCTAACATCTCCTCAATATGTTGACCCTAAGGTTTTAATGAATAGTTTTTCTCCTTTAAATGTAATCTCACTTTGAAGGTAAGCTATATCTTTAGGTAAGAAAAATTCAAGCCCTCTAAACTTGATTATTGACTACTTGAAATACCTCTAATCCAAATAAAGATATGATGCAAGTATAAAATATGTATCAAGTTTTGAAGATTTAGTAGAAAAAGGAAAGAATGTAAAATATCTCATTAATATTATTTAATAGCAATTACACATTGAAGTGATATGATTTTGATCCTGTTGGATTAAATACATATGTAAATAAAACACATTCAGTTCAGTTCAGTCGCTCAGTCATGTCCGACTTTGCAACCCCATGAATTGCAGCACGCTAGGCCTCCCTGTCCATCACCAACTCCTGGAGTCCACTCAGACTCACGTCCATTGAGTCAGTGATGCCATCCAGCCATCTCATCCTCTGTCGTCCCCTTCTCCTCCTGCCCCCAATCCCTCCCAGCATCAGAGTCTTTTCCAATGAGTCAACTCTTCTCATGAGGTGGCCAAAGTACTGGAGTTTCAGCTTTAGCATCATTCCTTCTAAAAGAACACCCAGGACTGATCTCCACATTACGTACAAATAAAACAAAATTAGTTCAATCTGTTTAAAAATTTTAATGTGCTTCCAGGAAACTTTAAATTACGTTTGAGGTTCATGTCTGTGGCTCATATAATTCTTTTAGGCACCTGCTCTTGAGTAAAGACTGGTGGAAGATTCATAGAGCTGCAAGGGACCTTAGAGATAAACATCTAATCCAGTCACCTCATTGCGATCTGAGAGACTGAGTTGCTCCTGTTTGTATAGCTAGCAGTGACAGATATAGGACTGGAACTCAGGTCTCCACACTCCTGGTACAGAGCTATTTTCATCAAGTCCATGGTATTTCTATCAAACCTAACCAAACCCCAAATCTCTAAGCTTTAAATTTCAAGACCATACCAGAAAACACTCTAATTCAGACTTATACATAAAATCCTGAAAATGGTAAGTTTTCCCTTTGAATCTGATGTATTATTCAGCCTCAGGTTCAAAACTTAAGTACAACTTCCTCCTGCTACTGAAGAATCACAGACATAGGTGGGCAGACAGAATGGCTGGTGCGTGACTTCATCGTTCATGAACTCAGATAAAAGAGGCCGTGAGATCGTTCCTCCCCCTGTACTTCTCTCTCTTGAATGTTTAAGCTGATAAAGAAATGCTACACTCTTGTATCTTCTGGATTTTATCTTAAAGAAATGGAAACATGTGGAACCCTAATACTTAACATGATTACCCCTTTCTCCCAGCCAGGAGGAGCACAGTGGAAACAATGAAAAGAACTAAATGGTGGGCTTCGTTTTCTTCTCTCCCATTTTCTCTTCTTGGCTCCTGCTATGGACCCTAGAGCCAAATTTAAGAGGATGTCTGGAATCTTTACTGACTTTTTCATTCCAGAATATTCCTTCCCATGAATTTCTTTCCCTCCTCCAACTCACTCTCCCTCCTCCAACTCACTCTCCCTCTATAATGCACCAAGTTTCATAGGATCACGTTTGGGCTATTGTGTATTTAAATAATATTTAAGATAAAAGGTTAGACAAAAAGCCCTTATCTTACATGATGTATTGCCAATACATCATTTTTCCCCTTTTAGGAATTTTAAATAATGTAAGTGCTTCTTTTAAAAAAAAAAAAATTTGTTTATATTGGCTGCTCTGGGTCTTCATTGCTGCGTGAACTTTCTCTAGCTGTGGTGTCCAGGCTTTTCTTCACGGTGGCTTCTCTTGTGTAGCATGGGCTCTAGGTGCAGGGTTTCAGTACCTGTGGCTTACGGACTTAGTTGCTCTGTGGCGTGTGGGATCTTCCTGGACCAGGGATCAAACCCAAGTCCCTGCATTAGAAGGTGGATTCTTTACCATTGAACCACTGGGCAAGTCCTGTAAATGCTTCTTGAAGCATATAATTTGCTGTTGCAGTTGAAATAACATAGTTGCCTTACTCAACACTCTTTGGAAAGTGTTATATGTCACCTAGACTCTGGGATGTCCCATTTTCTCTGAAGTTACGTTTTTCTGCATTTTCAGTAGTCTCTAGAATTCTAAGTTCCAGAAGAGCCATAAAGAATGCCGCCTCTTGACCCATGACAACTCTGTGACCCATTTACCAGCACGTCTCCTGTTTTGGCATTTCTTCTCTTCAGTATTGTTCTTCGGCCCTTCCATGAGAAACGCTTGAGGCGTACCATAACTACTTTGCTTATTTCACATCATTACAATTATTGACATCAATGGATGTCTGAAAAGGAGATCACAAACATTAGTGTCTCTTTATGGTTTTCATGAAAATATTTGATGCCTTGACATCTGTTGAGGACTAAACTCATCACTTCTTTAAGGATTTTTTTTTCAATTTTGCATTGTGAATTAAAAGGAGAAATATGTATATATATTGCAAATGAGTGTAAGATGTTTGAGTTTGTAATAAAACACTTCAGAATGATATTTATAATATGTATCTGTCCTATTTTCAGGAAAGTGGACAAAATGAATCTACAGAGCAGATAAATCCTTTTAAAACTTTCAACATACATGTTACCTCTGCAGCTTTCTTGATTCAACAGAACATTGGCTCTGTAGGTTGACTGCTCAAGTTCAGGTACTGACCCGTGACTTGCTAGCTGTGCAAGCTTTTAAAGTTCTCTAACATCGCAAGGAGTCAGACACAACCGAGCGTGCAGGCACACAACCTCCGCTGACCCTCGTTTCTTCAGCTGTAAAATGGGGACCATAGTACTGCCTCAGATGGTGGTTGTAAGGATTTCCTGTACTAATCCTTGTGAAGTACTTAACCTTGCTAGGGACTTGGACTCTCAACTGTTAGCTGTTCATCCATGCACAATAGTTTTATTTATTCTAAAACCAAAGTAAAAGATTTTAGATAAATTGTACGTTATATAAAGTCCTTTCCCTTTTTAAAAAAAATTATAAATTTATTTATTTTAATTGGAGGCTAATTACTTTACAATATTGTAGTTGTTTTGCCATGCATTGACATGAATCCGCCACGGGCGTACATGTGTTCCCCATCCTGAACCCCCCTCCCACCCCTTTCTCTTAAAATTCTTAGTCAGTTGGTTTGAACCAGAACTGAACTGATATACATTTTCTACTGTTCATGGAGTTGAGACTACAGCATGTTCCAAACTTGGTAGAGAGCATGGACTTTAGGGATAAGTGCATGACGCTCAGCACAGAAAAACTCGCTTAAGCGAGCCCTGGTTCTAACACTTACCATCTGACTTTGGCCTTGTCTTTAGGCCTCAGTTTTCTTATTAGTGAAACAAGTCATTTAATTGATTGTCTCTCTATAGAACCTTACTTAGGATGAACTTATAAAATGTCATGGGACAGATCTATTTTTTATGGTGAGGCATTCATTATGTATCTTTCCTTTTAGTCATCAAATAAAATGTACCCTGCTTCATGAGTTTAGATGGATGAAACAAACTAAACTGCTCTTGAGGGACTGTATTTATTTAATTAAACTTAGAAGAATATTTTTATTAACTTTGACTTTTTAATATGTTGTTTTCTCTGTATACTTTTCCTGAGTACTTACATAAAGTGAAATGAACAGACTTTAAGGGTGTAGTTTGATGAGTTTTTGCTTAGACTTCTTTGAAAACATAACTCATCAAAATGGGCATTTCCAGCATCTCAGAGAGAACACCCTGTTATATACAATGCCTTTATATCTCTAAGGTTATTACTGTTTTGAGAATAATAAGCTCAGAATCATGTTGGCTAGTTTCTCTGATTCATGTAATCAACAGTGGAGTCTTACAGACTCTTCTCAGATAAGGTCTCTTCCAAATATCTCTTCTTTTCCATTCTCCCTGCCATCTTCCCAATTAGAACCTTATTGGCTTATACCTAGAACATTTTCACAGACTTTCTTCCTCCTTGAGGGACTTTATCATGGAAGTATTGGTGGAAAAATAAACCGAATAAATAGTAAGATGGCATGTGGTAATGAGTATTTTGAAGAAAGAGAGAGCAGAAAAGAGGAGATTGTGATGAGGGCTGCTACTTCAGATAAGGGGTCAGGGAAGCCCTCTATGACATTTGCATGAAGTGCTATAGATTGGGATACAGGAAGGTCTAGGGGTGGGTACATCCTGGGCAGGGGAAGAGCAAGTTTGATAGCTCTGAATTTGGAAAGGAGCTTATCCTTTCTTAGGAACAGTAGGAAAGCCAGTGTGGTTAGAGAGGAAAGAGCAATGGAAGGTGGGGCAGAGAGGTAGGGAGGGCCATATCACAGAGGGACTTAGAGGCTCTGCTAAGGATTTGAGCTTTTACTTTGAAAGAAAAGAGAAACCATGGGGAGTTTTGAGCAGAAGATTGAAATACCCTGATTTCTCTGACTGCTTTGTAGAGAACAGATTGTAAGAGGGAAGTGGGAGAAAGCTGGAGGTTACTTAGGAGGCTAGATCTGTGATCCAGGTCAGGGAAGCCTTGGACTAGGGGGTAGCTGGAAGTTGTGAGAAGTGGTTGGATTATAAATACATATTGAAGATAGAGCTGCCAGGATTTGCTGATCAGGTCTATGGAATCAGAGGGAAGAAAAGTGGCTTCAAGGACATCTCCAAGTATTCTGACCTGAGCAACGTAGAGAATGGAGTTGCAACTTACTGAAACAGAGAAGTTTGGGGAAAACACATTTTGAGAGTGAAGGGTTAATTTTTAGACGTGATAAGTTTGAGATCCAAGTGGAGATATCAGACAATTGACTTCTCCTCTAATAATAACTACTGTTTATTTTAAAATTTTTATTGGAGTATAGTGGATTTATAGTGTGTGTCAGTTTTAGGTGAGGGAATCAGTTATGTACATATATATATATGTGAAAGTGAAAGTCACTCAGTCGTGTCCAACTCTTTGTGATCCAATGGACTATACAGTTCATGGAATTCTCCAGGCCAGAATACTGGAGTGGGTATCCTTTCCCTTCTCCAGGGGATCTTCCCAACCCATGGATCGAACCCAGGTCTCCCGCATTGCAGGCAGATTCTTTACCAGCTGAGCCACCAGGGAAGCCCAAGAATACTTGAGTGGGTAGCCTGTCCCTTCTCCAGTGGATCTTCCCGATCCAGGATTAGAACCAGGGTCTCCTGCATTGCAGGCGGATTCTTTACCAACTGAGCTATCAGGGAAGCCCATATATATATCTCCACTCTTTTTAAGATTCTTTTCCTATATAGGTCACTACAGAATATTGACTAGTGTTGCCTGTGCTATAGAGTTGGTCCATATTAGGTATCCATTTTATATATAATAATGTGTATATGTTAATCCCAATCTCCTAATTTATTCCTCCCTGTCCCTTATCCCCATGGTAACCATAAATTTGTTTTCTACATCTGTGACTCTATTTCTGTTTTGTAAACCTTTAATTACCTGACAGCCTCTGTGTTAAGAACCTTCACAAGTCATCTCATTTAAATCCTCACAATGACTTTCTGAGATAGGTACTATTATCATGCTTACTTTGCAGATGGTAAGACTGAGATTCAGGGAGATTATGACTGTGGTTATGGCCACGTGTATATTAAGTAGTGGATGATATTCCCTCCGAAATCAAGGCCCTGCTCTTAACACTGTCACTGTATTGCCACGTGAGGAAGAGGCTGGGTTTCATAGTAACCTAGCTGAGTTCCATCAGTTGCCTCATCTTTTTGTCTTAATTCTCATGGATACCTTGAAGGTTGTTGAACTCTGGTCAGAAATATTGTTGATTATTTAGGAGCAGAAAGATGCTGATGATACGTATTTGCAACGTATTTTACCTCTGAGGATTACAAATAATTTTTAGTGCCGAATACTTTTCAGGAGAGCAGTAAGAACTGTCGTCTAATGTAATTATTGTTTTCAAAGGAAATAAGCTTGGATGCTGATCTGTGTCCATTATTGTCCTCTTTTACAGCTGAACTCGGAATTTGGCCGTGAATTTTCCTTTCTGGCATATCCTAATCTGAAACCAGCTTCTTATTTGTGATGCTATGGAGCAAGTGAAGTTTTTCTGTCTATATATCATGATAGCCTTTAGATGAACAAGCATACGAATAATCATGATGTTCTCATTTGCATAAGCATCTCCCTGACAGGTCATCAGATATCTTTATTGTTCTCGGGTACATTTCATGGACTGCTGAAGGCATGCATAATCATCTCTAGTAATTCATCTTCTTACCTAGTTTAACGGCCCCTAGTATATATGGGGAGAATGATGGAGTGAAAAGTCTGTGTCCACGGCCTGCCTTCTTAAGGATGTGGAGTAAATTGTAGTGGGGGATAAATTACATTAGCTCTTTCTCATTATTCAGTTATCTTTTGCAAATTTCATCTTATTAAGCTAAACAATGCTAGATGACCTAAAAAAAAATTTGTGTACTTTTTCACCAACAGGCTCAGATTCCTTGTTTAGCATCAAGCTAACTGATGGTCAATCATGAGACCATCAACTTTAAATCAGGGAAGACTCCTCTGCACTCCTGATAGATCTAATACACTCCCTTGGGTTGGGGGTGAGGTCCCTTACTTTATAACCATTGATTTAAAATAACTATCTGGGAAATCAAGCAGGTGGAAAAATGATTGCCTTCAATGAGTTGTTTTAAATAATCACTCCATTGAATTATCTCTTATTGCTTCTTTTTTGGCCTCCACTCTGTTATGATGATAGAAGTAGAGATGGCGATGGTTGCTGTCTATTGGTTGCAAGAGCCTTACGTATGGACTGGTCTGTGGCAGAGCAGGGATCCAAGCTCAGTTACACATAATTTTCTATAAATATGATCATCCCCAATTTCCAGATTAGGAACTGAAGCTAAAATTCTGACTTGTGATTTTATACTTGAATATGTACAATTCATGCTCCTTAGAATTATCCTAGTTCATTTTTTAAAAATTTATCTTTATTGGTGTAGAGTTGCTTTACAGTGTCATGTTAGTTTCTACTGTACAGCAAATGAATCAGCTGTATGTATGCATATATCCCCTCTTTTTTGGATTTCCTTTGCATTTAGGTCACCACAGAGCACTAAGTAGGGTTCTTGGAGCTATACAGTAGATTCTCACTAGTTATTTTTTCATAGTATCAATAGTGTAATGTATGGCCATCCCAGCCTCCCAATTCATCCCTCTGGTTCAGTTTTGATAGTTACTCTGAAGGACAGCATTATCATGAGACTGAGAACTGCTTTGTTTTGAGAGGAAGTACAGTGTGCCATCTCTCTAGATTGTATTTTGTATGCAAATCTGTATACTGCTAGTCCATATTATGTCACAAACAATTCTCTTATCACCAAATGTTCTTCTAAATGTTCTTCTAAAGCATGTTTTGTTGGCTGTGGATGATACCAGCTTATGTAAATGACAGCCTATAATTTATTTAACCATTCTCTTATTGAATGTTCAAATTTTTATTATTCTTGTTTTTTATCATTTTCAAATTTTTATTATTAAAAATAATTTTAGTGAGCATCCTAACACATGAATATTTATGTGCCTCTCTGATTATTCTCTTAGCAGTACTTCTTGGGTGTCAAAGAGGGTGAACAATTAAAAAAATTATAGTATTAAAACAAAAGGCATTATAGATACACAGTGTAACACTCATGTTGAATTTCTGAATTCTCTGTAATGCAGTAAGTAATCTGAGCTCTTGGGAGCAGAAATTTTACCTTATGCATTTTCTTATTCTCTTTGTAGTCCATGATCATTTTACTGAATGAAATGAATAAATGCATAAATATTTGCTTTGTGCTAGAGTCAACTGAATCTTCAGATCTCTTTCAGATAGAAATGTATCTGAATTAGTCCTTTCTAAGCACCATGTATGGGCTTCCCTGATGGCTCAGCTGGTAAAGAATCCACCTGCAATGCAGGAGACCTGGGTTCAATCCGTTGGTTGGAAAGATCCCTTGGAGAAGGGAAAAGTTACCCACTCCAGTATTCTGGCCTGGAGAATTCCATGGGGTCGCAAAGAGTTGGACACGACTGAGAGACTTTCACTTCACTTCAAGCACCATATATACCCAAGAATCTCTTGAAAAAAAATTCCATAGGCATATTTAATAATGATTATTATATTTGCCAATTCTTAGTTCTAAAGATATGTTCTTACTGCTACATATTCTTGAACATCTTGATTGTGCTTATCCAGGGGTAGATTGAATAATCAAATAATCTGAGAGCTCTTTTTCCATCCCCATTACTTTTCTACTTCACCATTATTTGAGGGTATCATTGTAAATGTACCATAATTTAAGCAGATTTTTGTAAAGGAACGAACATCACCTGCTTACCCCTTTGAAAGGGAATTAAAGGTCATCTTATGTTTGAATGCCCTTATAAGACCGTAAGCAACTTTCAATACCTCCAGTAACAGAAACCTCATTATCTCCTAAGGCCAGTCTATCCATATTTGGATTATGATTTTGTTAGTGAATTCTGCCAGGACTGGATTATTCTGTTTCCACACCTGCCTCTCAGCTGACCCTGAGCTCCTGCACCAGGCCTCTGAAACATCCTTTGCCCAGCACCAGCCAATTCTCCCTGGCCTTTGGTCCTTGGTTGACACTCAGGCTCCTGTGTATATAAGGGATTTATTCTACAGCACAGAGAAATACATTCATTATTTGGTAATAACTTTAATAATTTTATTTTTTAATTTTTGCTATGCTGAGTCTTTGTTGCTGTGTGGGCTTTCTCTAGTTGCAGCGAGTGGGGCCGACTCTTTGTTTCTGTGCGTGGGTTTTTCATTGCAGTGGCTTCTCTTGTTGGGGAGCTTAGACAGGCTCTAGGGCATGTGGCTTCAGTAGTCACGGCTCCTGGGCTCTAGAGCACAGGCTTAGTAACTGTGGCGCGTGGGCTTAGTTGATCTGAGACATGTGGGATCTTCCTGGACCAGGGTTCAAACCCATGTCTCCTGCATCAGCAGGCAAATTCTTTACCTCTGAGTCACCAGGGAAGCCCTATTTTGTAATAATTTTAAATGGAGTATAATCCTTAAAAATATTGAATCATTATGTTGTACACCTGAAACTAATATAATATTATAAATCAACCATTTTCAATAAGAAAAAAAGTGCTCTCAGTCTATAAGAATCTGGGATTCAAACCCATATCTGTCTGGTCAAAGCCAGACCTCTTTTATTTTGGTATATATATATAAAACACAATATTTATCATTTTAGTCATTTGTTAGTATACAATTGAGTGGCATTATATACAGTCACAATGTTGTGTAACTATCATCCCTATCTATAGTATATGCCCCACGCTTTTTCATCATCTCCAATGTAAACTCTGTGCCCATTAAATAATAACCTTTATTCTAATTTCTGTCTATGAATTTGCCTATTCTAGGCACCGCCCTGAAGTGGAATCATGCAGTATTTGTCCTTCTGTATCTAAAGCCAGACCTCTTTTTACTACAGCACTTAACTTCACAGCATCATTGACCATTACTAATGCATTTTGTCTGTATAAATTTTCTTAAACTCATTTAATTCCAAGAGCTGCCACATTTTTACCAAGATCTCAAAAGTTTTGACTGCGTGTCAGTTACTCCAATAGAAAGCAGGGCAGGAGAAACAATGCATTTCTTTGTCTTGGACTCTAAACTCATCTTCAGGCAATTTCTCCTTCCTGTTTTACCAGATGCCTTTTTATGAAAATATAAAGAATGGAGAGAATGTGCCCCCCTCCTCCATAGTAGTCATTCTAGTTTTGATCCTGCTTTTTAAAAAAAGTGCCTCTATTATTTCCCCAATAAATTTGATAGTTGCTTCTATTTTGAAACAGATGCTATTTATTTATTGCTGTCGGTGTTCAGTTGCTAAGTCACGTCCGATTCTTTGTGACCCTATGGATGCAAAGGCTTCTGTAGCACTCCAGGGTCCTTTGTCCTCCACTATCTCCTGGAGTTTCGTCAAATTTGACATTTATTTATTGCTAACATTATTTTTCATACAAAGTTAAAAGCACATTGTATTTCCTTCCTGACCATTTTCCCAGTCCCCATCTCTTAGAGAGAGAAAAACTTCATCTAAATTATTTCATTTGATAACTTTATTGCTACTTCTGTCTTGGGTATTCCTTTGGAAAAGTATATGGATTCATTACATATTCTAATGTATTGTCTATAGATTATAAGATAAAGTCAAGCATGTATCTGCTGATACTTTTTAAGTTGACCTGTCTTTATACTTAGAAATGTCTCTTAATAGTAGGCTTTCCTGGTGGCTCAGATGGTAAAGACTCTCCTGTAATGCAGGATCCCTATGTTGGGAAGATCCCCTAGAGAAGGAAATGCAACCCACTCCAGTAATCTTGCCTGGAGAATTCCATGGACAGAGGAGCCTGGCAGGCTACAGTCCCTGGGGTTGCAAAGAGTCAGGCATGACTGAGCAACTGTCACGCATTTACTTTTTAATTGTGAAATTTCAAACCATCCCATTAATATTGACTCTTATCTTTCCTGGTTTGAAAAATTAAGCTCAAAGTCCTGTAGACTGCAAAATCTGTGTTCATTCTTCCTCTTTTCTTTGTTTGAGAATCAGATCTACATTTATTCATTCAACTCTTTCAGCATCTCTATTGGTCAGCCGCAGTTTAGTGGTCTTAATTGTGAATATTCTCAATTCACTGGGTTGTAGCTATTTTACAATATTCCACTTATCATTTGAAATATCTTTACCAATCTTGGACTTTCTTTTTCTCTTACCATATTTAGTCTACTATTTTAAGTCCAGAAATCATTCTTCTTGGAAGAGAAGACTAGGACAAAAATAATAGTGGAGCAGTTGTTTCTCTTTATTCTTTCAGCAACAACATGTCCTTGGTGCCGAACATCTGGCTTATCTCTTCCTGATATTCCTCATTTCTAACATAACTAAAAGAACCCTTTTTGTTGTTATAAATTATAGGTCTCAATCTGTCTGTTTTATCCTAACCTGTTGAAATCAGAGGTTGTGATAGAACTTTGTAGGAACTCCTATCATTTCTCCCTTGGAATCACAATCTGTGATTGTATAGACAGAATTACAGACCATGTAGACTGGAAAGTGCTACTCAACCCTCTTTCAGAGTCTCTTGCCCCAATGTCTTGGCTCTAATTTCTTTTGAGTCTTTTGAAGTCTGTCTTTCTGAAGGCTAGTTTTAATCATCATATTTTCAACCACCCACTACCTGGCTATCAAAAGGGCCAGGACAGGAGCTTTTATCTGTTGCTGTTGGAATGGAGTTGGACTATTAATCAAAAAGACAGTTAAAATAGAAAATCATAAAAAGATACATGTAATTTGTATATTGTATTTTAACTTAAAATATATTAATAAAACAAATATATTCAGTCACCAATCTTTGATGTAGGGCAAAGGTTTTTTTTGTACCATCTATAATTCTGTGTCATTTACAATTTTTGTAATTTTCAGTTTTGATTTTTTTTTTTGAGTTGGGCAAAGTGCAGATGGTGATTGCAGCCATGAAATTTAAAGATGCTTACTCCTTGGAAGGAAAGTTATGACCAACCTAGACAGCATATTAAAAAGCAGAGACATTACTTTACCAACAAAGGTCTGTCTAGTCAAGACTATGGTTTTTCCAGTAGTCATGTATGGATGTGAGAGTTGGACTATAAAGAAAGCTGAGCGCTGAAGAATTGACGCTTTTGAACTGTGGTGTTGGAGAAGACTCTTGAGAGTCTCTTGGGCTGCAAGGAGATCCAACCAGTCCATCCTAAAGGAGATCAGTCCTGGGTGTTCATTGGAAGGACTGATGTTGAAGCTGAAACTCCAGTACTTTGGCCACCTCATGCGAAGAGCTGACTCATTGGAAAAGACCCTGATGCTGGAAAGATTGAGGGCAGGAGGAGAAGGGGAAGACAGAGGATGAGGTGGTTGGATGGCATCACTGACTCAATGGGCATGGGTTTGGGTGGACTCCGGAAATTGATGATGGACAGGGAGGACTGGCATGCTGTGGTTCATGGGGTCACAAAGATTCGGACACAACTGAGTGACTGAACTGAACTGAACTCAAAGTCTTGTAAAGAAATCTGATCACAAAATCTATCTAAGTCCATTTTTTTTGTGTGGTTTTTAAGTTTTCAAACAATGTTTACTGTTGAATTGCTTTAACTTAACAACAATTCTCTTTAGAACTCTACCAAAATTTACCAGAACATTTAACTTTGTTAACAATTCTTTCTTTTTTTGCTAATATGTAGTCATTTTGTATAATATTTATTTGTCCACAATATCCAGTACAATTGGAACGAATAAGTTTGGAAGGAAATACAACAGATGTTTGATAAGTACATGGCTTGGCAGGTGAGTGGAGGTAGTAGAAGGCAGTCTTATCAAACCTGAGCCTTGAGACTCTTTGTATCAGCAAGTGTGTTTTACAAAGATAGTGAAAAATCTTGGGTAAGTAAAGGACAGTTAAGAGGGCTTTATCATGTGCTACAGTGGCATCATAGCTTTCACCCAAGGCTCGTTATTTCACTTCACTAGCTGATATCTTGGTTGTTTAGAATTAGATTCAAGTAGCTTCCCGGGTTGCTCAGTGGTAAAGAATCTGCCTGCAGTGCAGGAGCCGCAGGAGATGTGGGTTCGATTCCTGGGTCAGGAAGATCCCCTGGAGAAGGCCATGACAATCCACTTCAGTGTTCTTGCCTGGAAAATCCCATGGACAGAAGAGCATGGTGGGCTACAGTCCATGGGGTCACAAAGAGTCGGACACAACTGAAGGGACTAAGCACACATAGCAATGTCCTGGTTACTGCTTCTCTTTATAGAAAAATTAAGTTACTATCCGGTACAGGGAGCAACTTGTCAGACATTCTGTTTTCAGTTTAGAGTCGTCAGTCAAATATTTGGGAAGTTGAAGTTTCCCATCACAACTGTTTTGTGCCTCTCTGCCAGCATTGTAAACTAAATTAGAAACATATCATCCATTTCTTCCATTTGGCCAGATAATCTGTTAATATGAATTTCATCAGCAAGATGATATCTTTTCCTCTCATTTAACCCTCATTCAAATGCTTCTTCATTACCCTTACCACCTAGGTTGATGAATTTTCACACAGATAAGTGATATTTCTTTGGCACCCTTCCTTACAAATATTTCCTTGAAATACTACCAACTCCCAGTAATTATTATGAGGTAGTATTTACCATCTTATTTTTCAATTGTCAAGCTCTGTACTGGTCCTTTAAAACTACAAGACCCTTGACTGTTACTTTGGAAGTTTTCCCCAATTATTTTCCTATAGGAGTCTCGTGGCTCCTCCTGAACTATTCTACATTTTCCCATGACATGACTACAGACCTTTCTGGTTACTGGTTTTATGATTTTTGCATGAATATTGCTTTCTTCTTTCTTTCATATTCAATTTAAAGGCCACCTAATAGTCTCCAAGACTTTCTTCCTTGTCCTCATGAAGTGTACTCCAACCCTACCCAAAGATCATCATGGTACTACATGAAGTCATCAAACAGAAAATGACATATTGTTTGCCAATAATCTCTTCCTAGTAAGTTCACTTCCTCAATGTTCCCACTTTTCCAAAGTCCTAATCATTGAGAGGAAGGGGTGTGAGAATCCCACCTGTGTTCCTGCATCTTTTAGTCTGCAGATTGGGACTTCTTAGATGCTAATGATGCTCCTTCTGCCTTCTAGCTTTCATTCCCATAAAGATCCAAGGACTGAATCCCTGATTATGGGGTTTAGCATGTTTCAGTAGACTATTATATTTTCAGAACTAGTCACCAGAAAGATGGACAGCAAGCAAGACTGCCAATGTTTATCTGCACAGAGCCCTTGATACCCCTGACAAGGAGTGGTGACCATCACTCACTCTTTTCCTCCCAGGTTTCTTTACTCTAGTGCTGCTTGGGTATCTTCTGGATGTGACTCCTTGATTCGCCATGTACACAAAGAAAAATGTAAGCAGTGTCTGTAGAGGTAATTATACAGAGGTTGCTGTTCAAGGTGGCAGGCATAAATGTAGTATATGATTTTCCCGTATTTCTTTTTGGAATTTCATCCTACCCTCTCTACCTCTCTTTTTTCATGATAAATTTCAAATCTTGAGCTTTCTTTTTTCCATTTGGGGTATAGTCTTCCACAATGAACTATACTCTTTTATCACCCACGCTGCTTAATATAGTGTGCTAGGTGATTCAGCATTTAATCAAGTTTTTGAAGTTAATTAATTCATAAAGATCCCATTAATTATATGAGCAAAGATTTTGGAGTCCACATTTGAACAGTAATTTGCAGTTGCGAGGTTATTTGTTTTGACTTGCTGTGTTGTATTTCCTTAGCAGGTTGCAGATATTCAAGTCTTAAGATATATGGTCCACTCTAAACAGTGTGGATCATTTTTTTTTTCTGTGTAATTCACCATTAACATTTGCTAGCTTCATTAATAAACTTCAACTACAACCTCTTTGTTTTTATTAAGAAAATAGAAATTTCTCTCTAAGAAATGGTGTTGATGCATCTGGTATATTAAAGTTGCAATGATTGGGTGCCTGTATTAATTCCCTCACCATTTAAAAATTGAATTTCAGTTCAGTTCAGTTCAGTCGTTCAGTCGTGTCCGACTCTTTGTGACACCATGGACTGCAGCACGCTAGGCTTCCCTGTCCATCAGCAACTCCCAGAGCTTGCTCAAACTCATGTGCATCGAGTTGGAGATGCCATGAACCATCTCGTCCCCTTCTCCTCCCTTAAATTTAAATTTGAGGACTTAAAATTGAATTTAAGTCTGAACTAAAATATTAATAAAATTTAGATGTAATCTCTTTTCCTTTACTCTTTCAGGACAGGACCATTATTTTTGCATTTGCTGGCCAACGCAGGCTTCCCATAAAACTCATTCTGATCTAATTTTGTAACTGAGAATATTCATCTTGCTAGCTTCAGAAGGATTCTTCTCAGACATCTAAATCAAAATGCCTTGACTTGAAGCCAGGGAATTTAGAGATTCAGGATTTCATGTCCATATACCTTTATTTTGGTATCCAAAACTTACAGCATTCTGTCAAAGGGGCCTATGACCCCCAAAGTGTAACCATTTTTCTAGAAGTATTAGATGACTACGGAAAGTATCACTTTCTCTCTGAAAGAAGCAAAACAGCTCACATTCTCATTGATGTTCTTATCTTCATATGTTTCTTTTTCCTATTCTGGGTTAAGGATTTTTCTAAAACATCATTGATTTTCAAGACCCATGGAGGTGCCTTTTTCATGTTTGATGTGACAAATCACAAGGCCTGGTTGTTGTGTTAGTGTATCGAGTTGCAATGTTGGAGTGTGAGAGTTGGCTCCCACCAGTCATTGCCTTTGTGCTACATGTGGACAGCTAGTCAGCCATGTCAGTGGACAGCATCCAGGAGAAACATGATTCCTTTTAAAATGGCATTTTTAAACATACTTTTACTCCACATATGCATGAGATTAAAGCTTTCCCAAGAGGGGAGGGAGGCCCAAGGCGGGGTGGATATATGTATAATTATGGTTGATTCTCATTGTTGTATGGCAGAAAGTAACACAACATTGTAAAGTGATTATCCTCCAGTTAAAAGAAAAAAACCTTACCCATAATTTGTAATGATTTTAAGGCTTCTGTCTCTTTCATTTGTCTTTTTCCTGCTGTGCTACAGATTTTCTCTAAAGCTAAGTGTTGTATTTTATAACCTGCAAAATACATCTTTTTAAAGCTGAATACAGCCACATGGACTTTAAAGAGGATAACTTCCATGTACACAGGAAGTGGAAAGAGACAGTGATTACTGTGTTCTATTTCTGATAGTTTATTATTTCATTTCTTGGCCTACACAGCTTTCATGATGGACTCCATCAGCTCCCTGAGAAATTATTCTACAGATCAATAATTTTTGTGTATTTGAATCAGTGACAACTCAGGGACCTCAGGGAACTTGAAATTGTACTACTCAATTTGTTTTTGTGAACTTCAGGCTCTGTTTTGTACTATGCATTGTCTACTTGTAGTTTCTGTAATTGGGATGTGAACTGCGGGAAGCTGAGTCAAGATTGGTCCTCTATTTTATCATTATCTCTCAGCTGTCTCTGTATCCTTCCCTATTAAAAAATTTAAGTTAAAAACTTCCCATTTCTCCTGAGAACTGTGAACATTGCTCTTAAAGAAGACTCCCATGCTCTCTGTACTTCCCTGTTCAAGCAGCTGATACTAATTACAGATGTGGCTGTCATCACATACGCTAGTGTAAGTCTTTCTAGGTCCTAGAGACACAATTCACGGAGGGACTAATATCTTTACACAGCCTCTTTCTTAAAGAGAATTGGGAAGACAAGACCTGAATAAGGTGTGAGGAGGTTGGAGAGCTACAAAATGAATGGTTGAAGATTTGCTACAAATTAGGGCAAATATAGTCTCCTCCATCTCCCAGCAGCAGACCTGAAGCCAAATTACAGATGCCTCTCTGAGAATATTGCAAGAACATGACAATAGACACAAATCTATGATACTTGGCCTGGGACATAGGGAAGCACTTCGAATTGGTTTTTAGTAACTACAATAAAGTAACTACTGTTGTAAGATATATGTGTTATATCCCCACCCCCATCTGAATTCAGGAGGTCCATGGACTCTCTCCCAGATTCTTTAAATGAAAGTGTTGACATTTTAGATGTTTAACTTTCCTAATCTAGAACAAGACTCGCTGGCATTGAGAGGGAAAGAAATGCCAAAAAGCTTCAGTTGGCTTTAGTTTACTTGCCTCGATTTCTTCTCTTCTTTAAACTCTCCTTTTTCTTTTCCCTTCTTCTCTTTGCCAAATCCCAGAGTAGCTTGAGTATTGTTGTAAGCGATGTCCAGAGTCAATAAAATGTTTACCACGTTTTCCCTAATGTGAACCAGGAAATAAATAATTGGAACACAGAAAGGGGTAGACTGAAGAGGGTGCTTTTCTGTTGTACAGCAGCAGGAGACGTAGGAAGTAACCCACTCAACTCATCTCAAGCGGAGTGAGTGACAAAATGTTGATGATTTCACTGTATTTTCCATTGAAATAGAGCCTTCTCACATTTTTGCAAAGATCATTTATTTTGTCTATTAACTGAGAATGCAGAATGTCCTTGAGCATTTTTACTCATAGAACTAACAAGGACAAGTTAAAAAAATTATTGTACAAATATTTTGCTTAACTTTCTTGCCAAATGCCTGCTGCAATTATAATACAATCTTTATTACTGTCACAGGGTCTTAAGACAATGGTAGTCCTCTTGCTGCATGTGTCGCTTCAGTCGTGTCCGACTCCTTGAGAACCCATGGACTGTAGCCTGCCAGGCCCCTCTGCCCATGGGGATTCTCCAGGCAAGAATACGGGAGTGGGTTGCCATGCCCTCCTCAGTCCTCTTGCTAGCCCACTACTAAAATAAACTGCTGCTGCTAAGTCGTTTCAGTTGTGTCGGACTCTGTGCAACCCCATAGACGGCTCCCCCGTCCCTGGGATTCTCCAGGCAAGAACACTGGAGTGGGTTGCCATTTCCTTCTCCAATGCATGAAAGTGAAAAGTGAAAGTGAAGTCACTCAGTCGTGTCCGACTCCTATCGACCTCATGGACTTCAGTCCACCAGGCTCCTCCGTCCATGGGACGGCAAGAGTACTGGAGTCGGGTGTCATCACCTTCTCTGACTAAAACTAGAGTATACCAAATTAATACTAATTAGGATCCTGTATAGCTTTCACTGTGTTTTCATCAGAAAACAATTTGAAAGCAGTACATTATAAATTGTTTTTTTTCCCATATTTTTAAGCTTCTTGGTGCTGAGTAGTATGGTGGGGCTTCTGTGGTATTATGTGGCTTGAGGAACTTTCAAAGTTCCAAGTCACTGCTGAGTCTGAAAAGGTAAATTTGGAAAAATGTATTCACCACAATGCTTCCTTGCTACTGTTCGCAATTGCTGATTTCTTCAAAACCAGGTGTTCTGCAGTGGATGGGGGAATTCTTGTTTCATCTCTGAGGTCCAGCCACGGTTCTGTTGGGCCAACAACAAGAAGAGCTGTTCTAGTAATCCAGGGTCTTTGGCTTCTGGGATCTGTTGTCATAATGGTCTCTGAATGGCCACTTAGCCACACTGTCCTTTTTCAGGACAAGGGGAGTCTGCTTTTCATCCCAAGTTATCTAGGACCAGACCTTCTCATCCATTCTCTCTTCCTCTCCACCTGGAGCCTTTGCCTCTGCACTGGTTTCTTCTTGTCTTGGAAATGGCGAAAGCCCTTCCTATGTCTCACTTACTGTTATCGCCATCTTTACCCTTACCACCGGGAACGCCTTCCTTTGACCTTTTGAGTTGTTATATCTTGAGCTGCCACCCCGTTTTTCTCTTTTCCTTCACCATCCACCTTTTTGTTCAAGTGTAGGATTTTGTATTCATTACTTTCTTATTCACCCTAAGGTTTCTCCCCTGATTCTTTCAGTTGCCAAATGCCTGCTACAGTAGTAAGTTAATACGATCTTATTCACCCTGTATTCCTCTCCCCACCTTCACTTGTCTACTAAAACTACTACTTTCATGTTATCAGTGACCTCTATTCATGAAATCCATTTTTTTGGTCTTCCTTTTCTTGTTCTCCACTGTTGAGATAATTGCTTTCATATGAATCTCTTTTTCTCCTTGGTTTCCATGAACAAGGCTGTCCCATGGTTTTCTTCTCTCCCTAGCCAGTTCCCATCTTGCACCATCCCATCCTTGTTTTTTCTTTCTTCTCCAAATTGGAAAACATGAGATTATTCCAGTGTCTTTTTCTGTTCTTCATTGTCTTCTACCTCTTGATATCACTCTGTGTACACAACTCTTAAATCTACACATCAGTGCCGTTGATTTTCTTCTGAATGCTAATCTGAATCACCAGCAGCTTATTTGATATTTTCTTCTCAAGATCTTCTTGAGATACTCTCAGAATCAGGTAACAGCCGCAGAAATTTTTAATTTACTCAGCATTTTCCAAGTGCTGTGCAAGAGTCTAGAACTACAGAGATAAATAGGATATATCCCTGCCCACCAGAGATTTATACTCTAGAGGCAAAGACAGTTCTAAGCATGTGATAAAAGCACTTATTGAGCATTGACCTTGGTAGGTTTGGTGCTAAGCCCTTGACATAATTTATCCCATGTAATGCTAACCAATCCTGTAGGGATCTCCATTTCACAGATAAGGAAATCAAAGCACAGAAAACGTGAGGAATTTACCCAAAGTCCTTTGAATGTCAAGTGGCAAAACTGGGGGACATAAAAACAGGCAGTCTTCAGAGACCCAGCCTCTTCTCTAAACCCATAGCCCAGGATGGCATAGGGACCTCATTGTACCTCTCTGTCTTTTAACCGCCCATGTCTTTGGGGTCTCTGGCCCAGTTATGTATGTGGAGTTCTTGTACAAATAAAATTAAATCTGATTTTCTCCCATTAAAAACAAAACATAAAACCAGGCAGTCATTCTTAAATAATACCTGATCAGTCAGTCAGTCAGCCAGTTCAGTCGCTCAGTCGTGTCCGGCTCTTTTTACATGCACTTAAAATGTGTTTGGAGGGTCCTTCTGAGTTAAAAAGGAAATTTTAAATTCTAGCTAAAACTGTCAGAGAAGGCTTCCTAGAGGAAGTAACATTTGAATGAGACCAGCAGAAGGCGAAAGGAAGGAAGGAAAGCATTTTAGGCAAAGTCGCCTCAGTGGGAAAGAACAGGCTGTCTCGGGGGAACTGAAAGAACCAGGGGAGAAGCCCTGGGCTTCTGACATTCGGCCTCTGTTTATGTGGCTCTCTCAGCAGAGAGTTGTTTTCGCCCTTCATCTCGGCCTTCAGTTATTTGCTCCGAAAGATAGCTCTCTTTTGAACTTTCAGAGCCCCGTCTATGGCACTTGTGGGCTGCTCAGTGTGTTCGGCCTCGTACAGAACGTGCTGTATCTGACCTCTCCCTCCGCACTGGATTGCGTTCTTCATTAGTTCCGTGGCTTCTCATATGCTTGCATATCATAGCCACTCAATACACCATAACTGAATATTGAACAAATGTTGAATCAGCGCAAGAAAAGTAAAATTACTAGAGAAGTAAAAATAATCCATAATCCTTGCCAGGTGTAATGGTAATCAATTTAGTTCAGGAGTGAATTAGCCAGTGGATGTTTGATAATGTAACCTGCTCCCAGTAACTTGGTTTAGCTGCTGAAGCTAGCTTTTAAGGATACAATTTAACCACTGGCTGTGGGATGTTGGTCATGATTACTGGGGTGAACTCTAAAATTCTACCTATAATTCTGTGTTTACATTTGGCATCTATAGCTTCTCAGCACTCTGTAATTCCCATCAGTGAAAAGAATGCTTTAACTGGAGAATTCCATAAGAATAATAAAATTTTCTGAAGAGAAAGCTTAATGGGTTTTAAAAATACATTTATAGTGCCTTCATGCTGTCAAAACAACCACTTGAAAGCTGAAAAGTATGTTCAACATACTTTTGTATTTATAACTCAGTCTGAATTTCTTCTTTGATTCAGCAGAAGGATTTCATTTGATTTTATTAGAAAGAAAACATAGAGAGGTGGAGACAGAGATGCAGATGTCACTTAAGAATCTTGGAGCCATCCTTATCTCCTGCCTTGCTGTTACTTGTCACAGACAGTCCCCTAGTAAATGGTAAACTCTACCTCCAAAAGGTCTCTAATAGTCCTCTCCTCTTACCCTCTTCCATGTTACTGCCTGGCTTCGTCTTTATGAACTTTTGCCAGTATTATTACAACAAGTTGTAACTGATCTTCCCAGCTCATTTTTGTGTACCCCAAACCACCCTTGACATGTCTGCAGAAATCCAAGCATGTCCCTTCCCCCTTTGAAGGTTTCCAGTGGCCCCTTATGAACCTCTTGACTGACTCCTGCCCACCTCTCCACCCTCATCTTGTGACCTTCCTTCTAGTTACCTTGAACTTTAAATTTTTTTTAGCCTCTGTCTGGACTACCTGACAAACCTTTACATGCATGCTGTTTCATTTCAAGCCTTACCTCTCTGTCAGGCTTCCCCAGGTCCCTCAGGCCACTTAGATGCTCCTTGCACCTTGCCTTATTTATATATATATGTATGCTATGCTATGCTAAGTCACTTCAGTCGTGTCCGACTCTGTGTGACCCCATAGACGGCAGCCACCAGATTCCCCTATCCCTGAGATTCTCCAGGCAAAAACACTGGAGTGGGTTGCCATTTCCTTCTCCAATATATATGTATATATATTACTATTTAGTTCTCACAATAGCTGTTTAAAGTGAGCTGTCTTTGTTTCCATCTTACAGGTAAGAAAAGTGAGGCTCAAAAAGCTTACGTAATTTGCCTAAGGTCCCAGAGTAAGGCAGTCAGTGGTGAGCTGAGATTTGAAGCCAGTTCTTTCTGTTTCCAGAACCTGAGCTCTTTCTGCAGTGTGTTGTTCCGTTACTGTAGCTTCCCCTGGCACCTGTATCTGTTTTCGTTCCTGTATTCATCACATTTACTATGTTGACAATTCTCTGTATCTGCTATGTTCAGTGGGGGCACCAGCCCATCTTTCATCGTTGTATCTCCAAGGATAAGCACAGTGTCTGGATCATGGTAGGTAGTTAAGAAATATTTATTGAGAGAATGAATGAAACAAACAACATGAAAAACCGATATATAAATTTCAGCTATCTGTGAAGGAAAACATAACTTGGTCTTTTCTGTATGTGGTGTGGAGAAGCAGAAGAAAGGGAAGACTGATAAGGGCCAGTCACTAGAGTAGAAGGGTTACTGGAGGCCAACAGAAGGGTTGTGCAATGTCCAGAACCATCTTAGGAAGGATTTAAGAATCCACTGCTAAAAGAAGTCAGGAATGAATACCTAGATAATTTTATTAGATTTTTTGAATGTTTATACTGCCTAACATGCTCCCTTAGATGAACTTACAATTAATTCTTACAGAGAAATGTGCCTCTGCAAGTAACACAGGGGTGCAGGAGGAACAGAAATGGGGTGGAGAAGAGTCTTGCAGTGTGGCACCATATGAGACCATCGGTTTCTTTATTTGAAAATATTTTTATGTTAACTGTGAGAGTGACTGACTTTTGGTAACATGGTATAGTAGACTGAAGAATATCCCTCAGAGAAGGTATCAGGTTCTAACTCCTGAAATGTGTAAATGTTAATTTATGTAGAAAAAGAGTCTTTGCCAGATGTGATTAAAGGTCTTAAGATGAGGTGATTAAATGCAATCACATGTATCTTTATGAGAGAAGCAGAGGGTGATTACACACACACACATGAAGGCAGTGTGAATATTGAGGCAGAGTTTTTTTTTAATAGTCTTTTAAAAGTAATTAATTTTCGGCTGCATTGGGTCTTCATTGCTGTGCGCAGGCTTTCCCTAGTTGCGGCAAGCAGGGGTTACCCCCTAGTTGCGGCAAGCAGGGGTTACCCCCCAGTTGCGGCAAGCAGAGGTTACCCTCTCGTTGCGGCAAGCAGGGGTTACGCTCTCGTTGCGGCGTGCGGGCTTTTCACTGTGATGGCCTCTCTTGTGGAGCACAGGTTCTAGGGCACGGGGGCTTCAGGAGTTGTGCCGTGTGGGCTCAGCAATTGCAGCTCCCAGGCTGTAAAGCACAGGCTCAATAGTTGTGGTGCACGATGGGGCTTAGTTGCTCCATGGCATGTGGAATCTTCCCAGACCAGGGATCGAACCCGTGTCTCCTGCACTGGCTGGATTCTTTACCAGTGAGCCACCAGCGAAGCCCCTGAGGCAGAGTTCTAAGTGATGAAGCCATAAGCCAAGGAATGCCGGCAGCTACCAGAATCTGGTAGAGGCTGGATCGAGTTCTCCCTGAGAGCCTGAGAGGGAGCGTGGCATTGCCAAGGGAGTGGGGCTACTGCATCTTCATTTTGACCCAGTGCTACTGGTTTTAGGCTTCTGGCCTCTAGAACTGTGAGAGAACAAGTTTCTGTTGTTTTGAGCAAAGAATACTTTTCTGTTATTTAAAGTGTGTGGTAATTTAAGGGGTTGACCCAGCAGGGGTACCAGGTTTTACCCAGGATTTATATTGACTTGCCACATGTTGAATTCTAAGAACAAGTCTCTACTAGGTTTCTATGACTAGATTGCTTTCACTGGTTTAATCGTTGTTGTTCAGTTGCTCAGTCATGTCCAATACTTTGCAATCCCATGGACTGCAGCACGCCAGGCTTCCCTGTCCTTCACCATCTCTCAGAGCCCACACAAACTCACGTTCATTGAGCCGGTGATGCTATGCAGCCATCTTGTCCTCTGTTGTCCCCTTCTCCTCCTGCCTTCAATCTTTCCCAGCATCAGGGCCTTTTCTAATGAGTTGGTTCTTTGCATCAGGTGGCCAAAGTATTGAAGCTTCAGCTTCTGCATGAGTCCTTCCAATGAATATTCAGGGTTGATTTCCTGTAGGATTGACTGGTTTAATCTCTTTGTGGTACATGGGACTCTCAAGAGTCTTCTCCAACGCCACAATTCAAAAGCATCAGTTCTTTGGCACTTAGCCTTCTTTATGGTCCAACTCTCACATCCATACATGACTACTGGAAAAACCATAGCTCTGACTATGTGGACCTTTGTTGGCAAAGTAATATCTCAGCTTTTTAATATGTTGTCTAGATTTGTCATAGCTTTTCTTCCAAAGACCAAGCATCTTTTAATTTCATGGCTGCAGTCACCATGTGCAGTGAGTTTGGAGACCCCAAAAATAAAGTCTGTCACTGTTTCCATTGTTTCCCCATCTATTTGCCATGAAATGATGGGACCACATGCTATTATCTTAGTTTTTTGAATGTTGAGTTTTAAGCCAACTTTTTCCCTCTCCTCAAGAGCCTTCATTAAGAGGCTCTTTAATTCTTCTTCACTTTCTGCCATAAGGGTGGTGTCATCTGCATATCTGAGGTTATTGATATTTCTCCTGGCAATCTTGATTCCAGCTTGTGCTTCATCCAGCCCAGAATTTCATATGACATACTCTGCATATAAGTTAAATAGGCAGGGTGACAATATACAGCCTTGACGTACTCCTTTCTCTATTATGAACCAGTCTATTGTTCCATGTCCAATTCTAACTGTTGCTTCCTGACCTGCATACAGGTTTCTCAGGGGGCAGGTAAGGTGGTGTGGTATTCCCATCTCTTTCAGAATTTTCCACAGTTTATTGTGATCCACAAAGTCAAAGGCTTTAGCATTGTCAGTGAAGCAGATGTTCTTCTGGAATTCTCTTGCTTTTTCTATGATCCAGTGGATGTTTGCAATTTGATCTGTGGTTCCTCTGCCGTTTCTAAATCCAGCTTGAATATCTGGAAGTTCTTCATTCACATACTGTTGAAACCTAGCTTGGAGAATTTTGAGAATTACTTTGTTAGCGTGTGAAATGTGTGCAATTGTGCAGTAGTTTGAACATTCTTTGGCATTGCCTTTCTTTGAGATTGGAATGAAAATTGACCTTTTCCAGTCCTGTAGCCACAGCTGAGTTTTCCAAATTTGCTAGCATGTTGAGTGCAGCACTTCCACAGCATCATCTTTTAGGACTTGAAATAGCTCAGCTGGAATTCCATCACCTCCACTAGGTTTGTTCATAGTGCTGCTTCCTAAGGCCCATTTGACTGTGCACTCCTGGATGTCTCTAGGTGAGTGATCTCACCATCGTGGTTATCTGGGTTATGAAGATCTTTTTTTGTATTGTTCTTCTGTATATTCTTGCCACCTCTTTAATATCTTATGCTTTTGTTAGGTCCATACTGTTTCTGTCCTTTATTGTGCCCATCTTTGCATGAAATGTTCTCTGATGTCTCTTTCTTAGTCTTTCCCATTCTATTGTTTTCCTCTTTTTCTTTGCAGTATTCACTTAGGCAGGCTTTCTTATCTCTCCTTGCTATTCTTTGGGAACTCTGCATTCAGATGGGTATATCTTCCTTTTCTCCTTTGCCTTTTCCTTCTCTTCTTTTCTCAGCTATTTGTAAGGCCTCTTCAGACAACCATTTTGCCATTTGGCATTTCTTTTTCTTGGGAGTGGTTTTGATCACTGCCTCCTGTACAACATAATGAGCCTCCATCCATAGTTCTTCAGACATTCTATCAGATCTAATCCCTTGAATCTATTTGTCAAATCATAAGGGATTTGATTTAGGTCATACCTGAATGGCCTAGTGGTTTTCCCTACTTTCTTCAATTTAAATCTGAATTTGGCAATAAGGAATTCATGATCTGAGCCACAGACAGCTCCCAGTCTTGTTTTTGCTGACAGCATAGAGCTTCTCCATCTTTAACTGCAAAGAATATAATCAGTCTGATTTTGGTATTGACCATCTGGTGATGTCCATGTGTAGAATCGTCTCTTGTGATCTTTTTGTTGTTTTTTTTCTTGTTTTATTTATTTATTTGTAATTGGAGGATAATTGCTTTACATTGTTGTGTTGGTTTCTGCCATACAACAATATTAATCAACTATATATATATATATATATATATATATATATATCCTCCCTGTTGAATACCCTCCAACCTTCCATCCCATATCACCCCTCTAGGTTGTCACACAGCACTAAGTTTGAGCTCCTGCATCATCCAGCATATTCCACTGGCTAATAATAGGTCATTTCTTAAAAAATTTAAAGTTTGTGGTAATTTGTTACAGAAGCCATAAGAAAACTAGGAAACTAGTATACACTGGGAAGTGTAATAAACATGAGGCCCCATAAACAGAGAGCACGCTTGCATCACTCTGTACCCTGCTTCCATTGCAAAGCATTCTACTTTCACTTCCCAGGGGATCTAAAGTGAAGCGTGTCTGCCTCCAGAACTTTACTTCTGGACTTTGTGAACCCTCTAGTAGTTCCTTTGTCTCCCATGATTCTCTGATCCCACAATCCATCACAGTTCTGGCAAGGCATATATGTATTTCTTTGGAGTGCATATATGGCTTTCACTGCCTGGTGATGGAATGTGGGCACAAAACTATGTTTAGATGAGGTCTGTTATACGTGGGCAAGCTCATGTTACTTAATTAGTTTAGCATAAGTGTAAATCTTTAAAGGGACTCAACTTTCCCTTGCTTTTGTGTCTGTCACAAGACTAGGTTTGATTAGATAATTTGATTTGATTACAGCTATGGTTCCTTCCGGCTGTAAAATTCTGCCGGTCTCTCCCTTGTCTACATTTGCTTTTAACCATGAGCCTATAGATGTTTCTCACTGTGTAGTTTCTCACTGTCTAACTCTTGACCCAAGATGAGCTCTCAGAGTAATTTAAGGTATCTCTCAACTACTTAACGTTCCTAGAGAAGGAGGATTATTTTTCTTTCTGGATCTCAAGTCCTAGTCAAGGCTTAAAAACCCCTTAGCTCTTGACTAATTTGATGTCCCTGGATTCACACCTTGGAATTTATTCAACTAATCTCTTTGGTCCCCAGAATCTACCTTTAACTTAGCATCTGTGAACAGAGCTTAATGAGGCCAGTCTGATTTCTTGCAAACTTTCTTCTCTTCACATTTTTTTTCTTTTAATACTTTTCTAGCATGTTGTTAAGAGAAGGCAATGGCAACCCACTCCAGTACTCTTGCCTGGAAAATCCCAAGGACGGAGGATCCTGGTAGGCTGCAGTCCATGAGGTCGCTAAGAGTCGGACACGACTGAGTGACTTCACTTTCCCTTTTCCCTTTCATGCATTGGAGAAGGAAATGGCAACCCACTCCAGTGTTCCTGCCTGGAGAATCCCAGGGACGGGGGAGCCTGGTGGGCTGCCGTCTATGGGGTCGCACAGAGTCGGACACGACTGACGCAACATAGCAGCAGCAGCATGTTGTTACATTAGACCTTCCAGTCTCAGTCAGGTCCACATAGATTATTTTCCCTTTTGTGAACGAATGATTTCCCCACATGCACTCTGAGATTCTCCACAATTCTCATCTTTCCTCTTGTTCCAACTTCTGTTAAGGGTTTGGTACTTCTTTACTTTGCACAATGTCAGTTGGTCTCAGATCTTCATCTTTGCATTATTATGAATCATCATTCACCAGGAATTTTGGAATACAGTTTTCTTTGTAAATACACTTTAAGCAGCTGTAAGCCAGATATTTCGTATAGTGTCAAGTTGTTAATTAGAATGAGATTCAATTCTTGTTTTAAGATTTTATTGTAATAGAAAAGGTGAGATGACTCGCAAATCATAAGATCCAGTGACTGCTACTGAAATATTGATTGAAATAATGCCAGAGACAAAAGTCAATAGGACCTGCTTCTGGTCTCTAATAGGACCCTTGCCATGAATGTGAATTTATGAACATCAGTTTTTTTTTTCACATGACCAGTAGGTCTTTGGTGACTCTATTTAGTGAGTCTGTTACATGTATTAAATGATGTAAATGCATGTGCAAGTGTCCAGTATTATCCTTGGTACAGAGCAGGAGTTCAGTAAGAGATTGGTGAATTGAAATAATACTAGAGAAGAGGACTTAGAGGAGGGAGAGATTGCAAGTGTTTGAGTGGATCCAAAAGGGCTTTGTGGAAGATGAAGCATTTACTATAGGTCAGAATGGTGATTCTGCAGGGGAAGAACCTTCCAAATTACTCTTTTTATCCTTAGTGTTTTACAATTAGACTGTGCTTCATATATATTGAATGAATGGATTCTGAAGGATGGGCAGGAATCTGGAGGGTTGAGTTGTACTTGGAGACAGGATATTCCAGATAGCATAGATGTGAGCAGGGGCAGCTCTTGCTGAAAAAGCAATAATTTGATCAGAGTGTAGGAAAGTAGCAGAAATAGAGGAAAATGCAAGCTGGGAATATTATGTGGGTCTTTAAAGGGTTTCCAGTGTTGCGGGAGACCTGGGTTCGATCTCTGGGTCGGGAAGATCCCCTGGAGAAGGGAATGGCAACCCACTCGAGTATTCTTGCCTGGAGAATCTCAGGGACAGAAGAGCCTGGCGGGCTACAGTTCTTAGGATCACAAAGAGTCAGATATGACTGAGCAACTAACAGTGTTAGAGTGGGGAGTTTGTACTTAATTCAGTCACTTTTTTTTAAACAACAAAAATTTTTTGTATTGTTTATTTTGGGCTGCACTGGGTCTCAGTTGCTGCCCATGGGCTTTCTCTAGCTGCAGCGAGCCGGAGCGAGTCTTTGTGGTGCAGGAGCTTCTCATTGTGGCAGCTTCTCTTGCTGCAGAGCATGGGCTCTAGAGCTCAGGCTTCAACAGTTGTGGCTCATGGGCTGTGAATCGTGGGCTTCAGTAGTGGTGCACGGGTTCAGCTGCTCTGCGGATTGTGGGGTCTTCCTGGACCAGAGATCGAACCCATGTCCCCTGCATTGGCAGGTGGGCTCTTAACCACTGGACCACCAGGGAAGTCCCACGTTCACTCTAGTTACTCTTTAACTTCTCTATCTCCAGTCAAATTTGGGGGAAGGGATATTTTTTTGTCATGCTTTCTCGGTTATTGAAAATTCACCATTATAATTGTCAACTGTTGTGCTTCTGCTTTTTGTTGGCAGGGTTATAAGTAGTCTTTAGTAGAGATAAAGGGAAACAATTTCTATATGT
This sequence comes from Bos mutus, assembly GCF_027580195.1. Taxonomy (NCBI): domain Eukaryota; kingdom Metazoa; phylum Chordata; class Mammalia; order Artiodactyla; family Bovidae; genus Bos; species Bos mutus. The sequence goes on from NC_091632.1 coordinate 20,154,551, forward strand.
TAAAGAAAACAAATATAAAGAGACCGGTACGAGAAAGGAATAGAGAAGCAGTTAAGATTTTTTTTTTTTTTATGTTCAAACTTTGTCTTTTCTTAAATACTCTGCTAAACTTTAATAACTTTAAAGCTTTTAAAAAATCATAAATTCAAATTGGAGAAGCCAAATTCTTCCCCCTAAATGGAAGAATTCATGATATTTGGATGAATTGGCACCCTGCTTATAACCAGCAATCAAGGAATCAAATGTATATAAACCTATGATTTTCCCAATATTCTAGATGGTTTCAAGGAATTATGTAAAGCAGTTTATAGCTTGCGTCAGCCATGTCCATAGCTTATTTCATAATTAGATGTTATGTTTCAAATAGTAGTGTCTCTCAGAGAGGTAATACTAATGCACAGAAACAGCCGGGAGTGTACTGAGGTCCCCGAAGGAGGGGAGGACCATGGAGGGGGTGCTGAAGACAGATCTGACTATGTTATCTCATTGCTTTGCATCTGATCTCACTTGTAAGTACACAACGATTGTGGGCACCATCATGAAAGAAGGTGCTGCCCATTATATTTAATGGTCATTGTGTTCTACACATGATTTGGTCAAACTGAGTTATCATTGCTTGGACATTTCTTGCATCTCTTTTGAGATATTTGGCACTTCCACCTGCTTTCAGTTGATTGCTTGGCATGCGGTGGACAGTCCTTTGCTTGAGTCTTTGTAACAATATGCAATTCAACTTCCTTCACCTCTTGTTTAAATCTCATTTAAAAATCTGAGCATTGCTTTGCAATAAGATAAGGAATTATGGTCACTTTTCCAAAGATAAATATTTATTTCACTGACATAAAATTTATCCTCCAACTCCATTTCCATACCTTTCTTTTTATACAATGACTTTTTTGTTTTGATGTCAAATCAATATAATCTGTTAAAAATGCCAATAAAAATGCCAATTAAATTCAGTGCCAACTATCAACAAAGTTCAGTTAAAGGGACAGTCATAGCAGTGTGAACAGCTATGACCAAGTTTGTGCACATACAATCATGCCATGATAGCACCTTCATGGAAGGCAATCATAAAACCCTGTTGATTATAAAACACAGTCTCAATTTAGAGATGTTAAAATACAAAGAGACTGTATATTTTAGGAGTAATGAAATACACTTACTTTAAAACATGCCAGGGACCAGTCTATCTCTTACTGAAGTATTGCCTCTATCACTAAAGACTAAATTAGTTAAGCCACATCCTGTGTGGTTCTGGTTTCTTGAAGTGTACTAACACATGTCCCCAGACTATAATGTACATTTGGTGACTGCAGTCATCTTACCAAAGGCTCTTCCAGGAGGGAGGCTGAAGCACTGAGTACCCACGCTCCTGAACTCTGTTTCCCAAGCTGACAGGCATGTTTGCGTTTGCTCTCTTCCACCCATATTATGCACCAGTTAGGAGTTTGTTTAATGGATGATTTCATGCTTCTCTCTGACTTCTCATCTGATTTACTTCTTTCTTCTTCTTCTTTTTATTTTTTTAATTGAAAGATAATTGCTTTACAGAATTTTGTTGTTTTCTGTCAAACCTCAACATGAATCAACCATAGGTATACATATATCCCCTCCCTTTGGAACCTCCCTCCCATCTCCCTCCCCATCCCACCCCTCCAAGTTGATACAGAGCCCCGTTTGAGTTCCCTGAGACATACAGCAAATTCCCATTGGCTGTCTATTTTACATATAGTAATGTAAGTTTCCATGTTACTCTCTCCATATGTCTCACCCTCTCCTCCCCTCTCCCCATGTCCATTAGTCTGTTCTCTATATCTGTTTCTCCACTGCTGCCCTGAAAATAAATTCCTTGGTACCGTCTTTCTAGATTCCATATATATGTGTTAGTATATGATATTTATCTTTCTCTTTCTGACTTACTTCACTCTGTATAATAGGCTCTAGGTTCATCCACCTCATTAAAACTACATCAAATGCATTCTTTTTTATGGCTGAGTAATATTCCATTGTGTATATGTACCACAACTTCTTTATCCATTCATCTGTAGATGGACATCTAGATTGCTTCCATGTTCTAGCTACTGTAAATAGTGCTGCAGTGAACATTGGGGTACATGTGTCTTTTTCAATTTTGGTTTCCTCAGGGTATATGTCTAGGAGTGGGATTGCTGGCTCATGGTGGTTTCATTGCTAGTTTTTTTAAGGATTCTTCCTACCGTCTTCCATAGTGGCTGTATCAATTTACATTCTCACCAATAGTGCAAGAGGGTTCCCTTTTCTCCACATTTCTCTCCAGCATTTATTGTTTGTAGACTTTTTGATGATGGCCATTCTGACTGACGTGAGGTGATATCTCATGATTAACTTCTTGATGGTCTTATTTACTAAAGCATGTCTTTTCAAAGACACACAGGAAAGCGTGTGTTGAAGTCATGTAATTTGCTCACCTTGGGCCAGTTTCATTCATACTGCTCTGAGCATGCTCATTTCAGGCATCACTGTACTAAGGATCACACCCCACAATAGAAACGTGGGAAACCTGCCCGAAGAAATCAGTCTGTCAGTCTCTGTCATCCAGGCCGAAGGTTGATAGATACATCTGTTTCAGCAGCTTCACTTTGAATTGAACAGATTCCAAGCTTTCCTCTCAGTACTCTCCCTAGAGTTTAACCTCTGAAAACAATTATTTCATTGCTGATTATTTGAAAGATGAATAGATTTGAGTTTTACCCTAGCCATTTTTCTCTAGTCTCTTACTGGTAAAAGCGTTGCTGAGTAGGAAGTTGTGAAAGAGGATCAAGAAAAGCCTAGTAAACAGAAAGTCCTGAAAGTCTGTGAGAGATGATGTGTAAGGAAAACACAGTGGTGGCTTTGCTTTCTGGCAGCCAAGGTCACTGAAGCACAAAGCAGAGACTGCAGCTTAGAACTGGATACACTGATCCTCTGCACGTTCTCTTGGGGTGGAAGGGTCCTGGATTCCTGTTTTTGATCTTATGTCTGTTACTATCTCTGGAGGGTGTTTCTGTTCTCGTCTGCTTGCTGCATGTGGGCTTATGGCTGATTAGATGATGACATGTGATCATGTTTAAAGCACCAAGTGCAATGTACAGCAAAAGTTAGACAAATCTTCCTACTACTTACATTTCATGATAATCTATCCAGTACACTCTCACATTTTTGACTAAGCGTTTATGGAGCTGATACGATTAACCAGACTTTGCTTTTTTATATTAAGAAAACTCCCAAAATGTAAATTTAAGCATAAAAGCTATTTGGTAGAGAAAAAGACTTACTTTCAGAAGGAAATTCTTAAATCAGTGAGATTTCTTAGAAACAAATGAGTGCTTTAAAACTTTAATATTTCTTCTTTGAAAAGAAATCTTCTAGGAAGTTGCTGTTTACAAACAATATTGGCATAGACTGTCTTCAAACTTTTAGAAACCAGATTTACTAAATCTCAGTAGGTCAAAGGACAACACTCTTTGAAATCATTTAAAGTTTTGATTTTAGGGTACTTGAACATTTGAATGGGTATAAATGTTATTATTTATTAGGTAGATGACCTGAATTTTTTTAATTGAGTCTTTGGGGATGATAAAAATATTTTATATCATGTGGTAGTTGTATGATTATAAACATTTGTCAAAACTCACTGAATTGTACTATTAAAATTGATGACTTTTATGGTATGTAAATTATGTTTCAAAAGTGCTGACCAAAAAAATATTTTGGTAATTTCAAGAAAGGGAGTTTCTTTGGATAAACTATGACACCAAGGTCATAGATGGCAACAGAAATGATTTATTTTAATCAGAAGTCAAATGTAATGAAACTAGTAAGAAAAATGATTTTACATATTTATTATATTTCCCAGTATGTTTGAGTTCTTTCCCCAGTGACATTATAATCATTTGTATGCCTAGAGGTGAAGTGGAATGGGAATGAGGGAGTGGGTGGTAGGTGTGCCTCACAGAAAAGGAAAAAGATGAAGAAGATAATTCGGTAGAAACTGGGGACAATTATTCCTTCTATTTCTTTTAATTCACTTACTGTTATTATGTGTATGTAATAAACATTTAATATATTTTGAAAGAATCATGTGTTAAAATTGTAATATTAAAGAAATAGTTAAGCAAAAATTGCTATTATTATATAACTACTGGTTCTTTAAAATTGGTTCTACATGCTTAAAATAACCTGAGTGCAAAATCATAGCTTAGCTAAATCAATCGCTTATTTCAGCTGTATAAATGTTCTTGAAAATGATGGCTGAATTGATGCTGTTTGAGAGATTACTATTGATTACTACTCCTCTTAAAATGATTGAATTGATTATGCCATACTTTGTCAATTAATGGAACACCATTTACCTTAATTTTCAACTACTAATTTAATATTATGTAATGGTTTTATTTGGGCAATTGTGTGCTCTCTAGTCTGTTTTTATTTAGACCTTAACTAAGCAGGATGGACAGGGAGGCCTGGTGTGCTGTGGTTCATGTTCCAAAGAGTCAGACACAACTGAGCAACCGAACTGAACTGAACTGAAGCAGGTTATTACTTTGTACTGTCTCTCTGGAGGAAGTTTTCTTTCTTACCCATTTAAAAATAAAATATACCTACCAAGCATGGCCCTTTATAAAAATAGATGGAAAAAGATTCATCCGTGGGCTTATTATTCAGAGATAATCGCTGCTGTTGTTTTAGTGGTTTCTTTCAGTCTTTTGTCCCCCTCTGCCCAGCTGGGATTTTTCTTTGTCTTGGTTTCGAGTTTTTACTTCTCTGTGAACTCTCTGTGTAAAACTCTGTGTTCATTTTCTGGTGATTGTTTACTTCTACAACATGCATTTTTACATGGTAGTTCTGTTCACAAATGTATTTTTAGTGGTTACATTCAATTTAAAATATACTATACTTTGGGCTCAGAGAAGGCAATGGCACCCCACTCCAGTACTCTTGCCTGGGAAATCTCGTGGACGGAGGAGCCTGGTAGGCTGCAGTCCATGGGGTCGCCAAGAGTTGGACATGACTGAGCGACTTCACTTTCACTTTTCACTTTCATGCATTGGAGAAGGAAATGGCAACCCACTCCAGTGTTCTTGCTTGGAGAATCCCAGGGACGGGGGAGCCTGGTGGGCTGCCGTCTATGGGGTCGCACAGAGTCCGAAACGACTGAAGCGACTTAGCAGCAGTAGCAGCAGCATACTTTGGGCTTCCCTTGTGGCTCAGCTGGTAAAGAATCCGCCTGCAATTTGGGAGACCTGGGTTCAATCCCTGGGTTGGGAAGATCCTCTGAAGAAAAGAAAAGCTACCTATTCCAGTATTCTGGCCTGGAGAATTCCATGGACTGTATAGTCCGTGGGGTCACAAAGAGTCAGATATGACTGAGCAACTTTCACTTCACATACTTTACTTCCCTGACAGTTCCACTTTCTTAAACTTTATTATGCATAATTAGTTTGAGAAATCCATTGCTTTTCTTTTTTTTTTAAGAGTTTTTTTTTGATGTGGACCATTTTAAAGCTTTCATTAAATTTGTTACAACATTGCTTTTGTTTCATGTTTTCATTTTTCGGCTCTGAGGCATGTGAGATCTTAGCTCCCCAACCAGGGATGAAACCCTCACCCCCACTACTGAAGGTGAAGTCCCAACCACTGAATGGCTAGGAAAGTGCCACATTGCTTTTTGATGGAAGGAATTTTTATTTGCTTCAACTTTTATATTATAACTTTAAAGCAGCAGGTAAGCTACCAAATTGTATAACAATTAAGATTTAAGTTCAAACAACTGAATTTTAAATAATCTCAGATGATTATATAATGTATGCAAATTATAAAATGTATGCAAATCATTAAATCATTAAAATATTTCCTTTAGATATTTAATGATTTGCATACATTTTAGTGGCAAACTTAGAAGGTCTTATGTATAATACACCTTCTATCTTCTTGATGTCTCTTGATTTGCTTCTTATTTTAAGTGGCCATAAAAATCTAATATGTTGTATTATTTGTGTTTGTGATAATCTAGCCTCGGGCTTTGAGATTCTCTCTTAAGATGAGGCCCTTGATTTACCATTTTTACACATCTTGTGGGTTTCCTACTCCTTAGTCCACTCCAGTTGACAGCTCAAAACCACTTCCTCTTTGAAGTTTGCCTCGTTTCCTGTCCATTCATTTCCCTGGCTTTGGTTGGCAGGTGTTATTTATTTAAAACCTTAACAACAAATATATATAGATTTTTTTTTTTTCTGGCTTTGGGTAACTGAGACAAGACTTTCATCTCTTTCCCTCCTAAAGGAAGTTCCTTCAATCTGGAAATTATTTTTGATTATATTTGGTTAAAAAACTTTTTGGGGGGTTATTGTTTAGTGGTGTTTTATTTGTTTGTTTGTTTATCTGGAGATTTTGAAAGAGCCTGTGACTCACAGAAGGCATTGTGTGTACAGATATGTTTTGTACTCATTACCTAGGATGTTTGCAGAATTTCCCCCTCCCCAGGGAGTCAGTATGCAGCTGTTCTTTATTTCTCACCTGTTGCCATTGCCCAAATATAGACAAGCCCAAAGCACCATAGAAACCCTTCATGGAAAACAGCAGGACAGATGACAGAGGAACTCACTTCTTTTCTTCCTAAAGATCTCTCTTTTAAAATTATTTCCACCATAAATTTGAGTTTGTTTTTCCAAGAAGCTGTGAATTTCTAATATTCATACTGTTTAAACTTGATCCCCCTTCCCCCTCTCTTTCACAGTAAGTGGGAGTAAATCACCTAAGTATTGTTGTTCAGTTGCTCAGTTGTGTCTGATTCTTTGTGACCCCTTGGACTGCCGCACACCAGTCTTCCCTGTCCTTCACTATCTCCTGGAGTTTGCTCAAACTCATGTCCACCGAGTAGATGATACCATCCAACCATCTCATCCTCTGTTGCCTCCTCCTCCTCCTCCCCTCAGTCTTTCCCAGCATCAAGGGTCTTTAGGACTGGCCAAAAAGTTCATTCGTGTTTTTTCTCTAAGAACTTTCAGAAAAACCCCAATGAACTTTTTGGCCAACCCAATATTTTGGTGTCACCCAAGCATAGTCTTAATGTAAATTTCCACGTCACAACTTTCTTTATAAATATGTAGCTTTCTTTGATGATTTGTTCCCAGTGGAACAGTAGACTTCAGATCAGATTTGGGGAAAAAGAATAAAATGCTCCTCTGTGAGCTCCTCCTCTGGAGCCCCAGGCTGCTGGGAGCAAATGAGATGAATTCATCAGGACGTCACCACAGTCCAGTATGTACCAGCTATCTAAACACTTAAGATTACTGATTTTTTTTTTTTTTACAATTTGTCTCATACTAAATCCTTATATAGCTAAACAATTTGCTTTCAGATGACTCTTTCTGACAAATTATTATTTAATGAAGGCTTCCTGGTTCTCTAATGAAGGAAAAATAAACCCATAGCATGTAAGAAGGAGAACAGTTTTGGAATGGCACTTTCTAAAGAATTCTAGAGGTACTTACAAGTCTAAATATTGGTGTGAATATTCCATTTGTTTGCCAAATTAATTTTCTAACTGCTTTTTCCTTAGTGTTATGGTGGTGGATGTTGGGAAGATGGGGAGAAAATGCATTCAATATAAAGCTAATATTTACAATTCCAATTCCCCAGATATTTGTTGAGGCATACTACATGCCTGGTAGTAACCTCTCTAGGTTCTCAGGGCTTTTCACTGAGCTGCTGTGCTGGTGAGAGAGGAAAAAATGAGAGTGAAAGTTGTTCAGTTGTGTCCAACTCTTTGCGACCCCATGGATTATACAGTCCACGGAATTCTCCAGGCCAGAATACTGGAGTGGGTAGCCTTTCCCTTCTCCAGGGGATCTTCCCAATCCAGGGATCAAACCCAGGTCTCCCGCACTGCAGGTGGATTCTTTACCAGCTGAGCTATGAGGGAATCCTGGTGAGAGAGGGGATGTATACAGTTAACTACACTAGAGTGTGCTACAGTGGAAAAGGGCAAACTGGGGGTTCAGCTTGGGTTGTAAATATACAAGAGGGAGAAATTAATTCCGACTGAAGTGCTAGATGAAGGGAAGTCAGGAGAAGCTTCAGGGTACATTTCCAATTTGACTCTGAGGATGTTTGGGAGTGTGGGCCTACGGATAAGAGCAAATGGTCGAGGCACCGGGTCAGAGATACGCATGCCCCAACAACAGTGCAGTGCACGCCACGCTCTGTGGATAGAAGACAGCCTGGAGAGGGGGGCTGGGGACAACTTGAGAAGAGCCTGAAGAGCCCAAGATAGTTTATACCAGGGAAGGGATCTGATCAGTCATGCACTTTTCATGATGTTACCTTTGCTGGTGGTATGAAGCACAGATTTGAAAAGGGAGAGGTCAGAAGGAGGAAACAAGATAGGAACCCAGGAATTGTCCTTGCCAGAGATGAGAGTCTGGATAATCCTTGATAGGAGGGCTGAGACTGAGAGCAGTTTCTGAGATCAAATGGGCAGGATTTGATGTCTGTGACACCAAAGAGGGAAAAGATGACTTGAGATTTCCACTGCAGGCACCCAGGTTGTGGTGGATCTGTTAAGTGAGAGAGGAAGCAAATTTGAAGTGCCTCTACCAACATCCAAATGGTGTGTTTAGGAGGAGACAGCTGGAAATATATAGCAGTGTTCAGGAGAGGGTGGGATGATGGTCACACACATGGGAATCATCAAAGTGTGTACCCTGTGGGTTGGGGTTGTGTTTCTAAGGGGGAAAGTGGCTGATTGAGAAGGACATAAGAGGTGATGGATCTGGAAGCAGATTTTTTTGCTTTGGTTTGTTTTTGTTTTAGGACTTGAGCACATTTGTGGGCTTCGAGGTAAAAACCAGTGGAGAGGAAGATAATGATAATCCAAGAAAAAGGACATAGTTTATGGGGTAAGAGTTTGAAGGAAGAAGTTGGGAATGTCTTCCTTTGAGAGAGGCAGGAAGGAAGAAAGTATATTTGACTATGAGATGAACTTGGAAGTGGATAGGAGAGAATTAACACGTGTTATCTCTGTTTTCTTAAAACAGGAAGTCTGAGAGTAAAGGAAATTGGAGGAGGGAGTAAGGATACTGATGAAGAGGCAATAGCTGCTGTGGAGAGCAGACGAGGCAATGGTGGTGGTGTGGTTTAGTTGCTAAGTTGTGTCTGACTCTTGCAACCCTGTGGACTGTAGCCTGCCAGGCTCCTCTGCTGTGGAATTCTCCAGGCAAGAATACTGGAGTGGGTTTCCATTTCCTTCTCCAGGAGATCTCCCCGACCCAGGGATTGAACCTGAGTTTCCTGCATCACAGGCAGATTCTTTACCAACTGAGATATGAGGGAAGCCCCAAAGAGGCAATAACCACTGATAAGAAAAGGTTTGCTGAACACTAATGAGTCCAAACCAGACCAGAGCTCATTTTTTTGTGTGCTGAAGCTAAGTGTGCTTGGCTTTGTGATGTCCTCTGTACTGCTGGGAAGCCTGCAAGAAGCAGCTGGGAAAATGGGCAGAAGAGTTGATCCAGGGCTACACATGGATGCAACAGATTTTTGAAGTTAGTTAGGGGTAAGGATGGAGAAGGCAATGGCAACCTACTCCAGTACTCTTGCCTGGAAAATCCCATGGACAGAGGAGCCTGGGAGGCTGCAGTCCATGGGGTTGCTAGGAGACTGAGCGACTTCACTTTCACTTTTCCCTTTCATGCATTGGAGAAGGAAATGGCAACCCACTCCAGTGTTCTTGCCTGGAGAATCCCAGGGACGGGGGAGCCTGGTGGGCTGCCGTCTATGGGGTCGCACAGAGTCGGACACAACTGAAGCGACTTAGCAGCAGCAGCAGGGGTAAGGATATAAAAAATACTCTTGATTGTGGTATTAGAGTGGTATCCCAGAGCTCTAGGACAAGTAGTGCAGGAAGCTGAGCTTGGAGGCAGCTAGAGGTTGGGAGAATCAGGAGGAGCAAGTGCCTGAGGGGCCAGAGGTGAATAGTAAAATATTCAGTTTAAAGGAAAAAAGAGAAGGACTTCCCTGGCAGTCCAGTGGTTAAGATTTCACCTTCCAATGCAGGGGGAGCACGGGTTTAGTCTCTTTTTTGGGAGCTAAGATCCCAGATGCTTTGAGGCCAAAAAAACCAAAAAGAAAAAAAGCCCAATCCCATAACACATAAGCAATATTGTAGCACAGTCAATAAGGATTTTTAAAATGGTCCACATCAAGAAATAAAAGAGAGAGAAGAGTATGAATGAGGAAGAAGGAGGAGAGGCTGTTGTGGGCAAAAGTGTAGTGTTTTCACCCTTACCTAGTTCATTCATATGTTCATTCATTCAGTAAAAATATTTATTTTTGTTATTATTATACAAAATATTTATATTTTATTATATTAGATGGAAAAAAAACCTCCAATCTTGGAAATTAAACATTTTACTTAAAAAATTCCTTATTTTAAAGCTTTAGACCAATTTATATATACTTAATTTGGTTTTTAACATAAATCAATTATTTAAAAGGGATAAAGAAGAATTAATGAATTGTTCTACACTTTTTCTCATAGCTAGGTTTTCTTCCATCTTCTGTAGTAGTAAAAGTTGAAATTTTCAGTTAGCCTAATGCTGTAATATACACAATATTTTACAATAAAATGAAATTTAAAATGGAAATTCAAGTGAAGTTCCCAACCTGAGTTTCTTTTAGCTTTACACACATATATTTATTTACCTCACTGTAGCTTTCTTCTTTCCCTAATTACCATCTTTTATTCCCGTTTCCATGTATCCACTGTAAAGCAGACCCAAAGGTATCTATTTATGAGATTCCAGATCAGTCTGCTTGATGAGAAGAACCCACAGAGTCATAACAGACACATTTATTAGCTTATGATGTTTCTGCTTCTACAAGTAACAAACTTTTCGTACTGTTTGTATCTTTTATTAGGAGAGCTGCAAGTACTCTAAAAGAATGTCGTTATGTTCTCTTAAGGAATCTAAATGAGCAGATTAATTCCACGTATGCAACTTGGGAATGCTCACAGATTTCTGGAACTATATTGAAATTTCAGAATTCCCTGTGGTGGTTATATAATGTACTCCTTGAAGCAGCAGCACATCTAGGACTGAACTAGAATGCAACCCATTTGCCAAAAAGCCATCTTTTAATCCTACTGAGATCCTTCTTTTCTCTATTTCATGAAGTTAACAGCTTTGACATTAAAGAAGCTTTTTGTTATAAAAGATTTTTCTTTCTGCCTCTCTCCCCATCCCTTTTTTGCATCTGTTTTTCAAATTATCTGGGTGTGATGACACGTTAATAGTTTTCTCTTACCTCCCTATTCCAACTTCCTCCACCAAATTCCAAAATAATTTGTCTCATCGAATAAAATCAAGATCATCCAGCCTTAAAGCAATCCATTAAGAGATCCTTGGCTTATATTGTTCTAGTCCTTTCTTTTTTTTTAAATAGAGAAAATTGCATGTGACTACTCTTTAAAAAAATGGTGGTGAGAGTTACATAATATAAAACATACGTTTAACATACAGTTCAGTGGCACCAAGTACATTCACGTGGCTGTACAACTCCCACACTCATTCATCTCCCGAATCTTACCTTTCTAAACTGAAACTCTGTTCCCACTGAACACCATGTCTCAATTCTCCTTCCCCAACACCTGGCCCCAGGCATCTCCCAATGTACTTTCTGACTCATGAATCTGACTATTCTAGGTACCTTGTGTAATCTATTCCTTTCCATTACAACAAAGGAAAACTGATAAAGTGCCCTCAGCCTTCTGGAATATCCCCCACCCCTAGAAGCACTACACTGTCTTACCATATGTCAGAGAGCTTTGAATTGGGTACTGTAGGGGAGGGGGGAAAAAAACAACTTTCCTCTACTGGCTTAAATTCAGCGGCTGGATTTGTGATTGAAAGTACAAAATCTCTAGCTTTTTCTTGAGTACATTCCGACTCAGTAGGTCTGAGGTAGGAAATGGAATTTTTAAAAAAAAATCAGGCAGCCGAAGAGAATCCTATGACCAGAGAGATGAAAAAAAGCACTGAGATAGGTGGTTTTTATCCCCCTTTTGAGATGAAGATATGAAGGTTTTCTAGAGCTACACTACTCAGCATGGTTGTCACTAACCATGGTTGTTAAAGTTAACTACAAGTCATGAAATATTATTCAGTTTCTCCGTCACACTAGCCACATATTTCAAGTAAATCAACAGCCTCATGTGACTAGCAGCTACTGTACTACATAGAGCAGAGGTGGGATATCTTCATCATGGCAATATTGTCTGTTAAATGAGACTGCCCCAGAGATAAAGTAACTTGCCTACAATCATATAACTAATAAGTTATGGAACCAAATTAATGGGTATTTGGATGCACACGTCTCAGAATTTTTGACCACTGTAAGTCCAGCCTCGTTCAGGAGGATCTGCTCAGTGCGGAGACTGAGCCAGCTTTCTCCAGAGATATCTGAAACCCCAGAAGTCTCTCATTTTGGGTGTTGGTTCTGAAACCAAATGAGCCCTCTGAGTGCTTGGTGTAAAACCTCAAATGGTGACATAGCTGGGGGACTGCGGACAGATGACAGCCACTAATAGGATTGCACAATAAGTCAACTTTGCATCCATGGGAGCAGTCCACCTCTGATCTACATTCAGTCAACCACAGAAGTCCATCTTGTCCAAGATAGAATCTCCTTTTAAAATGTTTCCCTTTTGCCAAGTGGAAGTAACAGTTTCTCTTCTCATATCTAGACAGTGCTTCACGTACTCACATGCTTCAATTATAAGTCAGTGATTTGGATTTAGGAAATGATTTGGATTTTATTTTCTTGTTGTAGAAACAATGTTATAACTATTAGCTTAGTTACCATCTGGCCAACAAAAATCTGCAATGATGCAAAGAAATGATGCACCTGAATAGTAATAAGAAAGTAGAAACACAGTTATATATGACTGCCATTTACCACTCTTCTTTTGTGAGATTATACAATGTACATTCTAATATACATTCTTTCTTTAAAATTTACTTATTTCTAATTGAAGGTTAATTGTTTTACAATATCATGCTGGTTTCTGCCATACATCAACACAAATCAGGCATGGTATACAGATATCCCCTCCCTCTTGACCCTCCCTCCCACCTCCCCCTCTGATATACATTCTTGCACAAAAGGCACATATACAATGATTCTTTAGCACATTGCTTATACTAGACAGAGGAAACTAAGTATCAACAGTAGAGGACTGAATAAACCCGTGGTTCTAAACTTCTCCTGCATCAGATTTACTTGGAGGACTTTCCAAAACACAGATTGCTGAGCCCCGCCTCCAGAATTTCTGATTCAGTAGGTCTGGGCTGGTCCTGAAATCTGCATTTCTAACGAGTTTTAAAGTGATGCTGATGAGGCTGGCTTAGGGCCCACACTTCAGGAAGCATCAAATTAAACAACTGGTTCATCCATATAATGGAATACCATGCGCTGTGCTGTGCTTAGTTGCTCAGTCGTGTCTGACTCTTCATGACCCCACGGGCTGTAGCCTGCCTAGCTTCTCTGTTGATGGAATTCTCCAGGCCAGAATACTGGAGTGGATAGCCTTTTCCTTCTCCAGGAGATCTTCCTAACCCAGGGATCGAACCCAGGTCTCCCACATTGCAGGCGGATTCTTTACCATCTGAGCTTCCAGGAAAGCCCATGCACAGGTTTAAAAAAGGAATAAGGAATGAGGACACTTTCTGTGTACTAGTATTGAAAAGTTTTCAGTATATGCTGTTACATGAAAAGCAAGTTTCAAAAAAGTGTATAAATATGCTACACTGCATATTTATAACCTTTGTGTAATAAATTGTTAAAAATAAGAATATATACATACATACATGCGCAGGAAAGATGTATTAGAAACTAGTAAAAGTTGTTGCATTTAAGAGATAGTCAGAAATGGAATGGACAAGAATGAGGTGGGAGGAATATATCTCAAAGTATACCTCTTTTTATTTTGTTTTTGAACTACTTAAATATTGTCATTCATTGTTCAGTTGCTAAGTTATGTCTGACTCTTTGAGACCCCATGGGCTGCAGCACGCCAGGCTTCCTTATCCTTTGCTACCTCCCGGAGTTTGCTCAAACTCATGTCCATTGAGTCAGTGATGCTATCTAACCATCTCATCCTCTACCGCCCCCTTTTTCCTCTTGCCCTTAATCTTTCCCATCTTGAATATTACCTATTTAATTAAACAATTAAAAATAAAATGAATGAAAGATAAAGAAATCATTCAAGGCCAATGATTCCCAATAGGGGCTGGAAGAGCCATTTCACAATTTTTAATGGCATTTCTTCAAATATTTGCTACTAATTATTGAGGGCTTATCATGTACCAGGCACTTTGCCAGGTGTTTCACATGAATTATTCCTTTGATTCTTAGAATTCTATTTCTGAGATGTGCAGGATTCAAAACAACTCAATTTCTACTTTCTCCTGAACTATAAGCATTTCTTCTCTGCTTTAATGTCCACATCTGTAATATAGGTATATAAGTTAATAACATAGGTATATAATTCAATAACATAAAGGGTTTAGGATGCTAACTTATTATTTCCTTAGAGCTAGTATACTTCTTTGAAACATGGCTTTAGCTCTTCCTGTCCACTTCCATCAGCACCTTGCTATCATACATTCTGCACTTAGGAGCGTGGGGTAAACCCTCCTATGGGTCTCTCCAGGCTCAAGGATCTCATTTTGGGAGATATCTAGCTGTACAACAGTAGGGCCCTACACCTCCATATAGTGTCTAAGGTAGTGGAAAGTTTGTAGCTGATAAATTCTCACCATCTCTACTCACTGAAAACCTAAAAACTCTTAAAGGATCCAATCAAATATTCCTCCTTCATGAAGGTAGAAACCATGTTTTTGATGCTTTTCTTTTAATGCTCCTCATTGCCTTATGTCATAGTCATTTGAATATAACTATGGGTGCTCCTTAGCAGCAGCAGCAGCTCCTGGAGAAGGAAATAGCCCCTACTCCGGTATTCTTGGCTGGGAAATCCCATGGACAGAGGAGCATGGTGGGTTGCAGTCCATGGTGTCGCAAGAGTTGGACATAATGTCTAAGCAACAGCAACAGCAGCAACACCTGCCATTTCTTTTTTCTAGGTCGTATACTCCTTGACCTCATGGACTCTTGCTTGACTTTATCAGTTGTTGAATTTGGAAAGGACCTTAAATGTAAAAGGAGCTAATTATTTGTTGGATTGCATTGGAGAGCCAATTGCAAGTGTAAAATGCAATTACTCTTTAGCCTGCTTTGGCATTAGCACCACAACGTCTACCCCCATTTTTTTGAAGTTATTCTGCCTTTCAGATTTTGTTTTCATCTATTGTCTGCCAGCCCCCCATATCATATTATTCTATTAAAAAAAAAATTAGGGGAAAGCACTGTATACTGTAGTATTGATATTTCTATTGTATTGAATACCTATTTCCATGCAAACTGCTTTCAATACTGAATTTTCCTAGATCTTTTAATTAAGAAAAGAATACATTGCAGTGGCTACAAAAATTATTTTAAAATGAAGAGTTTTGAGAAAATGTACAGGGATTCAAACTGAATAACACTAATTTAATGAACTCTTAATGAATCACAAATCTTAGAGTTTTAATTTGATAATGAACTAATTATAGGTGGGGTGAAAATGCAAACAAACCCAATTTACTCTATCCATATATTTTCCAGATCTGTTGAACAGGAGCATAAAAACATTTTCTAAACTGATATAGCTCATTTGATTTAATTCCCACATAGAATTAAAATGTGACTTCATGTTGGGATTTAATCAGCTTTAGAGTGTGGACTGTGTGTGAAGTGTGAATGAGAATTTTTAAACTTTCGGCAGAAGATATGATTGAGTATATAGAAAATCCAAGATAATTTAAAGATAAATTAAGAGTTTAAAAAAGTTCCTGGATATAGGTCAAACATATAAAAGTTGAGCTAGTAATAACCAATTAGAAAATGTAAGAGAAAAAAGATTCTATTCATTAAATAGCAAGAAAAGTCTATTTGAAATTGGGATTTAGAAATAAATCTAACAAAGATGTGCAAAAAACTTTATGAATAAAAGTGACAAAATATTATCAAAGAACATTAAAGAAGACTTTAATAAATGAAGAATTATGCCATGCTAATGAGTGGGAACAGAGCTTCTGCCTAGGATAGTCACAATATGAGGTGTCTAGTCAAGGTCCTGCATCCCAGGAAAGAACAGCTTTCTTGTAGAGATACTAGGGCCTTCCCTGGTGGCTCAGTTGGTAAAGAATCCACCTGCAATGCAGGAGACTTGGGTTCGATCCCCAGTTGGGAAGATCCCGTGGCGAAGAAGATGGCTAGAATACTGGAGTGGACACTCCAGTGAGTACTCCAGTATTAGGCCTAGTAAATCCCATGGACAGAGGAGCCTGGTGGGCTACAGTCCATGGGGTCGCAAAGAATCTGACGCAACTAAACAATAACAACAAATAGAGAAGAGACAAGAGAAACAAGAGAAACTTTGTTGAAGACATTTCAGATATCCTACGGATGATGGGCTTGGTCCATAGCAGTACCTTTTAACCTTGATTTGGTACAAAACAGATTCTTAGTCAGTAGACAAGAAGATCTACCTAATTAGTGCATTTCCCAGGAAGCTGTATGGTATTAGCCAGCAGAGACAGCAGCTTTAATTGAGACGGTGATACCACTTAATTGGAACACCTTAATGAGATTAAGGGGTACTCAGATAAGGTCAACTTGTTTTCCCTGTGCCCAGAGCTTTGCTGGATCTCTGCCTTCTGGCTGGCAACCCCTGCCAATTGGATATAGCTGAGCCAAATGCTTTTACTGTCCTTCATAAATCACTTAAGGGAATATTTTAAATACAGACTCCATGTATTTCAGAGAGTATTCTGAAACACATTGGCATGCAGATTCTACTGATAAATTAAGAACTCATTACACTGAAGCCCTAGATATTTGCTTTGCTTTTAACATGTTGACCCAACAGTTTAATATACATTAAATGAAATAAATTGATAATTGTGCTGGGACTCAATAATGTATTTCAATTGATTATATCTATATTAGTCAGAGTGAGAGAGAGAGACAGGAGAGATGTTTTAAATAAGAAATTTGACTCACTGCGATTCTGGAGGCTGACAGGTCCCAAGGTCTGAGGTCAGAGAACCAGAGCTGATGGTGGAGCTCCAGTCTGAAAGTCAGCCTTGAGAGCCAGGAAGAGGTGATGTTTCGATGTAAGGCCTGCTGCTACTGCTACTAAGTTGCTTCAGTCGTGTCCAACTCTGTGTGACCCCATAGACGAAAGCCCACCAGGCTCCCCTGTCCTTGGGATTCTCCAGGCAAGAACATGGAGTAGGTTGCCATTTCCTTCTCCAGTGCATGAAAGTGAAACGTGAAAGTGAAGTCGCTCAGTCGTGTCTGACTCTTAGTGACCCCATGGACCGCAGCCTACCAGGCTCCTCCACCTATGGGATTTTCCAGGCAAGAGTACTGGAGTGGGGTGCCGTTGCCTTCTCCGAATGTAAGGCCAGAGGCTGGCAAAGACCAGTGTCCCAGCTCAAGATCGTCAGGCTGGAGGAAATTGCCTCTTACTCAGCCTTTTTGTTCTATTCAGGTCTTTAACTGAATGGATGAGGCCTACTCACATTGGGGAGGACAATGTTCATGACTCAGTTCACTCAGTTTAGTATTTACAAATACCTCATCCAGAAGCACTCTCAAAGGCACCCTCCTGAATGATGTTTGAACATATACCTGGACATCTCACAGCCCACTAAAGCTGACACATAAAATTAACCATAACAACATCTTTTTACCTCAATTTAGGATCATTACACAACGCTTCATGACAATGTGGTTTTTATTACAAAAGAGTACTTACATTCCTCCATAGTCGAAATGAAATGCTTGAATTCCTCCATAAACATCAGTGTAGTATTAATAGAGAGAAAAACTCTGCTAAAAACATTGACAAAGATTTTTGTAAATTTTCATGTGTGCTATTACTTACTAGTTTTGTGATCATGGGTCGATTAATTTCTTGATCTGAAAATGGGAAAAGGTTGGAAATGACTGTTATGATCCCATCCACCTCTAGAAGTCTGTAACCTTTGATCTTTTCATCAATATATGGAAGTTGAAATATGGTTGACCTTGGCATGTCTGTACTACTGTCCAGATGAACTCAAATCTCTTTTGTTGGGTGAAAGGTAGTCTCAGTTATCTACAGTTTTATGTCATATTTCATCCCTTTGGTAGCTAGTTTAGAACAAGTGAATTACCTGTGAGGCTTGGCCTCCAAGCAGAACTAATTTTATAAGGTTTTACCATGTTTATTAAGCACCATGAGAACTCACTTTATGGAAGAGCAATTCCTATAGAAAAATGGATGATTTAAATAACCTAGGACTAAAAATATATAACCTGGTGCTGTCTCAATAGTACTGTTGGGGTTTTTGGTGGAGTTTTTCTGTTTCTGTTTTTAGAGCATCACATGCAATAGCTTTCAGTTAATTTTTCACTGGTGTACATTACTCAAGAATTTTCAAATTTAGTGATTAACTGATACACTGGCTGGCAATCGTTAGGTTGGCAAAAAAGCAAAATTGGAAGTGTTTGAGCTATCATCAAGAAAATTGTGTTCAGAGGACCCAATGCTTGACTGAATCAAGTGGACAGGAGTCAGAACCATTTTGGCAGTTTTGAAATTCATGTGAGGTTAAGAAAGAGCATGCTAAAATAATTTTCCATAATGAGTACTTGATCTGCCTTGTAAATAGTTTCAAAAAATCATGAATGTTGAAAATGTTGAATAGTTTGCAAAGTTTTCCTGAACTTTCTGAAACTTACCAATGCCACCTTTAATTTTCTAGCAGAGTCCACTCCTTGTTGTTACCTATCTTTTCAGACTAACAAAACGCAAGCATATCTGTGTCTCAGACATAGTTTTCTACCATCTTTTTTTACATTAATGGCATAGATTCTTGAAGATAAGAAGTAAAACCTGTAACAGAAGGCATTTCAGGCAAAAATCATTCTGTCCAGGAAGAAGAAAAATGGAATAAAATAAAAAATAAAGGACATAGTTAGGAAAAAACCCAGAATCTGGATAAGACACCAGAGAACCTTCTGGAAGGGGAATCACTTAGTGATTCCTAAGCTTGTTGCCTGGTTAAAGTCTGGCATGACTTCTTTTAATGTGCATGCTGTGTTTATTTGTATGGTTGAAATCTCAAAGAAAATATTATTTTCAGGATTTGGGAATAATATGAGAGACTCTGATAACATATGTGCATAAAATTAATAACCATAATTAGACTCAAAAAGAGCAAAGGGAATTTTCATTTTTTTGGTTTCTGCATTTTAGTTTTATATTTTCTTCAAGGTTGTTTAATGGGTGAAATATTAGTATTCTTCCTAAATTCATAATTTTATGATGCTTTCTGAAAAAGTTGCTAGGTCAGATTCGCTTAGTAGTCTTTTTCACACTCTTTCCTCTCCTTTTTGTTAAAAAAAAAAAAATAGCCAATCTGCAACTTCCTTAGGGGAGATTAGATAGTTTAGAGAAGTGGCAAAATAAATAAGATTCACTCTCATCAAATGTGTCATGAGGAAATTGGAGGCATGCTGTGAAGTAATGGCAAAATAATCTTGAAAATTTCCAAGCGCTTTTCCCAAATGAAATGGAAGAAAATTTAAAGTTATCGTTCATCTAATTACGGTTAAAAATAAATGTGTGCCAGCCATCAAGACAATATGGTACTGGCACAAAGACAGAAATATAGATCAATGGAACAAAATAGAAAGCCCAGAGATAAATCCACACACCTATGGACACCTTATCTTTGACAATGGAGGTAAGAATATACAATGGATAAAGACAATCTCTTTAACAAGTGGTGCTGGGAAAACTGGTCAACCACTTGTAAAAGAATGAAACTAGAACACTTTCTAACACCATACACAAAAATGACCTCAAAATGTATTAAAGAAATAAACGTAAGACCAGAAACTATAAAACTCCTAGAGGAGAACATACGCAAAACACTCTCCGACATAAATCATAGCAGGATCCTCTATGACCCACCTCCCAGAATATTGGAAATAAAAGCAAAAATAAACAAATGGGATCTAATTAAACTTAAAAGCTTCTGCACAACAAAGGAAACTATAAGCTAGGTGAAAAGACAGCCTTCAGAATGGTAGAAAATAATAGCAAATGAAGCAACTGACAAACAACTAATCTCAAAAATATACAAGCAACTCCTGCAGCTCAATTCCAGAAAAATAAATGACCCAATCAAAAAGTGGGCCAAAGAACTAAACAGACATTTCCCCAAAGAAGACATACAGATGGCTAACAAACACATGAAAAGATGCTCAACATCACTCATTATCAGAGAAATGCAAATCAAAACCACTATGAGGTACCATTTCACGCCAGTCAGAATGCCTGCGATCCAAAAGTCTACAAGTAATAAATGCTGGAGAGGGTGTGGAGAAAAGGGAACCCTCTTACACTGTTAGTGGGAATGCAAACTAGTACTGCCACTATGGAGAACAGTGTGGAGATTCCTTAAAAAACTGGAAATAGAACTGCCTTATGACCCAGCAATCTCACTGCTGGGCATACACACCGAGGAAACCAGAAGGGAAAGAGACACATGTACCTCAATGTTCATCACAGCACTGTTTATAATAGCCAGGACATGGAAGCAACCTAGATGTCCATCAGCAGACGAATGGATAAGAAAGCTGTGGTACATATACACAATGGAGTATTACTCAGCCATTAAAAAGAATACATTTGAATCAGTTCTAATGAGGTGGATGAAACTGGAGCCAATTATACAGAGTGAAGTAAGCCAGAAAGAAAAACACCAATACAGTATACTAACGCATATATATGGAATTTAGAAAAATGGTAACAATAACCCTGTATGCGAGACAGCAAAAGAGACACAGATGTATAGAACAGACTTTTGGACTCCTGTGGGAGAGGGAGAGGGTGGGATGATTTGGGAGAATGGCATTAAAACATGTATAATATCATATAAGAAACGAATAGCCAGTCCAGGTTCGATGCAGGATACTGGGTGCTTGGGGCTGGTGCACTGGGATGACCCAGAGGGATGGTACGGGGAGGGAGGTGGGAGGGAGGTTCAGGATGGGGAACACGTGTACACCCGTGGCGGATTCATGTTGATATGTGGCAAAACCAATACAATATTGTAAAGTAATTAACCTCCAATTAAAATAAATAAATTTATATTAAAAAAAGAATAAATGTGTGCATACAAGTATGGGCATATATTTATTTTTCTAACACTGTGATTGATTTCTTTCTCTAAAAAAGAGGAGACCAGACTTAAGATCCTACAAGTTCTCAAAAACTATTCTCTGGAATAGCTGACTACAGTAGGGTTTTTATTTTCCATAGAGTAAGGTAGTGGGGGATTGTAAGTTTTAAAATGGTAGTGTTAAGGGCTTCCATGGTGGCTCAGATGGTAAAGCATCTGCCTGCAATACAGAAGACCCAGGTTCAATCCCTGAGTTAGAAAGATACCCTGGAGAAGGAAATGGCAGCCCACTCCAGTATTCTTGCCTGAAAAATTCCATGGACAGAGGAACCTGGTGGGCTACAGTCCATGAGGTCGCAAAGAGTCAGACATGACTGAGCGACTTCACTTTCACTTTCCTCCCATAGATAGCCCCTCTCATTTCTCTCATACTAACCTGTTGAAGTGTTGTTCTACTAAGTATACAGTGCACATGGAAACCTTCATTTAGTTCAGTAGATCATTTGTAGAAAATACTGCTTTCACTTCTGCCTCATCAACTGGTGTTGGTGCCTGACCCCTTATCCAGCATCTGTTTATACATGTGGATTCATTGAATGCACTTAATGGGCTAAGCTTTGTGGCCATATTAAAGATATGGTGCCTGCTTTTAGAATACGGATTGGAAAAAAAAAGTGAGAGTCTTTAACAGTCCAAGGGCAAGTATACTCAGAATTGAGAATTTCTATGAGTGTCAGTTTTGGAAATGAGGAAAGTATTCTATTATTTGTTCCTAAGTATATCTGCTTTCTATCCATAGTCCGGGGAGGGTCCTAGCAGGACTCATATGTTTAATATAAGCTCTTGAGAATGCAAATATGTGTTTGTCTTCTGAATAACTGAAGTAAATCACAGAGAACTTAAGTTGGTCTATGTGTCTCATTTCTAACTCAGAGTAGAATTTCTGCCAGGTAGGATACAGGGACCTGCTGGCATCAACGCTGCCCGTGAAGAATTTTTGTATTACAGTCTAAGAAAACCTTCCACTCAAGTTCCAATAATAAATGTGCTTAAAAGATAAAACATCATTTAGTTCCGTTATGGAGAATCCAATTTATCCCAGTTCTCTAAGGCATTTCCTAGAAGAAAGAGAAAGTCCTTGGGCATTATTCTGTGTAATTAGCTTTTTGCACCTTGCATTGTGAATTGGGATTTCTGATTTCTTCCCCCTACAGTGCAAAGTGATGGTGCTTAGAAACCTGAAACTAAAGCAGATGTTACAATTCATTAGTATTTTAAACTTTTATAATCTGAGAAACTCTGGGGCAAATAATAGATTTATTATGCTCTGTTTTATAAATATTAAAAATATTTTATTTTCAGAGGGACTTTTTTCATTCTCCCAAATTAATCTTCACTTGAAACCTCAACAGGTCTTACGAAAGTGTGCCAAAGGCCTAGTTAACCCTTTTCTCATTCCTGAATTTGCCTCAGTTTCCAGGAAACAGCCACCTTGTTCAGGAACTTTTTTTTTTTTAATTTCTGTATTTTTCTGTTTCAAGTAACAATAGAAATGTAATACTGAAAATTGTGATTTGGGAGGGTAATACAGGAAAAACCAAAGGTGAAGTGTTAAGTAAATAAAACTAGATATAAAATGTTATCATCTCAACTATTTAAAAAATAATTGAAAAAAGGTAAGAAGGAGATATAGCAAAAGTAATGTTTGGATTTTCTGTATCTTACTGTAACTCCTGAGCTACTTTTCTCAAAGTAATTGAAACAGGATGGAATATGAATATTTCAGAGAAGATATTTTAATATGCCATAGTTGTTTTGATCCTGGAAATGATGGAGGAACTATGAATAATCCACAAGAAACAATATCTATCAAGGAAGAAAGCTATTGATAAAGGATAGAATTGAGATAAACTACTTCAAGACTAGAATGTTGATAAAGAACCTTCTAGAATGAGAATATATACAAATCTGTCAGGCTCTTCAGACTTCATATAAGTTTTATCTAGGCCTTTGTATATTTCCCATTTCTATAAACTGGTCAAGAAAAACACACAAACCAAGAAAAACTTTTGTTTTTACGTAATTCCCCATATATAATTTCAGGGACAAAACTGATATAAAAGCTTAAACAGAATTAACCTATAAGAGCCAGATTTGAAACAAAAGAATTATGCTATGAGAGTGCAGTTTTTAAAAGTCGCTTTATTCTTTTAAATGAATATATCATTATATGTGGCTGATATAATGAATATATCATTATATATAAGTGGTTGGATAGCATCACTGACTCAATGGATGTGAACTTAGGCAAACTCTGGGAGATAATGAGGGACAGGCAGGCCTGGTGTCCATGGGGTTGCAAAGAGTCGGACACAACTGAGCGACCGAACAGCAACAATCATTATATACATGCTCACAAGATTTACATAGCTTATGTGATACTGTTAACAAACTGGTACATCACACACACAGAACAGCTCAGCAGTCTTCTCACAATGTTAAAAACCACCACCAACAAGAAAACCCTTACAGAAGGACAGGATTTGTTAAGCGTAATCTGTACTGAAGTCATAAGCACTGTCTTTCTCTTCAGTCTTTTTATCCAAGACGAAGATGGTGTAGGCTGCTCAGCTGCTTCAGACTCCTCAGATAGTGCCTTGCGGGCCTCTTCAGGAGGGGACGTGTCTGAGCTTTTTTTTAATCACCTTCCTCGTCAACACTTTCCTGGTCAGTGTTGACATCTTCATAATCCTCCCCCTGCTCCTGCTTCTGCTTTTCTGTTTCAGCAGTTCTTCAGGTATGTCCTTTTCCTCTGTTACTCCATTGACCAGACCCAACAACTGGAAAAGCTTGCTACCGGCTAACCGAGGACCCCTCACGGATTGCATGCTGTGTAAGAGTACGTGTGTGTTTGTGTGTGTGTGCACGCATGCGTGTGTGTGTTCAGTCATATCCAACTCTTTGCAATCCCATGGAGCCCTGCCAGGCTCCTCTGTCCATGGGATTTCCTAGGCAAGAATGCTGGAATGGGTGGCCATTTCCTACTCCAGGTTATCTTCCTGACCCAGGAAGCTTGTGTAAGAATACATATTTTTAATAATAAGTAGTCAAACTGAGAACTGGACCTTACTCCTTTCTTAGGGTACTGGCATAGATTTCATGATTCTGATGCGCTGTAATTTACTTTACTCAAATATTTACTTAGCTATTCTTTCATTCATTCAACAAACATTTACTGAGTGCACAAATAAAAGTATACACTTGGAGGAGAGATGAGCTATATTTAAACAGCTGTAGCAAAAGTGGTGTATTTTGGGGAGAATACAAAAGAAGGTGAGTGTTTCCAGCTGGGGAGAGCCAGGAAGTTTTCTTCTTGGCTTGGGATTCCCACCTGGGCTTGAAGTAAGGGAGAAAGGAGGGGTGAAGGCATGGCCATGTACTGGGGATGAGAAGCGTTAGTTTGAGTAGGAGAGGTGGGAAGTAAAAGAGAGCTGGAGCCAGATCACAGGGCCTTTGGTGCCAGTCTGGGTGATTACTCTTCTAGGCAATGTGGAACTGTTGAAGATTTTTATGAAGGAATTAACATGGTCTTGCAACAACATGTCAAATGAAACTTGTCAAGCCAGGATACAGAGGATTATGGCCTATGACTATGAGGTGTGCCCCTTAAGGCTTTCAAAAGAGTTGCCTGGGAAAATTAAAGGCAAGACTTGGTTCTGAAGGACAGTTCCCTACTTTAATATTTGGGCCTTGACAACTCGTGTCGGGGCTTTCTCTTGAATGGGACCATGGTGGCCAGAGAGGATTCAGCCTCTCCTGTTCTGTTGCATCGACTCTAGACTCATTCTGGCCACTTCCCAGAATCTTGCCTTTGCAATAGGGAGCAAGCTTTGGCTATTTCCTGTAATCCTCCAGGATGTATGTATTAGCAGTGGCATTTCCCCCCGCCCCACTCTGGTTTTGACTTCTTTGTTCCTGTTTTAGAACTAAGAGCTACAAAAGTTTTTTAGTCTGTTTTGTTTTTTGCTGTGCTGGGATCTTGAGATAGGGCAGATTAAGACACTTGTACATTGTTTTTTGCAATATAATAAAGACTTGATTGAAGGTATGGTGGTTGGGATGGGGAAAAGGAGGTGGATTCAAGAAATGTTATGAAAATAGAAGTGACAAGATCTGATGACTGAATATGGGAGCAAGGGAAAAGGAATCAATAATAGTGCTGAGTTTTGAACCTGTATGAATTCAGATGCTTTTAAAAGAGCCAGAAGATACTTTTCTTATTTTTACAAAGTTGAACTGAAGCTAAATGTTGTGGACAGAGCTCTCGTGGAGGTTTCTTTTAACTTCAGTGATGATTACCCTGAAGGGTATTAAGACCAGCCTGGTCAAGTAAATTGCACCAGCCCAAGGCCCAGTACAGGCTGTAATACTTAAGTAGGATTAGAAGAAATATGCCTGTGACCAAAATGCTGGTACAAGAAAATGTGGAAGAAGCCCTTTGTGGTTCTAGTCTTCATATTATTGAGTAACTTCCTTTTAGAGAAATACCTGGCAGTGTGTTTCAAAAACAATTTAGGCAAGAGAATATGATACTAAATTGCAGAGGGTGGAGAGGAAGGTAATACAATATTCAAGAATCTTGAGAACTGTGGAAACAAGCTGGGTTAAGCAGAAATTATTTTATGTGGTGCCTGTGGGCTGATCCACTTATTTGAATGCCCTTATGGTGGTATATTAAATAATAGTAGTAATAGTCAAAATTTATTGAGTATCTAAAGTGTCTGATACTGCTCTAGGTACTTTTTAACCTGCAGAATATCCCACTGAATACTTATAAAGCACTGTGAAAATGAGTGTCTTATAATCCCCATTTTATAAGTGACAAAATTGAGGCTCACACATTTTTCACAGAACTAGAAGAAATAATCCTAAAGTTCATATGGAACCATAAAAGACCCAGAATTGCCAAGGCAATCCCTAGGAAAAAAAGAACAAATCAGGAGGCATAACCCTCCCAGACTTCAGAAAATACTACTAAGCTATAGTAATCAAAACAGTGTGGTTTTAGAATAAAAACAGACAAATGAATCAATGGAGCGGAATAGAGAGTCCAGAAGGAAACCTACACACCTATGGTCAATTAATTTTTGACAAAGGAGGCAAGAATATACTCTAGGGAAAAGACAGTTTCTTCATCAGGTGGTGCTGGGAAAATTGGACTGCTGCATGTAAATCAATGGAGTTAGAACACACCCTCTCACCATTCACAAAAATAAAAC
The DNA here is from genome assembly GCF_027580195.1 of Bos mutus. Taxonomy (NCBI): domain Eukaryota; kingdom Metazoa; phylum Chordata; class Mammalia; order Artiodactyla; family Bovidae; genus Bos; species Bos mutus. The sequence goes on from NC_091632.1 coordinate 20,181,192, forward strand.
TCAAAATGGCTGAAGACTTAAACATAAGACATGACACCATAAAACTACTAGAAGAGAACATGGGCAAAACATTCTCTGACATAAATCGTACTAATGTTTTCTTAGGACGGTCTCCCGCACTGCTCTCAGTTGCTCAGTTGTGTCCTACTCTGCAAGCCCATGGACTATAGCCCACCAGGCTCCTATGTCCATGAATTTCCTAGGCAAGAATACTGGAGTGGGTTGCTAATTCCTTCTCCAGGGGATCTTCTGAACCCAGGGATTGAACCAGTGTCTCTTGAGTCTCCTGCACTGGCAGGCAGATTCTTTACCACTGTGCCACTTGGGAAGCCCCAAAGCAATACAAATAAAAACAAAAATAAACAAATGGGACCTAATCAAAGTTGCAAACCTTTGCACAGCAAAGGAAACCATAAACAAAGCAAAAAGACAACTGACAGAATGGGAGAAAATATTTCAAATGATGCGACTGACAAGTGTTTAATTTCCAAAATATACAAATAGCTCATACAATTCAACAATGAGAAAACAGACAGTCCTACCCCAAAATGGGCAGAAGACCTAAATAAGCATTTCTCTAAAGAAGACATACAGATGGCCAATAGACACATGAAGATACTCAACATTTCTCTAATTATTAGAGAAATGCAAATATCAAAACTACAAACAGGTACCACCTCACACCAGTCAGAATGGCCATGGTTAAACAGTCTACAAATAACAAATGCTTGAGAGGATGTGGAGAGAAAGAGAACCCTCCTATATACTGTTGGTGGGAATATAAGTTAGTGTAGCCACTGTGGGTCCATTGACAGATGAATGGATAAAAATACAGTACGGCTATACGATGGAGTATTACTCAGCCATTAAAAAGAATGAAATAAGGTCATTTGCTGCAAAATGGATGGACCTAGAGATTATCATGCTAGGTGAAATAAATCAGAAAGAGGAAGACAAATAGCATACAATATCACTTGTATGTGAAATCTAAAATAAGACAAGTGAGCCTATTTATGAAACAGAAGCAGAATCACAGACATAGAGTACTGATTGGTGGTTGCCAAGGGGAAGGTGCTTGGGAAAGGGATGGAGTGGGAGGTCGGGGTTAATAGATGTAGGCTTTTATATATGGAATGAATAAACTGTAAGGTCCTACTGTATGGCATAGAGAACTATGTTCAATATCCTATGATAAACCATAATGGAAAAGAATAATAAAAAGAATGTATGCAGCCACGAAATTAAAAGATGCTCCTTGGAAGGAAAGCTATGACAATCCTAGGCAGTGTATTAAAAAACAAAGACATCACTTTGCCGACAAAGGCCCATATAGTCAGAGCTATGGTTTTTCCAGTAGTCATGTACAGAAGTGAGAGTTGGACATAAAGAAGGCTGAGCACCAAAGAATTGATGCTTTCCAGTTGTGGTGATGGAGAGGACTCTTGAGAGTCCCTTGGACAGGAAGGAGATCACACTGGTCAGTCCTAAGTGAAATCAGTCCTGAACATTCACTGAAAGGACTGATGTTGAAGTTGAAGCTCCAATGCTGTGGCCACCTGATGTCAAGAGCCAGCTCATTGGAAAAGACCCTGATGCTGGGAAAGATTGAAGGCAAAAGGTGAAGAAGGTGGCAGAGGATGAGATGGCTAGATAGCATTAGTGACTCAATGGACATGAATTTGAGCAAACTCTGGAAGACAGTGAAGGACTGGGAAGCCTGGCATGCTGCAGTCCATGAGGTTGCAAAAAGTTGGACATGACTTAGTGACTGAACAGCCCAACAACAGTATATGCATAACTGAATCACTTTTCTGTACAGCAGTAATTGACATTGTAAACAAACTATATTTCCATTTTAAAAATTTAGGCTCAGAGTGGGGAACTCAATGTAATACATATACTAATTTGCCTTTTCACTTTGGCTCATTAAGGCTAATGTTTGATTTAGTTGGTTTTAATTCAGGTTGCACTGAGAGCCTCTTACATGCTAGTAAGCGTTCCTGAAACATCTGTGAAGATATAGGTTATGTTTGTCCTGAGCTTTCAGTGAGTAGGATAGTGGTTTTGTAAGCAACAGGGCAGGTCCTAGTTAAAGAGTTAACAGTAGACAACTTGCTTTTGACTTCTTCATTCCTTGGTTCAGCTTAAGGACCTTCCCTGGGTGGTTAGCTTGAGTTCTTCATCAGTTTAATTACTAGGGATTACTGAGCACTTTCTATGTGCCAGATGCAGTGCTGAGCACTTTACTGAGTTATTTCATGTAGTTATGACCACACTGTGAGACTGTTATTCTTGTTTTTAAATCGAAGTGTAGTTGATTTACAATGCTGTATTAGTTTCAGGTGTGCAGTAAAGTGATTCAGTATTTTTGCAGATTATATTCCATTATAGGTTATTATAAGATAATGGGTATAATTCACTCTGCTATACAGTATATCCTTGTTGCTTATCTATTTTACATATAGTGGTTTGTATCTATTAATTCCATACCCCTAATTTGTCATTTCCCTTTCCCTCTCCCCTTTGACAACCACAAGCTTGTGTTTTATATCTATGAGTCTATTTCTGTTTTGCATTTACATTCATCTGTGTTACTTTTTAGATTCCACATATAAGTGGTATCATAGAGTATTTGTCAGCCTGACATTTCACTAAGCATGATATTCTCTAGCTCCAGACGCATTCTTACAAATGGCAATATTTCATGTTTAATGGTTGAGTAATATAACACCTTAATTCATGAGAATGCTACTCTTACTGGCTTCATTTTATATGGGGAAGAAACTGGTGTGAAGTCTTACTACTCGTAAGTAGCAGAGATGCAATTCATCCCTTATCTAACTCCAGAATCCATCCTCCTAACTACAGTGTTATTTTGCCCCAACTCTAGGCTTTTCTCAAATTGTCAAGATCCCTACACCAGGCATTCTTTTATTTGGGTTTAGATCTGCTGAATCTAAAATCTAGATACATTTTGGGAATAGCTTTTAAGTTATTTTCCTTCTAGAATTTGTGATGTTATTAGCTGTTTTGTTCACATGTGGAAACAGTCAATAGGTTAATTACCCTCGAAAGCTGTGATCCTTTTTTATGAGTACTCCCTCCTTGGTCACTGCTGTGTGGATTGCACTATATGCAGAGATTCAAGTTGCAGAAGCGTTTTTCTCCTGTTGGAAGGGAGCAGAGGCATTGTAGCATCTCAGTAGAAACAGAACATCCTTGAGGGAGGTTTGGTGATGTGGCAGGATATCAGGTTTCAAGGTTCTGTAGAACTCATCATACAATGACATCCATCTCCTTTTATTTAAATCCAAGTGCTTGCAAGTGTACAAAAATTCGCATCAGAAATTAACCAGCTGTTCTGCTAGACTAAACAGTGGTTACGTGGACCTAATGGGCAGCTTTTGTTATTCATTTATATGTTTCAGTGAGACATCCTCATTGTGTGAATTCTCAAAGATGCCCCACGCCTATATAAGGAAATTATAGACAAGTAGATAGAATTTTCCTTCTTATGCACTGCATAAAAGCTAATAAAATAATGACCAATTAGATACTTAAAAGCCTGAGCATATGAGAGTATTATGCAAATACTGATTAATAGTAATACCATAAACTCACAGAGCAAGGAAAAGCATGCCTGATTGAAATTATAGGAGCTTTTATTTGCATTTCTACAGAACCTATTATTAGTAGGTCTCAAAGCACCTTCAGATCAGATCAGATCAGTCGCTCAGTCGTGTCTGACTCTTTGCAACCCCATGAATCACAGCACACCAGGCCTCCCTGTCCATCACCAACTCAAGTAGTAATTATTAAAGCTCATGAATACAACCAGAAAATGTCATTTTTTTGAGGGAATAAGTGAGAATTCCCCTTTACCTCATATATATTATGAGACCTAAATGTCTGGGCTACATAAGGACTTTCCATATAGAGAGGATGAGTTTGAGCAAGCTCCGGGAGATGGTGAAGGACAGGGAAGTCTAGCGTGCTGCCGTCATGGGGTCACAGAGTTGGACATGACTGAGTGACTGAACAACAGCAACTCATACACTTGTGGGTGTTTGGGGCAGTGATTCCACAGGCATAGAAGTTGGCAAGTGTGGATTCATAGTTCTCATACTGAGTATCTTTATCTACGTGGTTATAACCCTTCATTTAGTTTTGAAATTTTACATGCATAATAGCTCTAAACAAATGTTGCCTGTATGTTTTACTATTTCTCTGTTGACTATAATATCCAATTCGAAAACAAAAACTATGCCAGGTTCCCATGAAAGCCTTTTAAAATATTTTGGAATATTATATCAGATTTACTTCTCTCAAACTAGCATTTCATTACAGGGACTAACAGCTGGTAAGCACAGTCAGTGGGACCTGTATTTATTTCTGTTCTCAGTGGGAAGTGCTTGAAAGCTTGTGAGGATTTCTCATCTGCTTCAGAATGCTCCTTTGCCCTTCCTCCCCTATTTTTCCTTCTCCTTTCCTGCAGTTTGGTTGCCCAGGTTGGAAAAGCTCAAGAGCATTCCAGTGCCTAACTCTCCCTCTCCCTCCATCTCCAGTCCTCAACCTCCCCCACCCTGGCCCCCGACATGATTAATCTTCAGCTTTATTTTCTTTTGGTGCTGAGAGATCATATTGTAGTTATCAGTCTTAGTTGTCAGACAACTGTACTTCCATGGTTATATTTCACTGTCACGTAGATTCCAAGAAAAGTGTGGACTAGTGAGCACCTTCTTTTATAGTTAGGACACTGGAGCCCAGAGAGAATGAGTGACATCCACGGTCATACAGCTGGTTCACTTCTCTGTCTTCTAGAATTGGGACCAGAATTCAGGTCTCAAGATTCCTAAGCCAAAAGTTTCCCCGTGGTAATTATATAATTCTTTGAATCACAAAAAAACTTTTAGGCCAGAGACATAGGGGCAAAACTAGAAGAAGTAGTTTGTTGATTTTATCCAGGGCTGTGGATCCACAGGACTAGAAGTGGAGCCTCAGGATCTGGGGGGTAAAGAAATGGAGTGATGTGTGTCCAGAGTTGAAATGTTGGAGCCTGGGACTGTGGTATTGCTGTGCAGGAGATGTTGAATGACTTAAAGTAGAGGATAATGAAGAGCAAGGTGAAGGGGAGAACAGGGTGAGGTAGAATGGCCGTTGTAGAAGAACTGGGAGGATGGTTGAGTTTATGGTCATGACAATGGGCTGTTGATATAAAGTGGAGCAAGTTGGTTACTGGATAGATGGTCCTCGGGGACCTTGAAGTCACTCAGGGTGATGCCAGAAGGGAGGAATCGACAAAGGTATCCAAGGTCTCAGGCACTGTGGGAAAATAACAAATCCCTAGAAAGCAGAGGGTGTGGGGAACCTTGAGGGGGTATTTATAGAATTATGGAGATATGTGTCTATTCTCTAACAGATGATAGATTTCTAAATTCTGATTTTCACATTTTTTCAGGGAAAACTGAGGCAGCCATCAAAAACTTCAGTCCCTACTACAGTCGCCAGTACTCTGTGGCTTTCTGCAACCATGTACGCAGTGAAGTAGAGCAGCAAAGAGATTTAACATCACAATTTTTGAAGACCAAGGTAACCCATGGACATTTGGTTTCCATATTTCTCCCACTAAGAATGGTTTATAGCTCATGATGTTTCTGAAATAAACAATAATTGGTGTGACAGCTTAAAAAATCTGTTCTCAAATCATGCTCAAAAAACTATTTGCCCAGAAGTTAGAACATATGATTTCTTGTTGATGGTGAAATCCATATAAAAAAGAAAACAAGCATGATTTCAATTTTATCATCTTTTTCCACACTGATGCTTTGATGTCAGGAAATCTGACTTGCTCTAATGAAGATCAGTACAAAAAAAGTCATAATTTCAATGCCTCATACTTCTGGCATTTTTATTTTGGTCATTGATCAAATGTGATTTTTATCTTCTAAACTGTAGTTTATTCTTTCTCCTTTGCTCCATTATAATAATTATCCACAGTCTAAACAAATATTTATTAATACTATGTGCCAGGCCCTGAGGTTTCCGAGGTGGCGCTAGTGGTAAAGAGCCTGCCTGCCAATGCAGGAGACAAGACACATGGGTTCGGGAAGATGCCCTGGTGGAGGGCATGGCAGCTCACTTCAGTATTTTTGCCTGGAGAATCTCATGGACAGAAGAGCCTGGCAGGCTACAGTCCATAGGGTTGCAAAGAGTCAGACATGACTGAAGCAACTTAGCATGCATGCTTGCTTGCCAGACCCTATCCTAAGTACTGGAGAACAAGACAGATTTTATGCTTTCCTGTTAATATTCAAATAGAAGAAAGACAATAAATAAATAAATGAATATCAGGTGGTATTAGGTAATAAGAAATGCTATCAAGTAAAACAAAGCAGGAGTCATGAATATTTCGGAGAAGCCTTTTGTGGAGATGACATTTGAGCAGAAACTAGAGTGAAATAAAAGAATAGGCTGTGTGAGTATCTGTGGAAAGAGTGCTCCAAGCACATGGAACAAAGTTGCAAAGATTTTGCTGCAGTTAAAAGCACAGCAGGAAGGCTGGTGTCTTGAGAGCCATGTGAGCAAGGGAGGAGAGTTGAAAAAGGAATACAGAGTGACTAATAGAAGCCAGATCATATAGGACCATAGACCACAATAAGGGTTTTTATTTTAAGTGTGATGTAAAGTTATTGGAGGGTATGGAATACAGAGTAACTTATAATTTTAAGTGATCTCTCTGGGTTTTCTCTAGAGAATAGAATACAGGGCGGGACATGAGAGGGAACTGGAAACTGGCAAGAAAGACACTGTAGCAGTCCAAGAGAAGGATGATGGCAAATTGGACTAGGGTGGTGATGGAAGTTGTTGTGAGAAGACTCCAAGTCAGAGCTGACTGAACTTGTGGATGGGTTGGATCTGAGAGAACAGAAGAAGAGAGAAATTAGTGATGACAGCTTTCAGCCTGAGCAAATAAGCAGTTGGACTTGTCTTTTATTCAGGAGAGTCAGAGGTGAATGGGGATCCTAAGCTCACTTTTGTCCATGTTATGTTTAAGATACTTATTTGACATGCACCTGTGGAAATACTGAAATAGTTCAATGCTCTGATTTGGAGCTCAGTGGAGAGGTTGAGGCTAGAGAATAGAAATTTGGGATTTCTTAGCTCCTAACTGGTATTAAAGTCATGGGACATAATCAAGGGAAAGTGTAAACAGAATAGGAGAGGTTCCATGACCAAATTCTGGCCCCTTCAACATTTGGAGATCAGAAAAAGGAGAAGATTCCAGCAAGATGGACTGAAAACAAATAGCCTGTGGAGTAGGGGAAAAAAAATCAGGGAAGTACAATGTGCCTGAGACAAATAAAAGAAGGGATTTCAAGAAAGGACGAATGATAAATGGGTTCAATACTGCTGCGAGTTGATCAACAGATTTAGTGGCATGGGTTTGCAGAGATAACTGATTGTCATCGCCATAAAGCAGTTATGGAAAAAATTTAGGGAGTTTGATAAAAGTGAAAATTCTGGTCCACATCCCCAGAGATTCTTATATAATAAATCTAGGGTGAGCCATATTTTTAACAAGCATATCAGTTGATTTAAGTGGCCCAGTTTGAAGAAGTGCTGTGCGTAACAACTATAAAGTTATGCTTATATATGGTTTCAGTCTCATTTAAAGAGGAGAGTGAGGGCCTCTTTTACATGTTAAGGAGTCCAGGTAGGAGAGTATTTCATCATCTGTCTCAATACCTTGAAATTTACCTTAGAAATTCCATCCCGGAGTGGATTTTTAAAAAGATGAGCGTATCTATCTTTTCTGTATGCTTCGTGTAAATTTTGCTTAAAAGTGGAGAGACATTTCTAAAGGGATTATAATTTTCTTTCATTAAGATATAGTTGGCTTACAATATTGTGTTAAAGGCACTACAGTTTTTTCTCTTTCTTAATTCATGTTTTAATTGGAGGAAAATTGCTTTACAATGTTGTGTTGGTTTCTGCCTTACAACAATGTGAATCAGCCATAATTACTCATATATCCCCTTCATCTTGAACCTCCTCCCCTTCCCCTCATCCCACCTCTCTAAGTCATCACAGAGCACCAGGTTGAGCTCCCTGTGTTATACAGCAACTTCTCACCAGCTCTCTGTTTTATGGGGCTTCCCTGGTGGCTCATATGGGAAAGAATCTGCCTGCAATGCAGGCGACCCAGTCGATCCCTGGGTTGGGAAGATGCCCTTTACACATGATAGTGAATATATGTTGGTGCTACTTTCTCCATTCGTCTCACTCTCTCCCTCCCCCACTGTGTCTGCAAGTCCATTCTCTACATCTGTGTCTCCATTCCTTCCCTGAAAATAGGGTCATCAATTTTTATAGATTCCATGAAAGAACGAATTTGAGTCAGTTCTGGTGAAGTGGATGAACCCAGAGCCTGTTTCACAGAGTGAAGTAAGTCAGAAAGAAAGGCACTATAGTTTATGTAAAGTCAGTGACACATGAAAGACAAGAGGCCCATTCCTATATTTTGAGATAATACATGAGGCAGGATGAGAATTATCCCTTACACAGTTAGCCCAATAGAGACCTGTCTAGGAACCTAACGGGGACTTCCCTAATCACCAGCATAATTAATGCAAAATCCACCGTGGCAGATTCATGTTGATGTATGGCAAAACCAATACAATATTGTAAAGTAATTAGCCTCCAATTAAAATAAAAAAATATATATAATTAAAAAAATAAATAAATAAAAATTAAAAAAAAAAACCTTTAAATTGAAGAAGTAGAATGAAGGTTTGCTGCCTTGCCTGCTTGTTCTTTAACCAGAGAGCAAGCATGATCTCTTTGAGGAGCTTGGAGGTAGGTGAAGTTTTATAGCCTGGGTCCCCAGAGCTTTGCATTTGGGAAAACCCCTGAGCACAAACTATTGAGCAGCCACTGAAGGTTGACAAATAGGGGAACAGCCTGTGAACGCCCCTGTTTTTTTCAGGAATTAACCCTGAGGCATATTCAGGATGCTGGGATAGATGTTCACAACTTACAGCTAACCACCTGTCTCCCTCTCTTCCACAGAGTGTATGAAGAATTTATTAAGTACCATGCATATGCAAGGCGTAACCTTGCTACTATAATCCCTTCTCCCATATGCTTCTGTTCTTGGAGGATAATGGAGGGAATGCAGATCACAAAGTTATCAAGAAGACAAATATTTGCATTTGGTCAGGAGAAGTAGGAATGGGAAATGTGGAGAGAAGTGGAGGAAACAATTTCCCGAGTATCTAAGCACAAGATAGTTTCCAAAAATATTCCTTGAAATACTGTGAATAGACAGTGGATATATGCCCTCTTTTGTCGTCATGGTTAATTGTATTCATCTTCTTTAAGCCGCCGCTCGAGCCTGGAACTGTTTTGTATGAAGGAGAACTGTTACAGTTTGCTGAAGACATAAAGAAATGGAAAGAGAGATATGTTGTGGTTAAAAATGACTTTGCTGTGGAAAGCTACGAGAACAGAGAGGTAAGACATTCCTCGTTGCTGCTGGCTCTTGCAGTGCTCTTAAATGTTGTCTGGGTTGACTGGCATGCCCTATTCCTTGAGACTGACTGATTCAATGAGCACTAACGGATTCAGGTATTTATTTCCGTCAACAGATCCTTACCGTGGGTTAGAGTAGGTTCTAGGCGTATCGCTGTAGAGCACACAGATGCTTGCAGTCTGGTGGGCGAGACAGACTTTGAGCAAGTAATTACTAGTGAGTGTGAACATGGAAGGTTCTACTGAGTGACCAGTGCAGGAACCTTTCCCTATAATCACCGGGCTTCGAGGTCTGTCCCAGCCACCTCCGACAGCTCTCCCTCTCTGCTCTGTGTCTCTGCGTCTTCCCAGTCTTAAGCCTCCTGTGTCGCTGAAGAATTGTTTATTAAGATTGTGTTTGGATTTGCATGGGTTCCTAAAAATTCAGAACATTTCACACACTTTATTCCATTTATACTTACAGACTTTTTCCATTAGCTTTTCCCTGGTTATCTCATTCTTTTCCTTGTTTGTAAAATGTGGAGAAAGTGAGGTAACTTATGTAAAGTGCCTAGCACCTGAGAGGACCTCAGATTTTATTGGCTCCCATGTCTTTCCCCATCAAGGGTGGTAATGTGGTATAGATGAAAGAACACCGGGCAGACTAAAGTTGAGCTCTGGCCTCCATTAAACTAGAGTGTGAGGCTGAATGATCCCACTGATTCCTTCTAGATCCCATAGGGTACACATATTCAGAGAGTCAGTCAACAGATTCTCTAGTTCCCTTTGAAATGAATAGTGACTATTTATAGATTAAAGACAGTAACCAATTTAAAACTCTACTTTCTTGACTCTAAGTTCAAAACTGGTCAAGACATGCTCTACAGATACTCTTGAGTAATCACCTCTGATGCTAAACCGTTAGGAAGAGGCTTCAGGCTGACAATATGTTTCCTTCCCATTTCTGATGGAAAACAGAAATAACGTAGAATGCAGACGTATTATGCCACTTCCCAGGCATATTCATACCACTTTCTGGAGTAGTCTTACTCTTTCTAACCTTCATTAAGTAAATAGCTTCTTTGGTTTCTCTATTTTAGGATTTTATTCAACATTTGATTTGCTCTTTGAGGCAAATGATCAACAGTGCAAATAATAATGATAATTACAACAAATCACTTTATATTTCATGTGTCCCACTACATCATCCTCTCAGGGAAGCTTAAGAAGGGGCAGTGTAGCGTAATGGTTAATATTTTGCACTTTGAACCAGTTTCTAGATATATGTGTCCTTGCATAAGTTATTAATCTCCGTGAACCTCAGTTTTCTCATCTGAAGAGTGGTAAGCATGATTCTTTCATCACGATGTTGTGGTGAGGATAAACACATGAACACACTGAAGCCCTTAGCGTATGGCCAAGTGCTAGCAGAGCCCAATGTAGACCAGTTGTTGGTATGACAACTAGCTGATGTGGAGGAAACACTCATGAACTCACTCTTGTATTTATTAAGGTTTTCATCACATTTGGCACTAACTGAAGTTTCATTTTGAATCAAAATTTTTTTTTTCCCTTTTTCATTTTAAGGTTAAAACTTGCTCCCTTAGCTTACAGTTTATGAACTATATTGCTTTATTTGCTTTGCTCATCATTTTCAAGAAAACTTGTTCTGGTTGCTAAGATATGGTCACTGAGTTTGGTAATAACCAATTTTTTTTTTAACTTGGAAAAAATGCCCGTGCAGTGTGCCATAGTCCCTCAAAGTTTTAATGATATCCTGTTTATTAATTACAAAAGGATTTTTTTTTAAATTACACCTAAGATGGAATTCCTGAGCGGTCCAGTGGTTAGGACTCCAGGCTTCCACCGTAGGACTGCAGGAGCCATGGGTTCAATCCCTGTTCAGGAAACTAAGATCCTGTATGTAACACAGTACAGCCAAAAAAAAAAAAACAAAAACCAAAAAACCTTACACCTAAAAGTTATAAATTAACTATCTATAAATTACCAATTCTTTTATCAAGAATCCAGTCTTGGCTGGTAATTGAACAGGGAAAAAAAATGAGCATTCTTATTTTCATTCTCAGTTCCTGATTCCTGGGGCTGGATTTCATCACCTTCTCACCACTGGGTCATTGACAAGTTATTTAACCTCTTTGAGTTTCACTTTTCTCATTGATAAAATGGAGATAATGTCTAATTCACAATGCTGTTTTGAGGGTTAAATAATATAACATATAATGTTTTTAAAAACCTAGATTAGATAACACAGTTCAGATTTGAGGCCAGTCTGAATCAAACTGTTCCTAAACTTTCTCCAAATCACACCGTTTTCAATTCTTCTCTCTTTTGCTGTGGGTCCTGATATGCTTGAGCACTTGATTAGTGGTTCTTACAAAAATGAAAACAGCCTTCTTAGACACACAGGAGTTTGTTTTGTTTGGGTTTCTTCAACCACTATCTTATTGATGCAGAATATGTTATTGCTACTCTGATTTTGTAGCCATTATTAACATTATTTTAGGTATTCCCAAGAGAACCACCATGCCAGACTTTAGGTCCCACAGTTTTATGGTTTCAGTTCTCAACTTGGTTGTAGCTTGTTAGTCTCACAAATTTCCCTTGACTTATGCCCTCCCATCAGAGCATATACTTACATTTTATCTTATCTGTATGTCTCCATGAATATATCTGTTTAACCAACTACTTCACTGCTTTCATGATGCTTTGCAATTCTGTTATGTTTCCCAAACAGTAGAACGTTTTGTCTGCTGACCAGAATTATTCAGATGTCATGATATTATAATTCCATCCTAAACCATTTTGGAGAAGACAATGGCACCCCACTCCAGTACTCTTGCCTGGAAAATCCCATGGATGAAGGAGCCTGGTAGGCTGCAGTCCATGGGGTCACTAGGAGTCGGACACGACTGAGCGACTTCATTTTCACTTTTCACTTTCATGCGTTGGAGAAGGAAATGGCAACGCACTCCAGTATTCTTGCCTGGAGAATCCCAGGGATGGGGGAACCTGTTGGGCTCCCGTCTATGGGGTCGCACAGAGTCGGACATGACTGAAACAACTTAGCAGCAAACCATTTTACTGAAAAACAGCCTCATGTATGAGGGCAAGTGGTAGCATATTTTATCATTGTTACCTTTTTATGCTTTTGGTAAAAATCCTTAGCAGCCATAATTGCACCTGCATGTCCCACAGTCTCATTAGTCATCAGTCTCCAAGTATTTTGTGCTGTAAATATCTGTACGTGTCATCATTCTTGTGGTTATTAGAATGATTCAGGTGCTAGCATCTGAAATGATAAGTGTAGTGCTGAATTTCTAGAAGTTACTGAGATTACATTTCTCTCCTTTGAGACGTATCTACAGTGAATCTCCCTGAGATTAGGGACTCTGATTTATCATCTTATGACCATTACACGAAAGTACTGAAGTACCCACAAGTAGCAAGTATGTAAACATTTTTTTCACCTTAGCTCCGGGAGGCACCATGACCCATGTCAGGTCAAGTAAAGCTCTACCCTGACTGAAGCAATTGCTCTAGTCTAGAGCTGGTCCTATGATCTTGCAAAAAAAAAGCAACATTAATCAAAACAGCATGTTATTGCACAAAAACAAACATATGGGTCAATGGAATAGAATAGAGAGCCCAGAAATAAACCCACACACTACGATCAATTAATCTTCAACAAAGGAGGAAAGAAAGTGGAGAAAAGACGGTCTCTTCAACTCTTTGTGACCCCATGGACTGTAGCACACCAGGCTCCTCTATTCTCTACTGTCTCCCAGAGTTGTCTCAAATTCATGTCCACTGAGTTGGTGATGCTATCTAACCATCTCATCCTCTGCCACCCCCTTCTCATTTTCCCTAAATCGTTCCCATCATCAAGGTCTTTTCCAATGAGCTGGCTCTTAGTATCAGATGGCCAAGGTATTGGAGTTTCAGCTTCAGTATCAGTCCTTCCAGTGAATCAGTTCAGTTCAGTCACTCAGTCGAGTCTGACTCTTTGTGACCCCATGAATTGCAGCACGCCAGGCCTCCCTGTCCATCACCAACTCCTGGAGTTCACTCAAACTCATGTCCATAGAGTCAGTGATGTCATCCAGCCATCTCATCTTCTGTCATCCCCTTCTCCTCCTGCCCCCAATCCCTCCCAGCATCAGGGTCTTTTCAAATGAGTCAACTCTTCACGTGAGGTGGCCAAAGTATTGGAGTTTCAGCTTTAGCATAAGTCCTTCCAATGAACACCCAGGACTGATCTCCTTTAGGATGGACTGGTTGGATCTCCTTGCAGTCCAAGGGACTCTCAAGAGTCTTCTCCAACACCACAGTTCAAAAGCATCAATTCTTTGGTGCTCAGCTTTCTTCACAGTCCAACTCTCACATCCATACATGACCACTGGAAAAACCATAGCCTTGAATAGACAGACCTTTGTTGGCAAAGTAATGTCTCTGCTTTTTAATATGCTGTCTAGGTTGGTCATAACTTTCCTTCCAAGGAGTAAGCATCTTTTAATTTCATGGCTGCAGTCACCATCTGCAGTGATTTTGGAGCCCCCAAAAATAAAGTCTGACACTGTTTCCACTGTTTCCCCATCTATTTCCCATGAAGTGATGGGACCAGATGCCATGATCTTAGTTTTCCGAATGTTGAGCTTTAAGCCAACTTTTTCACTCTCCTTTTTCACTTTCATCAAGAGGCTTTTTAGTTCCTCTTCACTTTCTGCCATAAGGGTGGTGTCATCTGCATATCTGAGGTTATTGATATTTCTCCCGACAATCTTGATTCCAGCTTGTGCTTCTTCCAGCCCAGCGTTTCTCATGATGTACTCTGCATAGAAGTTAAATAAGTAGGGTGACAATATGCAGCCTTGACGTACTCCTTTTCCTATTTGGAACCAGTCTGTTGTTCCATGTTCAGTTCTAACTGTTGCTTCCTGACCTGCATATAGGTTTCTCAAGAGGCAGGTCAGGTGGTCTGGTATTCCCATCACTTTCAGAGTTTTCCAGTTTATTGTGATCCACACAGTCAAAGGCTTTGGCATAGTCAATAAAGCAGAAATAGATGTTTTCCTGGAACTCTCTTGCTTTTTTGATGACCCAGCGGATGTTGGCAATTTGATCTCTGATTCCTCTGCCTTTTCTAAAACTAGCTTGAACATCTGGAAGTTCACGGTTCACATATTGCTAAAGCCTGGCTTGGAGAATTTTGAGCATTACTTTACTAGAATGTGAGATGAGTGCAGTTGTGTGGTAGTTTGAGCATTCTTTGGCATTGCCTTTCTTTGGGATTGGAATGAAAACTGACTTTTTCCAGTCCTGTGGCCACTGCTGAGTTTTCCAAATTTGCTGGCATATTGAGTGCAGCACTTTCACAGCATCATCTTTCAGGATTTGAAATAGCTCAACTGGAATTCTATCACCTCCACTGGCTTTGTTCGTAGTGATGCTTTCTAAGGCCCACTTGACTTCACATTCCAGGATGTCTGGCTCTAGGTGAGTGATCACACCATCGTGATTATCTGGGTCGTGAAGATCTTTTTGTACAGTTATTCTGTGTATTCTTGCCACCTCTTCTTAATATCTTCTGCTTCTGTGAGGTCCATACCATTTCTGTCCTTTATCGAGCCCATCTTTGCATGAAATGTTCCCTTGGTATCTCTAATCTTCTTGAAGAGATCTCTAGTCTTTCCCATTCTGTTGTTTTCCTCTATTTCTTTGCATTGATCGCTGAGGAAGGCTTTCTTATCTCTCCTTACTATTCTTTGGAACTCTGCATTCAGATGCTTATATCTTTCCTTTTCTCCTTTGCTTTTCGCTTCTCTTCTTTTCACAGCTATTTGTAAGGCCTCCCCAGACAGCCATTTTTCTTTTTTCCATTTCTTTTCCATAGGGATGGTCTTGATCCCTGTCTCCTGTACAATGTCACGAACCTCCGTCCATAGTTCATCAGGCACTCTGTCAGATCTAGGCCCTTAAATCTATTTCTCACTTCCACTGTATAATCATAAGGGATTTGATTTAGGTCATACCTGAATGGTCTAGTGGTTTTCCCTACTTTCTTCAATTTAAGTCTGAATTTGGCAATAAGGAGTTCATGATCTGAGCCACAGTCAGCTCCAGGGCTTGTTTTTGCTGACTGTATAGAGCTTCTCCATCTTTGGCTGCAAAGAATATAATCAATCTGATTTCGGTGTTGACCATCTGGTGTTGTTCATGTGTAGAGTCTTCTCTTATGTTGTTGGAAGAGCGTGTTTGCTATGACCAGTGTGTTTTCTTGGCAAAACTCCATTAGCCTTTGCTCTGCTTCATTCCGTATTCCAAGGCCAAATTTTCCTGTTTCCAGGTGTTTCTTGACTTCCTACTTTTGCATTCCAGTCCTCTAGAATGAAAAGGACATCTTTTTGGGTGTTAGTTCTAAAAGGTCTTATAGGTCTTCATAGAACCGTTCAACTTCAGCTTCTTCAGCGTTACTGGTTGGGGCAAAGGCTTGGATTACTGTGATATTGAATGGTTTGCCTTGGAAACGAACAGAGATCATTCTGTCATTTTTGAGATTGCATCCAAGTACTGCATTTTGGACTCTTTTGTTGACCATGATGGCTACTCCATTTCTTCTAAGGGATTCCTGCCCACAGTAGTAGATATAATGGTCATCTGAATTAAATTCACCCATTCCAGTCCATCTTAGTTCACTGATTCCTAGAATGTCGACGTTCACTCTTGCCATCTCCTGTTTGACCACTTCCAATTTGCCTTGATTCATGGACCTGACATTCCAGGTTCCTATGCAATATTGCTCTTTACAGCATTAGACCTTGCTTCCATCACCAGTCACATCCACAACTGGGTATTATTTTTGCTTTGGCTCCATCCCTTCATTCTTTCTGGACTTATTTCTCCACTGATCTCCAGTAGCATATTTGGGTACCTACTGACCCGGGGAGTTCCTCTTTCAGTATCCTATCATTTTGCCTTTTCATACTGTTCATGGGATTCTCAAGGCAAGAATACTGAAGTAGTGTATTCAGTGGTTTATTCCAGTGAATATTCAGGGTTAATTTTCTTTAGGATTGACTGTTTTATCTGCTTGCAGTTCAAGGGACTCTCAAAAGTCTTCTCCAGCACCATAATTTGAAAGCATGAATTCTTCAGTGTTCAGCCTTCTTTATGATCCAGTTCTCACATCTGTACTTTACTACTGGAAAAACAATAGCTTTGACTATGCAGACCTTTGTCAGCAAAGTGGTGTCTCTGCTTTTGAATATGCTGTCTAGGTTTGTCGTAACTTTCCTTTGAAGGAGCAAGCGTCTTTGAATTTCATGATTGCAGTCACAGTCTGCAGTGATTTTGGAGCTCAGGAAAATAAAATCAGTCACTGCTTCCACTTCCCCCTCTTTATTAATATTTGCCATGAAATGATGAGACCAGATGCTATGATCTTAGTTTTTTGAAGGTTGAGTTTCAAATCCACTTTTTCACTCTTTTGTTTCACCTTCATTAAAGGCTCTTTAGTCCCTCTTCACTTTATGCCATAGAGTGGCATCATCTGCATATCTGAGGTTACTGATATTTCTCCCGGCAATCTTGATTCCAGCTTGTGCTTCATCCGGCTTGGCATTTCACAGGGTGTACTCTGAATATAAGTTAAATAAGCAGGGTGACAATATACAACCTTCTTGTACTCCTTTCCCAATTTGGAACCAGTCCATTGTTCCGTGTCCAGTTCTAAGTGTTGCTTCCTGACCTGCATACAGATTTCTCAGGAAGCAGGTCAGGTGGTCTGGTATTCCCATCTCTTGAAGAATTTTCCACATTTTTCTGTGACCCATACAACCAAAGCATAGTCAATGAAGCAGAAGTAGATATTTTTCTGGAATTTTCTGGCTTTTTCTATTATCCAATGAATGTTAGCAATTTGATCTCTGGTTCCTCTGCCTTTTTAAAACCCACCTTGTAAATCTGGAAGTTCTCAGTTCATTTACTGCTGAAGCTGAACTTGAAGGATTTTGAGCATAACCTTACTAGCTCGTGACATGAGCACAATTGTGCAGTAATTTGAGCATTCTTTGGCATTGCCTTTTTTTGGGGTTGGAATGAAATCTGTCCTTTTCCAGTCCAGTGGCCACTGCTGAGTTTTCCATATTTGCTGACATACTGATTGCAGCACTTTAACAGCATCATCTTTTAGGATTTGAAATAGCTCAGCTGGAATTCCATCACCTCCACTAGCTTTGTTATTAGTAATGCTTCTTAAGGCCCACGTTACTTTACACTCCAGGATGTCTGGCTCTAGGTGAGTGACCAGACCATCATGCTTATCCAGGTCATTAAGATTGTTATTGTGTAGTTCTTCTGTGTATTCCTGCCACTGCTTCTTAATATCTTCTGCTTCTGTTAGGTCCTTGCCATTTCTGTCCTTTATCGTGTCCATCCTTGCTTGAAATGCTCCCTTGATATCTCCAGTTTTCTTGACAAGATCTCTAGTCTTTCCCATTCTATTGTTTTCATCTATTTCTTTGCACTGTTCATGTAAGAAGGCCTTCTTATCTCTCCTTGTTATTCTCTGGAACTCTGCATTCAGTTGGGTATGTTTTTCCCTTTTTCCCTTGCCTTTCACTTCTCTTCTCTTCTCAGCTATTTGTAAGGCCTCCTCAGACAACTATTTTGTCTTCTGACATTTCTGTTTCTTTGGAATGGCTTTAGTCACTGCCTCCTGTACAATGTTATGAACCTCTCTTTATATTTCTTCAGGCACTCTGTCTGCCAGATTTAATCCCTTTGTCACCTCCACTGTATGATCGTAAAGGATTTAATTTAGGTCATACCTGAATGGTCAAGTGGTTTTCTCTAGTTTCTTTAATTTAACCCTAAATTTTGCAGTAAGGAGTTTATGACCTAAGCCACAGTCAGCTCCAGGTCTTTCTTTTGCTGACTGTATAGAGCTTCTCCATCTCCAGCTGCAAAGAATATAATCAGTCTGATTTTGGTATTGACCATCTGCTGATGTCCATGTGTAGAGTTGTCTCTTTTGTTGTTGGAAGAGGGTGTTTGCTGTGACCAGTGTGTTCTGTCGACAAAACTGTTAGCCTTTCTGCTTCATTTTGTACTTCAAGGCAACACTTGCCTGTTGCTCCAGGTATCTCTTGACTTCCCTTTTTGCATCCCAATCCCCTATGATGAAAAGGAAATCTTTTTTGTTATTTACAAGGTTTGTAGGTCTTCATAGAATCATTTATCTTCTCCAGCATTAGTGGTTGGGCATAGACTTGGATTACTGTGTTGCTGAATGATTTGCCTTGGAAACGAACTGAGATCATTCTGTCATTTTTGAGATTGCACTGAAGTACTGCATTTTGGACTCTTGTTGACTACGATGGCTACTCCATTTCTTCTGAGGGATTCTTGCCCACAGTAGTAGATATACTGGTCATCTGAGTTAAATTCACCCATTCCAGTCCATTTTAGTTCAGTGATTCCTAATATATCAATGTTCACTTTTGCTATCTCCTGCTTGACCATGTCCAATTTACCTTAATTCATGGACCTAACATTCCAGGTTCCTATGCAATATTGTTCTTTACAGCGTTGGATTTCACTTTCACTCTCAGATGCATCCAACACCGAGTGTCCTTTCTGCTTGGCCCAGCCACTTCATTCTTTCTGGAGTTATTTCTCCACTCTTCTCCAGTAGCATATTGGACACCTTCTGACCTGGGGCTTCATCTTCTGGTGTCATAGTTTTTTGCCTTTTCATACTGTTCATGGGGTTCTCATGGCAAGAATACTGGAGTGGTTTGCCATTCCCTTCTCCAGTGAACCATGTCTTGTTAGAGCTCTCCACTATGACCTGTCCATCTTGGGTGGCCTTGCATAGTATAGCTCTTAGCTTTATTGAGTTATGCAAGCCTCTTTTCCATGACAAGGCTGTGATCCATGAAATCAACTATACTTCAGTTTAAAAAAAAAAAAAGGGAAAAAAATTTTAAGATTTATAAAAAGGAAAAAAAGGGCTGGGATTGGTTGAATCCTGACCTAAAATGCCCAGGGCACAGGCCCAGCTTCAGGTGCAGTTGGATTCATGGCTCCAGTGATATCAGAACTCAGTTTATTCTTTCTTCCATCTGAAATCTTTGCCTTCATTCAGCCTAGCTTCCTTACCAGGCCCAAATCTCCATGGTCAGAAACCTTCAGACTTCTCCACAGTAACAAGATGGCAGCCCAGTGTCCTGTCCTTACCTCCTCTCAGAGCTGAGGCTTTTTGTCAGCCTCGCTTGCTAAGTCCTGAAGCTCACTATGATTGGACTGAATCAGGTCATGTGATCATTCCTGACCCAGTCGCTGCATCCAGGATATAACCAGTGGAAAGTGTAAGAACCTTTCTTGCTGACCCTAACACTCACTCTGATTGGACATGCTGAGGTCATGTGCCCTTCCCTGTCCCAATCACTACAGCCAGAACATAGCCAGTGAAAAGTTTAAGAGACTTTCTTTCTTTTTTGGTCCTAGAGCAAGTCCTGATGTTTACTATGACAGAGGCTTCTGGTACAAAATATAATTTTTGTATAAATGGCTCTTACTCAATGATATAGTATGGGATTTCTATCTCTGAGTGTATGGTGTCTGGGTTTGTCTATTTCTAATATTCCTGATATTTCCCAAAAATCCAATGAGGAAAAAGTCCACTCATTTTTGCCTTTCCTTTCTTAGGCCTATCAGAAAGGAGCTCCCCCTAAAAGCCGAATTCTTCCAGCTGGTGGCAAGGTGCTAACCTCAGAAGATGAATACAATTTATTATCTGATCGGCATTTCCCAGACCCTATTGGTGAGTTACTGAGCATTCTTTCCCAAGACAAAATTCCTAAACATGTTCTATTTAGATAGACCAGTGCTTCTCAAGGGTGAGGGTGGGGGGATTTCACTCTCCAGGGACATTTGGCTGTATCTGGAGATATTTTTGGTCATCACAACTTGGGAGGAAGTGCAATAGACATTTAATGAATAGAGGCCAGTAATTCTTGCTAAATATCCTGCAATGCACTGAACTGTCTTTGACATTGAAGAATTATCTGGCATTAAATATCAATAGGCCACAGTTGAGGAACCCTGGGCTAGACACACATTCTCCATAGGCAAATGGAAGATATAATTTCTCTAATTCAGGTAAACCTTGTACCACTTCTGTTACTTTAAATCATATTTGGTAGTACACAAGTCAGTCACTGTGTTCCTAGCATATAGAAAATGGACTGTTTGTCAGATGTCTTGAAGCTTTGGAATATATTGCAAGCTTTACACAGGACAGCAAAAATAAATATGTCGGGCCCCGTCTGTGAAATGTACAATCCCATCTTTCAGTAAAACCTGTCAGAAGACGTTATTTTTCTAATTTTAGGATGATTTGCAATAAAATATCCTAAGTCAACAAAATATTTGTAGTAGGCATTAGGCATTAGGGTAACTCTTACGTACTGTGTAAAAAAAACCATTGCATTAATTAGCATATCTATAAATAATAGCTGAATACTGCTATAGAAAGAGCGCTGAACTGAGAATTTGAAGACTGGATTTTCATCTGGTTCTGTGATGCTTATCAAGCATTTTCCTTAGCCATTGCTGACCCTCTTTGAATTCTGTTTCTCCCGACTCTAGGGACTTGAAATTGAAAATCTAGAAGGTTATTACCAACTCTAACATACTTTCATTCTCATTCATTTCACTTTTTCCACGCCGAGAGTGTAAGGGATAATATACAGACCAAATAGAGCGTTTCCTAGAGATTCATGAACTGTGGATAATGTAATAACTCCATCTGGCTTTGTGTAAATCAAAGCACACAATAATTACTTAGTTTCTTGAAGAGAGTCCTGGTTCTTATTAATAGGTGTAATCATTTCACTGGAATTTATGGGGGAAAATGTAAAATAATTTTATCAGTTGTTATTTCAGTGCAGAATGCTTAGTGTGGTGTTTTTTATAACACTATTACAGGATTAGTACATGAACCATAAACCTAGATTAACAAACTCTTACTAAGTCATTCAAGCTAAAACAACACTTTATGTGTACTATATGTATTATTATATTTTCTTTTAATGTCTACTTACATGTTATCTTGGCTCTGGAGCTGCTCCTAGAAATGGGGATACCAACACGTTGACTCTTCAGTTCAGTTCAGTTCAGCTGCTCAGTCGTGTCCGACTCTTTGCGACCCCATGAATCGCAGCACGCCAGGCCTCCCTGTCCGTCACCAACTCCACTCTTTAGAACCTCTTAAAAGAACTTTCCAATGAAATCAGTCAGAGCAGAGAATAGCATTAATTGATTTATTGTTGAGATCAAATCAGAAGGAATGAAAAGGAATAAAAAACAAGGCCTGGATGATTACTGCCGCTTGACCCTGAACTTCAGAATGGGTATTTCAGTGACTCTTTGTTTTATTATTATTTTTTCTTTTTTTCTTTCTTTATTTTTTTTAACTTTCAGTGACTTTTTAAATTGTATGTTGTGGCCTTCTCAGTTTTAAAAATAGAATATTCTATAGGAGGTCATTTGTGATATCCTGGTAACTCAGCTCAGAAAAAATGCAGACTGGAAAAAATGGCGTCTGGAAAATTATTGTAAGAGGTTAAGTAAGTTATAACTAGAGGACAATAGGAGTGAATTTCATGGGGCTTGCTAAAGCTTTGCAACGTAAAGGGTGAATGTTGCTTTCAATTGTTTGTACAATATTGTGACATCTTGGAAAGGGCAAGGGGTATTGTTTCACAAACAGTGATTGCTGTGTGATTCTAATTTTATTGAAAAGAACAGAGGCACCATAAAGACTGGAGGAATTAACTTCACTTGAGAAAAAGCACTAAAGGGTTTATCAATATTGGTCTTCTTACACAGTTGTTGGCGAAAACTTAGTGACATTGGCAAACCAAACTGCAGTGGAGGCTGGAAATGTAGGCTTTAGTCTATAAAGACACTTGCTAAACTAAAAATCAGGGATGTTATTAGGAAGAGGAGAGGATAGAAATGTGTTACAGCCGGAGGTCTCTGCTACAGTATTCAATCATTTATTCATTTGTTGGCATTCGTATGCTGATTCATTCCTTGGTATTTTGCTTGGGACTGGTGAGCTCAAGATTGTGCTCCCAACATGTTCAGCTTTATTAAGTTCAGAAATGGAACTCCCATGTATGCCCCAGGAAATCTATTCTATATCTAAACCAACCTCAGCTTGCCGGAAGCAGGAGTCTGTTCTGCAGCTTTCCTCATGGTTATGATCCATTTCTTGGTATGCCCAGTGCTTTCAGTTGCCTCTTAGTAGGTCCCTCTCCCCTTGCTTCCCTTGAGATAGTGCCCATTATGTGGGCAGGGAGCCCGGAATTCATTTTTCCTTCTGCTTGTTTTCCACGACTCTAGAAACAAGCTGGGGCTCATTTAAATGAATGCAATATCATAGAAATGGAATGCATGGAGAGGAATAAAGTTTAGACAGGAGATCTGAGTAATTGTATGGCTCAACTTGAATTTCTTGGAATTGATTTTGCAGAAAGGGCTGAAAGTTCTATTGTTTAAGGCTTTAAAAATTTCCTAGGACCACATAACATATTTATTCATTTAACAAACTGTAGTGCAACATCTACTAGCTTTGTATGCTATGAGTTGAACATGCAGAGATATGTACGATGGAGCCTCCACCCTCAAGGAGTTCCAGGGCAGTGGTTCTGCTTCTGGGGAGAATTAATTGGAGGTGGTTGTTGTTTAGTCGCTCAGTCGTGTCCAACTCTAGCCTCCCAGGTTCCTCTGTCCATGGATTCTCCAGGCCAGAATACTGGAGTGGATTGCCATTTCCTTCTCCTGGGGATCTTCCCAACCCAGGGATCAAACCTGCGTCTCCTGCATTGGCAGGTAGACTCTTTACCTCTGAGCCACCAGAGAAGCCCTAATTGGAGGTGGGGGAGGTTTATCTCACTTTATGTCCCTCACTCTGAGTGTGGGAACCAGACACAACCACAGATCATTACATTTTGGGAGGACAAGGTAGGGAGCACCCTACTCTGTCTCTGGTGGCAGAGGGTGGTGCCAACAAAGGCATCCCAGAGGAGGTGGCTTTTGAACTGAGTTTCGAAGGATGAATGAGAGTTTTCTATGCAAAAATATGATAGAGGGAAAGGAGAAAAAAGAAGCATGAACTGCAGAAGCAATATGCAAAGTCATAGGAAGGATGATGATACCTCCTCGGGAGAGTAGAGAGTGGGGCAGAAATCAGCGCAGAACAGGGCAAATACCAACACTTAAAGAGAGAGATGGAGAGAAGGGGCAGAGGAACCAATAAAAGTGAAAAGGGGCAGTGATGTTTAAAAAGCATGGAGAAGGTCACCCTCCTAGAAGTCAAGGGAAGAGAATGTTTTCAAAGGAAGGGGTAACAGATAATCCCTGATCAGGTTGTAAGGGTGGGTAATAAAGAAGAAGCCATAAGCCGGCAGTCAGGATGACATTAGTGACCCAGGCAGTTTGGTTTGGGGACTGGTGAAGAAGGAACAAGTCTAGGGTGAGAATAAGGGTTGATGGCATCAAAGCTGCAAATGCTGGTTTGGCAGTGATTGGGGGTGGGGGTGGGAAGAGAGTGGAGAGCAGAGAGCAGACCTGGTGAATCGGGAGCTGTAGGGTGAGTGTCCAACAGGTGGACACAGTGGCAGCAGAGGAAAGACTCTACTCTGACTGTAGCTCATTCCAGGTGAGGAAGCTGAGCTCGATTGTGTCTGATGGCCTCAGCCGTCCCTGTGGATCGGAGGTGAGGCCACCTGCTCAAGCGAGGCAGGTGAAGCTGGTGGCGGGATGTGAGGGGAGCCTGGACTCTCCTTTTCCCTGACCCTGTGAAGACATTTCATACCACCATTTCAGCCCATTGGTTTCCCCACAGCCTGAAGTAGGCTCTCACAGCCTGAAATAGGAATTTTAAATAAGACATACACATTTTAAGATGTCTTGGTGTTTTCCATGTTTCTTCAGCATCCAATGAGAAGGAGAACATGCAGCCCTTTGTGGTCCTGCCCAAGGAATTCCCAGTGTACCTGTGGCAGCCCTTCCTCAGACACGGCTACTTCTGCTTCCAGGACGCCGCTGACCAGAAGAAGTTCAGCGCTCTCCTGAGTGACTGCATCAGACATCTAAATCATGGTACGGCACGGCTGCCTGCTGGTCCCAGCTGGGCTGCCTTTTCTCGGTTGGCCTGATCAGTCATCTATAGAATGATTTCTTGAAACAGCCATAGATGGTGTTGCCTTGGGGAAGGAGAGGAAAGCTGAGTGAAATGTGAGTTTTGTACACAAAAAGTGCAGTCAATTTGCTAGCTGCTTAGTCTGGGCAGGGTATGCTGTGTGTGTGCGTGTAGATCCTCAGTCATGTCCGACTCTGTGCAACAGCAGGGACTCTAGCCCACCAGGTTCCTCTGTCCCTGGGATTCTCCAGGCAAGAATACTGCAGTGGGTTGCCATTTCCTCCTCCAGGGGATCTTCCCGACCCAGGAATCGAACCCTTGTTTCTTGTGTCTACTGCATTGGCAGGCAGGTTCTTTACCACTAGCGCCATCTGAGAAGCCCAGGGCAGCAGAGCCTCAGTGGAGCAGGATGTGGAGTAGGTGTCTGAGGGCCCGTGTAGGCAGAGCACCATATTCATGTATACGATTCTGAGTATAATGCCTCCTCCTCCTCCTCTTCCGTCCTGATTGGTTTTTTAATATTTACTTTAATTTTATTTATTTTTGGCTGTGTCTTCGTTACTGCACATGGGCTTTCTCTAGTTGTGGTGAGCAGGCTTCTCACTATGGTGGCTTCTCTTGATGCAGAGCACAGACTCTAGGCACGTGGGCTTCAGTAGTTTCGGTGCTTGGACTTAGATGCTCCGTGGCATGTGGCATCTTCCCAGACCAGGGATTGAACCAGTGTCCCCTGAATTGCAAGGTGGATCCTTAACCACTGGACCACCAGGGAGGCCCCTGTCCTGACTTTTAAAAAATCTCAATGACGTCAAGAATGAACCAGTTATCCCTGAGAAAATCCTAGTCCTTATGACATTTCATTTTTCTCACTTTTATTTCTGAATTAGTTACTCAAAACTTTAGGGTACATAAGAATCACCTGGAAAACTTGCTGAACAGATTTTTTGGCTCCACCTACAGATTTTCACTGGGTCTGTGGTGGGGCCCTGATTTTGCATTTCTAACAAACTGCCAAGGGATGCTGATGCTGTTGGTTCACAGACCACACTTGGCGTGGCATTGCTGCAGACCGTGTTGCCTCTATATACTGATTTAACTGTTATGTCTATAATAACAAAGACTGCTCATTCTGGTATGTGGTATTTTTGAAAAGCTGATATGAATACTGGTTTTTCTGGACTCCACGAAGCCTTCTGTTACAGATAATTGAGCTGTTTGTCATTTGGCAGTTGGAAAGGTAACCAGTCAAATGTTATTGTGAGCTTACTCTGTGCCAGCCTCTCTAAAGGTATTAGGGACAGAGTAATGAACCATGCAAATTCCCTCTCTCTGGTATCTACATTCAGACAGGAAGGAGGGACACACACATGCACCAATTCAGAAGACAACTTGCTGGTTGTCAAAGGTATGTGTTACAGAGTAACTAGAAGCTGTTACACAGGGAAGAATGGAGAAGGCTGGTCAGAGGAGGCCCCTCTGGGCAGGTGACATTTGAGTTGAGTCACCTCATTCTTCTATGCCTTTATTTCCTAATAAAGCTAATTGCATTGTACACTTTGGAGAAGGAAATGGCTGCTGCTGCTCCTAAGTTGCTTCAGTCGTGTCTGACTCTGTGCGACCCCATAGATGGCAGCCCACCAGGCTCCCCCATCCATGGGATTCTCCAGGCAAGAACACTGGAGCGGGTTGCCATTTCCTTCTCCAATGCATGAAAGTGAAAAGTGAAAGTGAAGTCGCTCAGTCATCGTGTCCGACTCTTAGCGACCCCATGGACTGCAGCCTACCAGACTCCTCCGCCCATGGGATTTTCCAGGCAAGAGTACTCACTCCAATATTCTTGCCTGGAGAATCCCATGGACCAAGGAGCCTGGTGGGCTACAGTCCGTGGGATCACAAAGAGTCAGACATGACTGAACAACTGAACACACACACGTATTGTACACTTACTTTAAAGTTCTGAGGTTTCCCTGAGAGTGTCAGTTCCACAGAGCAAAAGTTGCTAGTGATGCTTCTCAACCCGTGCTTGATTTTAGCTGGTATAGTGATAGGAGGCTAATGGAAAAAGATAATGTCTCTCTATTTTGCTATAGCAACTCTGAGTAACATTTGTCATAATACTGGCTCATAACTCATTAGGGACTTTATAGAAATGTTACCCTTATTGATATCTTGCCTTGTGGTTTTGATATTTTAGAGAGCAAAGAATTTCCCAGCACTGCCTGCACCGTCTGACTCATTTTTTCAATTCACCTGCCCCTCAGTGTGCAGGGCCATGGTCTAGTAGGAACATGCCATTGGCACTGAACACAAGAGCCATGAAGTTTCACTCAGCAGAGAATGTTCTCTATCCCGCCAGATGGGGCTGGCTTCATTCTCCCTTCATGTACATAATAGGAATTTCTCTGGGGAGTTTTTGGAAGCATTGTAAGCCTGAAGTTAGAGTCCATTTATGGAAGATATCAGTCGATTCAAAACCCCACTCTGCTCTCCAGTATGTTATCAAAGGCACTGAGATAATGAGGTCTAGTCACGTGGCCCTAGTTCTTCTGTGTCACATTCCTCTCTCCAGAAAGCTCACTGAGGTTTTCTGCAGACTTAGCGTGACTTGGCAGAACTTTCCCGTGGCTCCCATCAGAACCAGAGACCATTAGAACATTGTAGAGAACTGTTTTTGATGGCCATGGGCCAATGAGCCCATGGATCTCTCCTTTCCTGCCTCTGTTTCTTTGTTTTTGACCACACAATGTACCACTCATCTTTACTGAGTCACTTTTTTGGGGTTTCAATCTCTCCCTGTTATTCATTGCAGAATCTTGAGTAAACCATTAAGAGATTTCACAAACTCCCAGTTAACCATTATTTTTTTCCATAATTACCTGAAGAGTTTAGAAATAGGTGTCAAATGAATGCTGTAATAGGACCAGAAACCCTGAGGGGGCTGCGGAGAGCCTGCTGACCTCCATCCCCAGGCAACCGGGCTCTGGGCTGTATGCTTGTATTGTTGTTGATGGGCTCTCAGGCCAGCATGTGCCACAGCTGAGAACTAGGTCTGAGATATCCTAGCATCTGATGCTGAGCTGCTATTGACCCATCCATTCACAGGTCCTTAGGGATCTTTTTTTCCCTAGTTTTATTGAGATATAATTGACATATAGCATTGTTATTAGTTTCAGGTGTACAACGTAATGATTTAATATATGATCATTGTAAAATGATCAGCACAAGTTTAGTTAACACCTGTCATCTCAAGAAGTTAGCAGAATTTTTTTCTTATAAGATCTTTTAAGATCTCTTCTCTTAGCCACTGTGTAATATACAATACAGTATTGTTAACGATAGTCACCATGTTGTACAGTACATCCCCTGATTTTATTTTATAGCTGGAAGTTCATACATTTGACCCCCTTCATTCATCCTACCCCCATCTCCTCTGGCAACAACCAATCTGTTCTCTGCTTCTATGAGTTCAGTTTGTTTTTTTACGATTCCACATGTAAGTGAGATCGTACAGTATTTGTTTCTTTCTGTCTGACTTATTTTACTTAGCATAATGCCCTCAAGAGATCTTTCAGGGAAGATCATCTCATTACCTTCATGGTAAGTTCCACCCAGGATTTCTGTCACTTGACGGAGCAGGGAGGTGTCCCGGGATACCTCCCTCTGTGCTCAAATTCCCACCACACAGCCCAGGCCACTTACCCTGGGAGTTCTGGGTTCACACTGGTCTAGATACCCATGTCCATTCCTTCTGAATCTGGAACCACTTCTTCTCTTCCTCCTTATGGAGGGGGTTTGTCCCTATTTAACCCTGACAAAGGGCCTGATTACACCCTGCTCTTGGACAATAAGGCTATATTCCAGGGCAAGTAAGGACAAGTAGAGAGCTCTCTGCTCCTCTTTCCTTCAAGAGATGGCGCTTCCTTTGTGTGCCTCAAAGATTATTTGCATTCCTAAGGAGCACAGAGGTGTGTGTGTGTGTATGTGGTTGTTGTTATTTCTTTAAATTTTTATGTATTTAAATAGTTACATATTTCTTTCTTTATTTTGGCTGCATCGGGTCTTAGTTGCAGCACGCGGGCTTCTCTTTAGATGTAGAGTGCAGGCTTAGTTGTCCCACAGCATGTGGGATATTAGTTCTCAGTGCAGGGATTGAACCTGCATCCCCTGCATTGAAAAGCAGATTCTTAACATCTGGATCACCAGGGAAGCCTCTGTTGTTTTTATTTTTGACACTCTTTCATTTAGCATCCCCCTCCAACACGCTGGACTAAATATGAAGCCTATTGTGGAAGGGGGTAAGGGGAGGAGAAATTTCCCCTATAGTTCTTTTGGCTGGCAGTTAAAATAACACAAGATAGATTAACAGTAGAAAACCAAATTTATAACCTGTGGATGGGGAATTCGCTTAAGTATGAAGAATTTCAAAGACGGCAAGATATGGTGAGATTAAAGTGCTGCACTCAATATGTCAGCAAATTTGGAAAACTCAGTAGTGGCCACAGGACTGGAAAAGGTCAGTTTTCATTCCAATCCCAAAGAAAGGCAATGCCAAGAATGCTCAAACTACCGCACAGTTGCACTCATCTCACACGCTAGTAAAGTAATGCTCAAAATTCTCCAAGCCAGGCTTCAGCAATACGTGAACCGTGAACTTCTAGATATTCAAGCTGGTGTCAGAAAAGGCAGAAGAATCAGAGATCAAATTGTCAACATCTGCTAGATCATTGAAATAGCAAGAGAGTTCCAGAAGAACATCTATTTCTGCTTTATTGACTATGCCAAAGCCTTTGACTGTGTGGATCACAATCAACTGTGGAAAACTCTGAAAGAGATGGGAATACCAGACCACCTGACCTGCCTCTTGAGAAACCTATATGCAGGTCAGGAAGCAACAGTTAGAACTAGACATGGAACAACAGACTGGTTCCAAATAGGAAAAGGAGTACGTCAAGGCTGTATATTGTCACCCTGCTTATTTAACTTCTATGCAGAGTACATCATGAGAAATGCTGGGCTGGAAGAAGCACAAGCTGGAATCAAGATTGCCGGGAGAAATATCAATAACCTCAGATATGCAGATGACACCACCCTTATGGCAGAAAGTGAAGAACTAAAGAGCCTCTTGATGAAAGTGAAAGAAGAGAATGAAAAAGTTGGCTTAAGCTCAACATTCAGAAAACTAAAATCATGGCATCCAGTCCCATTACTTGATGGCAAATAGATGGGGAAACAGTGGAAATAGTGGCTGACTTTATTTTTGGGGGCTCCAAAATCACTGCAGATGGTGATTGCAGCCATGAAATTAAAAGACGCTTACTTCTTGGGAGGAAAGCTATGACCAACCTAGACAGCATATTCAAAAGCAGAGACATTACTTTGCCAACAAAGGTCTGTCTAGTCAGGCTATGGTTTTTCCAGTGGTCATGTATGGATATGAGAGTTGGACTATAAAGAAAGCTTAGCACCGAAGAATTGATGCTTTTGAACTGTGGTGTTGGAGAAGACTCTTGAGAGTCCCTTGGACTTCAAGGAGATCCAACCAGTCTATCCTAAAGGAGATCAGTCCCGGCTGTTCATTGGAAGGACTGATGTTGAAGCTGAAACTCCAATACTTTGGCCGCCTGATGTGGAGAGCTGAGTCATTTGAAAAGACCCTGATAGTGGGAAAGATTGAGGGCAGGAGGAGAAGGGGATGACAGAAGATGAGATGGTTGGATGGCATCACCGACTCAATGGACATGGGTTTGGGTGGACTCTGGGAGTTGGTGATGAACAGGGAGGTCTGGCGTGCTGCAGTTCATGGGGTTGCAGAGAGTCGGACATGACTGAGCGACTGAGCTGAACTGATACATATTCTGGACTATGGAGAAGGAAGTGGGGGATCTGAGGCTTCAAAGGGAAGTAAGGTAATTCAGGGTTCTACATTCATAGGAAGACAGAAGCATTAGTGTTTGGTGAACACATGTTTGCTGGGCCATCCAAAGACAGTGAGACACATCCATCAACAGAGGAATGGATAAAGAGGATGTGGTACATATATATACAATAGAATATCATGCAGCCATCTAAAAGAATGAAATAATACCATTTGCAGCAACATGGACTAGAGATCGTCATACTGAGTAAGTCAGAGAAGCAGAAACGTGGTATGACATCCCTTATATGCAGAATCTAAAAGGACAGATGGACTTATTTACAAAACAGAAACAAACAGACTCAGAGAGAACGAACTTATGGTTGCCAGGGGCAAGGAAGGGGAGAAGGACAGAGAGCTTGAGATGGATGTGTACACACACTGCTGTACTCAAAATGGATAGCCACAAAGACCTACTGTACAGCACAAGGAACTGCTCAGTGTTGTGTGGCAGCCTAGATGTGAGGGGAGTTTGGGGGAGACTGGATACGTGGATATGTATGGCTGAGTCTTTTTGCTGTCCACCTAAAACTATCACAACAGTGTTAATCAGCTGTACTCCAATACAAAATAAAAAGTTAAAAATGACCGTGGGACACAGAGAGGACTTTGATTAAAGGCTTTGCTAGGTTCTTCTCTGTCTACCACACCTAATACTTTCCTGTACTTATCTATTGTGATATCTTCTTTCTAGGACAGTCCTCCTACCTTAACTCTTTTAGTCAGCAAAGGGGAAGTTAAGAGGCTCTTCCTGAGTCTTTTGGGGCTTTGATTGTTTTCAGCTCAAAATAATCCTCATACTCGAGTGGCACAATTTGAGGTGCCACTACATAATCCGTCCCGTTACATGACACGTGCCTAGAGCAGTTGCTGTCCTCTGTCCTTTTGGAATCTTACTGCAGTGCCTTTTCCCGGGTGGGAGAAGTCTAGGGTTCTAAATGTCCACTGCTACAAAAATGGGTCTTACATAAAGCCAAAATGTTCTAAGACAGTCCTGTTGTCCAAAATCCTATTCACAATTGTAGTTTGCAAAATATGATCCTTGTAATTACAGAGTTGTTATCGTTCAGTCACTCAGTCGTGTCTGACTCTTTGCGATCCCATGGACTGCAGCATACCAGTCTTCCCTGTCCTTCACCATATTCCAGAACTTGCTCAAACTCATGTCCATTGAGTTGGTGATGCCATCCAACCATCTCGTCCTCTATCATTCCCTTCTCCTTCTGCCTTCTATCTTTCTCAGCATCAGGGTCTTTTCCAGTAACCCAGCTCTTCGCATCAAGTAGGCCAAAGTATTGGAGCTTTAGCTTCAGCATCAGTCCTTCTGATGAATATTCAGGGTTGATTTCCTTTAGGATTGACTGGTTTGATCTCCTTGCTGTCCAAGGAACTCTCAAGAGTCTTCTCCAACACCATTGCAAAATATGGTGCTTGTAGTTACAGAGATGTAGTTAAAACTATTTGCATATATAAAGGGCTGTACACATGCAATGTGAAATAATGATGTGAGTCTGTCCTTCCAGCTCAGGAAAATCATTCCTTGGCATAAGAATTTTCAGGAAGGGGGAAAAGTGTTCCTGGCAGGAGGAATAGGATTTGTTGGGACTGGAAGAGAGTCAAAGCATAGACTATTAGAGGAACTAAAAGAATTTCATGTGGCTGATGCTCAGAGAGGAGAGAGATGCCAAGTGAGGATGGAGAGATGGAGTCAGACTATAAAGGGCTGTGTGAAGCATATTAAGGGATTTGCACTTTATTCGAGCACCAATTGGAAACCATTGAAGGGTTCCAAGCACAGAAGCAGGTCAGTCATATTTTCACGCTAGAAAGGTCACACACACTGGCTGCTGTGTGGGCAGCAGATGGAGGGTAGCCACTGGGATGCCAGGAGGCCACTTAGGCAGCTTTGGTAGGCAATAGATAGTGGTAGCTTGCACCAATGAGGTGACAGTGGAGGTGGCAAGAGGTGGCTGAATAAGAGAGATATCCAGAAGTAGAATCAACAGAACTTAAGGATAGATCATGTGCAGAGTGAGGCGATGGGAGAACCCAAGGAAGAGCTCCAGGTTTCTGCCTTTCTCT
Source organism: Bos mutus (assembly GCF_027580195.1). Taxonomy (NCBI): domain Eukaryota; kingdom Metazoa; phylum Chordata; class Mammalia; order Artiodactyla; family Bovidae; genus Bos; species Bos mutus. The sequence goes on from NC_091632.1 coordinate 20,213,930, forward strand.
GAGATGGGCACCTTGTATGAAAGAGGAGCAGGCTTTAGTGACTTTCCTGGTCAGCCAGTGGCTAAGACTCCACGCTCCCAGTGCAGGGGGTCTGGGTTCAATGCCTGGTTAGGCGATCAGATCCCACATGCCCCGATTGAAAGATCCCAAATCTTGCAACTAAGATCAAAGATCCTGTGTGCTGCAGCTAAGACATGGCACAGCCAAATTAATTAATTAAAAAAAAAAAAAAAAAGAAGAAGAGCAGTTTCCAGGGAGTTTGTGTTCAGTGTTGCAGGTGTTGAGCTGGGGAAGTCTAGGGACATCCAGGTGAGAGAGTCTTGTAGACGGATGCCCAGACAAAGCTGGAGAGCAGGAGCTCGGTCCCGAGTGCAGACACAGGTGGGAAGTCAGCAGCCTGCATGTGGTCATCAAAGCCACGACTAACCTTGGAGAGAGGATATAACTTTTAAGCTCCTAGAAGACAAAGGAGAAGCCATTGGCTGAAGGCCTGGCATCTGGTACAGGCTCTGCAAATATATCCACCCTCCATCCTCAGGTATAGTTGCAAATATGCCCATGGAGGGGCAAAGTATGGGGAGTGTGTTGAGGTAGCCTACAGATGTTTGCACCCCAAATCTCTAAACATTAATGCAAAATAGATGGGTGATCTTGTGTTAAATACTAACTTCACTCACTACATGGATCTGTGATTTTACCGTTGAACATTTAAGCAACATGTTCATTAGGAATACCGAGTCATATGAAATTCAGTAACTCATTTAGGCTCTCTGACTCACCCACTCAATTGCCAATGTCTCTTCTGTAGTTTATTTCAAGTTCACTGCCACCAACCTGCTTTGGACTCATAAAAAAACATTCTAAGAGGCTTTCAGTTGATTTTACTTTCCCAGTTACCTCCATCTCCTTTCATGTGTAATGGTCAGATAAATCATATTTAAACACAATTATTTTTATTAAAAGCCTTCAGCAGCACTGCCATTTGAAAAAATGAAACACTTCATTCCAAAGAGACTGGTTGTGTGTGCCTGATTTCCTCCTCTTCTCAAGTACAAGCTTCCTCTCCCCAACCTTGCTGCCCTACCCCGCCCACCTGCTTTTAATGGAAGCTTTACCTAGACATTTTGGACCTTCTCACACACCTGAAACATTCACTCCTCACCTCTTCACATTCTCTCTTGCTCCTTTAAGAACAAGCTTCAGACCGACCCCTGCCATGAAGGCCCCGAGAATAACTTCACTTGTGTCTATTGTCTGTTCCAGTGGTTGGATGCTTACGGCGTTCATTTTCATGTCTGGGTGTCCTAGTCTCTAACTCTATTGTAAATTCCTAAAGGTAAATCTTGTATCATCCTGTGCCCCTCTGTGTGCGTGCATGCTAAGTTGCTTCAGTTGTGTCTGACTCTCTGCAACGCTATGGACTGTAGCCTGCCAGGCTCCTCTGTCCATGGAATTCTGCAGGCAAGAATACTGGAATGGGTTGCCATGCCCTCCTCCAGGGGATCTTCCCAACCCAGGGATCGAACCCATGTCTCTTATGTCTCCTGCATTGGTAGGTGGGTTCTTTACCACTAGCTCCACCTGGGAAGCCCTTGTGTCCTGCAGTGCTCAGGTAAATATCTTGTATTTCTTAAAATGGTTCAGAGACACTAATGAATTAATAATAAAAGTAAATCTGATTTCAGAATTTGTGTGATTTTAGAGATGACAATTATAAATGTGGTTTGGCCTAATTCATGAATACACTGGCATGAGTAAGTGAAAGAATTGTCAGTATAAAACATAACAGATTTGAGTAATAAAGGAGTCACATTAGGGAATCATCAGCAGAAGAAGGTGATTCTGGAACCAAGGTGCAATGCTGGCAAAGTTTTGTTCAACAGTCCTCTGCTGGCTTGAAGGACAGCCAGGACGGCCACTAAACAAACACCAGTTGCTGTCATCATAAAGAGGGCACAGTAGAATATCTGGGAAGCTTAAAGGCCCCTGCATTGGAAAAGACAGTATTAATATATACAAAGACACGTCTTTCTTAATGAAGAGAACACAATTATGTAAAGACACTTCGCAGACTTCTGCTTTAACTCAGACTAGTTCAATCACCTATTACATTTATGTCATCCAAGGGTGTGTGTAATGGAGTGAGTTAGGCTGAATGTGGAGCTGTAACAGTGATCAAACTTTGGAATCAGTTGCTGTCAGGCCTGTTTGCCTTGAGCTCTTATCCCAGAAATCCCATGTCAAATCAAACGCCTGTGTTAGATTGGATTTTGACACTTGCACATTTTAAGTGTTCAATTAATGCTGCTGAATTAAACTGAATTTTAAAACAGAAAAGAGTCATATAATTCAAATTAGCTACAGCAAATCCTTTTTGGTGTGTTTATTTGAACACCCATCACCACTTATGAAACAAGTTTATTACTTGAGGGACTAAGTGGCTGATATGGGCATCAATCAATTTCAACTGAAAATATACAGTGAATTTTCTTTGTAATGTTTGAAAACACATTTCTGGATTTATGTCACATGCTTATTTTTATATACACACATATCTATGAACTAGAGAATTCTAACTGTGCTTGGGGATCCTAGGTGGCTCAGTGGTAAAGAATCTGCCTGCCAATGCAAGAGATGCTGGAGACGAGGGTTCCACCCCTGGGTCAGAAAGATCTAGAGAAGGAAATGGCAGCTCACTTCAGTGTTCTTGTCTGGGAAATCCCACAGACAGAGGAGCTGGCACGCTATAGTCCATAGGGTTGTAAAGAGCTGGACATGACTGAGTGACTGAGAACGCATACACACAATGGTGCTTGGACTCTTTTGGACACTTTACTACAAATGAATGATGTTTGACTGGACATAAATAAAAGTACATTTTTTATAAACATCTCTTTGAATGCTTTTACTTATAAAAAGAATTTCATTGTCCACATTTGTTTCAATGCATTAAAACCTCTATGTGTTGTAAGTAAAAATGTTTGCTAATTACTGTAGACATCAATTTCCAATTTCATAGACTGTCCCCAGCAAAAATTTTTAAAGGATTCTCTTTGCTTGGAGACTAGTCTCTCCTTGAGTTAGTGTGTGCTCTTTGCCTCGCACAGGTAATACTCAACATATTCTAAATATGTGACATTCATATGTGAATGTCATTTTTTCTTAAGAAGTTATCGTTTTCCCCTTTCTGACCCATGTTTCAGAGAAGGCAATGGCACCCCACTCCAGTATACCGGGGTCTAGCTCCGGTTGGATCCAGGGATTCCCTCGGGAGGATGGTGTCGGTGACTGAGAGAAATAGAGAAAGAGATAAGGAAAGAATTTTGCAGTTAAGAAAATAGAGGAGAGAAAGGAGGCTGATATTCCTTGGTTTACGCAGAAAGCCAATAAAGCCCCAGCACGGGACTTGCTCTGTTCACGTAGGCCACAGGCACCCTCTCGAATCACAGAAGGTGCCCTACCCTGGGCACCTTCTCGAGTGTGTCTTAGAAGCCCAGGCAGGAAAATGAACGCAGAGAGCCCCTGTGCTCCAGGGAATCAGCCTGAAAAGGAAAAGGAAAGAGATCGGTGAGCAAGGCCCGCAACTTTATTTTCCAAAGTAGTTTTTATACCTTAAGTTGTGCATAGAGGATGATAGGGGGAGGGTGGTAGAGTCATGCAAGGTTAGCAGTCCTTGATCTTTATAGAAACCAGGCTTTCTTTCTGTAAACTTATCATATGCAAAAGCTTTAGGTGAATTTACATCATCTTCTGGCCAGGAGGCCTGTTAACATTTTATGACCCTTTCTTCAGAAAAACTTATTTTTCTCTAAAGGTGATTATTCTAGTCAGGCACCACCCTCCAAAAGCATTAGATAAAGTTGCATTGCTATAGGGCAAAAGTGTGGTGGGCTATAACAAGAAAAGAATTAACTCAAGGGTCCAAGGTTACAAACATTAAAGCTACTACTTACATTTTTATACACCAACTATATAAATCAATACACTCCCAGGGACACAGTAGGTAAGGGATATGGAAACTTGGCAGCAAGCATTAGCTCAACAAAGAAATCCTCTACTAGTTCTATTCTAACAATTTTAACTCTGAGAAGCTCTGCATTATTAGAATATCTTAAGCTTCCCATGCCTCTCGTGGTTGGGAGGCTGTGAATCTGAACAAACCTGTCAGGCAAGCTAGAAAGTCATCAGAGGGGTTTGAATTGAAACACTCCTATTATGCCCAGGAGACTTATTAACTAGAGCTCTAAGTTAATTTTCTTCAGAGAAAGGTGGTCGGGGATAGCCCCGCTAATGTCAGGGGAGTTGGTAAAAGTCATAAAATAGTAAAACAGACAGATTCTGGTTTTGGGGTAGACACTCAGGCAGATCTGGCGGCGGGGGGGGGGCGCCCTTGAGCTCTGACTTGCCTTGCCCATCAGAGCTCTCCCGCATGACCTTGTCGTGGGTGGGGACTCCTGTGCTGGCTCCCGGCACCAGTACTCTTTCCTGGAAAATCCCACGGACAGAGGAGCCTGGTAGGCTGCAGTCCATGGGGTCGCTAAGAGTCGGACACGACTGAGCAACTTCACTTTCACTTTTCACTTTCATGCATTGGAGAAGGAAATGGCAACCCACTCCAGTGTTCTTGCCTGGAGAATCCCAGGGACGGGGGAGCCTGGTGGGCTGCCGTCTATGGGGTCGCACAGAGTCGGACACGACTGAAGCGACTTAGCAGCAGCAGCAGCAGCAGACCCTTGTTTACTATTCATAAAACTCTAAATTTGGAAAGGATCTTAGTGATCACCTGTTGCATCCCTTCAAACATTACTTTAAAAAAAAGTTATTTATTGATGTATGGCTGCTCTGGGTCTTCATTGCTGCATGTGGGGCTTTCTGTAGTTGTGGCAAGCACGAGCTACTCTTCTTTGTGATGCACAGGTTTCTCATTGCGGTGGCTTCTCTTCTTGCAGAGCACAGGCTCAAGGTGCAAGGCTTCAGTAGTTGCAGCTTGTGGGCTTAGTTGCTCTGCGCCATGTGGAATCTCCCCGGGCCAGGGATTGAACATGTGTCTCCTGCATTGGCAGGCAGAATCTTCACCACTGGACCACCAGAGAAGTCCCTTCAACATTACTTTTTAAAAGAATTTTCATCTTTCAGTCATTGAAAGCACATTGCTATTGAATCAAGTTACTCTTGTGATACGTTTGCATGGATCAAAGTGAAGCAAACCTGTAGCCATTCACCAGAAGTCATGTGAGACCGGGGATATGTCTGGTTTCTTGATAAGTAGCACTATCTGATACCTTAGTATTTTGTCCACCAACTAAACATGACTATATTTTTTAGTTTAGTTATGCTTGGGACATGAAATACTTGTTAATGTAGCTATTTACTGGTTAAATTTTGTATACTATAAAATGCAAACCATATATGGTTTTATACAGTCTAAATAAAAATTCTGATTTGTAAAGGCTTGTGAGGACACAGGTTGGAATACTTTAAATGTAATAAATCTAAAATAAGCCAGACAGAGAAATACAAATACTGCATAGTATCACTTATATGTGAAATCTAAAAAAACGTCAAAGGATAGAAACAGAGGAGAAAAGTGGTTGCCAGGGTTGGGGGTACGGGAAATAGGAGATGTTGGTGATAGGGTACAAAGTTTCAGTTATAAGATCAAAAGGGTCTGGGGATCTAATGAAAACACGGTGACTGTAGTGATAACACTGTGCTGTATAACTGCTGCTGCTGCTACTGCTGCTAAGTCACTTCAGTCGTGTCCGACTCTGTGTGACCCCACAGATGGCACCCCACCAGGCTCCCCGTCCCTGGGATTGTGCTGTATAACGAAATTTGCTGAAAGAGTAAAACTTAAATGTTCTCACTGCCCACCTCCCCCAAGGATAAATACATCAGGTGATGAATGTGTTAATTAACAAGATGGGTGTAATCCTTTCACAATGTCCAAGTACATTAAATCACCATGATGTACATTTTCAATGTCTCATAATTTTATGTCAACTATATGTCAATAAAACTGAAATACTAGGTCTCAACATGTTTTATTCATATTATGTATACTTAAAGATTTAGTTAAATTACTTGAACCTCTCAAAGAGTTGGAGCCAACTAACTTGTAGTGTCCAGCTCTTTGCAACCCCATGAACTGTAGCCTGCCAGGCTCCTCTGTCCACAGAATTCTCCAGGCAGTAATACTGGAGTGGGTAACCATTTCCTTCTCCAGGGGATCTTCCTAACCTAGGAATCAAACCCAGATCTCCTGCATTGCAGGCAGATTCTTTACCGTCTAAGCTGCTTGGAATTAGTCCAGATTTAAGAGTTGGACCTGAAAAAGCAGGTTTCCATCAGAGACCAGAATAAACAGAACTTCTCCTCTCAGCCATTGAGCATTTATCACCACCAGTATATATATATAGTCTTTGGTTTATTTGCTGTCTGAAGCTATGTTGCCATTGAACTACCGTTGAATATTTTTTTTGGCCTGTGAAACACACACTATAGTTTCAGTGAAACCACAGATTCTTGCCTACCTTCCTCCTTCACTTCCAATGAACCAAGTAGTTATTTTGGTATGAAAGTCTAAAAATAGTGCTATTATGATAGTTAAAGGTGACAAGTTAGAAGAATAATCAAAAAGATTAAGCAATCAGAGAGGTAAAGTTAATTCAAGCAAAAATTTTTTGTCTGTGCTATTTGGATTGGATAAATTCCAAAATCACAGGACAGTTTTTGATGTTATTATGACTGAAAGCTTAAATAGCCTTCCAGTTTTTTAACTTGTAGATGGAATGTGGTTAAGATTGAAACAGACTTCTTAAAATGACAGAGCAAATGGTATGGTTGTTTTAATATGTGACTAGGGCTTCCCAGGTGGCTCAGCTGATAACAAATCAGCTTGCAATGTTGAGAGACCTGGGTTTGATCCCTGGGTTGGGAAGATCCCATGGAGAAGGGAACGGGCTACCCACTCCAGTATTCTGGCCTGGAGAATTCCATGGACTATGCAGTCTATGGGGTAGCAAAGAGTCGGACACAACTGAGCGACTTTCACTTTCAGTAAATAATCAATATTACCAAAGAACTCTGTCTGGCATATGTTCCAAATTTCTTGTATTGTTTTTTTATGGCTTCACAGGCTCTTCATTGCTGTGCTCGGGCTTTCTCTAGTTACAGTGAGTGGGGACTATTCTCTAGACGCGGTGCATGGGCGTCTCATTGTGGTGGTTTCTCTTGTTGCTGTTGGTGGGCTCGAAAGCGTGGGCTCAGTAGTTGTGGCGCAGGGGCAGTTAGGCCCTGTAGAATCTTCCTGGACCAGGGATCAAACTGGTCCCCTGCATTGGCAGGCAGATTCTTAACCACTGGACCTCCAGGGAAGTCCCAAGATAACTTTGAAAAATCAACATTCAGGAGAGCCTGGAGAAAATCCTCACCTATTGTTACAGAGTGGTGAGCTGCAGTTGTCCTTCCCACCCTGTAAACAAACTTAGAGCCTATAAAGTGGAAGAGAACCATACTAGGAGCTATTGTTCATTCTATTAGTTGTTTTGAATTTTTAAATTAAACATTGGGTAGCTATAAAAGAATGCTTATGAAACTTGCAGAAAATATAAAGAACATACAGTTACCTCTTATTTCTTAGGTGCCTCTCTCGGATCCTATTACCTTCTTTTCCCTTTGAGAAAGCATCATCCTGGATTTTGTGGTTTTATTGCATATGTTTAATCGTTTTGCATGTTTTTAGACTTAATCTCATGAAATTTTATGACATCTTCTTTCATGGCTTCTATTTCCAATATTTCCAGTGAGTCACCCATGTTATTGCTTGTAGCTATATTTCATTTTCATTGCTGAATACATTCCATTATATTAATATGCCATAATTTTTAGTATCCATTTTACTATTGATAGGCATTTGAGTTGCTCCCATTATTTATTGTTAACAGTGCTACTGTGAACACTCTCTGCTGCTCGTTTGTAGAAATTTACTTTTGATTTGATTTACTAATGTCTTAAGGAATGTTCACATCTGTGTTAGGTGTATTTGACCTGTAATCTTCCTATTTTGCAATGACAGTTTTAGATTTTGCTATTAAGGTTATTCTTGCTTCAGAAAAGGAGTTAGAGACTGTTCCTATCTCTTCTTTTTTCCTTTTCTATATTCTGGAATAGTTTAAGATTGGAATTACTAATGTATTTTTCTACTTGGTAAAGCTTGCCTGTAAAACTTTTTAAATGTAGTGTTCTTTCTGAGGGAGGGTTTTAAACTACTTAACTTTTAAATTGTTGTAGGATTATTAGCTTTTCAATTGTTGTACGATTATTCAGTTTTACTATTTGTTAAGTCAGTTTTAGTAGATTACAGTGTCCTAGAAATTTATCCATTTTGTTTATGATTTAAAAAAACTAGTGGCATATAGTTGTGTATAGTATCATCATATTTTGAAAGAATGCACTCACAATGCCTCCTTTATTCTCTGTACCATCTGCGCTTGTTCCCTCCTTATTTCTCATATTGCTTATTTATAGCTCCTCTCTTTTTTCTTGTCCAGTCTTACTAGAAGATTGTCAATTTTGTCAGCTTTTTCAAAAAACCAAATTTGGACTTTGCAGATTATTGTGTATCTGTTTACTCTTTTTTTAATCTCTGATGTTATCATTTAAAATTGCCTTTCTTCTGTTTCCTTGGGATTTGTTTTGCTGGAGTTTTTTCCTCACCTCTACAATGAGTAGATACTCAGTTCATTGGGATTGTTTTAAAATGCTTTGAGACTCTTTCCTTTAAAAAAAAAAAGTGGGGAGTGAGGACGAATTTTCCTTCTCTTGTGAGCCAGACTTAGTGACTCACTTCTCACAAGTAGAAAGTGGCAAAAATGATAGTATGTGACTTCCAAGAATAGGTCACAAGAAAGAGTAGCTTCTGCCTGGCTTTTTCTCTTCTGGATCACCCACTTGGGAGAACCTAGTCACCACGCAGTGGGAACACACAAGCAGCCCTCTGTGAAGGGCCACGTGGGGAGAAACTGAAGCCTCCTGCCAACAGCCAGCACCAACTTGCCAGCCAAGACCTTGCAAGTGGATGCATTGTGGCCTTCAGATGATGTGACTGCAACCTTGACACCTCAAGTCAGAACCACGTAGCCATGCTTTCAAAATCCTGACCCACAAAAGCTATGAGAGAGGATAGATATTTATTGCTTTGGCTTACGCTATTAGCTCTTGGGATAATTTGTCTTGCAACAGTAGAAACTATTATAAAATACTCATTAATCACCAGCCCTTCTACCCTGACATAAGCATTTAAACGCTATAAATGCCCCTCTATATATTGTTTTAACTAAATCCCGCAAATTTGGATAGACAGTGTTTTTCATTAAGATTTAAATTTTTTCTAATCTCCGTTATCATTTCTTCTTTGACTTATGAGTTACTTAGAATTACATTTCTTAATTTCCAAATTTATATTAGTGTATGCTGCTGCTAAGTCGCTTCAGTCATGTCCGACTCTGTGCGACTCCATAGAAGGCAGCCTACCAGGCTCCCCCGTCCCTGGGATTCTCCAGGCAAGAACACCGGAGTGGGTTGCCGTTTCCTTCTCCAATGCATGAAAGTGAAAAGTGAAAGTGAAGTCGCTCAATCATGTCCAACTCTTAGCGAGTCCATGGACTGCAGCCTTCCTCCGCCCATGGGATTTTCCAGGCAAGAGTACTGGAGTGGGGTGCCATTGGCTTCTCCAATATTAGTGTATATTTATTCTTAATTTCTAGTTTAACTGCACTGTAACAGAAAATATATGATATAACCCTTTAAAATTTGTTGCACCTTACTCTATGGCTCTGTATGTGGTCAATTTTTATGAAAGCTCCATAGATAATTGAAAAGAATATATATTTAACAGTTGTATACACCCATTAGCTGAAGTGTGTCAATTACGACATTCAAGTCTATATTTTTCCTCATTATTTTTTATGCTAAATTTATCAATTACTAGGAGAAGTGTGTTAAAATCTGCCACTATGGTGATAGATGGTTTTCATTTCTATTAACTGTTGAATTATATTTTGTTACATATTTTGTAATACATATATGCTATACATATATTTGTGTACTTTCACGTTTCACTTTCATGCATTGGAGAAGGAAATGGCAACCCACTCCAGTGTTCTTGCCTGGAGAATCCCAGGGATGGCGGAGCCTGGTGGGCTGCCATCTATGGGGTCGCACAGAGTCGGACACGACTGAAGCAACTTAGCAGCAGCAGAAGCAGCGTATATATATACACACACAACTAGATGAATACATGTTTGACGTTGTTCTATCTTACTAGTGTCTTTTATCTTTATGAAATGACTCATTTTATCTTTATTAATGCTTTTTTGCCTTCGATTTTATTTTGACTGATATTAATGTAGCTACACTTTCTTTTTCTTTAGTGCTTGCCTGGATATCCAGTTAATAAAAACAACAAGGTTTTAAATGGAGCATTCATTCTACTTATATCTACTGTAATTACTCATACAGACCTACAATCTTATTTTGTCTTTTCTATATCGCCCACCTTTTCTATTGCCTTTTCTCTGCATTCTGGCCTTCTTCTGAATTATTGTCACTATACAGTTGACGTGTATATTCTATTTATATTTTGTTAGCTGCATAACTTCTCAAAGTCAAAAATTAATCAATATCCTTAATTTTCGTTCAAAAAATACAGAGAATTTAAAACATTTAAACTCCATTAGTGCCCCCCCCACTCCCTACTCACTGATAGGCAGATATTGTTGACTTGAATTTTAATTCTCTCTTTTTTGTTTTAACCTTCCAATATATTATTGTTACTACTTTTTACATTACTACTTTAATGTTTACCTTATCTTTATCACTGTTTGCTCATAAGTTCTTTTTCTATTTCAGACCTTTCCTCGGGGAGCATTTTCTTTCTTCCTAAAGTTTATCCTCCAGAAATTTCTTCAGTTTGGGATCACATTTTCTGAGATTTTGTTTATCAGAAAATATCATTATCTTATCCTTGTTCTTAAAAGATGTTTTCACTACATATGAAATTCTGGTGTGGCAGTTATGCTTCTATTACCACATTGAATATTTTTTCCACTATCTTCTGGTTTCTATCACTTAAGTTGAGAAATTTGCTATCAGCCTAATTATTGTTCTTTTGAGAGTAATTTGGTTCCTTTCTTATTTTTTTTAAAAAAGAAACCAGCTCTTTGGTATTCTATAGATTTATAAGAATGTGTCTTAGCTGTAATTTCTTGTTTATTTATATTACATGAAATTTGTTGGTCTTCCTGAATCAGTGGGTTATTATTTAATCAGTTTTGGAAAACTCTTAGCCATTATCTCTTCTCTCTCATTCTCAGTTTATTCTCCTGTGAGAAATCTGATAAATATAGAATATATATTCTTATTCTCTTAACCTTTTATTCAGTATTTTCCATCTTTTTTTTCTGAGCAGTTTCTACAAATCTCTATTCTCAGCTGTATTTAATCAGCTTTTGTGCTGTGCTTAGTCACTCAGTTGTGTGCGGCTCTTTGCGACCCATGGGGATTCTCCAAGCAAGAATACTGGAGTGGGTTGCCATGCCCTCCTCCAGGGGATCTTCTCAACCCAGGAATTGAACCCAGGTCTCCCACATTGCAGGCGGATTCTTTACTGTCTGAGCTACCAGGGAAGCCCATGTTTTTAATATTTTTTTAAATTTTCAGTTTGATTCTTTTTCTAATCCAAATTTCTTTCTGTTCACTCACATTTTCAATTGCTTCTTTTATTTTTAAATATGTTAAACTTAGTATATCTTGTATTCTGTGGTCACTAATTCCAATATCTAAGATCTTTATGGGTTGTATTCTGCTCTCACTTCTCTTCGTTCTCGCTTATGGCACCTTGTTAACTCGTGTGCTTTGTGATTTTTGATGATAAGCTCATATTGCATTGAGGCCAACCGAAGGTGAAATCCTCTAGAGAGGATTTGGGTTACCTCTTACCAGATGCTTGAGGGCACTGCTGGATATTTGGACCACTCAGCTAATGTGAATTTAGGCCGTAAAAGCTGTGGGGACATGCTTATGAATGTGATTTTTCATGAGGAATATTTATCTCCTTCACTTAATGCCCTGGTTTTGAAACAGGCAATGTGCCTTGTACTGGTCTAAGACCATTTGTCTGCAGGTGGTTTCTGCAATTTAATGTAGTACCTTATATGGATTTGTTACCAACTCTTTCGAGTTGGGGCCCAGTGAGGGTCCTCCTGCTTGGTGCTGTTTGTGTTTGTGGCAATAGAATGAGATTGAGTTCAGTTCAGAAGCCAAAGAAAGCTTTATTCTTTGAGTGAAGAATGAAAAAGCTTGTGCTCTAGAATTCACTTTCCTGGGCAGGCTCTTGGCCAAGTTGCCTTATAGGATTCTGTCTGCAGAGGGAGGGGGTGGAGTTCTTGCCAGTTGGCTATGCAGGTGTTTTGCAAATATTATGCCAGACAGAGAAAGGCAAGCGTGAATGGGAAAGATATACACAGCTAAATGCAGAGTTCCAAAGAATAGCAAGGAGAGATAAGGTGTTCTTAAATGAACAATGCAAAGAAAGAGGGGAAAACAGCAGAATGGGAAAGACTAGAGATCTTGTCAAGAACACTGGATATATCAAGGGAGCATGTCATGCAAAGATGGGCACAATAAAGGACAGAAATGGTAAGGCCCTAACAGAAGCAAAAGAGATTATGAAGAGCTGGCAAGAATACACAGAAAAACTATACCAAAAAAAAAAAGAAGTCTTAGTGACTCAGATAACCACGACAGTGTGGTCACCCACCTAGAGCCAGACATCCTGGAGTGTAAAGTCAAGTGGGCCTTAGGAAGCATTACTACAGACAAAGATAGTGGAGATAACAATTCCAGCTGAGCTATTTAAAATCCTAAAAGATGATGCTGTTAAAGAGGTGCATTCAATATGTCAGCAAGTATGGAAAACAGCAGTGGCCACAGAACTGGAAGAGGTCAGTCTTCATTTCAGTCCCAAAGAAGGACAAGGCCAAAGAATGTTCAAACTGCCATGTAATTGTGCTCATTTCACATGCTACCAAGGTTATGCTCAAAATTCTTTAAGCTAGTTAGGCTTCAGCACTACACGAAGTGAGAACATCCAGATGTATAAGCTGGATTTAGAAAAGGCAGAGGAACCAGAGACCAAAATTTCTAACATTTGTTGAATCATGGAGAAAGCAAGGGAATTCCAGAAAAGCATCTACTTCTGTTTCATTGACTATGCTAAAGCCTTTGACTTTGTGGATCACAGCCAACTGTGGAAAATTGTCAAGGAGATGAGCATACCAGGCCACCTTGCCTGTCTCCTGAGAAACCTATATGTGGGTCAAGAAACAACAGTTAGAACCAGACATGAAACAACAGAGTGGTTCAAAACTGGGAAAGGAGTATGAGAAGGCTATATATTGTCACCCTGCTTATTTAACTTATGTGCAGAGTACATCATGCGAAATGCTGGGCTGAGTGAAGTACAAGCTGGAATTAAGACTGCCAGGAGAAATATCAAGAATCTCAGATATGCAGATGATACCACTGTAATGGCAGAAAGTGAAGAGCAACTAAAGATCCTCTTGATGAGGGTGAAAGAGGAGAGTGAAAAAGCTGGCTTGAAATTCAGCATTAAAAAATGAAGATCGTGGGGTCTAGTCCCACCGCTTCATGGCAAATAGAAGGGGAAAGAGTGAAAGCAGTGACAAGTTTCTTGGGCTCCAAAGTCACTGCAGACAGTGACTGCAGCCATGAAATTGAAAGTCGCTTGCTTCATAGAAGGAAAGCTATGTCAGCATATTAAAAAAAAAAAGCATTAAACCTTGACAGCATATTAAAAAGCAGAGATATCACTTTACTGACAGAGGTCCGTATAGTCAAAACTATGGTTTTTCCAGTAGCATGCGCAGATATGTGTTGGACCATAAAGAAGGCTGACTGATGAAGAGTTGATACTTTCAAACTGTGGTGCTAGAGAAGACTCTTGAGAATCCCAGGATACTGCAAGGAGATCAAACCAGTCAATCCTATAGGAAAGCAACCTTGAAAATGCATTGAAAGGACTGATGCTGAAGTTGAAGATCCAGTACTTAGGCCACCTGATGCGAAGAGCCAACTCATTGGAAAAGACCCTGATGCTGGGGAAGATTGAGGGCAAGAGGAGAAGGGGGCAGCAGAGAATGAGATGGTTGGATGACATCACCAACTTGATGGACATGAGTCTGAGCAAGCTTCTGGGAGAAGCTCAGGGGAGCCTGGAGTGCTGCAGTGCATGGGGTTGCAAAGAGTCAGACATGACACAGTGACTGAACAATGACGGCAAATGCCAGACTGACGTGCCAGTCAGAGCGTTTCCACACCAGGCCTGCCTCCACCATCCTGGATTGCAGTGTCTTGAGCAGAGCTTCTGCACACAGCCTGCCAAGCTGAGGTGTTGGGCTCAGCAGTTCTGCACTGGAAACTAATCCCAGGAGTTAGGCGCAAGGCGTCTGCACCCAGCCCCCTGTTGGCAAGTGACACTAGACTAAGCACAAAAGAAGACGTTAAACCTTAACTTACCATCTAGATTCCATCTCGTTTATCCCGAGGACCCCAGTGGGCTTTGCCAGTGACAGATTGGGCCTTTGTTTCTGATACTCAGCATCCTGGGAGGCTGTCAAGAGAGTAGCTAAATGTCATTAGCTCAAAGATCGTGAAGGCATTAAGTCTACCAATGTCCACTTTTCTAAAAGTGGCTTCAAGTCTGGACTTACACTTTGGTGTTTTATATTAGTTTCCTAGGGCTGTTGTTGGGTTTTGTATTAGTTCGCTAAGGCTGATATAACAGAGTACCACTGACTGGGTGGCTTAAAACACCATCAGTTGATTGTCTTATCATTCTGGAGGCAGGAAGATGTTGGAAGTGTTCGTTTCTTCTGAGTGCTGTGAGGGAAGGATCTGTGAGAGAAGCCAGGCTTCTCTCCTTGGCTTATAGAAGCGTCGCCTCTATCTCTGCCTTTATCTTCACGTGGCATCCTCCCTATGTACATGTCTGTGTCCAAATATCCCCTTTTTATAAGGACATCACTGTATTATTCTTGCCTGGAGAATCCCATGGACAGAGGAGCCTGGTGGGCCACAGTCCATGGGGTCGCAGGGAGTCAGAGTAACTAAACACATGCACATCATTGTTTGAGGGCTCAACCGACCCCAGAATGGCTTCATCTTATCTTACTTGTTCTACAATGACCTTCTTTCCAAACAAGGTCACTTTTTAAAATACTGAGGGTCAGAAGTTCAGCATACGAATTTGGAGGGAACACAGTGTAACTCATAACAGATTCCTTACTTTATTGCCAGCTCATTAAGGCATTTAAAAATATTATTTACAGTGTACTTTATCCAACATATTTTTATTTTCAGTTAGAGGAATGGTTACAGTAGAGAGCCCACCATGTTGCTAGATACCAGTAGATAAAATCTGAATGACCTTCCAAGTCAAATGTCTCTAGTAGTAGTTTTACAAAGGCAGCTTCCGTATTTTCCATTCATTGTGTAGCCGTGTTGTATTGCCCTTGAGGTTCTGCAACTGCACATTTCCTTCTTTGCACTTGGAAAAGAGACTCAAAAGCTAACTCTGACATTTGGAACATTTTCAAGTTCTGGGACCACTTCAGGAATCAGTGTTTTGGTCAACTCTAGGCTGAATGCTCTCTGCAACTATAGTACATATCAGCCATGATAATAAAGTCTTCAGTCATCATGATTTAATTATACCTTACATGCTTCAGGTAAGATGACAGAGAAATGTGGGACTACATCTTAGGAAGCCTTCCATTAAAAATAGTTTGAACCATTTCTGTATATAAAGGGTCAAAAAGTCTCAGCTCTCTGAAAACTTAATCAGAAGCACTTATTGGTTTAGGGTTATCCAGAGACAAGGATTTTAAACCATGTTTTTCAAAATGTGGTCCCTGAATGTCCATTTGCCCTTGAATGACCTGGTGTGTGGGGTCAGAGTGGTGAGCAGACTTAACATTTCAGATTTCCTGGCTTTACCCCATACCTACTAAATGAGAATCTCTGAGAAGAGGAGCCCAGAAATCTGTATTCTAAACCAGCGTCCCTTCAAAGTTAGAGAATGGTTACTGCCTAGGGTTTTCCTCTAAAATGTAAGGTATTTTGCTGTAAGCAACTCAGTGTTTATTTTTCTTAAATTACATTCCTGGTGGAGAGTTAGGATTTTTATAATATGAAATCAGTGTTTGAAGTGATATTCAACAAGCGGTTAAAAAACAGGGCATGACCACAGTGTGCTTAACATTTATGTGATAACACTGAACCAGTTATATGGTATTTTAGCTAGGGTACTTCATAGACTTTCCTTTCTGAAAATTATCTTAAATCTAACAACAAGTACAGCTGTGATGTATTTTATTTATTTACCAAGTTTTGCATTCCTAGTGTGAGCCTTTTTCTTTTCTATTGAATTATCTAGTTTTATGTAACAGCTCCCTCTGCCAAGCTTGTACCTTAGTATGTATAGATGGATGATCTCCTTTAAAAGATGGACTCTTTCCCCTTCTGCCTGTGTCCTCTTCTAACTGTTGCATGGGAGGAAAAAACTTTTCTCCACCCTCTTAGGGTCCCTGGCTGGGTCTGAATATTAGACTAACAAAGACAGATTAACAGGAGAAAAGCTTATACAGTTCTTTAATGTAAGTTTTAGGTGACGTGGGAGCCTTTACAAGGAAATGAAGACCTGAAGAAATGGTTAAACCTGAGTTTTTTTATGCTGAGTGTGATGAAGAATGGAAAGTCATGGAAAGATATGATAGGTCAAAGAGTATGAGCTAAGTACAGTAAACTGAGGCTTCCTCGATGGCTCAGCGATAAAGAATCCACCTGCAGTGCAGGAGACACCGGAGACGTGGGTTCAATCCCTGGGCTGGGAAGATCCCCTGGAGGAGGAAACAGCAACCCACTCCAGTACTCTTGCCTGGAGAACCCCGTGGACAGAGAAGCCTGGTGGGCTATAGTGCATAGGGTCACAGAGAGTTGGACACGACTGAGCACGCATGCATGCAGTACACTGGGGGACCTAAGCAAGGTCTGTTTGTATGAATTCTTGGTGTCCCTCTGTCTTCGGGTTGAGGAGACTCCTTCCTCTGTGTATAGGGAGGACACCTCTCACAACAGCAGACGAATCTTGGGTTTTGAAAACTTGAGTTAACTTGGTGCTGCCTTTAAATGTTGAGGGCTCCCTGAGTGCTCCTCTGAGTTTGGGAACAAAGTGAACCGAGATGTTTGCTTACAGGCATAAACCCAGTGATCCTCCAACTTTGGTGGCATCAGAATCCCCTGGAAGGCCTGTTAAAGCACAGATTGCTGGGCCCTAGCTCCAAAGTTTATGAATCAGCAGGTCTAAGAACTGAGTCCTAAGAATTTTCTTTTCTACCATGTTCTTGGGTGATACTGATATTCCTGGTCAACCAGACTTGGAAAACCACGTATTAACTCGTTTAACTCTCACAGGAGTCTTGTGAGGTGAACACAGTTGTCATCAGACCTTCATTTTATAGATGAGGATTCTGAGGCAGCCAGGAAGACAAGATTTTAAACACAGGCAATCTGACTCCAAAGTTCCGCTCTGTCACACATGCCCGGCCATTGTGCCTTCTCAGTGAGCAAGCACTTATTAAGCACCTGTTGTGTGCTCATTATTTGACTAGCTGCTGTTTGAAAAATCTAGTCCAATTCTTTATGCAGGCCCAAATGATGTGAGGATAGTCCCTTCTCAGTGATCCATGCCAGCATAATTAATTTCATGTTATCTATTTGAGAGGGAAGTGAGCTGCTGTACATTTGCTGAAACTCAGGTGACAATTAAGATACAGAAATTCAGTCTCTTCTCTGCCTTTTAAAAAACATGACTTACTATTAATTGAGGGATAATTGCTCTTTTTTTTAAATATGAAATTGTGCCCTGACCCAGATGGGTGTTCTTGTAGCAAACTGTATACTATAAAAATGCTCTTCCAAAATCAGAGTTTTCTTGGCTTATGCAAATATACAGCTGAGAATAATTTGGGGGTATATTGGGATATATTGTAGGGGTGAAAATGAAAATTCATAGTACTTATCTATTACCATCTCTGTATGCTTTAAGTACATAGCCTGTATATATATATTTTTTTTCTTTTAACATTTTCTTATGCTAGCTGGATTCCTATATTGGTTTTGCTGAAGGAAAGTCCTGACTTGACCTGATTTTTTTTTTTTAGTGTTTTCTTTTGGAGACCACAAATTATGCTTCAAGTGACCACCATCTGCCTGTTAGTAGGACCTTCCTATTTTAAGGGGCTTAGAAAGGGAGTGAAAGAGAAGGAAGTTGGGGAGGAGCGTTGACATCATAATAGCCATTTTTGATCAAGCCACTCGCTTGGTCAAAGTTCCCTTTCCTGTGGGAAATCAGGGTACAGCCTATGCAAGTACCAACTGAGAAGAGAAAACTAAGAAAAGAACTGAAACTTCTCTTCATTTGGACTTCCCTGTTCCTTCCCCAGTTTTCCATAGAAGGCAGAGGGTGGCACAAATGCCTGGTCTGGCGATAACCAATTTTCTTCTAGTTTTGTGCATCTATGCCAGGCATAAATGACACCTTAAATGACAAGGTAGGCAAAATTTGGAACAAAAGACCCCTTATTAAGTAACTACCATATCCAGAGCATTGTCTTAGATGCTGGGTGGGAGGAAACCAACCTCAAACATACAGCCGCTGCTTGTAAACAAGACTCCATTGCAGGGCTAGTCCATTCAATTGATAGTAGAGAGTTTGGGACCTAATTGTTTTCTTCTGACTGTCAAGGACAGGTGGAATAACAGAACTAGGAAGTAGACCAGGAACATCATTTTACTTCATTCCATCTCATCTCAAGTCAACTCTTGCCTAACTTGAAGTGGTTTGGCTCCTGAAAACATGGCGGATCAACCCACATGTGCGTCTCTCAGACATCTTAGCCACTGTCCTTTCCTTCTTCCTTGTGAGGAGAGTGATAGCTGAAGGTCTCCCCTCTTCTGTTCTTTCCCACTGTTTAAGACATCTAATGAGATATTTTCAAGTTGTGAGAAGCAAAACCCTCTCCAGAAAGTTATAGACTCCTTTGGGTAATTGTAATGAGTCATTCTTGCCAAGAACATAGGTGGCTTTCATCCGCCTCGCTCTTCTTATCAGAAGAAGCTTAACACACACAGAGTGAGCTGTACTTCCTGGCACTGTGTGCCCTAGTCTGAAACCACAACATTGTGCAACAAGGCCATTCATTGAGGGCATGCAGTATTACAGCCGGGCCACTTTTGATATGTGTAGAGTAGTGTGTGTGTGTGTGTGTGTTGTGTGTTGTGTGTTGTGTGTTGTGTGGTGGGGACTACATCCCAGCTTTCTGGTTGGCGTTGCTGGCATTGCTGTCTTAGTGTAGGTGCTGCATTGTGTATCTTTTATGCAGATGCATGTCATCATATTTAGTGTTTGACTATAAAATAAATCAATTTACCTGCATCTGTGCTGGCCAATGAGCAACATTAAAATGAAAAATAAATTGAATTCTTGTCGACAGAAACAAGCAAAACTTCTATTATTTCTTCTATAACAGATCTTGCAAACAAAATCTTCTTAGGATTGCCAGAAAGTTCTAAGTATAATTAATATCATTCATTTTGTGTTAGGTTGATGGACGTTTATAGTTGGGTTTGGTCATTTATGAAATAAGTATAGGGAAATTCCCAACATAGATGAGTAGACAGAGAAGGTGGTCTAAAGTTATCCCATTTTTGGTTCCTCTTCTGATTTCTAGATCCATAGTCGGTGATTTTAAATGAACAGGGTACTACTCTACTCAAACATTTTTCCTTTTACCAGGTTAGGACTCTAAGCCACTATGCTCTAATTAAGATGTTCCTAGAAATGTGAATTTCATAATTGAAGAGAAGGGGGCAGATTTGAAACTGAAATATTATAATAGGGAGCTAACAATTGGAAATAAATGGACCGTTACACATTATAATCTTGAAATTTTATTTCTTGTCTTCTTAACTTTCTTCCAAAAAACATATCCTAGAATTACAACACTGTTCTCACTGTCTCTTTAGAAATAAATCCCGCGCTAGTAGCTCCGTTGCGGATCCTCAGTTTGACTTTCTGAAGGCCTTGGCTTACGTGTTATTTCCACTGAAAAGCCTTCCTTAATCTATCAGGGCCAGATGAAAGCCCCTCTGATTTCCTTCTTTCTGTCTGTCCATCCATCTGTCCTTCCCTCTTTCCTCCCAGTATTACAACATTATAACATCATTGACTGCTTATTTGTCTGACTTCAAAAATTAGAAACTCCTGGAGGCTAGGCCAGTGCCTATCTACTAATGCATCTCAGTTCCAGCCCTGGGCCTGGGGTATATTAAGTAGGCACACATTTTCTTTCTTTTTTTTTTTTTTTAAACTGAATGAATGATCTTAGGGAAGGAGGTCATTACTTGAAGTGTCTGAAATGATAAAAGTAGCTATTAAAGCTATGTAGAGTATTGGGAGGAGGGTCCATTTTATTTGTATTAACAGCAAAGGCAATTTCCTTGGAAGCCTCAGCTCTCTTCCTTGACTTTCCACTTGACCGTGTGTTATCTGCTTATTTTCCATTTCTCCAAAAGTGCGTCACCTTTGCAACTTTTTCTCATGCTCCTTATCACTTTGTATCATTCCTGTTTAGTCTTTATTCTTGGTATAGAAGAGTACTTTTGGCTTATTATTTGGATAATTGGTGAAAAATCTATCTTACTAGTCATATTTCTGACTACTAAAACTGGCCAGGCAAAGTGAAATTTGTTGCATTATGTTATTATTTAAATTAATGGTTTTGCTGGTTGTGCCCCATTAAATATCCCTCCTTTTTGTTTAAAAAATTCATTATTATTTTTGTACACCTGTTGTCATTTTGCATATAATCCTTTACAGTCATATTGGTAAATGTAAATTTACCTTCACTTTTGAATAAGTAACTTAACAAAAGAAGAACACAAACAATATTTCTTCATCTTCATTGACTTTCCCTCTCACATTGAATTGGCTTCTGAACCCTTATCCCATCCTGGAATAATGGAATAACTGGAATAATGCCTGCTATACCAAGCAGTGTACTGGGTGGTTGATATATGATCTTTCAGTCCCCATGATGATACTAAGAAGAATTACTTTTTAGCCGCATTTTGCAGATGAAGATACTGAGACTCATGGAAATTAAGAAACTCGTTTAAGGTCACAAAGTTATTAAATAACTCAGTCCGATTCACACACAGATCTGTGTTCTTGCTGCGGCAATGTACTAGGGTGTGTTCAGAGAAGTGATGAAAAGACAAGGTCGGGAGACTAGGCTATATGATGAGAAAACTGGACAGGTGACCTCACAATGATTGAGGAAAGGAGAAAAGTCTTCAACTATCTTCTGTCACATAGGAGAAGGATCAAATATATTTTGTTTTGCTCCAAAAGACATGTGTTTCTTATAAATGTCAGCAGTCCAGATTCTGAAATGCAATTGCAGTTACTCACTTCTAATGGCACCCCACTCCAGTACTCTTGCCTGGAAAATCCCATGGATGGAGGAGCCTGGAAGGCTGCAGTCCATGGGGTCGCTGACGGTCAGACACAACTGAGTGACTTCACTTTCACTTTTCACTTTCATGCATTGGAGAAGGAAATGGCAACCCACACCAGTATTCTTGCCTGAAGAATCCCAGGGACGGGGGAGCCTGGTGGGCTGCCATCTATGGGGTCACACAAAGTCGGACACAACTGAAGTGACTTAGCAGCAGTAGCAGTAGTTTTATTTAATTAAAAATAGACATTGAATCTGTAATTCAAAATTACTAAAAATTAAACTTGAGCTCAGTGAAAGCCCCTGAGTAGCATCTATTATGTGCATTTCTAAGTTTGCCATCACATTATTCTTCTACTAAAAGGAGTGATCTGGAATGATCTTCCAGAATGACTGAGGTGAAGCCTCAAGTTTATCTCATATCTGCCAGAATGAAAACAAAAATAATCTCATCTTTCTTCTTTTTATCCTTCTAAAAATAAGGTGGCAGTTGCTCCAATTGATGGGGTAGGAAAGGGGAATTGCCTTAGTGCTCCAAGTCTTCATGAGGCAGAGGGCTTTGGGCAAGTCAACCAATAACACCTATAGTATTGTGGTGAGAAGTGAGGGTCAGCCCCTAGACATGAAGTTCTCGGAGCTCCTTAGAGGAGGCTTATAATATTAGCTTAATAAAACCTGGTGAGAGTTTGCACACCAACTAGGAAGTGGTGTGAAGAAGATCAAGAGATGTAGTGTTTCAGACTTAGGGAATGAACTTATGGTTCCCAGGAGGGAAGGATGGGGAGAAGGGATAGTTAGGGAGTTTGGGGTGGACATGTACACACACTGCTATAGATTAAAATGGATAACCAACAAGTACCTACTGTTACAGCACAGGGAACTCTGCTTGGTATTATTTGGCAGCCTAGGTGGGAGGGGAGTTTGGAAGAGAATGGATGCTTGTATATGTGTGGCTAAGTCCCTTTGCTGCCCACCTGAAACTGTCATAACATTGTTCATCAGCTGTACGCCAATATAAAATAAAAATTAAAATACTAAAGTAGTAGGAAAAAAAAAAAAAAGAGAGAGACAGAGAGATAGAAAGTATTAGCCAGACTGGTAGGTTGACTAATCACTTTCCATCACAATATAGTGGCTGATGTTAACCGGGCAGAGGGAGAATTTAAGGCTAAATAGGCAGCACCAGGGGAAGGTCAGATTTTCTAATACTGGGTACCTTGACGTGGCCAAATGTTGGCGTGATACAAGGAAAGATCAGGTGGATCTTATCATTCTTTCCACTCCTCGAATGGTAGAATGACCTTTCAAAATGTGTGTCCTTGCGCCTACAGATTAAAAAAGGTCAGAATTTGTTTTTCTATCATGTGAAAGCATGCCAGGACATTTTGATTTCTAAAGGGACCATAAGACTGCACAATGCTTGTCACAGTGGTGTTAGGGAAGGAGGCTTTCTGAAGCACGCTAATTCTACTCTGGAACACGGAAGCAGGTGAAGTGTGAGAAGCTGCTCTTGCCCTCCCTCCCTCCCTCTCTTTCTTCCTTCTTCTCTTTCTTGCCCCCTTCTTTGCTCCCTTCCTTCCTCCTTCCCTTCCTCCCTGCCCCTCTTTCTCCCTCCCTTCCTTCCGCCAGCAAATACTCACTGAGCATCTTTTTGTCTTGAGCATTTGCTAGGTTCTGAGAATCCAGTAGGATACAAAATAGACATGACCCCCACCTTCCTAGATGTTACAAGCTAGTAATAATAAAGAAAAAAAAAGTTGAGCTGTGTGTGTGAAAGATACACTACCAGAACATTATAATAGAAGGACTTGATTTAGCTTGGTCCAGAGGGAGAGATTCTCTGAAGGAGTAACATGGCAAATTAGCCTTGAAGAACAAACACGTGGTCTAGAGCAAGATTTGGCAAGCTGTGACCTATAGGCCACCTTGGGCCACCATCTGTTTTCATGTAAAAACAGAGCCACACTGTTCACCCAGGTATCCTGTGGCTGCTTCTGCAATACTCTGGTAGAGTTGAGTAGTTGCGGCAGAGACTATATGGCCTTGAAAGCCTAAAACATTTATTATTTTGTCTTTTACAGAAAAAGCTTGTTGACCATTTGTCTACAAAATACTTGAAAATAAGAGCTCTGGTATTTAGTTTGACCCATGCATTTTCAAACAACGTGGGCCATAGGCCTTGCATGACTGAAACATTTGTGGGCACATTTTTTGGGGGGGGAACATGATGGTGTATGTCTCTTCATGAAGTAGGCTTTCAGCAAAAAACTTGCTCTGAAACTTTGCATAATTTAAGTGGATTTTCTCTTTGTGGAGAGTGTTATGACATGGTGATATGGAATCATATTATTTTGAATTCAAATACTGGCTTCATCTTTTAGGAGCCCCTCTTAGGAGCTGTGTTACTTACCTTTATTACTCTTCAATTTTCCATCAGTAAGAGAGAGGTACTTATAGTGCTGACCTCATGCAGTGAGTGTGAAAATCACATGAGATAATAATGCAAGAGAGTACTTAGTACAATGACAGACAGTAAATGCTGAATACATATCATACATTATAACTGTTTTTAAGAGAGAAAAATATTTTCATAAAATAACATGTCAGTGTTTGTAATGTCATCCCATAAACAGTGTTCACAGCTTTTCATCATTTTATTTTCTCTTCTAATAAAACACTTTTTTGCCATGATGACTGAGGATAAATGAAAGTGGTGACATTTAAGTCACAATTTTGCAATGTTTAAAGTTGATGTTACAATATTTTGAAATTTTCATCAAGTTTACAAAATTAATTTTTTTTTAAACTCTGGGAATCTGAGTGAGTTACCTACTCTGTCATCCCCATCTCCCTCTCCCAGTGCTACATTTAGGGCATGTGTACTTCCTAATGGTGATTCAGTCAGTAAAGAGCCTGCATACAGTTCAGGAGACCCAAGTTTGATCCCTGGGTCAGGAAGATCCCCGGAAGAAGAAAATGGCAACCCGCTCTAGTATTCCTGCCTGGAGAATCTCATGAACAGAGGAGCCTGGTGGGCTACAGCCTACGGGGTCACAAGAGTCAGACACGACTTAGTGACTCATCTACCATCACCACTTCCTGCTGAACTCCCCTGCTTATTGCCAACTGCCTGCAGCTTTTCACATCTGTGAATGCCCATCAAGGCGTATCATCCTCCTCTTTGCTCCTTCTGCCCACAATTCCAGCCTGTATCATCCCAGTAGCTATAATTCCAACCCCACTCGACACCACAGTTCTTGGGTTTAATTTCATCTTTTCTAGAAAGGGCCTGTTCTTGTAACCTTTTCGTATTTTCTCTTTCTCTCTTTGTTATCTACAGTCCTTGTTCTGACCTGTCCACTGTCCTCACCGCCATCTCACCCTAATCCATTCTGCCCTAACGTTCTAGCTTTGGTTCCAATTCCTCATGCCTCTGATGTGCAGGGGCACATGGGTGCTGATCACTGATCATCTGAAAAGCCATGTGGTGGTGGGGGTGCAGCGAAGGCTGATCTGATTGCCTTGTGTACACCCTGCTCAGCTGTCCCTTCACCTGCTCCCGGCCTTAGTTCCCAGATGAGCAGTGCTGGAGTTCTCACCATGCTGTTCAGGAGGCTGGCAGCCAGCCCTTCCCTCACATGCCTATTTGGTGACCAGCACTCGTCCAACAGAAATTCAGTGAACATGGCAAAGTAAACCAGCAAATGTACCACATGTGAGCGTGCTTACCCACCATGGTGATGGTTTCATAGCATCATAAAAATAAGCTTTGGCCTGATTACTTAGTCAAGGAAACATTTTTAAAAAGAGAACGAGTAAGACAGAAACAGGGTAGTGGGATGTAGCCAGCTTCTGCTTTCTGACCCTCAATGGTTTATTTCTATAGGCTACGTGGTTACCAGGGAAATATAAACATTGACTTGTGTTCTCAGAGACATCAGATGACGATGCCAGGGCTGGAGAGAACCTTGGTGATCGTGTGCTGCACTGCCATCGTTTGGCAGAGAAGCACACACGAGGCTGGGTGCCTACCCCAGGATCACGTGGAGGAAAAGCAGCATTGATAAACGTGGGTGGGCAGAGGGCCCAATTTGCAGGCAGCAGGCAGTTTTAGTGAACTACATGATTTTGGGGGACAAATGTCGTTTCCGCCTTTTTGTTTTATTTTAAATTTCTCTCATCTATCTGTCTACCCATATGTGTATATATACACATATGTTTTTTATAAATGCGTAAACTGGGTCATATCATAAGTCCTACGTTTTTTTGTTTGCGCTCTTCTTCCTATCCTCTTCATTTCTCTGTAAACCATATTAAAAACCCTGTATCATTCCATATTTTTTTCATATGCATACATACATTATAGGGTTTTTGTGGTCAGTGGTTTTTTAAAATAAAACTATGTAATACATTCTTTTCTGCCTTTTTTTTACTCGATAGGGCCTCATGGAAATCTATTCAAGTCACTTGACATGGTTATGATTCATTTGTTAAGGGCCATATGATATGTTATGGTATGGTATTCAACCATTCTTTTACTGATGGCCTTAACTTTGCTTCCTTGACCACTATAATCTATGGTTAAATAGATATCCTTGTGCATGGATCCTCATGTTCTTTTTTCTCTGAGGCAGTGTCCAGGAAGTAGGATTGCTAAGTTTAAAGCTAAATGTATTTTTAATTTAGTAAATACTGCCAGATTAATCTTAAGATGAATTATAAAAATTCACATTTCTATAGTGTATGAGAGCACTCTTTTCCCTGCATCCCTGTCTCCAAAAGGCCTTTTTGCTCTTTTCCTGCTGTGTCAAGCTGATAGGGGAGGAGGGAATCTCCTTGAAACCTAGACTGCCCTTCTCACTGAGGGTTGGACACGACTGAACGACTTCACTTATACTTTTCACTTTCATGCATTGGAGAAGGAAACGGCAACCCACTCCAGTGTTCTTGCCTGGAGAATCCCAGGGATGGGGGAGCCTGGTGGGCTGCCGTCTATGGGGTCGCACAGAGTCGGACACGATTGAAGCGACTTAGTAGTAGTAGTCTGCCCTTCCTTTGACTACCAGCGAGTCCAAGCTTATTATCCAGTATTTATCGGCCTTTTTAATTTACTTTTATGTGAATCACCCATAGATGCTCTTTGACCATTTTCATTCATTCATTCATTCTTTTGTTGTCTACCCTCCACTCTCTATTTTTGTTATTTTCTTATAAGAGCTCTGTGTAGATATTAACTCTTTTCTGTCTCTTCATTTAAAACATCTCCCTCAAATTCATCATTTATCTGTTGTCATTAACTGATAATATTGTCATTAAGCTTTAATTATGATATACTTTGCCATACAAAGATATCTTATTTTTATGCAGTCAGATGTATCTTTTTTTTTTTTATGGCTTTTGGATTTTCTACCTTGGTTAAGATTTCCTCTGTCCCTGGATTAGATATGTAATTTTCCTTGATATATCTTAAAGTTTTTATATTGTTTTATTTTTAATGTTTAAGTCTCTGTGTGTACTAAGTTACTTCAGTTGTGTCCAACTCTATTTGCCACCCTATGGACTGTAGCCCTCCAGGCTCCTCTGTCTATGGGATTCTCCAGGCAGGAATACCAGAGTGGGTAGCCATTTCCTTCTCCAAGGGATCTTCCCAACCCAGGGATCGAACCTGTCTCTCTTATGTCTCCTGCACTGGCAGATGGGATCTTTACCATAGCACCACTTAGGAAGCCCGTTTAAGTCTCTAGCTATTTGAAAATCATGTATATGTATGTATATTAGTGGATAATCAATTGGGCTAGCACCATTTATTAAATCTAACCTTCCCCACTAAATAACTGAATAAGCTACTATCTCTGTCATATAAAATTAAATATCTATATATATACATATATAATCTTTAGGTTATCTAAGTAGTCTCTTTTATTTCCCATTGATCTATTCATTCCCATGTTAATGCAATTTTGATTCTATTAGAGTAGAATTTTCTTGTGTGTTCTTATATCTGATAAAATGTTTCCCCCTTACAGTTCATTTATATTATATTTTGCTTGATTACTTTAGGCATATCATCTTATTTGTGAATTCACATTCAGTGTAGCTAATTATTCATTAATGCCTGCTGGGATTCCAATTGGAATCACATTAATTTATAAATTACTTTAGAAAGTGTGAATTTGTTACATGTCGTATTCAGTGGAGGAGTTTAAAAACTCATTTCTAAAGACCAGATTCACACTGGTGGGGGTAGACTAGAGTGCTGACAGCCAAGCCTTGTTTTGTTGCACTTTGTACCTATCGCATTTTTTACACCTTGCAGGTTTGTGGCTATCCCCGTGTCAAGCAAGTCTATCGACCCCATTTTTCCAACAGCATTTGCTCACTTCATGTCTCTGTATCACATTTGAGTTATTCTTGCAGTATTTCAAGCTTCTTTATTATTATGGTTATGGTGATCTTTGATGTTACTATTGCAAAAAGATTACGACTTATGAAAGTCTCAGATGATGGTTAGGATTTCTTAGCAGTAAAATATTTTTTAATCAAGATATATACATTTTTAAGATATACTATTATTGCACACTTCATAGACTACAGTATATTGTAAACATACCTTTTATATGCACTGGGAAACCAAAGCAGTCACGTGACTCCTTTAATGGGGTATTTGCTTTATTGCAGTGGTCTGAAACTGAACCACAGTATCTCCAAGGTATGCCTGTAATGTATGCTTTTCCTTCCAAGTAACTTGAGCCTGCGGTTAGGATCCTGAGTGAAGGACAGGAAGGGAAGCTGCTAGCTGCTGTAGACAAGCCACTGAGTGCCAGACTCTGTCCTCAGTCCTTTGCATGGACCTCGTACAGCACAACAGCATCTTGGTCACAGTCTGAAAACCCGGCAGCCTCTTGGACTTTAAAGTCCACTACATTGTACTCTCTCAGAAGCCTTTAAAACCCCTTAATTTTATATCCGCACCTAATATAAATCAAAAGCCCTTTCTGCAGGTTGATTTGAAGATTCTGTAACTCAGATATTTTAAAACAGGAAATGCTGTTTGGGGAGGACGGTTGTACATGCTCTACGTGTTGCCTCTTTGCTTTGAGTCATGCTCCTCCGTTTGCCTTGAACACCTTGCCACTGGCCACTCCTTAATCTGTTCTCGTCCACTTAGCTCCCTGTTCCAGGAAAACAGTCCCATCCCAAACCAGAGAGACTCCTTTCCCTTCTTAACTCCGAGGGCCCTTTGCTTTCTCTGATAGCATTTATCACACCCTTTAAATAGCCTTAGGGATAATTATCCTTTCTTTGTACCACTTTTACCAAATTAAGCATCGGCCTTGTGGCTGTTTGGGGTGCTGGGGATACAGTGGTGAACAGATGGTGGAATTATCTTATTTCCTACACTAAACTTCATGCCCCCGAACCAAATCTTATTCCCTTCTATTCAGAGAATTCTTCACAGTGACTCATACATAGAACATGTTCAACCAGTGTTTGGTGAGAGAGTGAATATGTGATAGGGATTAGGCCATGGGTTCAATGATTCTGGTTGAAATATGATTTTTCTTGGTTCTGCATCCGTTGTTACCACTTTTTTTCCTACTTTAAAATTTTTTAGAATATGCGTATTTGTTACTTTCCCTCCAAAATGTCCTTGGTCAAATTGTCCCTCATTTGCTATGATTGAAAAGTATTTTAGTCACTTTAGTCATGTCCGACTCATTGTGACCCCATGGACTGTAGCCCTCCAGGCTCCTCTGTCCGTGGGATTCTCCAGTTAGAATATTAGAGTGGGTTGCCATTCCCTTCTCCAGGGGATCTTCCCAACCCAGGGATTGAGTCCAGGTTTTCTGCATTGCAGGCAGATTCTTTACCATATGAGCCACCAAGGAAGCCCTTTGCCAGGATACTATATTTTAGGTGCCATAATAACCATTGGGGATAAAATAGGGATTAAAAATAAACTTACATCATTAAAATTGCTGTTTAAAAATGGAAGTTAGGTCTATTTTCTCAAGATAGCATGTAGGCACAGTAATTGTTAATCTAAAATTATAAGCTCTAACTTGTAAAACAGGTAAAACACATTTAATGTTTGATACCTATATTTAAATTGACAAGTGAGTGAGCATAACTGAAGATTCTTGATTGGTGGACTCAGTGGTCATAATTAGAAAAAATACGGGAATGAATCAGAAATAATCAGTATTCCCAATCCTTGATCCTGAGGAGTAACAAACTTCTTGAAGAGTGAGTACTTCCAATATAACCCAATTTTCTTTTCTGTTGTAATAAAATAAACATTTATTTTGGGCTTCCCGGGTGGTGCTAGTGGTAAAGAGCCTGCCTGCCAGTGCAGGAGACATAAGAGACATGGGTTCTTCTGGGTTGGGAAGATCCCCTGGAGGAATACTCCAGTATTCTTGCCTGGAGAATCCCATGGACAGAGGAGCCTGGGTGGGCTGTGGTCCATAGAGCTGCAAA
The DNA here is from genome assembly GCF_027580195.1 of Bos mutus. Lineage (NCBI taxonomy): Eukaryota > Metazoa > Chordata > Mammalia > Artiodactyla > Bovidae > Bos > Bos mutus. Next base: position 20,244,070 of record NC_091632.1, read on the forward strand.
GAGTTGTACACAACTGAAGCGACTTAGCACACACACAAACATGTATTTTAAATTTAGACCTTTAATTGTCCTGCCCAATTACTTACCAGTCAACTAGGAGCATGTGTCTAGATGAATACTTATACATTAATTTAATTAGAAACTGTGAATTTATGTTGATCAGGCTTATATTTATTTATTTGACAAATATTTCTCGAGTACATACTATGTGCCAAGCACTCTTCTAGTGACTCAAGATACAGCAATAAGCAAAACAAAGACCTCTGTTCTGTGACACTTATGTTCTAGTTAGGGTCCAATGATGGAGACGGGAAGGAATCCAGAAATACAGTAAATCAGCGAGTCATAAAATATGATAATAGGTAATAGGTACTATGGGAAACTAGTAGGAATGATTAAGAGAGTTTAAGAGCGCTGAAAGTGAAGGAGTGAGGGAAGGCTGCAGTATAAAATATGGTTATATTAAATATGCACAGAATTAAACAAGGAGAACTACACCTAGCCTAAAACTTAAGAAATGTCGAGTTGTAGAGTGCTATCAGAGGAGATTCAAAAATATAAGTGTGGGGTTGAAAAATAAAAACTGAAAGGAGTATTAGAGATAGTTGTATTACTCAGCTTAAAAGAAAAGGTTGGGGAAGACACAATAATGACCTTCTGAGGGTATTTCCAACTCCACTGAAGATGCTACTTACAGAAATGTTCTCAATTGTAACATGAGGAATGCAGGTCACCCATGAGAGAGAACTGCCTGAGAACAAGAACTCTCGTGTTCTCAAGTGTGATATATAGAAAGACTGAGAGAATGTCTTCTGAATGACTTAAACTTGATTAATTTTGATTTGTAAACCCATGCATGAAATGTACTAATTAGTAAATATTAGCCTTTACTATGATTAATAATGATCATAGATCTGGAATAATTTATGTGATGTTTCAGTTATTAAATAAATAAATGCTACCCTACTAGTAAAGAAATGAACTAGACATTAAAAGTCCACTCTAGTTCTATGGTTCCATCATGTCTTCCGTAGTGGTAAAAATACCATTAAGAACTGTGAATACTCAAGATATATTTGCTTATAAGTAAAACATCAAATGACCCTGATGCTGGGAAAGATTGAGGGTAGGAGGAGAAGGAGGTGACAGAGGATGAGATGGTTGGATGGCATCCCCAACTCAACTTGGACATGAGTTTGACCAAACTCTGGGAGATAGTGGAAGACAGGGAAGCCTGGTGTGCTGCAGTCCATGGGGTCACAAAGAGTCAGACACGACTTAGCGAGTGAACAATAGCAACAGCACATCAACATAAGAAATGTGCACACATGTTTCTCTCTCTCTCATGCATTCAGAAGCTTTGGTATTTCCAACACAGGAATTGAGGCTTTCTTTTTATTTCCTCTTTCTCTGTTTTACCATAAGGGAATTACATCATCGGGTCGATTCTTCCAAATATGTTCCATGAAATGAATTAATTACATCATGTAATTGAAGTCTATAGCAACTCCTGAGACTGTCTACAATAGGAACTGGAGACACCTAAATCCATCAAGCATTTTAGCTGTTTTTTCTTTTTTGGTGCAACATAAGAGAAGGGTGAACAATTTGCTGCTACAAATATAGCAGATCGTTGCAAGGCTGTATCCTGTTTGGAAATGATCTCATCTAATATGTCCGTTGGTGGTTAGCCACGCTAAGCAGAAGTATTATGATATGGCTCTGTTGTTAGAGAACCCTCCAAGTTAAAGCCACAAGGATTCCTCACTGCCCATAGAGCAGGGATTATGAGTGAGATATATTGTCAAGGGTCTTCAACTCTAATCTTAATCCATATGGGACTTGTTGTAAATCATCTTATTTCTTATTTTTGTGCATTATTGTGCTCCTAGGATTGTTCTAGTAGATGAACTGTCTACGTATGTAACGAGAAATTATAAAGTCAGGTTTCTTCCTTCTCTGTTGATTTAGAGTAGGAATACATTTGAGTACATCTCGTTTGTAATGATGCTGCTTGAATACAGTTTGGGTGTGCCGTGGTCCTCTCCCTTTTATTGCCTCCTTCCTCTCTCCCCGTTCAGATAAATAATAGAACTTAAACCATGAACATGCAGAGCCCTACAGTCTAACGTGATGGCCACTGGCCACATATGGCTACTGATCACTTGAAATATTGATAATCTGAAATAAAATATGCTGAAAGTGTGAAATAATCACTACATTTCAAAAACTAAGTATGAGAAAAAAAGAATGCAAGCTATATCATTAATAATTTTTAAAATAATTTTTGTATTGCTTACATGTTTTAGATATATTGGTTTAAATAAAATATATTATTAATCTTAGCCCCCCTTTCTTTTTACTTTTATGATATGGCTACTATAAAATTTTAAATTGCATATGTGGCTTTCATTATATTTCTACTGTACAGCGTTGGCCTAGTCTCTTTGCCCTCCCATTTTCCTTTTTCTTACCTTCTCTTAAGCCTTTAAAGCCAGTATTGATTATTTCTGCAGCCCAGGGAAAGATTAGCTGCTTGGTGTGTGTACACATGTGTGCATACATGTGAGTGTGTGGGTGTGGGGCTGGTAAGGAACAAAGGATGGAAAGAGAAGGAAGCTGTTTGAACCAACATCAGTTTGAGATGTCATCACTTAAAGTGAAAGTGAAAGTTGCTCAGTTGTGTCCAACTCTTTGGGACCCCATGGACTATCCAGTCCATGGAATTCTCCAGGCCAGAATAATGGAGTGTGTAGCCTTTCCCTTCTCCAGGGGAATCTTCCCAACCCAGGGATCGAACCCAGGTCCCCTGCATTGCAGGTGGATTCTTTACCAGCTGAGCCACAGCCACAAGGGGAAGCCCAAGTGAGGAAGGAGGACTAGCAGAGCACAGTGTAGTTCCCTACCAGGCAACTTTATTCTTTGTTTCATGGTCCTTTCTGGTGATCAAGGTCTTCTACTAGTGTTCAGCCTACGTTCTGTGAGAACTGTTGCATCTGTAATGTATTTCTTTAAAAAAACAATTAATGTATTCATTTTTGGCTGCACTGGGTCTGTGCTGCTTTGCATGGTCTTTCTCTAGTTGCACTGAGTGGGGCTACTCGTCGTTGTGGTGCACGGGCTTCTCATTGCTGCGGCTTCACGTGTTGCAGAGCACAGGCTCTAGGTGCACGGGTTTCAGCAGTTGTGACACACAGGCCCAGTAGCTGCAGCTCATGGGCTCTAGAGCAGGGATTCCGTAGTTATCGCGAATGGGCTTAGTTGCTCCTTGGCTCGTGCAATCTTTCTGGACCTGGGATCAAACCCCTGTCCCCTGAATTAGCAGGTGGATTCTTATCCACTGTGCCACCAGGTTAAGTCCTGTTGATATATTTCTGATGCATCTATGGAAAGAGATGCACTCCACGTCCACCTGCTCTTCTGCCATCTTGGGACTACTGTTTTTGTTTTTTTTAATCTGTTCTTTGTTTTAATAGAAGTTGAAGCACTGGGACAACAAACTCTTCTGAATTCAAATGTAGAGATACAAAGCGCAGAAACAAACACACTTTTAAGAATTATCATTGTCATTGCTTTCCTTAATCAGCAGAGATAATCAAGAACTGACCTATATCCCAATTGATTGTTCTGATTTGGATAAAGGATATAATGTTTTGTTTGGTAGCACTTCATAAAAGAAATTTCTGACTGAGACAGAATCTTTTAATGATCTTATAGTTTGTACTTAAATAAACACCCAAACTAGTATACTGTTCCTGGAGAACTGGAAGATTTTGTAAATCGAGATGCTTTTGTTAAAAGTTCTGAGATACCAGGCAGGTTCTACTTTTTCAAGGGAAAAGAAGGATGTTTTAGAGACCAAGCCCATTATGACTTAAGTTAATGATTCTACATGAGACAAATCAGTTTAACTGTAATCTTGTCATAGATCATGAAATGGCAAATGTGTATTTTCACTGTTTTATTGGCTTAATTAATTAAATACCCAGGTGGTGAGCTCAGTGGTAACAACCAAAAACTGAACCATTATTTAGGTTAGTGAAAGGGGGAAGGGGAGGATCCAGAAACGAAGACCAGTACTAGCCAATAGAATATGTAGTGAAAGCCACACATGTAATTTATTATTTTCTAATAGCTCAGAGAAAGATGCATTACTTGCGAGACAGAGAGAAGGTGTAATGGGAAGATGAGGATAAAGTGGTCTCGCAGTTGGAACTTTATATCCCTAGGTTGGAACACTGTCATGGAAAGCACTCTCCGAATGTTGATAAACTAACTGTTCTTGTGGCTTATCGTAGGATTACACTGTTTCATAGCTGAAAAAGGAGACCTGACAGCCTCCCATTTCAAGCGAGATGAATTAGGCTGAAAGGAGCAAAAAGTAACTCACCTCAAGCTCCGTAGCCAAACTGGCAGAAGTGGAAATAGCCCCCCAGTTTGTATTCCCCTCAGGCAGTTGCCCTCACTGTTCTGTGCTGCCTCGGAATTATTGAGTCCTTCGTTTCTTTGTTCCTTGGTCTGTTCAGAAGAGAATGTGGGGCCAGGCATGTGCTGTCAGGATACGGCAACGAATGTGCCAGTCCTCGTCCTCAAGGACCGTATGTCATCCTGTGAGGCTGTTCAGCTTTCATGGCAAACAGAGGATGGTAATAACACTCTAAAGGGTATTTGTGACAAGCTCAAAGGGCTCTGAGAGGTAAGAGTTTTCTCTCCATTTATGAAGAGAAGACACTTGAAGGAGTCAGCAGAGACCTGAGTGAACCACACTCAACAGTATGATTCAGGAGAGGACAAAAAGCATGATCTCTTCTGCTGAAATCACACTGAAAACTGCTCGATGGGCTGCATGAGGAGCCAGGCTCGAGTTCCACCCATCCTGAGGGAGAGAAAGGCTGTTCCCCGCATGTCAGTTAAATGTAATCTACAGACACTTCATTATGGACCCTGAATGTTGGGATCATGGAACGTGCCACGATTTGGCAGCTGCTCTGAGAATTTAAGAGACAAACTGCCACAGGACTCTTTGGACTCTGGAGAGGCCATATTGTTCATGGTCAAGAGAGGACTGGTAAAACAAGCAAACAATCAAAAAAGTCTCTCGATCAGCAGGTATCTTCCTAAGGCTAATCATACAACATTTCATGAAGTTTGAGTCACAAAGTTCCCATAACTCGTTTCCCATTTCCTATGCATTCCTTTCTGGTCATTGCTCCTATGGTGTATATATTGCTTAATCAGGCTGTGTATGTGATTTTTATAACCTGGGTTTAGCAATTAAAATTTTCCCCAAACTGCTTTTCCACAATGTGTCTAAGTCATCGTAACTGTTATTTTAGTGACTGCATAATATTCAATTCAGTAATCCTATCATGTTTTGCTTAAACTCATCATTAGCTGAGCTATTAAACAAGCTGCTCCTTGGAACTTACTGATAATGATTGTGAATGTGTAAGAGTTTTCATAATAAAAACACATATTTGTGTGGCTTGTTGATAAATTGTACCCAACTCTCTTGTGATCCCATGGACTGGTAGCCTGCCAGGCTCCCCTGGCATGGGATTTCCCAGGCAAGAATGCTGAAGTGGGTTGCCAGTTTCCTTCTCCAGGGAATCTCCCCAACCCAGGGATTGAACCCACGTCTCCTGCATTGGCAAGCAGATTCTTTACCACTGAGCCACCAGGAAAGCCCCCAAACACATTTACCCTAAGTATAAAGCCACATTCAGTGGGTCATTTAGTGGGATGGTATATGCTACCGTGGAGTCATAGGCCTTCAGCCTCCCCAATAGCAAGATGCTTTCAAAGTGTTTCTTGGCTTAATTTTGCCAAGTTGATACGTATCGTGGGCTCAGCTAACCCAGAAATGAAAAAGAACTCTGTTGGCAGCACTGGCCCTTCTTGTAATAGGTCAGGAATGTGGACACTGTTTTTATTGGTACAGGACTGCTGAAGTTCTTAGTTTTCATAAAATGATCTGGTCCCTAAGAATCTGAGGACTAAATTATGTATGACCCTCACCAAACATAAGGAGGAGACCATGGATTAGCTAGGCTCCCCTTCTTTAATTTTTAAATGGAGGGTAATTGCTTTACGATGTTGTGCTGGTTTCTGCTATGCAATAATGTAAATCTACCATTTCCGCTCCCTCTCGAACCTCCCTCCCACCTCCCCTCACCCCTCTAGGTTGTCACAAAGCCCCAAGTGGAGCTCCCTATTGGGCTCAACTTCTTAATCAGGACCAGATAATGGGTTCCAGAAGTCTGTGACTGCCATCTGTACTTCTTAGGAAGGGAATGGAGCATGGGTCAACTTTGTTTTTTAGGCCTTTGGGAAAATGTTATATTTTCCCAAATATCTCAGGAAACTTAGATATTTTATCCTCCATAAAAGTAGTTACAACTTCTATTGTAGTTAGAACTTTTAAGTAAGGTTAGGTCCCTTTTGATACTGAGTCTGTATGGGAGCAAAAAATTATTTTCTGCATAGTATTTTAGCTTTCATTTGATGACCTGATAAAATGAGTTATGTATTCATCTGACCTTGGGCAATGACTTAAACTTCTTTGATTTTCAGTTTTTTCCATTTTCTACCTGGGAATGATTACATCTGGCTTGCCTGTCTCATGAAATTGCTGTGAGAAGCAAATGAGATGTAAACTGTAACATCTTCTGACAAGTGCAAGGTGGATGCTATTATTAATCACTGGTGATGATTAATGATGATGATGAAAATCCCCAGATAACATCATCAGGCAGCAGTACACTCTGTGGATGTGCCAAGCTAGGATGCTAGCTGACACCAGAGATTTGTTGCCTAATGTAAACCTCTTCCTTTATCTGTGGAAAGATGCTTCTACAGATGTGAGTAAGACTAGGCAAGGTGTTCTGAACTCACAATGTCATGCATAGAATCGGCCAGGGAGAATTCCTCTGGTATTTTGGGCACTGCAGTGACAAAGTATACCAGGTGTAAACAGGTCACTGTAAACAGGTCAAGTCGTGTCTGACTCTTCTGTGACCCCACGGACTGCCAGAACTCCTCTCTCCATGGGATTTCCCAGGCAAGAATACTGGAGTGAGTTGCCATTTCCTTATCCAAGGGATCTTCCCAGCCCAGGGATTGAACCTGAATCTCCTGCATCGGCAGGTGATTCTTTACACTGTGCCAACAGGGGAGCCCATGTAAACAGTTGTTTCCAGGAATAAGAGAAAGTGTCATCAAAAATGAAAGACAAGTGTGTAGCTAGAGAAGCATCTTCCCCATGCATCTGAATACTCAAGTTTAGGTTTTGCCTGCAGGGATTAAGCCACACAACTCCCCACAGTATCAGTGAGGGACACCTGACCCGGTTTCCGTGGTCTGAGCTGAAAGATTACCTGAGTGTGTACACAGTCACAACAGCCTGTAAGCAAGCATTATATGGTGTACTCTTTTAAAATTCACATTTTAAAGAGGAAATTAGGTTTCATTTGTTTTGCTTAGATTTGGGGGGATGTAATTATTTTTTCCTTCTGAGGCATTTCAGCATCGTCTCCACAAACAGTCATTAGAAGATTAGGAAACAGTTCTGCACTTACTGTCTTAGAATTACAGCTCTCACCCGTATAAAGCCGTAGATGTTTGCCCTGGGCAGAGAGGAAATGACTGATTTTGTCTTTGTTCTCTTGGTCTGATTCTGTTCAGGTATCTTAGATACATTGGGTGATAGACGAACGCTTTCAAGGCCATGGAGGGCAAATTCAATGAACCTAGCTTCAAGGCATAGAGTATCTTCCCAGTATTTGCAAAGAATAAACCTTGCAAATACAATGTTGTCTCCTCCCTTATCAGGAGTTTAATTATACCATCCTTATCTTGGGAAGAGATGGGAGCATAGGTCATTTTATTTCTTTAAGTCTTTTAAAAAATTAAGATAAAAAAAATGAGATCATATGTCCTAAAGAAGGCTGCCACAGAAGATACAGTCCACATAGCCACTGTACCAAAAAAAGGAAAATGAGGTTCAACTAGGGTTACAACTGATGATATATGTTCAGACAATGATAACCGCTTCTGAAGTGAATGGGGGTTCCCCTCCATGGGTAGAGTTCCAGTCATGTGAGAAGATGTTCTCACGAACCTAAAGTGCCTCCTTATCCACATACCTTTGGTAAATCTTCATCATAGTACTATTTTTATACATCACCTTTAGTAAGTAGAAAGGTTCATTTGTATTAAGTGAGCAAGCAGTTGACAAAGGGGATTTTTTTTTGTTTTATTTATTTTTAATTGAAGGATAATTGCTTTACAGTATTGTATTGGTTTCTACAAAACATCAGCATGAATCAGCCATAGGTTTACCCATGACCAAAGGGGACATTTCTTAACCTGACAATGAGAGAAAGCCATCATCAAAACACTAAGCATTCAGGAGCCACAACCTTCCACTGTATCTCTTGCTTCTATGTAATTTGCTTTCTCAAAATCTGGTCAGCAAACCACCTGCAATAGAACCACCTGAAGAGCTTGTTTAAATTCAGATTCCTGGGTACAATCCCAGACCTGCTAAATTGGAATCTCTGGGGCAAGGTCAAGAATCATATTTTTAACAAGCACTTGAGGTGATTCTTCTGTTTGAGAATCATTCCCTTCATGTTGGGTAAAGAAATGGTTCTCAAGAACGTGTGCCCTGGACCTGCAGCAGCAGCCTCACCTGGGAGCTCATTCAGTCAGTTCAGTCGCTCAGTCGTGTCTGATTCTTTGCAACCCCATGAATTGCAGCACGCTAAGCTTCCCTGTCCATCACCAACTCCCGGAGCTTGCTCAAACTCATGTCCATCGAGTTGGTGATGCCATCCAGCCATCTCATCCTCTGTCATCCCCTTCTCCCGCCTTCAACCTTTCCCAGCATCAGGATGTTTTCCAGAGAGCCAGTTCTTTGCATCAGTGGCCAAAGTATTGGAGTTTCAGCTTCAGCATCAGTCCTTTCAATGAGTATTCAGAACTGATTTCACAGCATGAAAAGGGAGCTCGTTAGAAATGCAAATTCTGGGGCCCTAGAGCAGACCTGCTGAATCAGAGACTCTGGGGTGGGGCCCAACATTCAGTTCATCGAGCTCTCCTGGGGATTCTGATGCTCAACAAAGTCTGAGAAGCACTGAGATGAATACATCCATTTCCTTCAGAAGCTCTTTACAATAGTAGGGGAAAGACTTATTAAGAGAATCTGATTCACTTGCAATGCTTGGTTTTTGTTTGTAATCAAGAAATCTCAGTTTAGAAGGAACTTTATAAAGAGACTTAGTCCAGCCCTCTCTCTGGTATTTGAAACCCTCTCTCCCTCCTTTTCTCCCTTCCTCTCTTCCTTCCTTCTTTCCCTCATTTCTTTTCTTTCTTTTCCTTTCTGATGTGCCAAACACTCGACCAGGTATTGAGGGTGCAGATGAATGCAAAGAGCAGTCTCCTGTCCTCTTAGAGTTTACAGTCTTGGAAAAAAAGGCCTATTTAAATAATTACACTAACAACTATGAAATTTTAATTGTTCTAAGTGCTATGGTGAGAAGGTACATGATGTCATGACAGTGTGTAATAGAGAAATTTAAGCAAGTCTGTACACCATCTGCAGGGTAACTCAGCCCCAATCGAGCACTTCATCTTGAAACTTTTGACAAATTATTGGAGCCTGTGTCACTCTAAGATAAATCTAAATGTTAGAAATTTTGACTCAGAGTACTGACTCAAAGTATTCTAAGTACTCTACTTTGGACCATGCTATCCTGACTCTAGTATCTGAAATCTACACAGAACAAATCCAGTCCTCTTGTACATTGCAGCTCTTACAGAAAATGATTTCTTCCGTCTAGGTTTTTTCTTGCCAAGGATGTGAGTCCTCATTTAGTTGGTCTTCTTCAGAAGTACTCCACCTTTTTTTCTTTATTTTTAACATTTTAAAAAGATGTTGTGTTGCTCAGCATGAGCTGGAAGTATACAATGATAAGCTCAGAGGAGTGTATCTTAGAATCTATCATTCTAACCGTCATTGTAACCGTCATTGTCTTTGATATATTCTACACTCCTGTTGTCCAGCCTCACCTGCTCTATGTTTCACTGAATCACACCACTGACTTGCACTGAGCTCACAGTTAAGTGAAACCCTAGGGTTACCTAACTATCTCTGTCTGTCTTGTCTATATATTACCTTTTCCAAGTAATTGAAAATCGTTTCCTCTAGGATGTCCGGAGAAGGCAATGGCACCCCACTCCAGTACTCTTGCCTGGAAAATCCCATGGGTGGAGGAGCCTGGTAGGCTGCAGTCCGTGGGGTTGCGAAGAGTCAGACACGACTGAGCGACTTCACTTTCACTTTTCAGTTTCATGCATTGGAGAAGGAAATGGCAGCCCACTCCAGTGTTCTTGCCTGGAGAATCCCAGGGATGGCGGAGCCGGGTGGGCTGCCGTCTATGGGGTCGAGCAGAGTTGGACACGACTGAAGCGACTTAGCAGCAGTAGCAGCAGCAGCAGCTAGGATTTCTATAACATCAGCCCTTTAACCAGCACCCATCATTCAGGCTGTTTCACTACTTCATTATGTTTATTTGCATTATCAACTAATCCAAGTTTCTTCAGTGTGTCAGTCAAAATTATGCAAAACTCTTAATATTTGCCTTGCTAAAATCTAGATACAGGATGTCTCCAAAGCCAATGGTAGGTATTCTACCAACATAATATGTCTATCTAAAGTAAATGAGGTTAGTCTGTCTTCACTTTTTTTAGTAATCACCACTTCCTTCTCTGTGTTAATAGTCTTATAATAACTGACAAGTCAAAAATTCATGAGATGTACCCCTTTCAGCTGGATGAGGAATGCAGTTTTTCTGTGTGGTTAAGACATTCTATCAAAACAAAGGAAACACCTTTCTTTCCTTAGTTTAAGAGGTCTTTTATATCCTCAGGGTGAGTTCTTGTATTATTGTATTATTGTATCTTGTATTATATTTTTGTACAGTAGTTTCACCTAGAGTAACACCATTATAATTCATCCTGGGGTCCCTGGATCTTCAGGATATATACATTCCTTCTTGGCTTATTCCTCTTCTCTTTCTAGCAGGTCTGTGCTCACTAACACAGTATGATTTGGCCAGTAGATGTAGATGAATATTTTAGTCTGGCAGTTTACAAAATATGATTTAGGGATTTCTAATTAATCCCGGGGCTAGGTCTCATACTGCTACTGCTGCTATGTCACTTCAGTCGTGTCCAACTCTGTGCGACCCCATAGATGGCAGCCCACCAGGCTCCCCCTGTCCCTGGAATTCTCCAGGCAAGAGCACTGGAGTGGGTTGCCATTTCCTTCTCCAATGCATGAAAGTGAAAAGTGAAAGTGAAGTCGCTCAGTCGTGTCTGACCCTCAGCAACCCCATGGACTGCAGCCTTCCAGGCTCCTCCATCCATGGGATTTTCCAGGCAAGAGTACTAGAGTGGGGTGCCATAATTTTATTGGGACAGATATCATTCATTTTTAATTCCAATGAGGGGGTTTTATTCTGTTTTAATAATGCATATCACATTATAGCCCTCAAGCCGCTCACTAATTAAATGAATGCTTTGGACTAAATGATCCCTAAGGTATAATCAAACTCTAGAATTATATGATTCTAAACTTTGAGGTGGAAATAAAATTTACAATAATTCTTAAGCCACAACACACACACACACACACACACACACACACACGACCTGTGCATATAAAACTGATGAAATCTGAATAAGGTGGCTAGATTGCATCAGTGTCAATTTCCTGCCTGTGATGTTGCACCATAGTTTTACAAGATATTCCATTAGGGAAAACTGGGTGAGGATATATTGAATCTCTCTGTATTGTTTCTTATAAAAATGTGAATCTATGATTATATCAAAATAAAAAGTTAAAAAAATAAAACCAGAGAGTGTTATAACAGGATATTGGAAGCAAAGAGGCCTTGTTTGTCTATCTACTAGTTTAAATAGATTAGCTAACTTTTCTGAAACTCAGTTTCTTTGTCAGCCTTAAAGTGGGAATATGAATTCCTACCTAATGGGATTATTGAAAGAATTATAGGAGATAGTGTGTGTAAACATCTCCTATGGTTCATACTCCATGACAGAATTAAAAAAATGTTGGTTCCTTTCCCCCCGTACTGCTTCTCTGCTCTGGAAAAGAAAATAGGACAAAACAGCCTTGCTGCAGCTCTCCTAAAAAAAGACGACATATGACCTGAAGCTGAAGACAGTTTAGAAGTATACATTACTGAGATGAGCCCATAGCAGTGGAGTGAGTAATGCCGTTACATAACTTGCACAAATCACCAGGCAGATTGGCTAACATGGCTTGGCACAGTTTACCGATGAAATAAAATAACAAGGCAGCTTCCAAACCCAGCTCGAGTCAGGGAGTCCCGACATAGCAGCCAGAGTCAAAATCCAGAATGACTACATAGGCCTTGGAGCTTTGGCGTTTCAGTTGACTCAGACGTGCAGTAAATCTGTATAAGTGGAAAAAACAAAAGCGATTTCTCTCTGGCTGGCCCCATGAATAATTGTTCCCACGGGGCCTAAAGGAGCTTTCTTTCCCTTGCAAAAATTCATAATCATGTCTCCCAAATATGATTTTCCATGCAGCTGCACAGATGAGAACTAGGAAGAGACTAAGGAAAATAGACATGTCTTAGCCCTGAGGATATGATTGTTGACTGAATGGCCAAGATGTGTCTCCCATCTGTCTCCTAAAATGTTTAGAGTTTCGCAGGCCTCTGTCCTCACCCTTGATCTGATGAATGTTTTTGTCCGTGAGTTGGATAGAAACGTAGAAGGTAAGCCCACCAAGTTTTCAGATGATACTGGGGTAAATGGGAGTCTAAAGACAGAATTACAATTTTTTTAAATGATTATGGCAGGCTCTGGGGCACGAACTCATTATAACAAGTTGTAATTTAATCAGGGTAATGTTAAAGCCTGCACTTCAAAATCAAAAGCAGAAATACAGGTTAGAAAAGGCTTAGATTGACAAGGTGTGATATGAAAAAGTTATAGGGGTTTTATTGGACTATGAAAAAGGTATGAGCCAAAAGTATGGTGTGACTGATGAAAAAAGAGGTTAGGGACCAGAAAGAGGAACATAATCTTTCTACTTTACATAATTTGCACTGGATAGACAGTATTTTTTGTAGTGTATTCAATCATGCTCTAAATTTAAGAAATACATTGATAGATTCAAAATGGTCACTAAGAGAAGGAAGGAAAAAGGAGGGCCAACTTCTAAAAAAATATCCCTAAGTTATATTGTTTAAAAGATGATTGCAGGAAAATGAGAATACTCAGCTATCTTTTAGCTACCATGTGGAAGAAGAGTAAACTTGTCTATTTTGCTCTGAAAGGCAGAAGCAGGATTAATGAGAGTTTGTGGAAACAGGTTTTGGCTCAGCAGAAGGAAAAATTTTCAAATAATTACAACAGTTCAGTGACAAAAAAAAAAAAAAAAGACTATTTCATTACATTATGAGCTTCCTGTCACTGGAAATAGTCAAGCTATGGCTGGATGCGTGTCTGTCATGAATTCTGAAGGCTCCCAGCATTGAACAAGAGCTCAGGCTGGGTGACCTTTGGGATCACTTCTAACTCTCATAGTCTATGATTTAAGTGAGCATGAATGCCAAGGCTGCTTGTGACATGCCAGAGGCACTTTTTCAACTCTTGGCTCTGATTCTGACCAGCTGTGTGACCTTCAGCTAAGAAATTAACCATTTCTTCTTCCAGTTTCCTTGTCCATAAAATGAAGGAGCTGGATTTAACCATGCTTAAGTTCTTCTCAGCACATCTGTGTCTTTGAGCATCCTCTTAACTCATGCTGGAAAAGTTGAGTTTGAGTTGATGCCTGCCATCTTTGTGAGTCATCTTACAGGAAGAAGGCTGAAAGACCAAAAGCCATTGTTGATCCTGGGGGCCATTGAACTAACTCTCAATTTCTTGTTGGCAGGGGAGTGGGTGATTGTGATCCTGGAATTTGTTCCCATGGGATCTGTGGCAGGAAGTTGATTAAATAACTGATAATCTGGTTTCTTTCAAACACCTGTACTTTCTGGCTGAGTTCAGCAATGCCTCTGCAAGCAGCTTAGAAGAAATGAATATCATATGACCCATGCAATGTAGCTCTGTCCTTTACAAAGCAAACCTTTGTTCTTTATTTCCTTAATGATCTGGCAGTTTCTATTGAACTTTGTTTATAATCATGAGAACCAGTATCCATAAAGCAACTTATTATGTGGCAGGTACTATTCTAAAAGTTTTATATAAATTAATCACTTTATAAGCTAAAAATCTAATGATGAAATCAGTAATTAGACCCTTTTTACCATATGGAAAAAGAGTAGTTAAAATCCGATCTAAGTCTGCCTTAATGGTACAGTCCAAAATGGAGATTCATGTCCTTATTCTTTTAAATTTTATTACTACTGTTCAATGACTATAATTTCCTTTATGGTCCATTTGATTACTAATACTTTTCTTCTCTGCCTATATTCAGGTGCTCCATCCTGCACCATTACTACATTCTAGCTCTTCTGTTTCTTCTTTGACTTCTCTCTGACTCCACATCTTGCCTTCAAATCTCATTTCTTCAGTTATGTTTTCCGAAGACCTTTGTAAAATCAACCATCAGTGGGAGTGTCATAGTTTTTTTTTATATATAGATATACATGGTATTTACTGGATTTCAGATTCTTTCTTCGGTTACTTGGATCAGTTTGAGAAGAAATAAGTAAATTTATGCTTCTTGTAAGGACCTGAAGAACTTAAACCTCATTTGTAGGCTCATGGGTCTGGCAATTCATCTAAGTACCACATTTTCTTCCATCTCTTTGTTTCCTTAGGCTGGAAATGAAAACAGCTGTTAAAAATAAGAGCTCATGAGTCAGTTTTGAATCTCAATGTAGTAATTACAGTTTCCATCTCAGTTGGTATAGTTCCAGTGTACTGAGTCCCATATCACAGCCCCTTGTTGTCAATTTTATACCAAAATCTTAATTTGTGTTTTCCAAACCCTTAAGGTTAAACACTAAATCAATTGCCAAACCAAGAAAAAATAATAACAAAGAAGAAAACGCTTCAATTTAAAAACCTGATTCTTGGGACATGCCCTTTTTCTGAATTAGATTTTAACCAGTCTTTCTGTTGATACGAGAAATGTCAGTTACTCTTCCACATTTTTGAATGTGGACCTTCTGAGCGTCATGGTATCCTCATTGTGAAGAATTTTGCTCATGCTCTTACAGAGGCTATTTCTTGAGTTGTAGTTTCTCTTTTCCAAGTTCCTGAGGCTTATGACCTAGTAAGCCAGTCTTGAAAGAGTCATCTACAATCTATTAATTGATTGTCCCCCTTTGAAGCAGATTGATCCTCTAAATTTAGGTTCTTTCTGCTCAGTCCCCGAATCAACCACTGAGTCACTGACTGAGCACTCCCATTGGCTAAAGCTTTGAAGGTCCCCCCAGCAAATCAGCTGCCTTCAGCTAACCAATCTAACATCACCCTATGAATACAGAGCCTATGCTCTTGGCAAAAGAACTTTGTGTCCTACTGGGGAGAAGCAGAAGATAGGATACTTGGCCCTTTCAGTCACTTCACTTCGCCCACTTTATTTCCCTTTCCTAAGTTTTGATTTCTTTATTGTTAGATTAGATTATTTCTAAAATTCACTTCCTTGCTAATATTCCTATAAATGGTTATCACTGTATCCTCCATGAGCTAGTTTTATGTGTTGAAAATATTCTGGGTTAGTTTGGGCTGCTCCAACAAATATCACGCTCTTGGAAGTCCAAGACCAAGGCAGTGGTAGTTCTGGTGTCTGATGAGAGAGAGAGACAGAGGAAGGAAAGCGAGGGAGTAAGCCTTTTCTTTTTTTAAAATTGGAATATAGCTGCCTTATAGTACTGTGCTAGTTTCTGCTATACAACAAAGCAAATCAGCATACATATGCATATATCCCCTCCTTCTTGAACCTCCCTGCCCACCTACATCCCACGCCTCTAGGTCACCATAGAGCACTGAGCTAGCTCCCTGAGGTAAACAGTAGGTTCCCACTAGCTATCTGTTTGACATATGGTACTGTATATATGTCAATCCCAATCTCCCAATTCATCCAACCCCTCCTCCCCCTCCCCTCATGTCCACATGTCTGTTTTCTATGTGTATGTCTCTATTTCTGCCCTGCCAATAAGGAGATGGCAACCCACTCCATATGCTTACCTGGGAAATCCCCTGGATAGAGGAGCCTGGAAGGCTACACTCCATGGGGTTGCAAAGAATTGGATACAACTTAGCAACTAAACAACTATCATTTTTCTAGATTCCACAAAAGTATGTTAATATATGATATTTGTTTTTCTCTTTCTGACTTATTCACTCTGTGTAACAGACTCTAGGTCCATCCAGGTCTCTGCAAATGACCCAGTTTTGTTCCTTTTTGTGGCTGAGTAGTATTCCGTTGTGTATTATGTATTTGGCTTCTACGTCCACCCTAAGGGATCGACCCCTTCGTGACCTAATTACTTCCCAAAGCCTCCATCTCTAAATATCACATTTTGGGGATTGAGGTGTTAATATATGAATTTTAGGAGACACAAGCATTCAGTCCATAGCAGAAATTGAGCATATTTGCATGCATGGAGTGATTTGTGGAATTCTGGGAAAGCCATTCAGCACACTTAAAAACCCTGTACCATTAGGTGTCCATTCCTTTGTGGTAGGATATTACCTCTCAGATAGAATACCTTTTAAAAATCCAATGTGTTTGGAAAGGCAAACCCCAAAACTAATATGTGAGGCAGTGTAGTGTGGTGCTTTGAAGTAGGTTCTTGAATCAGACTGCCCAAGTTCATTTCCTTATTGGTATTTGATCTTAGGCAATTAATTGAGCTCTCTGTGTTTTCAGTCTCCTCATCTATAAACTAGAGATGATAATAACACTCACCTCAGAGGGTTTTGTGAGATGTCACTGACATATGTAACATACCTAGCAATAACAGTTTCTTACTGTATGTTTTAACAATTATTATCCTTCATTTGCAAAAATCAGCCTTTTATACTGATGTCATTTTGACAAAAAGTTGGTATCAGTTGATTTTTTTGGGGGGGAACTGGGAGGGGTCCCTTGGTTACATGAGGCACTTTAAAGAGTAGTCTGCGTTACTGAGGTGTTACAGTTGGTGGCATAAAGCCACTAGACCTGGATGTCTGAGGGAAACATTTACAAGAAGGATACATGGGTATAGATAAATGGTCATAACCAGCATGTCTAGTAACTGATAGAGTTAATCAGCTGGTATAATGAGGAAGTCATGTGATATACACCTGAAAGTTCGTTTTCATTCATGCAAATGACCTTTGAGGTTTTTTGTTGTTGTTTTATTATTTTTTTAATATTGTTTTATTTATTTGACTGCGATGGGTCTTAGTTGTAGCACATGGGGTCTTTCGTTATGGCATTTGAACTCTTAGTTGCAGCACATGGCATCTAGTTCCCTGACCAGGGATGGTACCCCAGCCCCCTGCAATGGAGCATGGAGTCTTAGCCACTAGATCACCAGGCATGTCCCTACCTGCAAAAGAACTTTGAATTCAGTACTTAACTTTTTTGTGTCTCATAATTCTATTCCTTGTAATACTCAGGTAATGGTCTCTGAACCATGGAAGAATATTAAATTAAGAATGTTTTCTTTGCTAAATGCCCTTGCCTCTTTCTTTCAGATTACATGAAGCAGACGACATTTGAAGCCCAAGCCTTTTTGGAAGCTGTTCAATTCTTTCGACAGGAGAAAGGACACTATGGCTCGTGGGAGATGGTCACTGGGGATGAAGTCCAGGTAACGTGGGGCTCAGAATCTTGGATCCTGTTCTCTAAGTGGTAGGAGGTCAGGATCATAATAAACTATCAAACAAACAAACAAAAGTAATTGCAGGCGTGGAAGATGTGGTTCTGTAGGGCGTTTCTCTCATTGTCTAGAAGCATTTGATCAGCAAGCTGCTGGGCACTCTAAAGACCTGCAGACTGGGCACTCCGGGCCTCCAGACCTGCAGCAGGGCCGTCCAGACAACTGCAACCGCAGTGGAAGAACCACTTCCAGTTTCTTTCCGGAAAAAGCATATTCTCTCAAGTGACCTGTGCTTCGTGACTAGCAGCAAATGTGAGCAGTGTGGCGTAGTGCAAAGTTTGTGGTGGGACTTTAAGTCAGCAGATTTGGGTCAAAGCCTGCCAAGTTATTTAACTTCTCTGTTTTAGGTTACTCCTCTGAAAAAATAGGAATGATAATGTTTGCCTGACAGGTTGTGAGAATTAAATAAGATGTTGTTGGAAAAGTAGTTGGCAAATAGCTGTCTTCATCTATGGAATGATTTATAAATGAAGTAATTAAAGGATACCAAATTTGAAAGCATTAGATAGTTTTCTAGATGTTTCATTTACCTTTTCTAGTGCTCTATCTCCTGTGGTCCAGATCCATAGTTTCCCATGACCTTGATTAAATGTCAATCAAGGGCTAAGTGTCTGGGTTGGTTTGGTACCAGGTACATTGTTATAGATCTCCAAGGAAACTATGTTTCATGATGTGACCCCATCCGCCATGAGGACACCAATCACAGGCTGATTCAACCAGAAAGAAGAGGCTGGGTGTGGACATTATTTAATTAGAAGCGCAGAGGGTCCAAGAATGCTCTTCTTTAACTTCCCCTCATAGCCCAGAATGCCTCTTTTGGGGGCCAGTGAAATTTGAGGGAACAGTATTTGGAAGATGCCAGATGGTATCTTGCTTTTATATGGTCATTAAATATCTAAAGCTAGAAACATTTTCTCATGATAATGGGCTGTTCTTTATTGTTTTAACATATGACGCGGAATCTCCTCCTCTTCTGTCTCCTTCTCTTTCTTCCCTCCTCCTCCTCCCCCTTCTTTTTCTTCGGTAGAGTCTAAACTCATTTATTTTCCATCCTGAGACTTAAGAACTTTAGTCAATTGTTGATTTCTCATATTTGGAGGAAGCACGTACCTTTGTAGGTTCAAGTTAAACAGTTATTTAGCTCCTTGAGTTAAGTTAAGGTACTTGTTTGTTTGTTTGTTTTTCTTTCATTTGAAATCTTATATCAGCTCACATTCCTTCACTATCCCATGGAAAGCAGGTACCTAATAGTTCTTTTCTGAGAGCTGAGTATTGAGTTTGGGTGTTTTTTTGTGTGTTGGGGGCGAGGATTGACTTTCTGCTCTTCGCTTTGGGCTGATATGTGTGAATTGCTTTAAGGTGTGATAGAGTGAAATGACTCATGCCTTGCCAGTCTGGTGAGGCGAGACATACCTAGAAGCATCCAGAGAACAAGGCAGTGTATGTGGGACCATGTGTGATCTGTACATATATGGACATCATAAAGCATTAGCAGCAGTCATAGGAAGGTGCTAATTTTGCAGAATAAAAAAAATATCTTATTTGAGTCGATTCTAATGAGGTGGATGAACCTAGAGCCTAATATACAGAGTAAAGTAAGTCAGAAAGAGAAAAATAATGATCATATATTAACATATATATATGGAATCTAGAAATATGGTACCGGTAATCTATTTGCAGGTCAGCAAAGGAGACACTGACATAAAGAACAGACTTTTCAACACAGTGGGGAAAGAATAGGGCAGATGATTTGAGAGAGTAGCCTTGAAACATATACACTAACGTATATAAAATAGAGAGACAGTGGGAATTTGCCATATGACTCAGGGAACTCAAACTGGGGCTCTGTGACAACCTAGAGGGGTGGGAAGGGGTAGGAGGTGGGAGGGAAGCTTAAGAGGGAGGGGACATATGTATACTTATGGCTGATTCATGTTGATGTATGGCAGAAACCAACACGGTATTGTAAAGTAATTATCTTCCAATTAAAAATAAAATAAAAAATTTTAAAAATACCTTAAAGGGGAAAAAGAAACAGAAGAAATCAGTAAACGCTTTTGCTCCTCTAGGAATTTGAGTTTCTTTCGTAAAGTCACAACCTCATAAAATGTGAGCACTGGAACGGCAGTTCAGGATTATTCGTCCAGTACCCTCCAGGCGGGAGAAAGAACATTCAGAGAAGTTGGCCCAAGTCACAAAACCAGTCTGTGACCGACTTGCATTTTGAGCCATGTCAGGTGAACCTTGAAGAAGCTGCTGAAAGGAAATAACTTTCAAGACTTTTCCTGTGTGAGGCCTGGTGAGGGTAAACTTCATCTTAGCCGTTACACATGGAACTGAAGCAACCTCTATCCTAAGACTCACAGAAAAAACAGGTCAAGGTCCCAAAGAAGCTACCAAGTAGTTAAAGAAAAGGGCATAGCATGACTGAGTTTGAGAATGTGACATCTTTTGTTTAAAGCACTGCGTTTATTTGCATTGTTTTCCTATCTGCTAAGAACTTAACCATAACATTATCCTAACCCCTTCTACCCTCGGAGACTGTATTCAGAAGATTTTCAGCAATGCTACATTATTATCTTCATAGTAATGACTCATACAGCAAGTATGGCATGCCCTCGTGCTGGTGGTTATTTTAGGCAAGTGTCCAGGCAAAGCAAATATCTTAGAATAATTTGCCTGACAGACTATTAAGGTGAAAATATTTGTACCCCAGTAAAAGCATCAGTATATTTTCTACTTGTCAATTAAAAATGTATCAAATGAAGTCATGAGGGAAAGCATTTTGGAAAATGTAAATACAAGTTACGTGATTTATTTTTTATTTGCTTTTAAATTAACCAGATGGGCTAAGAGAACAGCTCAAAATTCCCACACATCAGGGTGGTTTCAAGACCAGAAAGCTATCCACATTTTTCCCTTGTCCATATGTTCAAGTCGTCTTTTTCTGGTGACCTTGAATGTGACCCACTTTAAATGCACTATTTCACACTTGGTTGCTCAGTAACACGAAAGGCATGCGGCCAACAGCCTGGTCAGACCATGGAGTCAGCCTCAGTAAAGAGGGCAGTATTTCTGGGCCTCACACCTTCCCCACAGCTGCAGCATATGAAATGTAAATGTAGTGTGGCCTTCACGGAATGAAGCTGAAGCTCCAACACTTTGGCCACCTGATGCGAAGAACTGACTCCTTAGAAAAGACCCTGATGCTGGGAAGGATTGAGGACATGAAGAGAAGAGGGCAACAGAGGATGAGATGGTTGGATGACATCATTGACTCAATGGACATGAGTTTGAGCAAGCTCCAGGAGATAGTGAAGAACAGGGAAGCCTGGTGTGCTGCAGTCCATGGGGTCATAAAAAGTCAGACACGACTGAGCAACTGTAGAAGAACAGCTCAGGGAGTGAGCCTGGAATTGTTGGTTTCCATCAACCTAATGGTGCGTTTGGTTTCTTATATGTGTGATGGAATTTTTAAATCTCCCAGTTAAATCCCAGCAGTTAAATGTACACACGCGCCCCTTTTATTTAAAGCACAGGAAATATTTTTAGGTTCCTTATGGTAAAACTCAGTGGTTTCTATTCTGAAGGAAGAAGGTTGGGAAACCCCTTCATTAATATGATTTGTTTTTATTAAATTAACTGCTTTCTCCCTGGTAGCCCCAGGGCTCTGGACCCTGCTCATGGAGGGCTGACCAAGGCAGGAAATCCCAGAGCAGGTCCTGGGCTGGTGAGGAGCAGTTCACAGTCAGAGAGGGCTGGGGCTGACAGATACAGAAATAAGATGAACTGTTGGGAGGAGACAGAGTTGGCTGTTGCCTGTCCAAGGGCTATTCCCTAATCTCACACTCCCCGCCCCTCCTTCTCCATCAACCCACTCTCATCCCCCTTCTTTTTTTCCCAGACATATTTCCTTTCCAATCCCTTAAGTTATAAAATAGAACCAAATTTCTTGGAACATTGTATGGGAAAGACTAAAAGCAAACTGCAAGCCCACCCAAATGGAGCATTTTTTTTTCTTTGGACTGTGTAACATTTTCATCTTCAAATCTTCTTCACACTCATGCTCAGATTCAAGCCAATCTCTGCAAAAGGATGGATTTGGATAATTAAATTCTGGCTTTAGTCTCCTCAGGCTCTTAGCTCACGCTCCCAATGCCAATGCTTTCCTCACTCTTGGGCAGGTGTGTCCAACAAGAATTTACTCCATTGGGCAAGATAAGGTTCATGAATTATTAATTATGTACTTGAACCCAGTTTGGGCACTTGCTGATTTCTATGCGATTTACACATGTCAGGTTTCTCTTTAACTCCTCAAAAATCCTCAAAAATGGCATCACTGACTCGATGGACATGAGTTTGAGCAAACTCCAGGGATTGGTGATGGACAGGGAAGCCTGGCATGCTGTAGCCCATGGGGTCGCAAAGAGTCAGACACAACTGAGTGACTCAACTGAACTGACATCTTGACTGCTCCCCAGATAATGGTTAAGAAAGGTCCAAACATCCCCAGCAGTGAATTAGTAGGACTAGTGGAAATCCTACCCCTGTTATAATCATAGTCACACCTGAAGTTCCACATCACAGATGATGGAACTCCCCCGGTTGCACTGACTCCCAGCCT